>NW_022900942.1:25398029-25503617 GCF_012274545.1 Fukomys damarensis | reverse complement strand
TCATTTATTTGTAAAAACTGTCTAATTTCTTCTTTAATTTCCTCTGTAATCCATTGATTGTTTAGGAGAGTGTTGTTCAGTTTCCATGTGCTTGTGAAGTTTCTATTGTTTCTTGTACTATTGATGTCTAGTTTGATTGCACTATGATCTGATAATATACAGGGGATGACTTCAATTTTTTTGCATTTATTTAGACCTGTTTTGTGAGCCAGTATGTGGTCTATTTTGGAGAATGATCCATGTGCAGCCGAAAAGAATGTATATTCTGGTTTTTGGGGGTGGAATACTCTATAAACATCTATTAAGTCCATGTGTTCCAAAGCTTGGTTCAGTTCTATTATTTCATTGTTGATTTTCTGCCTAGTAGATCTGTCAATTTGTGATAGTGGGGTATTTAAATCCCCCACTACAATTGTATTAGTGCTTATTTGGTAAAAACCAAACTTTTAAAAACTTTGATATAGTCTCATTTGTTCATTCTTGGTATTAATTTCTTGTGCCACTGGAGCACTGTTGAAGAAGTTCTTGTCTATGCCTATGATTTTTTTCTGTATGTTACTTTGCAGCATTTCATCCTTTTTTTATATCTATATCTTTGATCTATTCAGATTTTAGTACAAGCTGAGATATGTAGTCTAATTATATTCTTATATATGTGGATAGCCTGTTTTCTAAGCACCAGTTGTTACAGAAGCTTTTATCCCCCATGTTTTGGCTCCTTTGCAAATATCAAACAGCTAAAGGTGCATGGGGTTGTTTCTGTATCTTTAATTCTACTCCTCATTTTGTGCTTTTTCAAGACTTCTGGTTTTAGCTTTTCTTTTCTTTAAGCTGGCAAGTGATGTAAACCTGAACTGATGCTAAAACAGGAGAGAAAAATCTTACTACATGAATTTGATGCCTCCATTCCAATTAAGAATTGTGAGAAAATGGGTACTACAAACTCAAATAAATACTCATGACGTAGATGCCATAAGGGTTAATCAAGGGAAGGGAAGATAAAATGCTATGACAGTCATAAGGCTGAATGAGAGGAGGACTGCACTAAAATAACAGATGTGTACAAGTACAGAGGAAGCTTATGATTCCAGACTGTACTTAAATGTTTGGTTACATGATTTGAAATATTCATGCTTTTAGAGCTTGACTATTTTTCTTTTCTTTTATTAATTCAAAACATATGTTAATAGGCACATTGTGTATTTTTTTAATGATTTGAGATGTGCTCCATCCATTTTTCTCACATTTTTTTGTTGTTGTAAGGGAGGGAGGAGGGAATGAACAATTAGTGAATGTTTTCTCTGTACTGGGTATTTGCTAGTAATTTCCAACAAATTAATTTATCTAATTTTCCTAGGGATACCACATTAGGAAGAGATGAATATTCCAACACTACAAAATCATGTAGGTTTAGTAGTTTATTGAGCTCCTACAGTGCAGGACTCCATACTTCACTGAGGTTCAAAATGTAACCCATTGACTTTGGTGTGTACTGAAGTTTTAGAGGTTTTTCATCCTGTTGATTCATTTATGGAGTGAAAATTTCCAAGCTCAAGTGTGTTCTGTATCAAGCAACCAATTGATCTACAACACTTGAACTAGACTAACATTTCAAATACACACTTGGTTATATGTATTATAAATATCAGTTATGGCATTCCCTACAAATACGATGTTTTGGGGAAGATCTGTTGAGCGAGAATATCTACCTGATCGTTGTGATTGTCACGGTCAGACTCCTTTGCAGACTCTTGTCTTGGGTAAGGCTAAAAGTATTAGAGAAGGGCCACATTAATAAATCTCATAATTCCTCAGTCCTATATGCCTTTACATTTGTACTTTCTTAACATAATTTTGAGAAGGATCTATGAAAGCACAAATGTAGAACCTCTGATATTTAGCACAGTGCCGAGAATTTCTAGGTAAGCCCAGTGATGTATGATTTTACCTTCTTTTTGGATTTCCTGTAGTTCACTGATCCCTGACACCAAGGGAGTCACACAGTCTCCTGTCCTTCCTCAAGATTTTCAGGGGAAACATCTTTCTCATATTTTTTTAAGTTGAAAAAAATAGCTGGTTGGGTCTTTCAAAGAAGTTTCTGTAGGGCTCGGGATTTAGCTCAGTGGTGCCACTGCCCGCCTGTAAAGCACAAGATCTTGAACAAACAAACAAACAAACAAACAACAAAAGAAAATCAAAGTAGTTTCTTTAAATTCTAGGGGAGAACAAAAGATAGGAGATAAGTTGGAACAAGAGGAAATAGGAATGAGATGTATCTATGATAGACTACTGTTCCATTTATACTGAATCACTGCTAGATAATTTCTTGGACACACAGACCTATTTTTTCCACTTAATCTTTGAAGGGCACTTATAGCTGTCATGGATTCCTTACTCTCTTAGGCTATTGTTAGATGCCATTTTATGACCTCCAGTTAGTAATAGGGCTCAGTGTTTTTTGATTTTTTTGATCAAAATGAAGACATACATGACCTTCTCATTTTACTGATGTCTCAGCAAACAAGAAGATTAAAAAAATATTAAGGGAAATCCCAAAGGAAAAAACCAAGATACTGATATGCTGGCTATGATAAAGAACCTTGAGCTACTGAAGCAATACAGACAGCGACCTGCTCTCAGAATTCTAGATTTGTGAAAAAACAAACATTTCCTAAGGTGATATATTATATTGTGGATCTTTTTTGTTTGTTTGTTTACTAACACAGTGGTAACTGGTAGAGTTTAACACCTCAAAACTTCCCTACTTACCATGGATACCATCAAATCTTGGCCCTCTTACCTGATAGGACTTGTGCTTTCCTGATTCTGAGAAGACATTTCCCATTTCCTTCCCTTAATCCCTGGAGGTTCTTCCTCCTGGCCAGAGTCTACTTATTTTTCCCATTTTTTGTTTGATGTAGATTTTCAGCCAGAGCTATTTTCCCTATGTCTGGCACTGAACTCTATGGCTTTCTGAATTGCTTTTTTTTGGTGCTACTTTTCCAGTTCTGCCATGAAGCCCAATTTTATGTATATTCTCTTATTCCTTATTTACTTCTCTGATCAAATTGCTGTAATGCATCAATGTGTCCTATCTCAATGCACATGACCTCAGTAGTAGAAAGTACTCTTTATTTATTTAAATTCAGCAAAATACTAATTATATCATTTGTTTTGGATTTTTAACATTTTGGTTAAAATTTACATTGGAACTTTAAGAAATAGTTTAAAATTTTTGCTTTAAATTAATTTTATCGGTACATTTGAAGTATACAGTGTAATGACATTCATCATTGGAAATGTGCACCTTTGCATAATCCATCTTGGTTCTTATATTTTTCCCCATTTCCTTGCCCTCCTTCTAACCCCTTCATCCCTCCCTATTTACAAAGACTGTTTCCATTTTTTCATTTTCTCATATTAATTCAGTTCTATTCTGTATATTTAAAAAATAAAATGGAGTACTATTCAGCCATAAAAATGAGAAATTAGAGACATTTATAGTTACATGGGTGCACATTGAGGTGATACTCTTAAGTGAAATAAAGAGAACACAAGCGTATATACCAAATAGTTTCTCTAGTGTGAAAGACTGAAAGTGTAAACAAGGACAAAAAGGAAAAAATGTTTAAATTTTTAGGAAAGGGAAGCCAGCTTATTTGGGCCTTGAAGAAGGAAAAATTAATTACCTATCTACAAATTATTTTATGCACCTGATTTGCTTCTATCTATTATCAACTAAATTGAAAACTACAGATAAGTATCTAGAGTTTAAACAAAGCTTTGGGGAAAGTGCTTTTGGGGTGATTATCATATAGCAAATACCTTAGAGCTATTTAAATTTTAGAACATGAAGCATCAAGAGGAAAATATATCAAGATTATGCAATAGTAGGCACTATGCTTTTTTTTGTTTGTTTTTTTTTCCCAGTCAAGGATATTTTGACTAGGCCAAACCTCATCTTTTTACATGGAAACCTGTGGCTTGAACACTGGAAATTCCATTTCTGGGAATGGAATGCAGGAGTTTAAGAAACTTGATTTTTGCCTGTTTAGTTTTTTATTTAAAGGGAAATTGGTTATATTCCCTGTGGAGTATAGTGAATTCACTGCAGGGACTAGTCTACTGATTTTTTGGTATATTTTATTTTTTATATATTTTATTTATATTATTTTAATAGGACATATATAATTTTAGAGTATACAATATTGTATTATTGATTATAGGGACAATGTTGTACAGCAGATCTAGAACTAATTCATGTTGTATAATTGAAAATTTATGCCTATTTTTGAGCAACTGTCCATTTCTTCTTCCTTCTTCACCTCTAGCATCAATATCCAACTTTTTAAATTAAATTAAAAATTTTTTTGAGACAGGGTCATGTACAGGCTGAACTTATACTCATTATGTAGCCTAGACTGGCTTTGAACTAAAGGTGCTTCTCCTGCCTCAGCTTCCTGAGTGCTGGGATTACAGGCTTGCATCACTACATCTGGCTTGAGATGCTATTTTTAAAAAGCTTAGATTGGACTTTTCTAAATAATAGAAATTTATTTCTCTCAGTATTATGGTCTCAAAGATGCATCAGTCAGTCACAGAAATTAAATACTGCATGGCTGCTCTTATGTGAGAAACCCAAAGTATACATAATTTAGGAGCAAAATAGGGGATAGATGATAGGAAATGAGGAGAATGGAAGGGGACATGTGGGTGGAGGAATATGGGAAGGAGGGAAAGAGAATGTAAGTAAATAGGATGAAGATGTGCTATGTATGTGTACTGATTTAAAAAAATGAATTTATTTCTCTCAATTTTGGAGTCTGGGAAGTCCAGGACAGGTGCCTGTGCTTTCAGATTTGGTGTCTGGCAAAGACATATCTGCTCCATAAATGTGCTTTGTGACCTGTCTTCACATGGTATAAGGCAGGCCACTCACTTCAGCCTTTTTTGTAAAAGTCTAATCCCACTTGTGAGGCTGAGACACTCATGATTTAATCACTTCTCTAAAGGCTCTACTTTTCTTAGTATCATCAAAGTGAAGGTTGAGTTTCAACATGAAATTTGGAAGGAAACATTAAGATTACAGCAAAAACTCAACATGTGCCATTCTAATTCTAGTCAGAGAGTCAGAATTGGAACACAGATGTCTCTCTCTCCCTCCCTCTCTCTTTCTCTCCCCCCCATGATCTTTTTCTCTAAATGAGAAATTAAAAGTGGTCATCTGGGATATTGGGTGAAAAATACGGCATATATACTTTTTCAAATGTATTTTTCTTAATATCTCGTTTTTCTTGACATTTCACTTTGAACATCACTTTAGTATTTAAGTTTACACGAAATACTTGATTGTACAAAGGGCTTTATTTCATTACTTTAAAGTGATATTTAAGTTGATTTTTTCCCCAAGGTAATAGAAAATTTCAAAGTTAAGTCTTCAATACCAGGATTTGATTGAACCTAATACTCATTAATCAGGCTAATTTTACTGATTGATTATCATTAATATTGGTATAATAGAAAGCACACTTAAGCAGGAAAAATGGGATAATACACATTGGTATAAGAGGGAAGAAGTTGCTTCTGCTGAAATTTGGTATTTCTTCACTAAGAGTGAGTATTAAGGCTGTGCTGATTAAAACACCATGCTAATAAATTTTACAATGGGATTTCTTGTGTGCATAGGGGCAAAAATCCCCTTGATGAAGTTCCTGTCACTTGAAGGAAAATAAATAGAACTGAAGGACATCCTGTTAAATGAAATAAACAAACACAGAAAGTCAAGTATTGCATTTTTTCCTCTCACATGTGCAAACTATAGGAAAAAAAGATGAATCAAAACTAAAAGAGGATTTATCAGGATCTAGGAAGGGGACCACAAGAGGAGGCAGAGAGAAGAGCAGGGGTGGAGTGCAGAAGAAGGGTGAAGAGATAATGATCAATTCATGACACATAGGAAGGAGTTTGGAAATATCACCACAAATTCCATTAATTTGTACTATAAGTATGTGTTCATAATAGTAATAATGAAAAGAAAGTACAAGTTCATGATATAAAACTATATTAATTAGAATAGATAACTATATTATCTCATACATGAACCATTAGCTACGGATGCTACTGATCAGTAGATAAATGGCTAGTCTGAATTGTGATATAGTTTTTTTTTTTTGTAACGGGCATTGAACTCAGGATCGTGTGTTTCCAAGGCAGGCACAACACCACTGAGTTAAATCCCTGGCCCTGTGATTTATACAAGTTTTTAAGACTTATGCAATAAATACAAAATACATCATTAATTTTTATTTTGATTATGTGTTGGATCTGTGAGTTAAGCAAAATAATATATTGTTAAAATTAAAAAACGGAAAATTTTCCTTAAATATTAAAAAAACAAAAGAAACAAGTTCCTTGATGCATACAACCACTGCAATTCTGTGGCTGTTAAATGTTTGTGTTTTTTGTTTTTGGTACCGGGAATAGAACTCAGGACCTTGAACTTATGAGGCAGGTGGCAAGAACACTGAGCTAAATCACCAGGCCTTAAATATTTTAATATTATTAACTCAAATTTAAAGTTTTCAACAGTTTTATTTAAAAACAAAGGCAGATTATATAATCACAGAAAGTTATATAAAAAATCAGGCAAACAAAATTCTCAGAACTAAAACACAAAACCCAAACAATGCAGAAGTACACAGTTTATGGTCTAAATATTTTTAAAGTTCAAATTAAGTCATGCAATAAGTAAAAAAGTGGAAGTGGGTGTTGCTATTTTACTGTTGCCAAAGACATTGACAACTGCTATTTGAAGTGTGACCTATTTAATATTCCTCTAAACAATTATGAATAAATTATGTCATACAGACACAGTTGTATCATCTCTTTATTGGTATTAGGTTCTGGTTTTCTGTTTTCTTATTTTTTTCAATTCTTTAATCAGATGTATAAACACAATCTATTTGAGTCAGTTGGGAAGTGTTACATAGAAACATCAACATGTGTCTTCATGGTTTATGTATCTTTAATCTCTGTAATTTAGGACAATTATGAATATAGATGAGATTGTTGCTTTGGCCTAGAGGTAGTCATCTGAGAAATAGCCATTGGAACTGCATCTGCATAAATTAGTCTCAGTCTTGAGAAAATGGACTGACATTGTTTGGTTCACTTTTACAATATTTATAAATACAAATTGTTGTTAAGTGTAAGGAATAAGTATTATTTGAAAAGTAAGTTTGTGAACTAGTTTTTACTATTTTATTTAAAAATGACAGGCAGTGTTTTTTTATAGAACATGAGAAGGTAGTAAAAATCTAGCTAAACAACACAAGGATCTATATGACTATAAATAAGGGAAAAATGTGGATCCTTAATTGGTTAACATGATTTCAAAAGTCCTGTAAGGACATAAGCTTTTATAGTTAAACACAAGTTTATAAATCTACATTATTGCAGTCACACATACAGATATACAAATATATATTTTATTATATATATGTGATATGTAGTCTTTATTCCTAAAATTATCACTAATAATTTGAATCATACTTATAGATCCACATATACTGAGTTTTTAAAGTATAAGAATGGTGTTCTGGTGGTTTATTTCTCAGTATCTTTCTCAGTACAATACCTTGGGTCACAATATGCTAATATTTGAAGGCAGAATATGCTCTTTCTGTGGGCTTATCACTGGCTCTATTGACAAATTCAGTGTAAATGCTCCTCTTGATAATATTCCAGTTTGGGGATCTTATATCTTCTCATTATATGATTAATATTTTACCCTTTAATGGAAGTTATAAAAAGAGTTTTCTCAGTAGAACTATTAAGTCAAACATTTTCCTGTTAATCCCATGTACTTGCATTATAAATATCATCGACCATCTCTAGTTTCTTTGTAAGGGAATTTAAAAGTACATGCCAATTTTGTGAGGTTTGTTTCAGTTAAATAATAAAACAAAAAGTATGCTCCAGAAACACATTTTACTGGAAGGTCATCTTGACATTTTGATGACAGTCAGTCCCTGTTTCTGGTAGAACCTCTATTCTTCCCCCCACCCTTTTTTCCCAGCTCCTCCTTCACACTTGATTTCATGACATACATCACGCCAGGTAGTAAATGTTAGTAAGGCTTAGACTCATTAACTTTTGGTAAATCTGCAACTAAAACACAAGTTTTCTTTATAACCTAGTGGATCATCTTGGCAACTCCTGGAGTAGGCATATGCATGGCATTTTGGAACCATGATATATGTACATGGAGTAAGTGGATTCACTCTCTAAAATATGATAGCCATTTGAGCTTTCTTTATGCAAAATGATCTCTAATATAGAACCTTCTTTACTAAATGGAGGTAGAATGACAGTTGTGATGTGGGGGATCTAATCTAGAGTAATTACAGTTTACTGACTACACATACTCATTGCTTGAATGAAGGAACTATGATGCTACAAAAGAGGACGAGGAAAGATGACAATGACTGCTTGGCTGGATTAATACACTGATACTCTTCAAAATGGTATTCTCCATTTTGTAGAGTTTCACTACCCTATTTAGTTTACTTATCCATTCTAAGCTGATTTTCCCAAAGTTTTATCTGTCAGTCTCTACTCTTAACCTCCAAGGCTTATGAAATCTTAGAGTTTGAAGCATCTATAAATATCTAACCTAGCTCCTATACAAAGCCTACAGACCTGCCACAAATGCATTAAAAATAGACATTCAATTTCTGGGTTTCTATGCATAGCATGCTTGTTTATTTCCTTAGATGTAGCTACTTCCCCTAGAACTTGTAAGCAGAAACATTTCCAATTGTTCAATTGGAACAACTATGACAAAGAATTACCAATACACTGCTGACTCGTTTCAGAATTCTGTGGTTCATGTTATCATTTTTTTCCCTGAAGTATGAAATATATGTGAAATAGACATGAAACGACAAGTAAAAATACTCCAATTGTTTTGTTGCTGAATAAGATGATTCTCTTTGGTCCTCATCCTATTATTAGTGTTAGCTAGAAATAAGAGCACTTCTTTTCTTCAGGTAGAATTTGATGATTGTTCATCTTAGTCCACTAAACATGTGTGTTGTCTTTAAGAATTTTTATAATTTAAAAAAATATTTGTAAATATAAATTGTTAAATAAGGAACAATTTTATTTGAAAAGTAAGTGTGTGATCCTTTTAAAACTGTTTTATTAAAAAACAGGCAGTATTTTTTATAGGATTTGAGGGAGGTGGTAACCTGGAAATCCAGCCAAACTACACAAGGAATGTAAATAAAGGAAAATGTAGATGCCCAATTGGTTAACATGATTTCAAGAGTCCCTTAAAGACTAAGCAGTACTATGAAAGGGTATATTCTCTTTGAACATTTGATGTAAAAGAATGGACTTTCAGAGCCTTATGTTCATTTGTTTATTTTTAAGGCAAATGCTGTGTTGTTGCTCTTTCTTCTTGAGGTTATCTTGCCAATTAGATTTCCAGACTGGTCAGGAGCCCTGAATGACTTCAGTCTCTTTTCAGAAAGAGGCTTGATACTTTAAAAACATTAAGATTGAACAAATCTTATTAGATACAGGGGCATAAACTATTCCAAAAAATAAGAAGTAACATGGCTGTACTTACAGAAATGTCTTTTAGAAGAAAAATATACAGCTTTGTACTTGTCTTTCTGTCACGTATGCCTCTCTGTTACTCATTGGTTAGCACCAAAACTGTGGAGATTAAAGGCCAGACTGACTTTAGCTTTGCTGTGTAAAGGTCAGGCACAAATAATACCAAGAGGCAGAACTCAGGGATTTTAGTCTGTCAGTGGCTCACATAAGGCAACTGAGATTTTCCTGATAACATGTGTTTTCATCCTTACCAGGTCTGAAGAGAAAACACTGCTCTGCAGCTGTCAGAAAGTCTACCTAAAGGCTTCACTTCTCAAAAATCTGCCAGTCTTCTGTTTTAAGAAAATGTTAATACTCATGGTTTAGACAATAACGATCATTCTTAATTTACTTGTTATACATCTGTATTCCTTAAATCTACTGCATGCCCAAATGTTAGAAGCAGTTTTAACAGAGGTCATGCGATAGGACTCACACATCTTCAGGGACTACCTAGCTGATGTCCCAGGGCCGTTTGGTGATCATGGCTCCACTTCTTCAATTATATGGTCCTTATGGTTAACACCACCATTCTGAAAAGATGTAGTATTGATTAAGATCTTGCCACATGCCAGGTGTGATCCTACAGATTCTGTATATTTTTTCATCAAACCCCAAAGGATAGATCAATTATTATCCTGACAATAAATATCACTATTATTATTGCTATCTGAAGTTACTGTGGCCCAGATGTATTACCTCACCTAAGTTCATCCAGCCATTATGTGGCATAGGCAGGAGCAAACTGAGTCTGTACAGCACCCACAATTTTTGTGACTGTGTCTACAGACATTCAGAGAGGTTCATTGTAAAGACATTTTCTTCTAAAATATATTTTAAAAATTTGTGTGCAAATCATAAACATATTGTTATTTTATCATTTTAGTTCTGTTTTTCATCAGCCTCTGAGAAATGTCATGTTTTATTCCAAATCCCACTATATTTTTAGGGAGATAAACATGTACAGCATGAGTGAATGGTGTTAGGTTTAAGTTGAGAATTGATGCAGGAGTTATTGTTACATTCCTATAATTTATACTTTTCAATGTTAAGTGTATTTTTTTTTTTTTGGTTTTTATTTTTGTTTTTTCATCTCGGGGATTGAACTTGGGACCTTGCACTTGTGAGGCAGGAGGCAGAACCACTGAGCTAAATCCCTGGCCCAAGTGTATTGTTTTATGTAAGAATATTCCTTTTGTTATTAAAAATTTCCCTTTGTCTCTTTTAATGAACTCTTTTCAATATCAACATGTTGTGTTTTTTTTTCACCATTTTATGGTACAGTCAAATTAGTTCAGAAAATTTTAGTTTGTAATGTTTTTACACATGATTATACATCATCCAGCAAATAGTTTTCAAGAATCTAACATATTCTTATACTTATGATAGATACTTAGGGTGGTAAAAGATAGCCTATTTTGCTAATATTTATCTGCAAATATTTATCTCTACTTGTCCTTTACTGATAGAGTATTCTTCTCTCCTTAAACAATTATATTTTCTATGGATTTATATTCCCTAGCAATAGAGAGCATGGTATTGGTGATAATGTGAACATACAATAAATATATTAGCTCTAATAATGGTCTAAAATAAACAGAAATTGATCCACTTGCATTTAAAATTGCCAGCCATTTGTTCACAAGGTCTATGAAAATGAGTTTTTAACCACTTTGAAATATTTTAATTAAAGCTGTGTTCTCACTTCAGCCAGGTTGATAATGCTGCCTGAGTTGACTGACTCTAGGTAATAATGTATAGCCACAGTTAGTGGTATTTTTATTTAGAATTGTTTTCTAGAATTTGAATAATCTCTCATTGGCATTTTTATCCCAATTACTAAATTGCTTTCTTTTTTCTCATTGAGTTTATTGCTACTTTTTAGGTATATGGTGCAGTTACATTCATCATAGGGATCTTGTACCTTTACATGACAGGTCTTCATTCTCATTTTTTTCCCATACCCCTGCCCTCCCTAGACCCCCTCCTCCCTTTCCTATTTACAAAGCCTTTTTTCCATTTTCTCATATGTTTTCTTTTCCCTTATTTCCTTTCTCCTAACCTTCCCACTTCCCCTACACCCTTAGCCCTTTTCTTCCTATTTCACATTGTCAATTATACCATTTGGTTCTTATTTACACTTTTAGTTTTTCCACACCAGAGAAACTATTTGGTATTTACATGTGTGACTTATTTATTTCACTTAAGAGTATGACCACAATATGCATCCATTTTCCTATGAATGACTCTAATTTTTCATTCTTTATGGTTGAGTAGGTTCCATTTTATAGAAAAACACATCTTCTTTATCTAGTCTCCAACTGATGGGCAATTAGGGTGTTTCCAAGTTTTAGCTATTATGAGCTGTGCTGCTATACACATGGGTGTGCATATATATCACTGTGGTATGATTCTTTTAATTGTTTTGGAAATATACGCAGCAGAGGGATAACTGGGTCAAATGAACCTCTAATCCTAGTTCTTTGAGGTATCTCCATATTGATTTCCACAGTGGTTGCACCAGTCTGCACTCCCATCAACAATAGAGAATGGTTCCTTTCTCCCCACATCCATGCCAACATTTGCTATTGGTTGATTTCTTGATAGCAGCCATTCTTTCTGGGGTGAGGTGGAATCTCAGTGTTATTTCCATCTGCATCTCTCACATGACCAGTGTTGTGGAACATGTTTTCATATATTTACTTGATGCTGTTACTTTTTTTCTGATAAATGTCTATTTATTTCAGATGCCCATTTTTGAATTTGGTTTTTATATTTGGGGGCTCTGATTTTTTTGAGTTCTTTATATGTGCTAGATAATAGTACTTTTCTCAGGAGCAGCTGGTAAAATTTTTTTCCCACATTGAAGGTTGTCTCTTAGTTCTGTTGATAGTTTCTTTTGCAGTGCAGAAGCTTTTTAATAAGATGAGATCCCAGTTGTTGATTCTTTCTGCTAGTTCCCGTGCTACTGAGGGTTGGTTCATAAAGTCTTTTCCTATGCCAATGTCTTCAAAGGTTCTGCCTAACTTATCTTCCAGCAGATTTAGTGTTTCTTTTTAGTATTTAGATCTTTAAACCACTTGGATTTTAGCTTAGTGCATGGTGAAAGGTAAGGGTCTAGTTTTAATCTTTGGCAGATTAAAATCCAGTTTTTCCAACACCATTTATTAAAGATATTATCCATCTTCCGGTGAGGATGGTTGGCTGCTTTGTCAAAGATGAGTTAGCTGAGTACATTTGGAGTTGTTTCTGTACCTTCAAATCTATTGCACTGACCCTCAGGTTTGTTTCTTTGCCAGTAGCATGTTGTTTTTATCGCAGTGGCTTTGTAGTACTATTTCAAATTGGGAATTGTTATACCCCCTACCATGTGTCTGTTTCCTAGAATGGATTTTGCTATTCTAGGTCTCTTTTGGTTCCAAATGAATTTTTGGATTCTTTTTTCTAGTTCTGTGAAATATACCATTGGAATTTCCATCAGGATTGCATTGAATCTGTATAGCAGTTTTGATAGCATGGCATTTTTACTATGTTGATTCTTCCTACCCAGGATCAGGAGATGTCTTGATTTTTTATATACTCTTTGATCTCTTTTTTCAAAGTGCTGTAGTTTTTAGTGTAGAGGGCTTTGGCTTCTTTTGTTAGATTGATTCATAGATACTTCATTTTTTGGATGCTATTGTGAAAGTAATTGCTTCCCCAATATCTTGCACAGTGAGTCTGTTATTTGTGTATAAGAAGGCTATTGATTTTTGGGTGTTGACCTTGTATCCAGCTACTCTGCTGAAAGTGTCAATTAAGTCTAGAAGTCTTTTGGCAGAGTTTTTTGAGTCTTCAATGTAGAGTATCATATTGTCAGCAAATAATGACAATTTAACTTCTTCCTTATCTTTATTGCTTTGATTTCTTTCTCTTGTCTAATTGCTGTTGCTAATGTTTCCAGAACTATATTGAACAGGAGTGGTGATAGTGGGCATCATTGCCTTGTTCCTGATTTTAATGTGAAGGTTTTCAGTTTTTGGCCTTTTGATAAGATGTTGACTGCTGGTTTTTCATAGATAGCCTTTATTAAGTTGAGATATAGACCATTTATTCCAATTATTTGCAGGGTTTTCATTATCAGTGGGTGTTGAATTTTGTCAAATGCTTTTTCTGCATCTATTGAGATGATTGTATGTTTGTTGTCTTTGACTCTGCTAATACAGTGTGTTACATTTATGGATTTGCATATGTTGAACCATCCTTGCATCCCTGGAATAAATCTGACTTGGTTAGGGTATATGATCCTCTTGATGACCCTCTGTATTCTCTTTTCCAGTATCTTATTAAGGATTTTTGCCTCCATGTTCATTAAGGAGATTGGCCTGTAGTTCTAGTTTTTATTTGGATCTTTCCCTGGATTGGGAATCAAAGTAACACTTGGCTCCAGGAATGAATTTGGAAGTATAGCTTCCCTTTCAATTTCATTGAAAAGTTTAAAGAGTAGTGGCAGTAGTTCTCTATATGTCTTGTAAAATTCAGCAGTGAATCCATTAGGGGCTGGGCTTTTCTTTGTTGGTAAACTTTTAATTACATTGTCAATTTCACTGACTGTAATTGGGGTGTTTAGAATTTTTTTATCTTCTTCATTCAACTTTGTTAATTCATAAGTATCTAGAAATCTGTCTATTTCTTCTGTGTTTTCTGTTTTTTTACAGTACCAATTCTCAAAGTAGGAATTGATGATCCTCTGGATTTCTGTTCTGTTGTGCCTTCACCTTTTCATTCCTGATTGCATGGATCTGAGACTTTTCTTTCTTTTTTTTCATTGATTTTATTTATTCTTTCAAAAAATCAAATCTTTGATTCATTGATATTTTAAATCATTTTCTTAGTTTACATTGCACTGATTTCTGCTCTAATCTTTATAATTTCCTCTCTTGTTTGAGCTTTGGGTTTTTCTTGATCTTGTTTTTCTAGGAGTCTAAGCTTCATCATTAGGTTGTTTATTTGAGCTCACTCTGTTTTCTTAGTATGGGCATTCAGTGCTATCAATTTTCCATATAGAACTGCTTTCATTGTGTCCCATAGATTTCTGTGTGTTGTATTGGAATTTTCATTTATTTATATAAACTGTCTGATTTCTTCTTTAATTTCCTCTGTGATCCATTGATTATTCAGAAGAGTGTTGTTTAATTTCCATGCATTTGTGAAGTTCCTATGGTTTCTTGTGCTATTAATTTCCAGCTTGATTGCACTATGATCTGATAATATACAGGGAATAACTTCGATTCTTTTGCATTTATTCAAACCTTTACTGTGAGCTAGTATGTGATCTATCTTGGAGAATGACCCATGTGCAGCTGAGAAGAATGTATATTCTGATTTTGTGGGTTGGAACACTCTGTAGAAATCTATTAAGTCCATGCTTTCAAAAGCTTGGTTCAGTTCTAGTATTTCATTGCTGATTTTTTGCCTAGATGATCTTTCTATTTGTGATAGTGGGGTATTTAGATCCCCCCCCTACAATTGTATTAGCGCTGATTTGGTTTTTCATGTTACTTAGTATTTGTTTTATATTGTTGGGGGAATTTATATTTGGTGCATATATGTTTATGATTGTCATCTCTTCCCCTTGAATTGTTCCCTTTACAATGATGTAGTGGCCTTCTTTGTCTCTCTTAATCAGTTTTGATTTGAAATTTACTTTGTCTGTAAATAAGATTGCTACCCCTGATTTTTCCTGGGCCCTGGTCACATGAAGAATTGTTTTTCACCCTCTCAGTTTCAGTCTATGGGCTTTTTTTGCACTAGGTGTGTTTCTTGTATACAACATATTGTTGGATTTTGCTTCTTAATCCATTCTGCCAGTGTATTTCTCTTGATTGCTAAATTGAGGCCATTGACATTTATGGATATAAGTGATATGTACTGACTTATTATTGTCATGTTGTCCTTTTGTTGACTCTTTATTTTTTTGCCCCCTCCTTTTAGTTTCTTGCCTTGACTATTTGGTTTGTTCTTTGGGCCTCATGTTGTTTTGATCTTCATTGTCTTTTTCTAGGATATTTTTTAGAATTCCTTGTGGTGCTGGTTTGGTGTTTATGAAGTTTCTCAGGTGTTCTTTGTCATGGATGTATCTTATTTCCCTATCCATTTTGAAAGAGAGTTTTTCAGGATACAGCAGTCTAGGTTGGAGGTTGCTTTCTTTTAGGACTTGAAATACCTCACTGCAGGCTCCCCTTGACCGGAAGGTTTGTGTTGAAAAGTCTGATGTGATTCTGATGGGCTTTCCTTTGCATGTGATTTATTTCTTTTCTCTTAATGTTTGTAGTATTTTGTTTTTCTGTTGGGTTTCTGGGATCTTAATTATTGGATTTCTAACTGTAGATTTTTTAATTGTGGCTAGTTGGTGTCTTATATGCCTCACTTATCTGTATGTCAAATTCTTCCCCTCTGTTTGGGAAGTTTTCTGTCATTAATTCTGTGAACAGCTTTTTTTAAGTCGTTTGCATTTTCTCCTGCTACTTCATGGATTCCTATCAGTCTTATGTTATTCTTCTTTGCATCATCTAGGAGTTGTTGGATCGATTTCTCATGATCCCTTACTGTTTTTAGGAGACCTCTATTTTCATGGTCACTGACTGCAATCCTAGCTTCTGTATCTGAGATTCTATTTTCGCATTCTTTTATTCTGTTGCATACACTTTCAATAGAGTTTTTAATCTCCTGGATATCTGTTTGAATCTGTTTTATGGATTCCATTTCTTTTCTCTGTTGGGCATTCATTGTTTCCATTTCTTTCTCATGCTTGGCCTTCATGGCTTCTATTGTGGTCCTGAGTTCATCTATTTTTTTGTCAGTTTCTGTTCTAGAATCTTGAATCATGACTTCCACTTTGCTCCCCATCTCTATGGTTATCTGGATAATTATTTTTGTTTTGTAGTTTTCTAGAGCCTGATTGATCCGTTTTGTCACTTCCTGTGCATTGAGTTCAGTGTATCCTGGTGGTTCACTATCAGAATTTTCATCCTTCTTTGCCCTACTGTTCTCCATTAGTGAACTGGAAGTCTGTCTTTGTGTCTTGCTTAAGTGTTTTCTCATTTTTATTTTTGCTCTTGGGTTGTCCTTGATTAAATCTCTGTGTTATTAAATCTTTCTGATATAGTTGCATTTTATCTTTTGATTCTCTAATGACTCATAGACACTCTCATTTTTACATTATCAAAGCAAACAACTTGGCAAATCAATCTCTATCCTTTATCCCAATTGATACAATCAGCAACACAATAGGATCGAGCACAACTTGCATATTGACCACTTGTTGTAGTCATTAATCTATCTCCTTTGAACCATGTGAATTAAATTAAAATCAAGAAGCAGCCCAAAATATGTTTGCAGTGAACAAACTCCTCAACATAGCATATTTACCAGTTAGGATGGGGGCCTAGACAGAGTTAGGATGAGAAGAGTAGATAAGTAAAAGAACTGGAGAAGGTTTCAAGTGAAGCAAGAGGACACAGAATGACCACACAATCTTTAAGAAACTATTAAACTCAAAAGGGATAGACATTGTGCAAGTAGAAGGACAATTATATATCCCCTTAACAGCAGTAGGGGCTCACTTTCCCTTGAAACTACTGACCCTTGATTGAGCACAATGACAGAAAAAAAGAACATTAAGAAAAAAAGAAAAAATGATAAAAGAAGAAATCCGAGTCAGGGCAGGAATAGGAACAGAAAGGGAGATGAGGGACAATATGGTGGAGCAAGAGTCTGAGTTGGTGAATAAGGAGCAAAAAGAATTTACAGATGGAGTGAGGAAAAGAAAGAAAAGGAAAAACAGTGACTTTGAAGGGCCTCTTTCAGACTGTATCTCTGCTGTCATAATACACATTGTGTACAGCCATGTGCAGAACCAAGTCCCCCTATCTCAGCTAGCCAATGGCAGACCCCCACGATGCAGATTGACCTTAGGCTGCAAGGCCCAAATTGAGCTCCCCAACCTCCTGTAGGGTTGAACTCCAGCCTTTTCTACCACAGGTTTCCCCCACCCTTTCATTAAAGATGTTCAAATTTGGGAGCTCAGAAAATTACCCTTTATAACCAGCTATGCCTCTCTGGAGTGGGTCCAAGGACTAGCAAAATCAGGACCTCTGAGTGGGGGGATGCTCAACAGCATCCGCATGGCTACCCTCCTGGCACTGTAGCAGCAATGGCAGCACCTGCAGGGGAGGGTGCGGCTACCCGGTCCCAGGGATTGGGCCCAGGCAGGCCAGAGGGAGATCTGAAGTTCGAGCTGTCCTCCTGAATCTCACCTTCCTAGAGTTGGAGCAGCAATGACAGGGCCCTCAGGGGAGGCTGTGGCCACCCAGTCCCGGGGAGTGGGCCCAGGCAGGCCAGAGTCAATAGAGTTTTTAATATCCTGTATATCTGTTTGAATCTGTTTCATGGTTCCATTTCTTTCCTATGTTGGGCATTCATGGTTTCCATTTCTTTCTTATGCTACACCTTCATGGCTTCTATCATGGTACTGAGCTCATCTATTTTTTTGTTTGTTTCTGTTCTAGGGTCTCTAATCATGTCTTTCATTGTACTCACCTTCCCTGTAGTTATCTTGGAAATTATCTTTGTTTTGAATTTTTCTAGAGCCTGTTTGATCTGTTTTGTTACTTCCTGTGCTATGAATTCAAGATGTCCTTTTTGGTCACTTGTCAGACTTTTCCACCTCATTTCCCCTAGAGATTGCTGTTGGCCAACTGGAAGTCTGTCTTTGTGTCTTGGTTCAGTGTTTCTCATTTTTATTTTTGTTGTTGGGTTGCCCTTAGTTTAATTCCTGGGTTATTACTTAAGTCTCTCTGATATAGTTGGGCTTTAGCTTTTGAGTCTCTAATGACTCACAGACACTCTCATTTTCATAATATCAGAAAGGAAAACTCATTAAATCAATCACAGCCCTTTAGCCCAATTGATACAATCAGCAACACAATAGCATCAAGCACAGCTTAAAAATTGACCATTTGTGGTAGTCATTAAGCTATCATCTTTAAATCATGTGAATTGAATCAAAATCAAGGAGCAGGCCAAAATATTTTTTCATTGAATAAACTCTTCAACACAGTAACTTTACCCTTTAGGATGGGGGGTTAGACAGAGTTAGATGAGAAGAATTGATAGGGAGAAGAATTGATAGGTAGAAGAATTGGAGAATGTTTCAAGTGAAGCCAGGGTACACAGAATGACCACACAGACTTTAGGAAACTGTTGAAGACAAGAGGAAAAGCCAGAGTGTAAGAATTCAGACAAGTATATAACAACTTAACAGTAATAGGGGCTCACTTTCCGTTGAAACTAGTGACCCTTGACTGAAGGGAAAAAAGAGAAGCAAATAAAATAAAGAATGTATAAAAAACAAAAGAAGAAGAAATCCAAGTTAGGGGAGGAACAGGAACAGAAAGGGAGACAAAGAATAATATGGGGGAGCAAGAGACTGAGTTGGAAAAAGAAGACAGAAAAGAGAATTTGCAGAATGGAATGTCTTTCAAGCTATATCTTTGCTGTCTCAATAGACAATGTGCACAGCAATACACAGAACTAAGTCATTTTGTCTTAGCTAGCTGATGGCAGACCCCTTAAATTCAGGCTGAAATCAGGTTGCAAGGCCCAAATTGAGCTCCCTGCTGGGGTGTGGTGGCACATGTCTGTAATCCCAGCACTTGGGAGGCTGTAGCAGGAGGATTTCTGTGATTTCAAGACCAGCCTGGGCTACATAGTGAGTTCCAGGTCAGTCTCAACTATATAGTGAGACCCTGTCTCAAAAAAACCAAAACAACACAAGATGGAGCTCCCTGACCTCCTACAGGGTTGAACTTTTCAAGGTTCTGCTACAGGTTCCCTATGCCCTTTCTCTGAAAATAGTCAAAGTTCTGATGGCAGGTAGTGATCCCTCCAACTTACCAATCCTGGAGGTCTAATGTGCCTTTATTGCAGTTGTTTACTTTTGTTCTATTTTCTGGATCTCAGAAAAATGACCTTTATGACCACCTGTGCCTCTGGAGAGTGGATCCTAGAACTTCTACAATCAGGAGGCCTGAGAACAGGCGTTGGGGGTAGGGGGTGGTCATAGTGATGGTGGCTGTTGCAGAGAGGCACCTGCATGGGTAACCGGGCCTTACCGGTCAGCTTGATGCAGGCCAGAGTGAGGAATGGATCTCTGCATGGCTGACCAATCCTCCAAGTTCCCTACTTAATTGCTTTTTATAGCTATCATGTTTCTTTCCCCCAATAAATAATGAGAATCTTAAAATATAAACTACCTGAAGTTTGATTTTTGCAGTGAAATAATGATGAATTTATATCATACAATGTTTTTTACTATTTCTTGACAAATGATGTATTATAGGTTAGTGAACATTCCTTTAAGTCTGAGCATGTTCTACTATAATTATAAAAGAGAATAATGGTACAAGTGAACATTTTAGGATAAAAAATAGAGATTACAGCTGGTTTCTAAAATACTGGTATGCTGCTCAGGTTATTGAAATAGGCTTCTTGTTTTTTCCCTAAATTTCCTCACATGGAGACTGGCAAACTAGAGTTTTTAAAATGGAAGAAATAATTTAAATGAGCTAATTTTAAGGTTGATTTGTTTTACATCTGGCTGCTAGATCTAAAGACGAAGAAATATCCATCACCAAAATATATTGATTCTGATATAATGGATCCCTGCATTGCCTGGTCTGATGTAGTGGATTCACATACTGCCTGAATTATTTTAGTTTTATTATTTAATTATTTATTTATTTTTTGGTACCAGGGATCGAACTCAGGTCCTTGCACTTGCAAGGCAGGTGGCAGAACCACTGAGCTAAATCCCTAGCCCTATTATAGTTTTAAACATCGGACTCTCACTCTGGCTAGACAAAGCATAAACAAATGTAAAGATTTTTCAGGGGGATGCTTGTTAGTACATATATTCAAAGCAAGAACTAGTCAACCCTCAGAAAGCATAAGCTCAACCAGGACCATTGTCTCTTTGCAACATTAGCATTCACTGTTCCCTTTTTGTTTATTTCTATATAAGCATTTGGTTCTTTTAGGCAAGTTTTCCCCAGTAGCAGTAAACATGGCCAGGAACAGGCTCACTATCTTGCAATCCAGATTCTGAGAGCATGGGATCCTCTTTCCCAAAGTCCAACAAAAACACCCCTGGAAAGAGACCTGGACTGACTTGCATTTCATCATACGTTCCTCCTTTATAGAGGCGTCTGTCATTAGAGAGTTATGGTTAAAAGCCTAGGCTCCAGAGCAAGGCCACCTTCTTATTACTCCTGTAATCTTAGGAAAGTTATGCATCCATCCTGAGGCAGCTCAGTTTCCTTACTGAAAAATGGGTGTAATCATAAACTTTTAGGATAAGGTATTGGGAGCACTGTGTGTGGGGATGAGGAGTGAGCATACCCTCTGTCTGGCGAATCAGGGTGGCTGTTTTTGTTTAGTGTTGGATTTTTCTATGTATGGGGGCAATACAGCCTTACCTGCCCCTCATTTTCTTCTGCTAGGGTGATGCAGTATTGTGGTGAATCCTTCCAACTTGTATATAGGCTTTATAATGTTAAAATTATCAGAAATAAGAAATGTGGTCTACATTTCTTGCCTCAGACCTCAAACATGTTAGAGTGGTTCTGTATGAATGAATATGCATCAAAACAATACTTAGCCCAAAATAGCATTGGACAATTTTTATTTTCACTGTAGGATATCTGGTCCAATTCTTATGGTATAGTTGGAGGTCTGTGATGGGCAGAGCTATCTTGCTCTATGGTCTGGAGTTGGCCACATCATTAGCAAACCTCAGCTGAACTAGCATACTTTTCTGCAGGGATGTGAAAGCTTTTAAGATAAATAATGGAATACTGTTGAAAATTACATAAAATTAAGAAGGAGTTTGTATGTTTTCTCTTCTTTGTCTCTTTGATGATGCATAGACATAATTTTATATCTATTTTACTCCCATTTTATATGGGACTCTAAACCATAAGCATACTAAGATAATGTGTAGCTGAGAAATTTAAGTTACATCATGAATGCTGTGCTTAAAATCAAAATGTTAAGATGTTGGGAAAGTTGAAGTAAAATATATTGTCTAATTTATTATAATTGTATTCCCTAATTTCCTAGAACAAGGTTAGTATTATTAAATTGAAAAACAGTGTTCCATAACCTAGATTCTATAAAGTCTCTGCAGTTTCTCTACCACTTTAAACTTCTGGGGAACATAATCCAAAAGGGAACAACTTTATATGAAGGAAAACAAGGGTGTTCTTCCTCATAAAGAGTAGGAATAGAACATTTTGTGTCATTAACATTTTCTTCTGTCACTGTGTTGTAGTCCATTACTCTGACTTTTCAAAGCATGCATGCATGAATGCACTCCACTGGGTTATTAAGGGACATGTCAAGGAGAGGACTCGATGGCATTCCAATTTAGTCTGGACTAGTATAACACTTTAAAAATAGCTAATAAACTATATATATTGGATTTGTTAATTTATTCTACTTAATTTCAAAAGAAGGTATTTTCACTTATTGTTGCCTGTGTCAAAAGATCTCTCATACATTAAATTGACATTTGAATATTCCAGATGGTTACCCAAATGGACTCATCTGAATATAAAGACTCAGTTCTCTATAAAAACTGTCAATTCTTAATGATATGTGGTTCAGCTTAATTTATTTCCAAAATATGACACTTGGCCTTTCATTTTAACTATAGTAACAAAAGGGCAAGAAGAGAACTCTAGAGATGAAGATTTCAGTCATATAATGGAAAATTAAGTGTATCCATTAAAATTATGGCCTTGTTGATCTGTGCATCTATAGTTCACTTTTAAAATGGAAGTTTTAAGGTTTCAGTTTAGTTAATTACTAGGCTTTGGGGGAGGGCTTCTGGGGAGAAGGTAAAAATAATAATGACAATAACACTGTAACATAAAATTTGTTATTATCTTGTGTTATAACAGTAGCATTAAAGACAAGAATGTTCTTCCATTCAAAAAGACATATTGAGAGTATTATAGAATATCTTTCCATCTAAAATACTCATAGACAGATACCATTTGTCAGTCACTGTACAAGGTGATGATAATCAAAACTCAGCTGATGTATTTTTTGTGCTATTGACAGCCTCTTAAGAAAGGACTCATTTGTTTAAAATGGTGCTTGTGACACCTGTTACAAAGAAGACCTATTTTTTTACTGTTCAGTATTCCAGGAAGAGTTTGTATTTGTCCACTTCTATACAGCCTCCAAGAAGAAACCTTCTGTGTGAAAATGTTTTAACACATCAGGCTTTTATAATGATATCAATGACAAGCTGTTGCAGTACTAGAAATCCTGCATATTGTGGTGGCAGAGATCCAAATGAGAAAGAGATTTTTGATATAGCTGGCTGAAATGCAGAATAAATACTTTATACAAAAGGAAATCTTTTAAAACCAGCTTTGAAAACAAGAATTGGTGTTTTGCTGCCAGTCACTGTGGGTAAACAATTGTAATAAAATATAGTTTAGAACATTAATCCTGGCAGTCAAAATACAGATCAGTGATACTTCAATTTTGATTCTTCTTAAAGATCACATATAGTTTTCTTACTTTCATACCTACATCCATTCACACTCACAGGTAAAAATCTTTTTCATCATATTTCTTTCAAACTGGTGACATACTTTTTAAGAAGCTGAGCTGGACCTGGAAACTACTGAACTGCACATCACAAATCTACTTTATTGTTCAAATAGAAGATTCTCAGTAAAGTGATATAGGATTTTCAAATTTTTTTTTCATTGCTTTTAAAAGGAAACTTTGATTATTGCAGCTCACTCTATTTTTTTTTAACCAGGGGAAGTGAAATATCTTCAAGTAGTGAAGATAAGTGACCTTATGAAAGAAGTCACTGGAAGACTTAGTGGAATTAAAGCAATTTCCACAAATGAAGCACTTGTGTTTCTCTGTTTTATTTAATAATGGGAATTGTTTTCAATGCTTTGTTGCAAATGCAGTATTTTGGTAATGTCATTTACTTAAAGCACTATTGCTCTGAGCTGGACTTCCGTGGCTATTCTGTGTGACCTTCTCTCTTGTTTTCAGTCTCACAGAGGATCACAGCACTGCAACAGGTTTTAAAAACAAAACACTAAATTCTGAGACCAGTAACATCTAAAGCAGAGTTCTCTGTTGTTTCAGGTCCACTATACATTAAGAAATTTCCTCTCTTTTTCATTGTTTATTTCCTTTAAAAGTACTGTCTTTCTGACAAAGTAGAAGGGTATGTGTAATCTTTTACCTCATTTTGTTCAATTCAAATTGTTCAGAAGATCAAAGTGGTGAAGACAATGTAAAATTTAAAATTTTAATACTGATGTTGTACACTATTTTACTTAACACTTTGGGGGAGTAACTGCCTGTGACATCAACTCAAGATTGCTAATGCAATCAGTTTTTGTAATGGCAGTCAGCAAATAAAGGGATGTTTATTATCCAAACTTGAACAAAAAAGTACTACATCTTTTTTACTATGGGATGAGACCTTTTTTTCCTGGTACTGGGGATCAAACTCAGGACCTTGCACTTACCATACAGATGCAGCATCACAAAGGTAAACCTGGGCCTGGGATGAGATTTTGAGGATAGAAATTGTGTTTCATGTATTTTCTTCCCTATAGTATCAAACTATGATGTTAATTTTGAAGAGATGTACAATCCAATATCCAAAATTGATCTAAATGCAAACTTATAGAACAAATCTTCCTAAACTAAGATAACCTTAGAATATATGTGTGTATGTATGCTAATCTATTTTTTAATTTTAAAAAATTTGTTTCCAGTAAATAATGATTATATTCATCATGGGAAATTGGTGCAGGAACACAACACAACTTAATTCTTTTTACTTCCTTGGATTCTATAAAAAATAAAAACAAATATATGAATACAAGAGCCAGGGATTTAGCTCAGTGGCACCACACCTGCCTTGGAAGCTAAAGGTCCTGAGTTCAATCCTCAGTTTTAAAAAATTTGTTTCCAGTAAATAATGATTATATTCATCATGGGAAATTGGTGCAGGAACACAACACAACTTAATTCTTTTTACTTCCTTGGATTCTATAAAAAATAAAAACAAATATATGAATACAAGAGCCAGGGATTTAGCTCAGTGGCACCACACCTGCCTTGGAAGCTAAAGGTCCTGAGTTCAATCCTCAGAGACAAATAAAATTATATTACATGTAAAATATCTAGATTCATGTTGGTAAAGGTACACAACAAAACATTTAGTTAGTGCTTGGTAATTCATTCTACTCAAATTAAAATATTACTTTTTAAAAAACTTACCACTAATGTTGACTTTTTTGCATTTCTTTAGGTAATATCCTTCTTGTTTAATGCATAAGAAGATGAATTGGATAAACTTCAAAGTAATGACACAAAGATGTTCATCTGAGGGTCAAAGTAAGTGAAGTATAGAAAACATAGAAGACAGCCTTTTCTGGTGATGTAGTTTGTTGTTATTCAAGGATGATGAATTTATTAACTGATTGTTTTGAAGCAATGCAGTTTTTATTTAGAGCTTGGGAGGTGGCAGAGTGATTTATTTATTTATTTTTTACCAGAATCTGACTATAATAATGTTTTGTCAATTATTCCCTAGTCCTGAGAAGAGCTATATAGTGGATTCTATTCATATGTTTTCTGAAAGTTATCTTTAATAATAATTCCTAAATTAAAAGAATGTGATGACATTGTTATCCAGCATTTTACTGAGCCTCAACTTCATCAAAATGGTCATAATGTGTAAGAAACCAAATATGAATCGGAGCTTTCTCTTAAGGACTTTTCTGCTGAAGAACCCATTCCTGCAGATTAAATTGTAGAGGCATGTGTGTGTGTGCATATGTGCTCACAGGTGTGCATGTGTGTCTGTGTGTATGTGCATAAATGTATTTTGTCTGTCTCATTTAATTCTGAGCATTAGTGTAGCATCCTGACAATTTTCAATTGCAGTATATCTTAGGGAGAAAGATTTTTGAGAAACAAAAATGCCTGTTATTTCCTCTGAGTCATCGTAAGGATGCAGTCTTAAGGAAGAGAAAAGACTTTAGTTTTAAATTTTATTTTATTTTATTTTTTCATTGAGTTTATTGGTACCTTTTAAGTATACAGGACAGTTACATTCATCACTGGGATCTTGTACCCTTACATGACAGGTCTTGGTTCTCATTTTTCCCCATCCCCCTGCCCTCCCTTCACCCCTTCTCCTCCTCCCTTATTTATGAAGACTTTGTTTCCATTTTTTCCTTTTCTCATATTGTTTCTTTTCCCTTATTTCCTTCTCCCTCCCCTTCCCACTTCCCCTACACCTTTGAGAAAAGACTTTAAATTTAAAACATTAATAATAAATTATTTTAATTGGCACATGAAACACTATGTTTTTATAAAACCTGATATACATTTTAAATTTAATTATATTTTATTAGTACATATTTGTAGTACATAATGATAACATTCATCATGTGGAGTTGGTAAATGTACAAAACACATCTCACTTTTTTTTTATTTTCGTCTACTTTTTCCTTCCTTCCGCACTCTGTCTCTTTGCCCCATTTTGCAAAAGGCCTATCTCCCTGTTTCCTGTTATCTTTCTTTTGCTCTGTAATTTATTTATATGTTGGGCTTCTCATATAAAGGAAATTATGCAGTTATTTAAACTTGTCTGATATATTTCACATAATGGTCTCAAGTGTTTCTATTTTCCTAATGCGTATACTCTGCAAAATGGCTAAATCAAATTAATTAGCAAAAAAGTATGAGAAATCATAGGTTTTAAAGCCATCAAGACCTTGATTGAAATGTAGATCTGGCAAACACTGTGTACCATGATCTTGCTTCATGTGTCTCTGTCTTTCTGAGCTTTGTCAGTGACCTTAATCCCATTGATGTGCCAATTCATTGAGATAATTTAAAGTGTCCGGTGTAGTTGACATTTAATAGTTGCCTAGAGTCGTTTGAATCCAACTGTAAATCAGTGCCCTCAACATTTTGATGTGGGACAGCCAGTCTTCCATGGGATCGTGAACCCTGTTCTGAAGTTGGGTTGTCTCCATTGTAGTCATGGCTCTGCACTAGGTATATGAACATGGGGACATCACCGAAACTCTGGGGCACTTTAATAAGAACAAAATCTTAAAATTAGTTTCTGGCATGAATTAAGTACAAAATGAATTTTTGCTAATACATGTGGTTTATTTGACTCTATAATGTACTTTATAATGATTAAGTTAGATAGAAATATAGGCTTTCATGATTTTTGAGGCATTTTTATTGATTTTTAGACAATAAATGGCAGGAATAATAGCAAAATAAATGATTGATTAAATTATATCTAGTCGTATGTTGGTGTGTCTTTTAGCAATAAAAATGACTAAGTAGGCTAATGTGATTTCTTATAATTTAATTTCAATCTTTTTTGGATATTATTTTTTATTTTATTTTGCTTATCATTTTTGTTGCCAAATGCCTTCAAGTTTATATTTTTATTTTTTACTTTTTTTTTCATTTTTTTGAGACAGGGTCTCACTATGTATTTGAGACTGGCCTGGAACTCACTGTGTAGCCCAGGCTGGTCTTGAACTCACAGCAATCCTCCTGCCTCAGCCTCCCAAGTTCTGGGATTATAGGCATGTGCCACCATGCCCAGCTCAAGCTTTTATTTTTAAAAAGAATTTTTGGATTTTAGAAATTACTGACTTCCACCATCGCATTTCATTGTCAGGGTAATAAGAATACAGGGCAATTAATTGATCTTTTGGTTACTCTGGAAAGGTCTGAAAGTGAGGAATGCTAAAATATTTGCTTGGAATGTGATTTTTAAAATTACTGTGGTGGATGTCAGGGTTCTGCCATGTCTAGTGCTCAGTACTGTTAATGTTGATGGGCTGTATGTAGTCTCACAAGCAGCTGTACTGCTATGACCTACATGCAATTAATATTGACATTTTCTAGTTAAGAATCTATAGCTATCATCATCACATTGTAGAACCAACTGTCATAACTGATAAGTGGCTGAAGTTTTTTTTTTCCTGCCAAGACCATAGAGATATTTTGGAAAATGTCAATAAGTTGTTATATATATTCTGCTATACAGAATATTTGGAAAAGAGAATATTTATGATGTGCATTGTCTATTCTTTTTAAGATTCTTTGTCATTATTGAGTTTCTAACTGATTTTGTTGTTGCATAACTAATGTTATCTCCTGTAGATTTTGAATATAATATTGATAAGTACTTAGGGTTGCCAAAAATATATGATCTCTGCTCAACTTCAATTTCATATTAACAATAATTGCAATTATTTTTCATTATTTATTCATTGTTTATCTGAACTTGAAATCCAACAGAGGCTGAGAGAATAGCTCAGTTGTAGAACACTTGCAGAGCATACGTGAGGCCCTGGCTTTGATTTCTAGTGAACACACACAAAATCAAGAGGGCATCCCATATCACTGTTGGTATATGACAATCTTGTAAATAATGTCACAAGTCCAAGAAGAAGCCCTTGAAATATTGGTTTGAAAGCGTAATGAACATTTCAAGATGAAGAACAAGTAGTAGTTTTGTAAAATAATTTTAATAACTTTAGGAAGATTCAGCCATCTCTTGAGCTTCTAAAAGCCTGCAGCATTCCCATGTTAAGGTGTATCATTTGGCTTTACAACTCTCTCTCATACTCTACCCTGTGAAAGTAGAAGTTGTGCCTTGGGGTTACAAGGGTCTTTCTTCTTTGCAGATTATTCAAATCTTTATATATTTGCTAATTAATGATAGAAGCTCATTGGTGCTCATTCTTCAATCCTGCGTTGAGGTCTAGAACAATGGGCATCCAAGGGACCTCAAATTGTCCATAAGTATTTCCTACTTAATGTTATCCAAAACTTAATTTGTTGTCTTTTTGTGAAACCTGATTTTGTTCTTTATTTCTTATCCTAGTTAATGGCAATACCATTTATGTCATTACCCATGCTACAAACCTGCAACTTATGCTAGGTAAATCCTTTTCCACTTTTATTTCTATTTTCTTTCTTTATTTAGTATTTAAGGTCTTAAAATTTCTTCTCTAATATTTCTTGTATATGGTCCTATTTTCCAATCCTATTTTAGAAGAATGGGGATGAACAACAATACCAATGAAAAATAGAACTGAGTTTCAGAAATGACGTTACTTAAGAATATGAGCCATTTTGTGTTCAGTACCTATATGTAATTCTAAAAATAGCAAACCCCCCAAAAAAACCAAAAAACAAAGTTTTTGATGCCTGAGTTTAAGAAAATAGCTTACAAAGCCTAAAACAGTAAAACTTTTTGTAAATTATATGATGAGTTGAACTCAAGACATCTAGGATGTACAAGGACAGATCAAAATTTGTGATATGTATTTAAATAAAACATTTATTACAAAAAAAGACTCATTGCTCGTAATCTTCCTAAAATACTTCCCTCATTTCAAACCCACTTAGCTCACCATTCTTGACACTTTCTGAAACAGTTGTAGAAGACCTCTTTCATGAGTGTCTTTGGTTGTGCTGTTGTGACTATCTCACTGTCTAGAATCCATTCAAAATTTTTGTCAGATTTTCTTTATCCATTCATTAATTGATGGGCATTGGGGCTGTTTAAAAAATTATATACAATGAAGTAATACCCAGCCATTAAAAAGGATACACTTAAAGGTAAGTGGATGTACCTTGAAACCATATTCTTAAATGAAATAAATTTGACACATATAAATATATATTGCATTGTTTCACTGGTGTGAGAAACTGAAAGTGTGAATAAGGACTGAAATGTATGATATTGTGAGATAAGAAGAAAATTTTCAAAGGGAAGGGGTTACTGGAGAGGGAGGAAGGGGAAAAGAAGAAATGGAAATGAAAGAAAAACTAGGAAAAAAGATAAAATGGAAACAAAGCTTTTGTAAATGAGGGGAAGAAGGGTTAAGGGAAGGGAAGAGAAGAGGGGTTTAAGGGAAGGGAGGGGAAGGGGAAAAATTAGAATTACGATATATCATGTACAGGTACAAATTCCATATGATGAAAGGGATCATTATGTACATCTAAATTGTACCAATAAACTTGATTATTATTATTATTTTTTTAGGGATTAAACTCAGAACCTTGAGCTTTAGTGGTAAGTGGCAGAACCAGTGAGCTAAATCCCTGGCCCAATAAACTTAATTAAAAAAAAAACACAAATAAACAAAATTTTTGTCAGATGAAAATAATTATGGTGGATCCTTGTCTACCTTATTCACTTGATGTGGCACTAGATGACTTCTGGTCCTCTGCCAAAGACCGTGAAAAGTACACATTTTGCATTTATTGAGGACATCAATGTAATAATGACAATGCAACTAAAGACACTCATGGGAGAGGACCTCCAGAATTGCTTCAGGAAGTGGGAATAAAAAAGGGATAAGCACATTCAAAGTGAGGGAAGTGTTTTGAAGAGGATTAATGACAGTGTATCTTTTGAAGAGGATTAATGGCAATGTGCTATTTACAGTAATATTTTTAAATACATACAGTATTGTTTATCATACTGTGTACAATGCAGGCACTGAAATACTAATCTGTGAAGATTTTATTATATTTTAGTGTATTATATAAGAAAAATATTTTTAATTAATCAATTCAATAACATTATCACATTAAATTACATTTATACATTTCCTAAAAATGTTGTACAAATCCACACTGTGTGTTCATCACAAACTAGCAAAACTTCAGTGGACTGACTAGCAATTACCTTTATGAAAAGAATTAATTATTTTTTATGAATATTAAGTTAATCTTTGCAAATTAAGATTCTGTGTGTCAAAAGCTTTGTGAAGTACAAATGGTGATTTACTTCATCAGACTGGAGAGAGAAATGCCTCAGAGAATGAGAACTTTGATAAGAATATATTTTCTAGCTAATTAAACTTCTATATTTGCATTTCTATAATTATAAGGGAGCCTATGAATTTTTAAAAAGTGTATTGTGGCAAGTTTAATAGGAGGGGTGATCAAACCAATTGGTAAATATTTAAATTAAAAAGGTTATTATAGTAAAAGACACATTACCATTAATCCTTCTCAAAATACGTCCCTTTGCTTCAAACACATTTAACCCATCATTCTTGCCACTTTCTGAAGCCGTTCTGGGAATCCTCTTCATGAGTGTTTTTATGAAGTATGATAAAAAACATGATGAATGTTGTTACCCAGTGCCATCCAGCGGAAAGGCAGGGTTGTAAAAAACAACATGGTGTATCTTCTACTTTATTCACTGGATTCACTGGCGCCATGCTATTTCTACTCTTCCCTCAAATTAAAATGACTATGGAGGGTAAACATCTTCAGGACATCAAGGCTGCGCATGTTTATTCTTTTATACTACTGTTTTTCCTGCTCAGTTTGAGTTTAGTGAGATGCATCTACATTGGTGTGGCTAAAAATATGAAACAGGACTTCCAGAGAATGATAAGTGCATTCAAAGAGAGGGGGAGTGTTTTCATGGGGGTTAATGGCAATGTTATCTTCCATTGTAATGCTTCAAAAGCATTCATTTTACCTTTAGATTGCACTTCATACGTAAAAACACAGGTTTGAACTATGGCACAGTGAATGCCTTTGCTGATATTATGCAGCTTAAGTAATATAACATTACCAAACAGCTGAAGGTTTTAGTTTCCTCTTTCTCCATCATCCACTCCCCACTATCTGAGATTTGGCATTCATTATGCCATGTATTTTTTAAAAAAGTATTGTTTCTATAAAATTTTATATTCTTGTTAAATGTTTACCTTGGAACTGAATGCTTACAAAATTTATGTGAATAGCATGATATATTGTTTATTGTTTTCTGTGACTGTTTTTGCAGCTCAATTTGAGTTTAGTGAGATGCTCATATATTGATATATGTGCATCTGATTCCTGTATCTTTGCTTCTATTGAAAGTTTTACAGATTTCTTTTTTGTTGTTGTTTCTGTTTTTTTTTGAGACAGGGTCTCACTAGGTAGTTGAGACTGACCTGGAACTCACTGTGTAGCCCAGGCTGGTCTCAAACTCACAGCGATCCTCCTGCCTCAGCCTCCCAAGTGTGCTGGGATTACAGGCGTGAGCCACCATATCCGGCTCTTTTCTTTTTTCTAGTTTCTTTCTTTTTTTTTTTTTTTTTTTTTTGGTGATTACAGATGTCTTTCAAGTCCAGAAATTGCTGTTGTGAATATGCTTTGCTTTCCTCTTTGCATACATGTGTTTCCTTAGTCCATGTGTGCATGAGTGGAATTTCTGGGGCATAGGGAATAAGTAGTTTTAACTCCATCAGATATAGCCAAAGTGTTCTTTGAGCAGTAGCCCCTGATGCCATCCCCATCTCACATCAGACACCATTGGAATTAATGCTGGTTTCTAGGTTTGCTCTTCTATGCCTTGGCCATTTATCCGTGTATAATGCAGCATCATTTAGGTTTGCAGCATTCTTTTACATGTGGTGGGAGAAACCTCTGGCCTTGTCTTCTATTTTTTAGAGCTAGGATCAGTCTTATGTCATTAATCTTAATTTTATAGTGCTCAAAAGAAATTAATGGAAAAATTTCAAATCTTGAAGAAATATAATGACAATATAGGTAAATTTCAATGAATATGTTCAGCTCTGAGAAGAGCTAAATTTTTTTTATCAAGGATGTTTACTGCTGAAACAACTCAAATAAATCCAGTAATTTATGTGAGATCACACTCCAGCAGATACATGACTCAAGGTTTAAATTTAGATCTGTTTGAAACAGGCCTTACAATCTTCCTACAATCTAAGGAATGTGGACTTTGTGATGAAAAATAATTTTTTCTAAAAGATTAAATTTCTTTTCACTCATAACTTTTCTCAATGGTCAAAGTTGTTGGAAGTTTGCCTTTTGAAAATATATAACATTACTGGCCAGGCATGGTGGTGCGTACCTGTAACCTTAACACTGAGTCCAGCCTGAACAACTTCGCAACTTAGACCCTGTCTCAAAGTTAAAAAAAAATTTCCAAAATATGTATAACATTACTGTATGCTAGTCAAAAATTGGGTTGGTTTTCATTAATAACAATTTCTTTAGCTTCTGCAACTATGCTGGCTATCCTGTTCCTTAGCTATTATTGTAGGCTAAGTTTTTCCCCCTCAATAGTTGTATGTTAATAGGAAAAGACTTTATGAACAAGTTCTCAGTAGCACAGGGACTAGCACAAAGAATCAAGAACTGGTATCTCATCTTATTAAAAAGCTTCTGCACTGCAAGAGAAACCATAAATAGAGCTAAGACAAAACCTACAATGTGGGAACAAATTTTTACCAGCTGCTCCTCAGTTAAAGGTCTACTATCTAGAATATATAAAGAACAACAACAAAAAAATCAACCCACCCAAATATAAAGACCCAATTCAAAAATGGGCATGCAAAATGAACAGACATTTCTCAGACAAAAAAGTAAAAGCAGCAAAAAGTACATGAAAAAAATGTTCAACCTCAATGGTCATTCAAGACATGCAGATGAAAACAACACCGAGATTCGAACTTACCGCAGAAAGAATGGCTCCTATCATTTAATCAACCGATGACGAATGCTGGCAGGGGTGTGGGCAGAAAGGAACCCTTTTCTATTGGTGGGAGTGCAGTCTGGTGCAACCACTGTGGAAATCAATACGGAGACACCTTTAAAAACTAGGAGTAGGAGTCCCATTTGTCCCAGCCATCCCTCTGCTGGGTATCTCTCCAAAAGAATTAAAAGAATCATACCACAGTGATATATGCACACCCATGTTTATAGAAACACAGTTTGTACTAGCTAAAACTTGGAAACTGCTCAATTACCCATCAACTGGAGACTGAATAAAGAAGATGTGGTTTTTCTATAAAATGGAGTACTACTCAGCCTTAAAGAATGAGAAACTACAGTCATTTATAGGTAAAGTGCTCTAGATAAGGTTTTAAGAAAATGAACTCTCCTGAAAATAAAAGTTAATAAGCTTAGGTATCAAAACTGAATCACACTGCTTTTGGGAATGGTGTTCTGTTCAATTTATTGAAAAAGAAATTGATTTGTCAGCAATATTTAGACTTTAGGTAACCTAATAATCTAATGTAATGACATTAATTTGTAAATATCTCCAACATTCAAATTCTTTTTAGCCCTGTACATTAACATCCTTAAAAGGATCCCTAAAACACTGAATGATTCTGAAGTGGCTTTTTTTTTTTTTTTTTTGGTACCAGGGATCAAACTCAGGACACTGTGCTTGTGAGGCAGGGGGCAGAACCACTGAGCTAAATCCCTGGCCCCACCGAAAATTTTAATGAGTATTTTAGATGATAAAAGAAAATTATCAGAAGAGCATTGGGACTAAATGTGGTTTCATGTATTCTAATTCCTTGAAAATGACAATCCATAGTATAAAGCTTAGCTAGTCAGGAAATTCAATTAAGCGGAAAAATTTAATAACACTTTCAGAAAGAATTACTGAAAGCCTACAGCTGCCAGCCTCTTAGTAAAGGGACTTGATCCTTGCCTGTGAGAGGTGAAGCGTCTGAAACAAGGAAATTTGCCATTTCTTTTCTCATTCTCTATGTTGGAGACTGGTACTTGTGTTTGCCTGTCAAACAGACTTGTACACTTAGGAAAAGTTAAGTTAAATGTGTTACAGTTAATTTTCTTTCTTAAGAGCATCGTTTCCTTGTAGAGAATAGTCTTAATTGAAAATGACTATTTCTAAATATGCAACCACTTCTGCATATATTCTTGTGCTCCCTACACTTTTGGTTTGTCATGTTTTATACCACTTGTTCCTTATTTCTGTCATCTTTTCCTAAAGTAGAGAAAAAAAAGGTGACAGTGTTTCTTTACTATGGAACAGTGGACCAATTTAGTATAAAGCATGTTGTTTAGAACCTGAAAGAGACATATTGGTGAGAAAATTTATTGACTCATTTTCTTCCAATTTGGTGTTATCATACCATTATAATTACATTCATTTTCCTAGCCTGATAAATTCAAGCCTATATTTTTCCTTTTTTAAGGTTGTCAGCCTCTGGAGATACTCATTTCACTTGAGATACAATAGAACCAGAAAAAATTGTGCTTGACTATTGCTTTAGCTAAAGGCAATGCTTTAAAATGTGTGGAGGTGTCTCCCTCTATATGTAAATAACAAAGAATCTCAAATAATTTTCAGAATTAAATTAAATATTTGTTAAATATCAATAGATTTAATTATTTCAGACTATGAATGTGTATGTCTACAATCTCTGTCTTCTTGAATATTACATTGTTTGATTTGATAGGTGAACACTGTCAAAGACAGGTTTGATTTCTTAAAAAGTACAGTTAATACAAATTCATACATTGAGTGATCTGATTCTTAATTTCAGATAATTTTTTTCTTCAAAGAACTCTCTAACCTAGGAATTATTATAGCCACAAGAGAAATAGTGTGGCATGTTAGCAAGAGCTCTGGATTAGGAGCTGGGAGAGAAAACAAATTAAGTAGTTTTGTGGACTTAAACCAATCTCTTAATCTGTGCCTCTTTTGAAAAATGTCAGAGTCTGTTGTTCAACTTTCTTCTGAGAATTTTAAGAGAATGAGAAGAAATTTGAACAGTACAAGAACTATGTCTATGCAAATGTTTTAAAAATTGCTCAAGATCAATTACTCAAGAGAAAGAAATGAAAGGAATAAGCATAGGAAAGGAAGAAGTTAAATTGTCATTATTTGCTTATGATATGATAATCATCATGACCCAAAACTCCAACAAAAGACTCTTAGATTTAATTAAAAAATTCAGTAGTACAGCAGGATGCAAAGGTGTTACTCAAAAATCAATAGCATTGTGTGATCCATACACAATTAACAAACTCACTGAGAGAGAAATTAGTGATAAAACACATTTTATAATAGCACTAAAAAAAAGAAAGGAGGAAATACTTAGGAGTAAATCTAACAAAGGAAGAAAAAGAGCTTTATGGTGAAAACTACATTACTCTGAAATAGCAGATCAAAGAAGACATAAGAAAATGGAAAGATATCCCTTGTTCTTGGATAGGCAAAACCAATATAGTGAAAATGACCATACTTCCAAAACTGTAATACAGATTTATAGCAATCTTAATAAAATCTCCAACAGCATACCTCACAGAACCAGAGAAAATAATCCTAAAATTTGGATCCAGAAGAGACCTAGAATAGCAAAAGCAATTCTAAGCAAGAAAAGCAAGGCAGAAGGCACTACAGTCACTCACTTTTAATTATACTACAAAGCTACTACATTTGGATCCAGAAGAGACCTAGAATAGCAAAAGCAATTCTAAAGCAAGAAAAGCAAGGCAGAAGGCACTACAGTCACTCACTTTTAATTATACTACAAAGCTACTGTGATTTAAAAATGCATGGTATTGGCAAAAACAAAACAAACAGACCTGTGGGTCAATGGAACAGAACAGGAAATGACTCCAAGCACACTCAGCTACCTTTTCTTTGACAAAGAGTCCAAACAACTTCACTGGAATAAAGACAGTCTGTTTAATAAATGGTGCTGGGAAAACTGGCTTTCCACATGCTAAAGATTAAACCTAGACCTATATCTTACACTGTGCATTAAACTAAAATAAAAATGGATCAAAAATCTAAATACTGAAGCAGAAAACTAAATCTGATGAAAGACAGAATAGATAAAACGCTTGAAGACATGGGTGTAGACAAAGACTGCAACCACACAGGAAATACTACAAAGGAGTAACAACTGAGATCTATAAAGCTTTTACACAGCAAAATAAACCACCAACAGAGTGAGATATCCCACAGAATAGGAAAAAAAATTTACTAGCCATTCTTCAAACAAAGGACTAAGATCTAGAATATATAAAGACCCCTGCCATGTAAAGACTCAGTCTCAAAATGGGCGCCTGAAATGAATAGACACTTTTCAGATGAAGAGGTAAAAACAGCAAATAATATATGAAAAAAAGTTCACCATCACTGGCCATTCAAGAAATGCAAATGAAAACAACATGGAGATTGCATCTCACTCCAGAAAGAATGGCTGTCATTAAGCAATCAGATAATAGCAAATTCTGGTAAGGGTGGGGGAAAAAGGAACTCTGTCCACTGTTGGTGGGAGGGTAAATTCGTACCACCAATAGGAAAATCAGTATAGAGTTTCCTCAAAAACTAAAACTAGATGTTCTGTTTGATCCAGCTCTTTCCCTTCTTGGAATCTTCCCATAAGAGTTAAAAGAATAATACCACAGTGGCATATGCATACTAGCAACACAGTTGTAATAGTTAAGTCTTAGAAACATCCCACATGATCATCAAAAGAAGAACAGATAAAGAAAATGTGGTATTTAAATACAGTGGAGTACTACTCTGCCATTAAGAGAGACTTGTGACATTTTTAGGTAAATGGATGCACCATAAGGTCATACATTTAAGTGAAATACGTCAGACTCAGTGTTTAAAGATCACATTGTTTCTCTTGTGTGAGAAACCAAAGGGTAAATAATGACCAAAATGGGTGATAGATACTGGGAAGTGGAAAGAAAATGTTCAAATGAAAGGGAATCAAGGGAGAGGCATGAGGAAGTGAAGAAGAGGAAAAGGAAAAATACAATGGAAGGAAAAAAATGAAAATAAAGATTTTGTCAATGAAGAAGGGGAGAAAGACTGAAGGTAGGAGAGGCGATTGGAGGCAAAAAGAAGAATCAAAATATATTATGGACAGGTACAAATTCCCTATGATGAATGTGATCATTATGTATATCGAAAATTTACCAATAACTTCAAAAAATTGCTCAAGATTTATTTGTACAAATGCAAGATACTTGTTATCATTATACAATGTTCAATTTATTCTTGGGCAAATATCAGCTTTCAAAGAATCTTTGAAAATTTTCAGAATAAAAAAGGACAAGATTTGCTGCAACCATATGAGTCAATTAAATAAGTTATTTGTAGTTAAACATTTAAAAATATACTTCTAGGTTATGGGAATAAATAGTCATGGAAGTTTCTGAACTAAAAGTAATTTTATAGAATTTAATATGTCACCTTATTACTGGTTACAAATTAGAAACCGAAAGGAAATTTTCATGTTTTCATTTCTTCAGTAGAAATATCTCTCTGGCTTTGCATCTGTGAAGACAGCACATTTTGTCCTAATTTACTCAGGAAGTTACCAATTTATAAATGTCCTGTGTTCTAAAAGTACATTTTAAGTAAGATTGGAACAAAGAAAACTCATTTCTTCTTCAAATTAAGAGAAAAAAATAAAAAATCTTGCACGATCTTGGGTTTTTAACTTTCTTGGCTCTGCTTAATCTTCAACCCCTATCCTAGAACAAGTTGGATTTTATCTGTCAACTAAAGCCCAAGAGTGTAAGTGATTTGGGAGCTGAGACCCTATCTTATTCATTGGTGAGAACTAAAGTGTCCCCATGTTTTCCAGCTTTTAAGGACACCGTTTCCCTTACTTTACAGATGTAACAATAAGAGCCACATCTAGCATAGCCAAGGGAAACCAGGATTTTTGCTGCTGTTGCTGAAGATTCTGGAGGAGTTGTTGGTTTTGACTGCTGCTTCTCAGTTCTTTTTCTCTCATTGAGTTTATTGATACATTTTAGGCATACAGTACAGTTACATTCATCATTGGGATCTTGTACCTTTACATGACAGGTCTTGGTTCTCATATTTTCCCCTAGTCCCTTCCCTCCCTTCAACCCCTCCTACCCTCCTCATTTACAAACACTTTATTTCCATTTTCTCATATTTTTCCCTTATTATCTTTCCTCTACCCTTCCCACTTTCCCTACACCTTTAACCCTTTTCTTCCTATTTCAGATTGTCAATTATCTCATTAGGATCTTATGTACTATTATAGTTTTTCACACCAGAGAAACTATTTGGCATTTACCCATGTGTGACTTACTTATTTCACTTAGGTATATAGCCACAATATGTATCCATTTTCCCATGAATGACTCTAATTTCTCATTTTTATGGCTGAGTAGTATTCCATTTTATAGAAAAACCACATCTTCTTTATCCAGTGCTTCTCAGTCTCTTGTCTGCTCTCCCATGGTGCTCTGTAGGTTTTACTTAAACATTGGCCCAGGGTCATAGGTACCCAAGAAAAGGATGTGGAATATTGGCAGGTCATCAGAGTCTCAGCATGTACATGAGATCATTTTTCATCTCCTTATGTGGATTCTCTTTACCTTTGTCCTTTGTTTTCAAAGCTAGGCACCCATATTTCTTGCTCCCTGTGGTTTATTAATAAACAAAATAAGCAAATAAGAAGAACATCAATTGATAGAGTCTCTCAGGAATTGGTTGCTATTTTGGTCCCCAATTTACACACTGGAGAAAAATTATACAGAATAATTAGCACAGCCATATAAATGAACCACTGGATTATTTTACCACTGTTGAACCTTTCCTCAAAACTGCATGAAAGGGCAGGGGATTTGGCTGAGTGGTGCCTCTACCTGCCTCACAAGCACAAAGTCTCCAAGTTCAATCCCTGGTATATAAAACAAAAACAAAAGAAATCAACTGTGTGAAAGGTGACAAACACCTGCAAAACAGAAAGTACTCACTCAAGTGTGGCCTTGAGAACAGCATTGACTTTTCCACCCGGAGAAGTCATTGGAAGTAAATTGCTTTCTAGCCCTTTGAAATACTAGTTTGTGTGTTGTCTCAGTAACCAAGAATTCAATATGCCTTATTCTATTTTATAGCCAGCATATACCCTGAATATATGTGTGTTGATGAATTATTGAATGAATAAGAAATGTGGTTTTTTATCAACCTAAACTATCTTTGTTGGAAGTAGTTCCATTTTGGCTTATTATAACATTTTATAAATAACATTCTAATGCATATTAGTGTTTGCTTTATGGCTATTTATGATAATGTAAATTCTATCTTTACATTTGTTGTCTATCTGTATGTCTTGTTATCCTCAATTTCTTTCCCTCATCTCTTTCACTTAGTCTAGCAAGAAATCTTTTGGCTCTACTACCTAAAGTTCTCAAATATCTACTTCTTTCATACTATCCTGTTCTGTACCCTGGAATAGACCTAACCGACTGACTCATTGCAATGTTTTTTTATTACATAGTTCTCCACATTTTCAGCCTCTTTCTAACTCATTCTATGAGCAAACAGATTGTAAATAACAGATTCTATAGCTGTGCCGTCTCTGTCATGGGTACTCAAATCTGCTATTGCAACTGAAAAGCAATCACAGACAATAAACAAACATGGATATGCCTGTGTTCCAATAAAACCTTAATTATGGACATTGGAATGTGATTTGTTTCTCTGTGACATGAAATACTCCATTTTTAAAAGTTCCTTTAAAAAAACAGGTGATGGGCCTTTTTTGCCCTAAGGGCTTTAGTTTTTTAAAGTCTCTTGCTTTATACTGTCATAAATGACCTTTTCAGCAACTGTTGAGAGAACCAAATTCAAACCTCTCAGCAAAGCACACTAGGCCTCTCACCGTGTAGCTGGCTATGACATGTGTTGCTTTCCTCATCTGCAACCTTTCCCTGACACCGAAGATCCCTGTGTTACAGTCACACTAGATTGCCATTTTAATATTAAAAATACTGAAAGAATGTTAACACCTTTGTGCCATTTCTCATATTATTTGTCAGAAAAACTTCTCTTGTGTAATTTGTTTGATTAGAAGACTTTCATAAGTCATACTTCAAATGTGATTGTCTTCATTAATCTTTTCTCCAAATGTCTAAGTTAGCAGAATGCATTACTCTTTTATTTGTATTCCCATAGTACCTGTACTTCATACTGATATTTTTTCTATGGAGATTATCATGTTAATATTTCATTTCTTTTTACATTATGTAACTTCATTCTTCTGACCATGAGCTCCTTAGTACAGAAACAGTGTGCTTAATGAACCTTTATAGAAGAGATAGATGACTTTTCCAATCTTTCTATTGTTTTATCAATTTTGATCTTCAGATTGTGTACCAAGGAAGTGATTTTTTTTGGGTAATCACAAAATATACCAATAACCAAATCACAACATAGGGCTAAAAATTATTCTGTGCTCTCTTCTAATTTAGTAAGCTTTATTATAGTTATTTTTCTGAGCACTCACCTTTATTAGAAAATATTCCTCTTTTTCAATACATTTGGTATAAATAATATGGACCTTATACAGGAAATCAAGAACCCTTTGACACTGAGATTTGAGGGATCCTGGGAAAAGTCTTCTAATTTTACTATTTGCCACTTCTTGACATCATATATTTAATCTTGGCATTTTCATCATTTTACTGAATTTCTCTCCAAAAGCTGGTCCTACTAAAAAAAAAAAAGATATCCAAGAGAAGTAATGAACATCTAATTTCTATTAGTCCTATCATGGAAAAGAAAAATGACCAGAGGGTAAATGTGAAATTCTGCATGGATGGTGATGAGCATAGAAATATCGTGAGTTCTTTTGGGGCTTGGATAAGACCATTGTCTGGAAAATAATTATGCTCTGTCATATTTGCCAAAAGCATCTATATAGAGCAATAAATTACAGTGTTATTCTGTCTGTTCTTGAATACTAAAACTTGGAATAATTTTGCGTATAATTTTCTTCAAGTGACAAAGTGATGCAACTATCATGAAAGATGATACTATAATTACTAAGAATACTTCTTTTAATGAGAAGAGCTTTTCTATCAATTTCTCTCAGCACCTTAGAAATACTCATCAGATATTCTGGAAACTGCTACATTAAACATTAGATTCTTTGTTGTAATCCATATTCTTAGCCAGATTTTAGGGGAAATATAAGCAAGATTTTTCTTTTTTTTATTTCCTTGATACTTTACAGATGTGCATCTGGTATTTCTGGGCTACTAAGTTCAATATGCTAATTTGGTATAAACATATGCTAATTATATTTTATTCATTAAAAATTATATATGAAATATTTTTGTGCGATTACTAGTAAACAGTTCCTTTTAGAAAATGAATGTCCATGTTGCATATACTTTGATGCTTTGAAGACTAATATAATTTACCCTGGGGTACTACCTCTGCCATCTAGTAGTTATATGATCATGGACAAGTTTCTTAACTACCTTCTGCCTCACTTAATTCATCCATAAAATGGGACAACAATAGTATATCAGTCATTTAAAGATTATTTGGAGAAATACAAATGCTTAAAACAGTACTTGGTAAATAGAACATGATGAATAATTGCTGTCTGTTGAACATTTTATATTGTTAGTGATTTGTTTGTCTCCATTTGGATTTCAGTGAGTTAATTCAGAATCTATACAGATAACCCAAAGAATAAATACAAAGATGCAAAACATTCATTTGATACTGCAGAAGGAAATCTAATATTTATTTTATTATAATTATAAATTTCAACTTGTTTTTTTAGATATATTTCAGGTTATACTCTTTCTAGATATTCACTTCTGCCTTTTTAAAAAGTTTTCATTCTTATTAATATGTCATTGACTATCAATAGTATGCTTTTTTATTTTCATGTATTCATAGATTATAGGATTGTTTGATGAAGAGCCATGAGGAAAAAAAAAAGTTCTAAGACAGCTGCAACAAATAAAATTGTAATAATTTAGTCAAAATTATTGTCATATAAAAGAAAAAAAGGCTATAGATTATAACTTGTGAATTTTTCAATCTTTACTTCTTTGAACATTTTTTCCAACCCCCAAGCATTCCCCTCCCTATTCTTTTATATGGATGAAAAAATATTAAATATTTTCTTATCATTTCCCAGGTCACTTTTGTTGTATTCCTTTTTCTATTTATTTTCTTGTTTTAAAATTAATTTTATTGGTACATTTAAAGTATACAATATGACATTGATTGTTGGAAATTTGTACCTTTACATAATCAATCTTGGTTCTTATTTTTTCTCTGTTCCATGCAGTCCCTTCAACCTCTCCCACTCTCCCTATTTACAAAGACTTTGTTTCCATTATTTTTTATTTTCTCATATTAATTCCATTCTCTTCTTCCCTTTCTCCTACCCCTCCTATTTCCCCTTCCTCTTTGTCCCTTTTCTTCCTATTTCATACTATTCATTATACCTTTTAGTCCTTATTTACACTTCCAGTTTCTCATACTAGAGAAACTATTTGGTATTTACATGTGTGTCCTATTTGTATCACAAGTGTATTGCCTCAATGTGCATCCATTTAGCTATATCCCTAATTTCTCATATTTATGGCTGAGTAATATTCCATTTTATAAAAAAACACAGTTCCTTTATCCAGTCACCCATTGATGAGCAATTGGGCTGCTTTCAAGTTTTAGCTATTACAAACTGAGCTGCTATGAACATTGGTGCACATATATCACTATGGTATGATTCTTTTAATTCTTTAGGGAAGATAACCAGCAGGTGGATGGCTGGCTCAAATAGGATTCCCAACCCTCATTCTTTGAGGTATCTCCATACTGCTTTTCACAGTAGTTGCAACAGTCTGCACTCCCACCCACAATGAAGAAGGGTTCTTTTCTCCCCACACCCCCGCCAGCATTTGGTATTGGTTGATTTCCTAATAGCAGCCATTCTTTCTGGGGTGAGGTAGAATCTCAGTGTTGTTTTCATTTGTATTTCTCGAAGGATCAATGATGTGGAACATTTTTCATATATTTATGTGCTGTTTCTATTTCTTTGTCTGAGAAATGTCTGTTTGTTTCAGATGCCCATTTTTGGATTGGGTCTTTAAGTTTGGGAGGTCTGATTTTTTAAAATTCTTCATATATTCTAGATAGTAGACCTTTGTCTGAGGAACAGCTGGTGAAAATTTTTCCCACATTGTGGGTTGTCTCTTCACACTGTTAGTTATTTCTCTTGCTGTGCAGAAGCTTTTTAATGAGACCCATCCCAGTTATTGATTGCTTGTGCTAGCTCACAGCAACTGAGGTTTTGTTCTTAGTCTTTTCCTATGCCAATGTCTTCAAGAGTTCAACCTCTTTGTAATAGGAAGAAAAGGTCTAAGGTATTGGTTAGGGGAAAGGTAAAATGGGAGGAGAAAAAAGAGAAAAAAATGGAAACAAAACCTTTGTAAATAGGGAAGGGTGGAGGGAGGAAGGAAGGGTAGGGGAATGGGGAAAAATAAGAACTAAGATCTGTCATGTAAAGCTACAAAATACCAATGATGAGTATATCTGTATTGTATATCTAAATGTACTAATAAAGATTCAGTTTAAAATAAAAAAGAATAAAATAGAAAAGAAAGAGTTCAACCTAACCTCTCTTCCAGCCAGTTTAGTGTTTCTGTTTTAATATTTAGATGTTTAATCCATTTTGATTTTAGTTTAGTGCACAGTGAGAGATATGTCTAGTTTTAATCTTTAGCCAGTTGAAACCCAATTTTTCCACCACTTATTAAGGTGATTATCTTTCCTCCAATGAGGGTGTTTGGCTTCTTTATCAAAGGTGAGGTGGCTGAGTGTGTCTGGAGTTGTTTCTGCATCTTCTAATCTGTGCCACTGATCCTGAGGTCTGTTTCTTTGCCAGTACCATGCTGTTTTTATTTGTTGTTCAGCTTGGATAATTTCTCTTGGCCTTAATATTTTTCAATTCTTTCTTTTGTCTTTTTCATTCTACTGTTAAATCCATCAAATGAATTTTTAAAAATTTGTTATTTGTATTTTTCAGTTCTGAAATTTTCATTTAATTCTTCCTCAGATTCTCTAATGTTTTGCTGAGACTTATTTTTTCACTAGTTTCAGGTGCATTTATACTTGCCATTTGGAAGCATTTTTATGATGGCTGCTTTAACATTTTTGTCAGATAGCCATGTCTGTCTTTTCAATATTCATATCTACTGATTGCCTTTTGTTTGTTTGTAAGTTCTACTTTACTCCATTCTTGGTAAAAGTAACTTTAAAATTGAAATCTGGAATATGGAGTTTATGTTACAGAGTCTTGCATCTAAATTCAATCTTTTGACTTTGCTTGACTTTGTTGGAATCCATGTCAGCAGGGAAGAGATGGTTATGGCCTTGTTAATGCCAGGCAGGGAAGGAGATCCAGATTCTCCTCTCCTCCTTTAGTGACATAAGGGACTTTAGGTGCAATAGAAAAAGGATCTCTTCATTGTTACTGGACAGGTGTGAGAGTTCTGACTCTTGACTAGGCCTTAGCTGAGTGGGCAGAAGTATCTTATTATGAAGGTGTTTGAGAGGAACTGGTCTCACTGACACTGAAAGGGGATGGATGTCTTGACTCTCACTAGGTCTTATTGGAGCTGGAATAGCAACAGAGAAGGTTAGTGTCTATATTCACTGAGTGACTGGGAGCCTAGGCCTTGCTATGGTGGAGACAATGATGCATTTTCTCTGATACTTGACTGCTATAAAGTGGTTGTCTGGAACTTTTCTTTCTTGCTAAGCTGCCACTTTTCTGATACTTTGGATTGAAAGGGAAGGCTATGTTGGAGTCTTTTTCTGTTTGTTCCCCACGATGTTTCTGGGTTGCCAATTTTTCCAGCTCCAAATCCAGGATATATAAGACAAAAGAAAACCCAGAAAATTTCCCATTCTTCAGATTGCAGTTTCCCTGGTTGATTTGCTTCCTTCTCTCCACCTTTCAGTATCTTCTGCTTTGTATATATACACACTAAATCTCTGGCCCTTTTTTTTTTCACTTGCTATTTTTTTTTTTTTTGGACATAGATTAACTATTTAACAAAAGTAGAAGAGAAAAAAAATCAGCTTTCAATTCCTCATATAGCAAGTTTACACTATATTAGTGAGAATAATTTAATTTTGCATTAATTTTATGAAATAGTATTTTGCCCTCTAGATAACAGAAAATATGTCCTTGAGATCATCTGCATATTACAGAGCTGGCCTAATGATATTGAAGATTAATTTGAATTTAAATGTCCACAGTTTTACTAAAAGAGAAAATAGCAATGCTTATTGAAAATAATATTGATAGACTATTCTGCTCTTTTTATCAGTGGCCTAAATATGACAAATATTTAAGAAGAATAAATTAGTGACTCTGACACTAAAATTACTGTTGGAATAAGGTCATGATAGGTCAAGTTTTCAGCATATTTCACAATGTAGTATTTTTTATCTTCAAAAATGTGTGGACAAATATTGACTATTTATTAAACAACTATAAATTGCCCAGAACTCTAGTGGATATTGTACATTGCTTGGTAAGGATTTGTTGTGTCTGTTCTACTCTGCCTCTAAGTCATCCTTTGAATGTATCTGTGGCACACTGGGTTTTGGGATGTTGTTTGTAGCCATTAAGCAGTTTCCCAAATTATAGTGCTAAATGACCCATACATGAGCCTATCTTTAATTGGCTGAATTATCAGTACATTACCACGTAACACCGAGGAAGATTGTTTTACATATCCGGTCTTGAGGAGTCATTCTGGTGCACCTTTGAGAGGATTTGATGATATGAGTAGTTACATAAGTTGCTCAATGCTACAGCTTTTGTGGGGATTTTACTGAAAATGTTAGGAATTAATCCTATAACTCAAATTCTGTAGATGAAACTGAATTGCTCTCTCAGTGTCAGAAAGTAAACTTAAAAAAAAAAAGACGTGGTGGCACATGCCTGGAATCCCCTCACTCGGGAGGCTGAGACAGCAGGGTCGCTGTGAGTTCGAGACCAGTCTGGGCTACATAGTGAGTTCCAGGTCAGATTCAACTACAATAGTGAGACTCTGTCTCAAAAAAACCAAGGAAAAAAAAACCCACACAAAAAAACAAAACAAAACAAAAAAAGGAAATGAGAAAACCTTTCTGGGTAAATTCCCTGACAGCCTGGTAAATAAAGTATTGAAAAAATTTAAAACTAGCCCCTTATCACCTCTGTAGACATGGTCCATGAGCTTTGCTGGACATGTTTTCCTGTCTTCTTTTAAAAACAAAATAAAGTTAGTCTCCTTTGGCTACTGTTAACTTCCACTGAGAAGCTATAAAAGCATTGGCAGCTACAGATGATTTTTAATATACACTCAGTGAAATTCCAAAGAACAGCAAATACTCATTTGTCAGTGCCACGCATCCCCACAAATGCACAGTATATGAGGTGAACCAGAGTGTGTGTCTGATTTTTATTCATAGCAAATCTATACAATAAAAAAAGATGCATCAACTAGGTCAGCTGAGAATATCCTTATTTATAATTTCTATTTTCATTACTGTTCAGTCTATTGGTGCATGTTTTTTGCGTTAAGGAAGAGTAGATTGGTGGAAGAGATGAAATAAAACATTTATATGTGTTACATTCTATAATTTGTAGGTTATCTGTATTAGGAATTATATAATTTCATGAATATTATCACTTTTAAACAACAAAAACAAAAAATCATACTAATACTATTTCCCATGAAAAATAACTGCTTTCAAATGCTACTATAGAAACATTTTGGGGTTTCTATCTCCAGTTAAATTTGCATTAAACTGAGGATCTACTGCAGCAAATCTTCAGGTCTGGAAGGCAAGTTTCTAGGTGACTTGTAACAAAGTGTTTTGAATTAAATACACATAAATTTGAAAATCATGGTGTATTCTAAAGATGAAGCGCTAGAGCCCCACCATAATGTGGAAGGTGAGCATTAAGGAATTTCCGACTTTTATGTTCTGGAAAAAGCACCCATTTCTTCTACATAATGAAACTTGACTTTGGTGAACAGGCATGAACAGTGCCACCAAAGATGAGTACAGTGCCCACTAGAATGCTTTGCCTTGTGATTTGGAAGCGCATATGTTTTTGGGTCTTGAGAACATTTTACTTTGTTCAGCAGTTAGGGACTCAGGTCCCTTTAAATACTAGATGTCAAATTTGTTCACAAATTCCTCAGGGACACATTAGTTTATGCATTTTTTTCTTTTTTGCTATTTCTAGAATTCAAAAAAATCAAGGCTGAGATTTTATTGAAAATCTTGTGATATTTATTATCTTTAAGAGTATATCTTCAGCTATCATTTTAGAAAGACAGCTATCTACTTGAATGTACCAAATTTCTGATTTTTTAAGGTTTCTGTCCTTGAGAGGTGGCAATGGAATGATCACACAAGCCTAAAAGTTTGAGACCAGCCTGGGCAACATGGTGAAATCTCACTTCAAAAAGAAAAGTTTCTGTCTTCAAAGAAAGCTTATGATCAATATATCCCTTAACTTCTCTTGAGGTGTCTGACATTATTTGATTTTTCTAAATTATTCTATGTGTACTGTTTACTCATTTTTTCTTTTTCTTTTTAGTACTAGGGATCAAACTCCAGTCCTTGCACTTGCGAGGCAGGCGGCAGCACCACTGAGCTAAAACCCCATCCCCCAAGGTTTTTTTTCTCTCATTGAGTTTATTGGTACATTTTAGGTATACAGTAGTTACATTCATCATTTTTTTTTTACTAATTAATGGTGGCTTTTGTATCATTATACACCCCAAAGCTTTATAGTATCATGCTTCAAGCATTACAACAATTTTTATGAACTCTTCCTCAAGATTAAATAATTTGAAAAACTTATTATATCACAGAGAGAAATAGACAAGAGCTGATATTTCCAGACCCATAATATAGAGGGAACAAGAAGGCATATGGATAACTTACATGATTTCAGAAAATCAGTAAAAGAAACAAGCAGAGTGCCCTAGGAGGTCAGAAGACAAATGATTGACTCTGACTGCAGGGATTGAGGGAGTTTTGCAGACATGATGGTATTTGAACAAACTCTTACCAACAGTGAGCAAATGGGGAAGAACAGGAGGCCTAAGAAACAGGAGATTCAGGCATAAAAAAAAATCAAGGCAGATTCAATGCAAGTGGCTTTAGGACAATGGCAAATCATAGTATAATGGGATAAGATCATGGGGAGAGAGAATGTGTTGTGTTAGAAGACAGATCATGTCTGTGAATATTAAAGTGTCACCAAATGTGGAGCATAGAGACTAGTGGTTTATTTTTTTTTTCCTGGTTTAACATACAGATCTTATATGAAATAAAATGGAACCATATGCATGTAGTTTTGTTTTTTTTAGACAGGGTCTCACTATGTAGTTTAGACTGTTCTAGAACTCACTGTGTAGTCCAGCCTGGTCTTGAACTTGCAGCAATCCTCCTGCCTCAGCCTCCCGAGTGCTAGAATTACAGGTGTGCATCACCACACCTGGCCATATGCATATAGTTTTAATCATGATAAAATGATTGCCATACCTCAGAAGCTTCCAATATGTTCCACTTAATTGCATTTTTTTCCTTCTCAGATTGAGCAAAAACATATTTACATACTGTTAACCATTATTTTGCTTCCTTTCACAATTTTGACAAAAATTATTAACGTATTTGTAGGACATAATGTGTACATTCCTTGTGAGGGGTGGTACAAATAAGTAATACATCAATTCATGTTTGATCCCCATTCCCTCCCTTCTGAACTGCTCCCTCCATCTTTTAGTCCCCTTCCCCCTTTTTCTGGATATATTTGCAGTATGTGATGTTATGTTTACATCCTTGTGTAGAGTCTGTGCATGTGCATAACATCTTAACACCCTTTTCACCCCTTATCTCTTCCCTCCCTCAATCTCTTGATCCCCTGCCCTTTTGAGAAAGATCTATTTCCCTAGTTCTTGTCATTGATCCTTTATTTCACTCTTTATTTAAAAGATGACCTTCTCATGTAAGAGAATCCATGCAATGTTTAAGCTTGTGTGTCTACTTTATTTCACTCAACATTACATTCTCCAGGTGCATTCATTTCCCTAATGATTCAAGTTGAGCTTTCTTTAGAGCCAAGCAGTGCTCCATTGTGTATAAATGCTATGTATATTTTTCCATTCATCTATTGATAGACATTTTGGCTGCTTCCAAGATTTAGCTTTATGAACTGTGCTACTGTAATATCTCCAGTTCATTCCTTTAAAGTACAATGCTGTCCTTGCTTCTTTTTGAGCTTCAATAAATGGAACCATTTGGTATATAGTCTTATATGACTTGCTATATTTTATTTTTTGTTAATGATTATTTTGATTGATAAAGAATAATTGCATATCTTTATGGCATATGGTGTGATGCTTTAAAGTAGTTATACCATATAGAATGATTCGATCAAGTTAGTTACCATATTTATCACCTTGGTTACCCATCATTTTGGGGAGAGACATTTAAAATTTGTTACATAAGATCAGTGATGGTGAACCTTTTAGAGACCAAGTGTCAAATTGCAACCCCAAACCCACTTACTTATCACAAAGTGCCAACACTGCAATTAAACCGGATACTACCATTTTAGTTTAGAAAAAAAAAAAGAACTCTCCATTAACATTTTTTGTCTTAAAAACACAAGAGCATGCATGCCATAGGTTTGCCACCACTGCCTTAGAGACTTTGAAATATATGTTATTGTTGAATATGGTCACCTTGCTGTGCAATAGACTTCCACACCTATTCCTCTTGTCTTGTTGAGATGTGATACATTTTTATTAATGACTCCAGATCTCCCTAACCACTGAGCCTCTGGTAACTATCATCTCTTCGACTTTTATGAACTCAACTTTTTTTAGATTTCTTATATAATTAGAATTATGCAGTGCTTGTCTTTCTATGCCTGGCTTACTGTTACTTGCTTTAATTGACATAACTTCTTTTTAAAATTCTCTTGGTAAGAGTTAGAATACTTTTATAAGAATATGTTATAACTGCTATAGTTTCATTATTCCATAGTGTGCATTTGGATTTTTTCAGTTTTTGTGAAGACTGTTTCTAAGCATTGTGTTCTTATGTATCTGCAAGTGTTCTTAGGGTATATACCTAGTCATGGAGCAGCTGTGTGGAGGTAGTTTATATACATTATAAGTTTTTTCTCTCTTTTTATTGAGTTTATTGGTACATTTAGGTATACAGTACAGTTACATTCATTACTGGGATCTTGTACCTTTGTTAATTATCCCATTAGGATCTTGTGTACTATTATAGTTTTTCACACCAGAGAACATGATAAGTTTTGCTGGAAGAAATTTTTCTAACTGCTTAAAATAACTTAAACTACCAAATAGAAAGAGCATTTATAGGATAATTTATATTGTTTCTTATACAAGTGATACTTGGAATAGACTAGGTTCAATGTTTTGGTAATATGAACTACATCCCCAGTCCAACTAGATCACTAAGTTGCCCAGGTTGAGAATGAGCTTGCAATTCTTTGTCTCAGCCTTGCAGAGTATTGGAATTACAAACAAGTGCCACCATGCCCAGCCAGGAAACTCTCTTTTAAATTTGTGTTTCTCAGATTATGAATAATCCCTTTTTCATATGATTATTGGTCATTGGTGGTCTCTAAAATGTTTGGTCACTTCCTTTTACCATATACTGTAAGATTACATTTTAAAAATTTATATAGTAGTACCTCCATTCATGAATGCTTTTTTCTGTGAACAGTTTGGTTTGCAATCAGAAACGCTGACACAATTTTGTTTTTATTTGAGAACTCTTCATCGGGTGATGAACATGACTGTGGGCATCTTTCTCACAAGGAAAATGCACATGACATCTTTTCCAGATTTGTGGAATAAATTGTTAGTGAACCAAAGTACCACTGTATGTAGAAGTTCCTCATTCTTTCTTTTCTGTTTATTTGTATGTCATAAAAATTTCTCACAGGTTGTAGCTCATTTTCCTTTGGCCTTTTGTTCAATATTGCAGTAGATCCTATCCTAATGGTCTTATTTTAACTCAATGCCCTCTTTTTAAAGTCCCTACCTCCAAATACAGTCTTTTTTTCATTGAGTTTATTGGTACATTTTAGGTATACAGTACAGTTACATAAATCATTGGGATCTTGTACCTGTAAATGATGTACCTTGGTTCTTATTTTTTCCCCATACCCCTGCCCTCCCTTCACCCCTCCACCCTTCCCTATTTACAAAGACTTTGTTTCCATTGTTTCCTTTTCTTATGTTTTTTTTCCCTTCTTTCCTTTCCCTACCCTTCTCACTTCCCCTACTCCTTTAGCCCTCCAAATATAGTCTTACTCTGAGGTACTGATGATTGGCGCTTCAATATGAATTTCATAGTACACAATCCATAATAGGTATTTAGAAAGCGAGACTTTTTTTTTTCATTGAGTTTATTGGTACTTTTTAGGTATACGGTACAGTTACATTCATCATTGGGATCTTGTACCTTTACATGACAGGTCTTGGTTCTCATTTTTTCCCCACACCCCCACCCTCCCTTCTCCCCTCCTCTCCTTCCCTATGTACAAAGACTTTGTTTTCATTTTTTCCTTTTCTTATATCTTTTTCTTTTCCCTACCTTTCCCACTTCCCCTACTAGAAAGGGTAAATATTCAAGATAACTCAGAAGTATATCTGTGTTCTGTAGGGTAGGACAAAGATTTGAATAGCATCGAGGAATAAAAAAAAAATCATAAGAATAAAATTATTTCCATTGATTGAAGATATCTATAGAACACATTCCATGTTTAATAAAGTGTTCCTGAGTTGATGATTAGAATGGAAAAATTTATTATTGGATCACCCAAAGGTGGTTAATTCTGTCATACATTGTCTTATAAAGGAAAAGCAGAACAACACTTGAAGATTTGAAATGACATGAAATCTACTGATACTACTGGAAACAATGTATTTCTTCATGATATATTCAAGCTTTATTCTTTTCTCTGATTTCTCATCAGAACTGTCTTGCTCATCTATACAGATATTCTCTAAGAACAATGTAGGATGTTGTGCTTGCTCATCCCTATTTGGAAATCTGATAGGTGTATAGTTTCTGCCCATACACAGACACTAATAAAACTTATAAGAAGCAGAATAATGTAGACAAAGTGCCAGCCTGAGGATTGTGAAATGTGGTTTGTTCTGTTTTCTTACATTAAACACATGTTGTACAACTTATTTTAGAGAGTTTTTTGTTATTGCTGAGAAAATGAAAGATCATCTACTAAGTAAAACTTGTATTCCCTTATTGATTGTTCTATCAGTATTAGGCCTTAATAGAATAAATGTTACCTAGATGCGTCAACAGCAACATGGCAGAAGGGATAGTGAATAGGAAATGCTTGGAATATAATTCAGGACTCCAACACAGGAAGACTTTTCTAGCGGGATAATAGTAGCTTATATTTATTGAATATGCCAGGCACTGTGTTTTAGTGCTTTTCAACTATGAATTTTGAAGTTACTTCTCTCTTATTTTGAACAACAGAAGAAACAATGGGCTAAGTATGTTGGCCAGAGTTACTCACCAATTAAATGTGAGATTTGAACTGAGGCAGTCTAAGACCAGAGTTTATATGCTCAACCACTGTGCTATGTTGTATCTCCTAGAAAAAAAGCTTTAAAAAAATCTCATATTATCTCTGTATAATAATAGTGGGCATCAAGTCAAAGACAAAATGGAAGGAATTAAGAAGCGTCAAGTTTAGAACAATCCACTGAAAAAAAAACTTTTTTTTTGTACCGGGGATCGAACTTCGGCCCTTGTGCTTGCAAGGCAGGCAGTGAAATCACTGAGCTGAATCCCCTGCCCAATGAGCTGAATTTGATATCTGAATGATTTGGCAGTAATAGTTTATTTAATTCAAAAAGACTACTATAGGAAACCCCAGAGGAAAGACGGTTTTTGAAAAATGATCAGAGTTCTCCTTATCTTCTCATAAATCAAAAAATACTCTGTTGAAGAACTGAATCCTGAATATGATGTCAACTGGAGATACCTAGATGTCGCTAGAATGCGAAGGGCTGCTCCACACCCCCGCTGAGTGAGAGGAGACAATTCAATACCATGGTGTAATATCTGTCTTTCAAGCTTTTTCAAAGCCTGGCCTTGTTCTTGGCTCCTGATATACAAATAATTTATCAAAGGTTTAGAAGTGCATCTGGGATTCTAACCCCTCACCACACAGCTGAGTTTACAATCTCTCCAGAAGACACACACTGCTTCTTGACATGGCACCCTGTTCTGCAGACTCTAGCTTTCATTTAAAGCAGCTGATAGATGGCCCCATCAATAGCAGATTTGAAGCTGCCTGAAATATTCTAGACAATGAAATGCCAGATCCACGATTCCTGAGTTGCTCATTTTCTAGCTCTGGCTCTGATACCTTCTGGTCAAGCTATTCTCTTCCTTCTTTACCACTAATCTCCATTCGTCCCCAGCACCTTAGCTCACATATTATGTTGTCAGCCTCCATTTGGCTGATGATACTTTAGCAATTCACTGCATGCCCAACTCTCACAACACTCCTGATACTAACTGCCCTCTACTCTTGCACAACAATGGAGCAGGGGATGGATTCAGGAACTTTTAGTTTCTAGTAGACCCTTAGGTAGTTTGTAGTTAATTAGGTCAGTGAAAATTATCTCATGGGGCTCTAATCATGATAATTTCTTTCTAATCAGCAAGAGTTTTAAAAAATCAAGTTGAAAAAAGTATGGAATTGAGGTTCTAAAATATTGAAGCAAATACAATTTAATAGAAAATTAATTACTTTTATTTATTTAAGCATAAAATGTTGGATTCTTATCACTAATGTATTTCTTGTAGGAAATATTTCCCCTTTAAAATGGATTTAAATTACCCATAAATTGGGCTGGGGATTTAGCTCAGTGGTTCCGCTGCCTGCCTTGCAAGCACAGGACCTGAGTTCGATCCCCAGTACCAAAAAAACAAAACACAAAAAAACCCCAACAAAAATAAATTACCCGTAAATTGATTTTGAACTTTGTAAGTGTTTTTTACTAATGAAAATAAAGTCTAAATTTTCTGTCTATTATTTCCAGAAACAAAACTCTTTTTGAAGGTTGCGTTTCGCTGTAGTTAGTGTCTGATACCTCGGTGTGTAGATAGTGCGACTGTTATTTTATAGTACCTACTGCACTGTAACTCAGTAAAATGCTTCTTTGCTTCGAGTTTGAAATGCAGATGCTCTTCGATTTTGACTGTGTATTGGTTTTGTTCCATTTTAAAGCCAAAAAGTCATTAAGTCAAACCAATGTGTCAGTTTCATCTGTGTATGATTTCACCCTATTTATTAAGAATGTTGCTTTATGTCTATTCTTTACTCCTTCTTTACTAAATCTTAAATCCGGCTAATATTTATTGACTAACACATGCAAGGGACTTTGTCATACACTTCAATTCTTCTAGAAAGAGAGAAACATTTTTATTTTTCCTCACTCTGCTTTTCTCACGATCAACCAAATAACATAAAAGCCTTTTAATTATTCCATAAATTCTGGCTGATTAATATCTAATAAAAGTAATTAAGAAAGAAAAATTTGGATTGCTAATACAGTTAAAGAATCCACAATGTGGTAGACAAATAATGTAGTTCCAAAACACTGATGATATCCTATTTTCAACATGCTCTATAATCATTTATTTGTATTTTTAAAAAATATAACAATGAATGTGGTGGTGTTCATATCCCTGACTATATTAGAGAAACATAGGAAAATATGAAATGCCTAAGTGAGTAGTATAATACAGAGAAAGTATGAGATAAAACACTATTGTAAATATTTTGAATGGTATAAAGATTCTCACCTATTTGTTCCTGTGGTCTCAATAATATCAGATCTCTCTCTCTGGACTAAATTCAAGCCCTTTTCATTGAGCAACTTCCCAGCCTTTAAAAATTTTTTATTTTGAGTCAAGATCTCAGTAAGTAGTCCTGGTTTGAGTCTAACTTGCAATCCTACCTCAGCATTCCATAATGCTGGGATTACAGGTTTTGTGCCACCGGGACCAGATTTGCTCCCTTTTTACTCCACTGACCCCCTCATGGGATCTTCCCATCTCTACTGTTTATCTCGCCTTCTTGCCATCGATAGACAGTCCTCCAATGGCACAAACTAGTAGCGATACCGTATGTGTTTCTGAGCTTCCTTTCTGCTTTTGTGCTGTCTTCCTTGGTCCCGCCTATGTGATAGCATTCTTTTGTTCAACATAACCTTTCCAGCACCATCCTTTCCTCCCTCATTATTTCTTCTCTCCGTGTGCTGGGCTTTAGAAAGTTCAGGCTGCATCTCATTAGGCAATGTTTTAAAAGCAAAATCTGCAGATGACATGAATATAATGTTTGCTGTTATAGTAGCCTGACAGTAACATTTAAGATTGCATTTCAGTATTTAGAGTAACTTGAACACTATCTAACACCACCAGTCTACAGTTATAAAATAAAATAGTGATACTCTATGGGAAAGAGTAACTCCAAAAGGGTATGGTTATTTGAAGTTATAATATCCAATTCTTCATGCAGTTTTGTTCTTATAATAATTTGAAATTTTTATAAGCCAATATTTATTATATTTTTAAAACAGTGTTTTGGAACTACACTATTTGTCTACCACATCACCTTAGTCTCTGAAAGATAATGCCCTAAAAATAGTTAAAGCAAGTGGGGTACGATGGATTCCTGAAGAAAGCCACTGAATATATTTTAAATCATTTGCAGTTAGTGAAGATTCATTGTTAATAATATCAAACTGAAAGAAATGCAGTGCTTTAACCTAGGTTTTGCTTGGCTGCATATTTTAATGAAAAATGCCATTATTATCACTAGTGGAATTTTAGCAAAAATAATAAGCTATATATGATTTTTACCATGCAACATTAGTTAATAAGATGATATCATATTATTGATATTTATTAACTTATCTTTATAATTCCAAATAATTACAAAAAAGAAAAAATAACACTGATTTATCATTGTACTTCAATTTTTACAAAATAGCAAACTATTACCTTGTTTTAACTTTATTTGTTCACATAGTATAATAAGAAATTTGCTTACATTAGACATTAATCCTTGTCATAAAGAAATTTATTAAACAGTTGCATTTGACATGTGTTAAATTCAAATTGGCACATACTCCAAATAATTTTTACAGTTTAAAGGCAGGCTGCAGATAGAGTTGGAGCAAAAAAGATAAGAATTTCAAAATGTTGATATTTCTATGTAGATTCTTTAACACTTTTTAATTTTTGGAAGTATATTGAACTCTCTGAACTTGAACGCTAAAACTCCCCCCGCTTTTTTCTCTGTCTTCCCTCCCTCCCTCCCTTCTTTTCTCCCTCCCTCTCTCCTCCTGTCTCTCCTGCCCTCTTTCCTGAATATTCAAATTTGCATGCAATTGTAATCTATGAATTCTCAGATTAAGAATGTCCACCCTACAGGTTAGCTTTCTGTCATTATTACTAAACTAATATGCTCAGAATATTAACCATAATTTTGAAAATCATTTAAACAGAGAAACAAAGTTAAACTAGATAAACTGACAAATTTTATTTTTAAAAATTGTTTCTCTTGAAATATCCATTCATTAAGCTTTTTATTTACATTTTATTAGTACATTTTGTGATATGTAATAATACCTATTACATTTTAAATCCTTTTATTTTCCCCCCTCTTCTCCCTTACATTGAGATAAAGTTTATATTTTTTAAGCAATGGAATGAAATGTAATTTCATTTTTATTAAAGAAATATATTTAATAGCTCTGTATTTAAGATAATATTTGCGTGGTTTTATTTTTAATTAACACATAATAAACATACACGCGTGGGGTATACTGTGTCATTTCCAGTCTCACATCAAAACCCTGTCAGATGGTGACAACTGACAAACTGTTGTGGTGACAAACTTCACAGTGGCAAGTGAGTTGATGTACTGCAATTGTACAACTGGATCAGATGGTACACTTTAAGTCAGAATTTAATACTTATTTTAGTCTGCACATGGCCTACTCATTATTTTATGTACTTGCTTCTGCATTTGGGTGAGTTGTCTAATTATTTCATTACGTATTACAATGTAACTAATAGAAATAGAGTTCATAATAAATGTAATATGTCTGAGTCATCAAAAAACCATCTACCCCAAGTGCCCTGGTCCGTGGAAAAAATGTCTTCACAAAACTGATCTCTGGTGCCAGACTGGTTGGAAACTGCTATTATAGAATATTAAAAGTTAGTCCTTCTATCTGACTATGCTGCTGTACCTGTTAACTATCTTCTATATCTGTATCTTCTATATCTTCTGGTAACCTATAATCTGCTCTAAGAGAAAATTTATACATTCATAGTTACCTATACATTAAATTTTGGGATGTGCTACAATTTGGGGAATTTAAAAACATTCCAAAAATGAGATAACTGACAAAACTAGTTTTTGCTTCATATTAGTTTTATTGTGCTACTGGTGTTAAGATTTTGCATCGAAAACGTCCACCAATTATTTGGGCATTAATATGAATAAATACCTAATAGTATTTATACATTTAGACACTCTAGAATCCTTACTGAAGGACTGACGTTTTCATTACAGGCTTCAATTATTTGACATATGGAGTTCTTCATTTTTGGATAGGTGGGTACCTTATAATCAAGAATAAATTTAACTTGTCATTTGCTATCTTTTGCATTTGTAGCATGAAAATAAGACAGATGCGAGGATCAAAGACTAATACAGGTCCTACAGCAGTGACACGTTTTGGTTTACCTTGACGATAGAAAGTTGAAACAAATTCATGGTTTTTTGCTATAGATACACTTGGTTTTGAAGTATCTATGAAATGAAAGCTCCAAGCCTATATTTACCCCAATGCAACTTTCCAGGGAAGAAAAATATATGTTTTTTAGACAATTTACCAGACAGCAAAGGCAGAGATCACAGTGGCAAACTGGATTACTCTCTCTGCTAAAAGTGTTCTTTCTAGTTTCTAAATATGTGATATAATTCTGTATAATGTCAGAGGGAAAGAATGGGGAGAATATTGTTAGCCTTCTATATTTTGTAACTTATGTAAGCCTTTAAAATTAATTTTTTTTACATTTTCTTTTTATTAAGTTTATTGGTACAATCTAGGTATACAATACAATTACATTCATTATTGGGATCCTGTACCTTTACATGGTAGGTCTTGATTCTCATTTTTTCCCCTTGTCCCTGCCCTCCCTACACCCCCTCCTTCCCTCCCCATTTACAAACACTTTATTTCCATTTTTTCAATTTCTCATATTTTTTTCCTCTCCCTTATAACCTTTCCCCCACCCTTCCCACTTTCCCTACCCATTTACCCCTTTACTTCCTATTTCACATTATTAATTATCTCATTAAGATCCTATATACTATTATAGTTTTTCACACCAGAGAAACTATTCAGTATTTCAGTTAAAGAAATCTCTGTATGAACATTAAAAATAGGGAATTCTAAAAAAAAACTAAAAAGGAAATTAAAAGAGAAAAGGCAATGTTGTAAGATTAAAATAATCCTTAATTCTGAAGAAGAAAATGGTCCCTGAATATATTTAAATTGCTTCTTGCTCTTGTAGACTTATCTTATTCTTCTTTTCATTTAGAGAATACTTTATTAGTTTCTGTAATCAAACCCAGGTAGGTATGACCTTACATATTTAATACAGTGCATTACCACTGTACAAATGGAAAAAAAAATTAAAATTAAAATAAAAAAACATTTCTAGACCAACATGGTTGTTAATTTCTGTACAATGCCAACTCAACACAGCAACTTGGGATAACTTTTTCCAAAGTTGACAGCACAGTTAAAGTTTCCAAAAATTCAAATTATATATATGTATGTATGTATATGTATATATATACATATATATATATATTTATATAAAAAGACCAATAATAGCAGTATGTTATGCATCAATAGCAGCAACAGTTTTCCAGGTTCTGCAGTCATCTGAACAAAATTATAGACATTTAGCACATTCCATTAAAAAAATAAAAACAAAAATACAAAGCAGAATAATACCCCGAAAAAAACAAAGTTCTGTTGCTGTTGTGGTACCTGGCACCATTTTTTTTTTTTAGCATCTTAATCATCATCTGGAAAGAGACCATTCTAGAGTAATATCATTAAAAATAGCTCTGATAAAGCACGGTCACTACTATGTATCATAAAGCAGGTATAAGATATTTTACATTCACAGAGGTATGATACAGTACCATCCTACATCAATAATACTAGAATCAGTTTTGGTTTGAAATTTGCTTTGTCTGCAAATAAGATTGCTACCCCTGCTTTCTTCTGGGCTCCTGTCACATGGAGAATTGTTTTCCATCCTTTCACTTTCAGTCTATGGGCTTCTTTTCGCACTAGGTGTGTTTCTTGTATACATTTTATTGTTGGATTTTGCTTCTTAATCCATTCTGCTGGTCTATTTCTCTTGATTGATGAGTTGAGGCCATTGACGTTGATGGTTATAACTGATATGTACTGAATTATTATTGTCCTGTTATGGCCTTTTGTTGACTCTTTTTACTTTTTCACCTTCTTTTAATTTCTTGCCTTGCCCATTTGATTTGCTCTGTTGGGCCTCATGGTGTTATTGCCTTCATTGTCTTTTTCTAGGATCTTGTTTAGAATTGCTTGTAGTGCTGGTTTGGTATTCATGTAGTGTCTCAGGTATTCTTTGTTGTGGAAGTATCTTATTCCCCCATCCATTTTGAAAGAGTTTTTCAGGATACATCATTCTAGGTTGGAGGTTGTTCTCTTTTAGTTCTTGAAATATCTCATTCCAGGCTCTCCTTGCCCTAAGGGTTTGTGTTGAAAAGTCTGCTATGATTCTGATGGGCTTTCCTTTGCGTGTGATTTGTTCCTTTTCTTTTACTGCTTGTAGTATTTTGTTCTTCTGTTGGGTTTCTGGGTTCTTGATTATTATATGTCTAGGTGTAGATTTTTTTTTTTGATTGTGGCTAGTTGGGGTCCTATATGCCTCAGTTATCTGAATGTCACATTCTTCCCCTCTGTTTGGGAAGTTTTCTGTCATTAATTCTGCAACATCTTTTTTAAGTCATTTGTATTTTCTCCTGCTACTTCATGCATTCCTATCAGTCTTATATTATTCTTCTTTGCATCATCTGGGAGTTGTTGGATTGATTTCTCATGATCTCCTACTGTTTTTAAGAGACCTCTCTTTTCATGGTCACTGACTGCAATCTTATCTTCTATATCTGAGAGTCTATCTTTGCACTCTTTTATTCTGTTGCATGCACTTTCAATGGAATGTTTAATCTCCTGGATATCTGTTTGAATCTGTTTTATGGATTCCATTTCTTTCCTATGTTGGGCGTTTATTGTTTCCATTTCTTTCTTATGCTGGGCCTTCATGGCTTCTATCATGGTCCTGAGCTCATCTATTTTTTGTCAGTTTCTGTTCTAGAGTCCCGAAACACGTGCTTCATTTTGCTTGCCTTCTCTATAGTTTTCTGGGAAATTATTTCTGATTTGAATTTTTCTAGCGCCCGATTGATCTGTTTTGTTACTTCCTGTGCTTTGAGTTCAGGGTGTCCTGGTGGTTCACTATCAGCCTTTTCATCCTCATTTGTCCTACTGTTTGGTGAACTGCAAGTCTGTCTTTGTGTCTTGCCTAAGTGTTTTCTCATTTTTATTTTTTTGTCAGGCTGTCCTTGGTTTAATCTCTGGGTTATCAGCCAAATATTCCTGATATAATTGTGCCCTAGCTTCTGGGTCTCTAATAATCCACAGACATTCTCATCTTCATAACATCAGAGAAAACAGCTCATTGAATTAACCACAATCCTTTATCCCAACTTATACCATCAGGAACACATTATGATCAAGCACAACTTGGAAAGTGACCACCTGTGGGAGTCCCTAGTCTATCACCCTTAAACCATTTGAATTAAATTGAAATCAAGAAGCAATCCAGAACATGTCTGCAGTGAAGAAACTTTTCATTATAGTATATTTACCATTTAATGGCTCAGACAGAGCTAGGACACAAGACCCCTGCTCTCACTTAGCTAATGCTGAACCCCATGACACAGACTGACCTCGGGCTGCAAGGCCCAGATTGAGTTCCCCAACTTTCTGAATGGTTGAATTCCACACTGTTCTACTACAGGTTTCCCATGCCCTTTCTTTAAAGATGTTCAAAGTTGGGAACTCAGAAAAATACCCTTGATGACCACCTGTGCCTCTGCAGAGTGGATCCAAAGACTGGAACAATCAGGAGGTCTGAGAGTGTATGGGGGTGGTGGTTAGGGGACTTATGGGAGTTCAGGGGTGCCTGTGCAGCTATCTTCCTGGCGCTGGAGTGATGGCAGATTGGGGCAGGAGGAGGTGTGGCTCTCCTTCCCGCGGTGGATCAGGGCCCAGGCTACCTTACTGGCACTGGAGCAATGGCCTAAAATTAAAATTTTAAAGCAGACATGACAAACTATATTGCAAAATGAAGTAATTACCAACAAAGTTCTTGGCTTTTGTCAAAGCTTATTATTAATATTTTCTTTGTTTTATAGGCAATTGGAAGTTTTAAAACTGGACAGTAACCATGTCTTAATTTAGAGCTTAATTGTCATCCTGATGGCCATACCAAAGCTTGTTTGTCAATTGGGAGACCTGTTTCATTACGACTTGTTGGATTGTCACACTGATATAGTCCAGACATAATTAGCATCTGGATGACAACGGGAGATTCTAGAATGCAGAGATGACACAGGAAGATATTTGGAAAATAGAATGTAGAAGAGATGGAAACTATGGCTTTTTATCTCAACATTACTATTAAACAATTCATGTCTATTTTAAATTAATTCTACTTTGGAACATATACATCTGAAGTATAATGGTGGCTATGTTATATAAATAATCACAAACATCCTGACCCTCCCATTAAAACAAAAAGCAATGAGAGGAAAAGTGACTGACATTTCCAGTATTATTTGGAGTTAGAGAAAAGCATAAATTTCAAATTATTTTAAACATAAAAATAAACTCCAACTTTGAACACAGCAATTGCTGCTACTGCAGTCTCAAAGGAAAAAGGCATATACACTCAGAAAGACAGCTTGGAAATAAATGCAAAGCATGTAGCACATTTCTAGGGCTCTATAGTTTGCAACACAAGCTACAGGAAAGGAGACAGAATGTAAGAAGAATGGGAAGTTAGAGCTTCAAAGAAAATTATTTTTGAGGATGAGCATCAAATATATAGATCAGAGGTGCATCTTGGAGATGCAGTTATGAAGAAAACAAAGGAAATAAGGGAATATGTAAAAATTTTGCAGAACTAAATTATAACATGACTTGCTAACCCCATCCACAACTTTATGACCATTTATTAAAAAAAATTAATCCTCATCAAACTTACCACAGAGAGTCATCTTATACCTGGTATAGTTTACTTCAAATGGCTGGAAAGAGGATAGCACCATGAATTCCATTCAAAATTGTCAGAGGAAACCTAAAAATAAAAATCAAATATTTGAACTCATGAGAAATTTCCCAAAACCTTAGAAAAAAATAAAACTGCAACAAACCAGTACAGACCAAATTATCCTCATATAAACATTTAAAGAGAGCAAAATCTCTTTAAATCTGTAATTTATAAACTGAAATTATAAAATAACCAAAATATGAGAGGAAACACAAATTATTTGAATAAAGAAAAAATAATGACAAAGAATTATATTAGAAATAATGAAAGCATATGAAATAATTACATAGTGCTAACTGTAGAATAAATTTCAGTAACAATTAATAAAGGACAACCACATATTCTTTATCCAGTTTCCAACTGATGGGCAAATGGGCTGTTTCCATGTTTTAGCTATTACAAACTGTGCTGCTATAAACATTGGTGCATATATATCACTGTGGTATGATTCTTTTAATTCTTTTGGAAAGATACCCAGCAGAGGGATGGCTGGGTCCAATGGAACCTCTAGTCCCAGCTCTTGGAAGTATCTCCATATTGATTTCCATAGTTGTTGTACCAGTCTGCACTCCCCCCAACAATGAAGAAGTGTTCCTTTCTCCCCGCAACCCCGCCAACATTTGTTATTGATTGATTTCTTTATAGCAGCCATAAAGAATGAGAAATTAGATTCACTCATAGGAAAATGGGTACATATTGACGATATACTCCTAAGTGAAATAAATAAGTCACATATGTGTAAATACTGAATAGTTTCACTCATGTGAAAAAGTATAATAGTACATAAGATCCTAATGACATAATTGACCATGTGAGGAAGAAAAGGGCTAAAAGTATAGGGAAAATGGGAAGAGTAGGGGAAAGATAATAAGGGAAAAGAAAAAAATATGACAAAATGAAAAAATGGAAATAAAGTGTTTGTAAATGGGAAGAGGAAGAGTGGGTGAAGGGAGGGCATGGACAAGGGGAAAAAATGAGAACCAAGACCTGTCATATAAAGGTACAAGTCCCAATAATGAACATAATTGTACTGTATATTTTAAATGTACCAAATAACTCAATTAATAAAAAAGGAATAAAAAACAATTAATAAAGGCCATTAAACAAAAGGAAAAAAATACCAAAAGAATGAACATAGCACAAAGGAGTAAAAAAAAAAGTGCTTGAAATAAAAGAAGACAAATAAGACCCAATTTATGTATAATTATATTTCCTGAAGATCAAGAAGATAGGACAATAAAACATAACTACTATTTAAAGGCAGAACTCAACAAAACTTTTTGAAATAAAGGAAGTCTGAATGTTTTTAAATTTATTGCTCTCATTATCTGGGAAGCTTGACCAGAACAATCAGAAAATATATTCTAGTAAAAGCATAAATCTTTAAAAAGAAAGGTAATAATAATTAGGAATTTTGTAGATTTCTAACAACAATGCAACAACAACAACAACAACAAAAACAAAAACAAAGCTTTAAACCACAGTAACAATGGAGCAGAATTTTCAAAAAAAAATTAAGAGAAAAAAGTGCTAAACAAGGATTATGTATCAAATAAATTACATTTCTTCTCACTACCAGGTTATTTAACTGTACTTTTAGTTTCCTAATCCTACAGAAATCTCAAACTGTTATCAGACCTCCGTGTATTTTCTTTTATTTGATTTGTTTGAAACTGCTTATGCCCACTATGTGGTCGACATGTGCAACTGACAGCATCACATGACATGACATTGGGCAATAAATTCATGATATCTTCCCTATCATATACTCTATGTATAATTTATCTAAATCTTGAATAGTTATTTTGATAAAATTATAGTTCTATAAAATTAGAGCTATTTACAAAAATTTTTAACTTTGGAAATTTTAACCCTCTGTACATTAAAATAAAACATTAACTTCAAGATATTTTAAAAGCTTTTGAAAAATAATGTATCTGATTCATAAGTGAAAAGATTTTTAAATTAGATTTAAATATTCATGATACAATCTTTGTCAGATACCTATTATTATTTGCGCAGAAACAGACATGACCTCATTCTGAGTAGGTTTTGAAGATCTTCTCAGTATTATTTTGCTTACAGAAGAAAGGACTGAAAGTTTATAATACATCTTTAATGGCCTCTTTCTCAGGTGGTCAGGGGAATAACGTAATTTGGTTCTTCATGGGATTAAAATTTTTAAATTGTATTTTTTCAGCCATATTGACTTACATAGTTGATAACTTACTGCGATAAATCTAGAAGTACTGGTGATTCTTATCAGTCCATGGTTTAAAGAGCATATTTAAAAAATAAACAGTTCTATAGAAGTTACACTGTCTCTACACATTCTATAAGTACCAGCTCATTTAATGAGCATAGAAGCACTCTGTACTAGCTATTATTTTGCTTTTATTTTATGTCAAGAAAATTTAAACTCAAGGAACACAGGTACTCAATGGTAGGGATGGGATTTTAACACAGGCATTCTCTTTACAAAATTCATTTTCATAAAATTAAACAAATCAGAAGGTAAACTTAAAATTATTTTATTTCTTTTCATCAATAGTTTAGCATTAGTTTATGACTTAAAATGCCTTACAAAAATTCCATGAATTTTCCTTTCACATAGAATACTATCAACAATAGAGGTAAAATATAACACAAAACTCTAGATGACCTGATAAAATTCATAGGTGATAAAACAGAAATCTCTGGTTCTGTGAGAAATAATTGGCAGTGGGAACAAAATAGAAGTAGCTGTCTAGGATCAAAGTTGAGTTTCTTTCTCTTTTTCTTTCTTTCTTTTTTTTTTGTACCAGGGATTGAACTCAGAATCTTGAGTGGCAAGCGACGGCACCACTGAGCTAAATCCCCAAGCCCTCAAAGTTGAAATTTTAAGGAATGGATACCAGTGTATTTCTGATAACATTGGCTCCGATGTTGTTAAAATAATTGATTTAATTGTGGCAAACACTAACCACAGACAAAGAGAAATTTGAGATGTAGTTAAAGAATATTGAAGTTCTAAAAGTTAGTCTGGGATAGATTCAGCTGGGGCCTGAAATCTAAATAATCCAGAAAAGTAAAGAACTCAAAGTTAGTCTGAGCCATGAATCTGAGTTTATTCCTTCTCTTATTTAACCCTTATTACTCAAAGAAAATGTTTATTTACAAGAATTGGCAGCTGGTAAGTCAAATTTTTAATGGAATATATATTGACTGTTAGCATTTTATAGGTTTTTTCCTTTTTTACAAATATTTTCATATGTATTCTCATGAAATTAATTTCATTTAATACAGGGAAGACTATACTGATAGTGAAATGAGCACTGACTGAATGTAGTTAAAAGGACTAGTTTTACATCTTGGTTCTGGAAACCAATAACTCTGTGACCTTAGAAAATTGACACAAATGTTAACATACGATGATGACCTTTAATTTCATCATGTTAAAATAAAATTAATAATAGTATCTTGCCTACTTTATCCTGGTGTGGAATTTTCTTCTTTACTATATGCTTTTGTGGTTATAAATCTCTCTGTAACCTTCTTTTGTTTTTATTTCACAAGCTTTACTTTTTCTAATTTTTATCAAGCTTTCTTCTATCTTGAGCTTAGTTCCTTATAGTTATTTCCAAATATATAGGACTTAACTGCTTTTGCTATTAACTTTTAGTTTTATTTGTTATAATTTTTTCCACCCCTTCTAATCACTATTTTATTCTTTGCTATTTCAATTCTCTGGTGAGTACAATTATCATTATTATGCATGCCATTCTTTATTACCAGGTGTATCTCCCTCTCCCTTTCTCCCTCCTTCCATTCCCTCTTCTTCACCTTCCTCCCTGCTTCCCCTCCACAAAGTGTAGTCCAGAGAATTTTCCTTCAAGGATAACATGCAGCCTGAGAGTTTAAACATCTACTGTGGAAGAACTCACATTTTTCTCCTTCTTTGTCCAATATTTGACATTCATACTCATTTAAAAAATTATGTGAGCATTAGATTCACTGTAGACATTTTTCTATCATAGAAAAATGATACAAAATGTTTTTTTTACTAAAATAAAAGCATACCTTGCAACTTGTTCTGTTATTTTTCATAAAAGTCATGTCTGAGTGACTAAAGAAGTTAATATTCCGTGATAGGCTTAAAGCTTTCCACCTTCCAGGCTGACTTGATTGATGATTTATTTGCAGATGCAGTTTTCTAAAACCAGAAAATATTAACTTAGACGTTTCAAGAATTATATCACCTATATTTTTTCACCTTATGATTTCCATAAATAAATAGATCTATCTTAATAAACCAAATGAAAGCCTCATAGATTTGCGGCTACTGGCAAAAGCAAGTTGTTAGTTTGAATTTGAATACATAAATAAAGATGGAACAATCCATATCACTTTTCTTTTGTAGCACTATTTTGCTTTATAAATTAAACTGTGTCAAAAATTGCTATAATTCTGAAGTTATTATTGTTCTGACTTCTCTGTGGTGTGATTGATTAGTTTTACACCCATTATCAGGATGTAGTTATATCTTGTACCCTCCAAGGCCAAACTCCAAGAATATTTTCACAGTAAAATGAATGATACCATTGAGATTAATGATAATCTCTTGGTTTTCAGACACTGAAATATGTAGAGGCTTCCATATACTTAGAATAAGTAAGCTCCTATCAGGATATGACTTCAGCAACTGAATAGGAGAGTGTTCGTTTCTTCAAGTCATCTTGAAGAGCACAGGGCTAAGAATTTGATATCTCTGTTCTTTGGAGACTGGAAAGAAGAATAAATACTTTTGTAAAATAAATGTAACATGACAGTTTTACAGGGACGAAAATATCCTGTCATTTTTATTTTGTTTTTGTTTTGTTAATAGATTGAATGCAGGACATTCACAATGAGCTACATCTCTAGCTTTCTTCTTTCCTTTTTGAGATAAGGTCTCACTATCTGTGGGGACTTGAACTTGTGATCCTCCTGCTTTTGTTAGTCTCCTTTTTTTTCCCCATGATATGTATTTAGACTGTAAGTCATATACCTCAATGTTATGTTTTCTTAAGATCACAAAAAAAGCAAAATCATGCTTCTGATGATTTTATGACATTAAAAAAGTCCATATGCCTAAATAATGTACAAGTTTTAAAAAACTTTTGAATGAGAGAGTTTGAAATATATTTTCTCTCTTTGTAGACCTTAAATACACAAGGAAAAAGGTTAACCTGTTGACCTGAGGGAACATAACAACCACCTCAATTTGTCTTTTCTCACAAGGCCTCTTTCAGTTATCAGTTTTGTCTTGGAAATGCCCAAGACCACAATAGTTGCTGGTCTAGAATAAGTGTTCTAGAATATCTGTATTCTGTTATATATGTAAACATCTTAAGTACAGTATCTGAGATTAACCAAATGATTACCACTGTACATTGAAATATGTTCTAAATATGCTATTTAGATAGGTTAATTTTATTCCTTCAGGTGTAGTTGGAAATTACCAGGTTAACAATATCTCATAAATAAAGCTAATGTGTTGATTGTTATTGTTTACTACAAAATTTTCTCAAGTCATCTGTATTAATCCTAACATTTATTGCTAAATAGAATAAAAAATTTTATCACCTTTGAGTTCTTTATCATAAATGTGTGTTTTAAGTATTATCAGTATTTTCTATTATATAAGACATACATATACATGGTAAATCATTATGAGGGCTGGGGATTTAGCTCAGTGGTAACACCACCTGCCTCACCAATGCAAGGTCCTGAGTTTGGTCTCTGGTACAATAAAACAAAAAAACAAACAAAAAAACCAACCCCCCTAAAACACAAACAAAAACAAAAAAACCCAAACAGACCCATTAGTAGCAAAAATTAGTAAAAGTATGAAATTATTTAATTTCTCTAGACAGTGATACATACAAAAAAATCCATTAAGGTAAACATATATAAAATATTATATCAATTCCATCTATACACAATGATTATATCATATGCATAATGCTAGACCTTACCTTTTTGTGGCACTATGTTAAAGACATATAAAAAAATTCTAAGAAATATATATGTATATATATATGTATATATATACCATTATATTGCCTCAAAATATGTTTATAGACTATTATAATTTTATCCATCATTTTGCCATGTTGATGCTTAGTCTGATTACCTATTAATTACTTGAAGAAAGCTAAGGATTTGAGATTCTGAAATACTCTGAGTTCAAAGCTTGAGCCAGTGAGACAAGAAGAATGCATAATTCCAAGTGTCTGATTATTTAACAAAGGAATTTAATATATTTCACAAAACAATGGAGAATGGGTTTGAGTAGGAAGAAAAATACAGCAGTTTTGACCACAAATGCTTGACTTTATTTCCCTAAGCTCTTCTATCATTCCATTTCTCATGAATGCTCATTGTTTATGTTACAAATAGGAGTAAGATGGCCCGGTCCTACTTAAGTGGGTTGAAGAGATGTCTTTAATACAGATGAAAAGAGTTGGAGAATAACCAGAAGAGAGTAGCATTTATGGAACCTAAGTGAGGAAAAATATCAATGAGGAGAAAGTGATAAAGAGAGATGATTTTTTTTTAGAAACACTAAGCGTTGGCAGTACAGAGGTAAGTGGGAAGCTATGAAATGCAGATAGAAAATGTAGACTCTTCTCTGTAGAAGCTTGACTGTGGCCACATTGCTATCTTGTGATGCCAGGGGATTAAGAGATTTTTACTTAATCTGCTTTTGACAATAAAGGAAACAATTATACAGTAGGGTGATGAGGTAGAATGAAAAGATCATATATACTTCTTTTTTATTGAGTTTATTGGTACATTTTAGGTATGCAGTACAATTACATTCATTATTGGGATACTGTACCTTTACATGACAGGTCTGGGTTCTCATTTTTTCCCCTTGTCCCTGCCCTCCCTTCACCCCCTCCTCCCCTCCACATTTACAAACACTTTATTTCCATTTTTTCATTTTCTCATATTTTTTTCTTTTCCCTTATTACCTTTCCCCTACCCTTCCCACTTTCCCTACATCTTTAGCCCTTTCTTCCTATTTCACAAGGTCAATTATCTCATTAGGATCTTATGTACTGTTATAGTTTTTCACACCAGAGAAACTATTCAGTGCTTACACATTTGTGACTTATTTATTTCACTTTCATATATACTTCTTATTAATGAGTGTTAATACTTTGTGTTTAAACAGTACTTCTTTACTCTGGGTTTGTTATCATTTGGCAATTTTTGCACATTTCTTAGCTTATATCTTGTACTGCTTCTTCTCTTGTTCTTTTTCCCTTAGATGACAATTAGGACTTTATTTATGTCTCATAAGGATATAAGGAATATTAAACCCTGGTTGCCTAGTTACTTTTATAGAGGAGCTAGGAGTGATGGTTAAGACTTTTTACCCCTTAAAACTGTTGTCTTTAAGAGTTGTCCTGGCAAAGAATGAAAAGAAAATCATGGAGTTTAAAATTAATGTGCCTGCAGTGATTGCAAGAACCTTTAGGAAAACCTTTAGGAAAACTACTAGGCACCTAAGGACCAATGAAAGAGGTAAAGTTTACCAGTCAGAAAGGTGCAATTATCTGTATTGAGGGAACTGGATAAAAATGGCTGTAGCAAAGCAAGAAGGAGGTAAAAAAAATTGAAATATTTCAGAGCATACAGATTCAGCTCGACATGACTGCAGTCCTCTAGAGCCATAACTGCCATCATTGCCCCAGAGTGAACCTAGTCAGGTTTCCCTGCATAGGTTCCTAGGAGACCATAAATAGGTAAAAGCATTAGAGTGGTATGTGAAGCTTTATAAGTAGATCCTAGCTCATGGAATATGCCTGACTTAATGTTAGTTTAAGAAAAACCATATACATTATGGCTAGGATAAAGTCACTTCATCTTAGCCGATAAATGCACCCTTCTCTCTGACCCAAACTGCAGGGAACCAATTGGTTTTGCTGCCATGAAGGACACTAAGTAACCAATAAATTGCACTCCGTGCAATCATTGATCTGTCTGCCTCTTTGTCTTCAATCTCATGGCACCTAGAAGTCAATTCTCAGATAGTACAACTGAGTTGTTCCAGAAAAATGAGACTGCTTTGAACACTAACCAAGGGAAGGGTGGGCGTGTTTCAATTCAGCCATCTCTGCAAAATAAGAACTTTTATTTCTTTTCAGTCTCTTGCCTCTTTTAAATGAAATAACAAATGTAGAAGGTATAAAAGTGCAAGGAGAAAGAAAAAATCGAATCCAACCAATTTATCCCTACTTGCCATTATTGGCCAATCCTCATCAGGCTTGAGTGGGAGAAGGCGAGATATCATGAACTTAAATTAATTTTGAATATTTTCACTGTTGTACTGAGTCAGATACATAGATTATTGAATTAAACTCTAAATGAGTCAAAGTAAATGTTTTACTTTTTATTATGTAAGAATAATAAGAAAAGTCATAGGCTTTGCTTTGAATTTCACCCTCCAAGTAGCAGGAAATGTCTGTACACATAATATTAATAATTAAAGGTATAGATGTAGAAATTGCATTTTGAGTCAGTTCGTGATCTTGTTTATTCAACCAAATTATTATTCGTATCACTGTTATCAATAAATATAGACATGTTCTCCTTTTTGTCAACTAGAAATATCTGAGTTTATCTGAAAGGGAAAATAATTATAATTAGTTCTTAGTACTTCAGGCAATAAATATATTTTACTTATTTTCTTCAACAAAAATTACAAATTAAAATGAATACTATTTTTAAATGGTTAAAACCTTTCCTTAATAGTATTACTCAATATTATTAAGTAATTCATAGTTAAATAATATTGCTTAATATTTCTTGCTTGTTTACTGATAATCCTATTTTGAACTACAGATGAGTAGTTACAATAATGTTAAAACCATTTGTGAAAAAAATTTTGTAACTGTATCTGTAGAAAATGAAATAGATATTAATGTAACATCTCATTTGTGAAAATCATCATAGCTACATTCTTTTGTTTACTGTGCCCTTTTTGTCAAATCTACATTTCTTAGTGTACATATGTAATATGTTCTACTTAGAAGTGATGTTTGTAACATGAATATTATGAGAAAATTAAATTTTTCAATGTTGCTGAAAGATATCTGTTATTTTTAACTTTGTATATATCATGAACCAAGTTCTGGTTGACATTAGCTGCTAGTTATAAGCAGCTTGGAAGATCATAACATCCCCATGTGTCACAAAAAAGAACAAAGCGTTACTTAATACTACTAATGACTTCATTAAAAATGAGAAGTTACTTTAAATAAAACCCTTTCATATAACTTTATTGCTTGCATAATTCTGGATTGGCTTCCAGTTTATATTCTCATTGTCAGTTTAAATTATATTCTCACTGTCAGTTTCAATTCTGCTAGTGAGAAATTAAAAATTTCAGGTTTTTCACAACATTATTTTCTCTAATTAAGAAGTCAAAATTAATATCAAACCATTTTTGTCTTTCACTTTATTTTACCTTCTTTTCTACTTTCTCCCATCTCTGTGCCTTCAAATTTCTTACAATGTTGGCTTTTTTATTTTCTGAAAATAAGGACAGGTATATTATCTTTAGTTTTTTTTTTGAAGTGTGACACTTCAGTTTTGTGAACCATTCTGCAATAGTTATTTAGATATAGCACCTTATGTTAGTTTTAATCTTAGTAAATTAGTAAAATTTCTCCAGCAACTATTTAGGATACCTGGGTCAAACATCACCTTAATCCTTGCATTTGAGAATATTTTATTTGGGTATATCATATATTGTAGACTCTATGGTTTATGTGCAATAATGTACAAAGATAAAATCTTGAGAAGTACTTTCTCAAATGTAACCTTTCAGCAAGAAACATTGTTTATCTTTACATAACTTGTATATAATTATAAGAACATATCCATATGTCAGTATACTTACATCTGTATTTATATGTAGCTTTCTCTGAATTTCTGTATAGATAAATATGCGTAGGAATAGATGGCTGAATAGAAACGCTCTTATAAATATGTTATATTAAACACACTATTCCCAAGTAAGAACTTATGTTTATGCTTACCAGAATTTAAGGCAATAAAATAAGAATTATTAAATTTAAAAATATTTCATGATAATTAAGACATTATTACTTAAAAATATCCTCCTATGGGTAAGGAAAAATATTGTGAGAAACTCAAGAGGTAGAGATAGCATGTTTTTTTCCATCTCTCTTATTTTTACACAGCTTCAATTTTTTCATGTTTTGTTAAAGACACAATTAACATTTATATACTTTTTCCATTTTTTTCTTTTCACATTTCCCATTTCAGAAGTATGGCCAATATTTAACATAGTACATTTATAATATAAATATATTTATAAAATAAACTTTACTGCCATTTTATAATAATTCCTGTGGTTGTTTAATATATGCTATTTTTTTCCTTCATTGAGTTTAGTGGTACATTTTAGGTATACAGAACAGTTACATTCATTATTGGGATATTGTACCTTTACATGACAGGTCTTGGTTCTCATTTTTTCCCCTTGTCCCTGTCCTCCCTTCACCCCCTCCTCCCCTCCCCATTTACAAACACTTTATTTCCATTTTCTCACATTTTTTTCTTTTCCCTTATTACCTTTCCCCTACCCTTCCCACTTTCCCTATACCTTTGGCCCTTTTCTTCCTATTTCACGTTGTAAATTATATCATTAGGATCTTGTGTACTATTATAGTTTTTCACACCAAACTATTCGGTATTCCCACATGTGTGACATATTTATTTCACTTAGGAGTATATCCTCGATATGTATCTATTTTTCTATGAATGAGTCTAACTTCTCATTCTTTAGGGCTGAGTAGTATTGCCTTTTCTAGAAAAACCACATCTTTATCCAGTTTCCAACTGATGGGCAAATGGGCTGTTTCCAAGTTTTAGCTATTACAAACTGTGCTGCTATAAACATAGGTGGGCATATATCACTGTGATATGATTCTTTTAATTCTTTTGGAAAGATACTCAACAGAGGGATGGCTGGGTCAAATGGAACCTCTAGTCCCAGCTCTTTGAGGTGTCTCCATATTGATTTCCATAGTGGTTACACCAGTCTGTACTCCCACCAACAATGGAGAAGGGTTCCTTTCTCCTCACATCCATGCCAACATTTGTTATTGTGTGATTTCTTGATAGCAGCCATTCTTTTTGGGGTGAGGTGGAATCTCAGTGTTGTTTTCATCTGCATCTCTCAAATGACCAGTGATGTGAAACATTTTTTCATATATTTATTTGCTGCTTTTACTTTGTCTGAGAAATGTCTGTTCATTTTGGATGCCCATTTTTGAATCAGGTCTTTATATTTGGGGGGGGATTGTTTTGAATTCATTATATATTCTAAATAAGAATCCTCTTTCTGAAGAGCAGCTGGTAAATCTTTTTCCCCACATTGTAGGTTGTCTTTTAGTTCTGTTCTTTTGCAGTGCAGAAGCTTTTTAATAAGATGAGATCCCAGTTGTTGATTCTTTCTGCTAGTTCCCGTGCTACTGAGGATTTGTTCATAAAGTCTTTTCCCATGCCAATGTCTTAAAGAGTTCTGCCTAACTTATCTTCCAACAAGTTTAGTGTTTCTTTTTAAACATTTAGATCTTTAATCCACTTGGATTTTAGTTTAGTGCATGGTGAAAGATAAGGGTCCAATTTTAATCTTTGGCAGGTTGAAATCCAGTGTTTCTAACACCATTTATTAAAGAGACTATCCTGTCCCAGTGAGGATGGTTGTCTCCTTTGTCAAAGGTGAGGTAGCTCAGTACATCTGGAGTTGTTTTTGTATCTTCCAGTCTATTCCACTGATCCTCAAGTCTGTTTCTTTGCCATAATATATGCTATTTATAAGAATTCCTTATTCACTATCAATCCTTTTGTCACAACTTCTGCAATAGTGAAGTTTATATTCACATATATTTACTGAATAGTTCTTTATACTTATTTACAAGTTGAATTTGAACTTAATTCTTAATGGCTAGGTTTAGCATACTATAAATAATTTAAAATACACACTAATAATATTTAGCTTCTTGTGTTGAAGAGGAAAGTTTAAACTAGAAGTAGGGTCATCAAGGCAGAAATAAAGAGCAAAGAAAAAAATAGTGTTAATGATCATTGTTGTATAACATATACCAAAACAGGATAATTCAGGAAAATTTGCCTATAAGTTCTGCAAGTATAAAAAGTCAATTTTGTAAGATAAATCTGTCAGAAGATGAGCTTTGATGCCTTAGTTGAAATAAGCATATATTTTTTTCTTTTTAATTCCAAATTACTGTACATTTTTTAGAGTGGCAGTAAAGTATATGTTAATTTGCCCTGCTCTTTAAATTAATAAAAACTATTAAGTGAAACTTTGGCTATTTATAAATATTTATTTTATTATAAACTTATTTTATTTATATTTAAAACATTTATTATGCACGTTTAATAATCTTTAAAATTTTATGATGATTTAGATAAAAAGATAAAGATTGAAAAAAGATGATGAATTAAACAGGAGTGAAGGAAGGCCAAATAGGAGACAGGCAGAGAAGAATAAATCATGGACACAGAGCAGAGATGAGAAAAGGATTCTTCCACAGAAGGAATAACTGAAGAAAAAACAAACTTCTGTTATAACTGAGACTGATCAATAGCTCTTGGAGCCAGTTTTCTAATCTTAGAGGTTGTGGTAATTTTCCTCTTCCTAACCCCTTTGCACATGCTGTACACCTCAGCAGCCTAGTGATTTTGTGGGTAAGAAAAAGCAAGGCTTCCTCAGCACCAAACTTGCCCCTTTCCAAAATGCTTCACATCAGATCTAATTACATTATTTATTAAAAGTTCTCAGCTGGGGATTTAGCCCAGTGGTGCTGCTGCCTGCCTCATAAATGCAAGGTCCAGAATTCAGTACCCAGTACCCCCCACCAAATTCTCAATATATAGTTTCCCCTAACAACATAGACCTTTTCTGTCCTTGTTATCCATGATATCTCCTTTGCAGTAAATCGAAATTTTAGCTCACATCAAATCAATAGCCTATGCTTCCTTTGGGGGTGTTCCATTTCTTACTTTTCCAGTGCTCTTAGTTCTGTTACTAACTTTATCGTCTCCAGGATTCTTCAGAGTTGCCTGATACATGCACAATACCCAGGTACCAAATTAATGCTCACTGTCTTTGAAGGACTCAAGTCTTTAGGTTGGCTGCCTTTTACAAATTCTACTTAAAGAGATATATATTTTCTTTTTCTCTTTGCCATATCTATGTTAGAATACAGATTTAGAATATCTCATAGATACTGCAACAGTTTTAAGCATTTCATGCATGTACTCTTCATAATAAAGAAGTGTAGTTTCCACCAAAGATCTTTTAATTTATTTAGCAAAGTATTATGATTCTCAAAATAGCACAAAAATAGAATGTTAGTATAAGAAAAATATGAACTAAGTGCTGCAGAAGAATAACATTTTGGGAAATACATTTCTTAAAAAATGAAATTCTTGTCTTAATTTTTCAAACTGTGTTAAAGATTCTAATGTCTTATTGAACTCCAAACAGTTGAATCATATCCACATTAAACTGTCCTGTAGGAGTTGATGTATCTGGTGATTAATTTACTTTCCTGTTTGCATATTGCACACACTGTGAAATGTGACATGATTCATACTGTTAAGAAGCTCACAGGAAAGTGGGGAGAGATGGAAATAAACATAATTATATTGAACTTCCATGCCTGCATTTTCCAAGTAGAGGATAAAATGAATATATAATATCCATAAATATAAATATATAATAATGTATATGAATGTACACATATTTGCACATCTCTTAGTTCAGTAGGTTAGTTGTTCATCAGATCTTCAGGAAATAAGCTAGCCCAGCTTCTAGATGTTCAAAGGCATGGTCCCTGTCCTTGGAGCAATAAAAAAAGAAAAAAGAATAGAACATAGATTATAGAACAAAATGACTATAGAATCATATAACCTGGGGACATTTTCTTCCATTTGTAAACTGAGATGTTTTAATAGCTCTTTATGAAAATATAAGTAAATTTATATATGTAAAGCTCTTGTATATGCATCACATAGCAAAGCATGTAAGGAATAGTAGTTTTAAATTAATGTGGATACAGTGGTAGCACAGAAGAGGGATATTGTAAATCAGTTGTTGGGAGATTATAGAAGACTCCAATACCCAATAATGAATGTAACTGTACTGTATACCTAAAATGTACCAATAGACTCAATGAGATAAAAAAGACTTCAAGAAAAAAATACTTGAGAAATTTGCCTTACCAATTAGCAAATGAAAGACAACATGCAAAGGATATTCTTGGTAGATTGAAACAGTATGTGTGGTGGTACAGAGAAGCAAGGCCCATGGTGCTTTAGGGGACTCACGAATGGCAAATATGGCTAGGGAGATGGAAGATGGAGGAGTAAGAGAGACTATGGAGACATCCTTTCAGATAGGTCACGTTAGCTAGGCAGATGGAACTGATGTAAAGCATATGAATGATTAAAAGCATGGATTGGTAGAATGATTGAGATCAAAGCTTTAATACTCATGAGCTGTGTGATCATCGGAAGTTATGAACACTCTCTAAATTATGTCTGATCTGTTCAATAAATATAATAGTATTATGTAACTCACAGGATAGTTAAGATAAATGAAATAAAATAAAAAAGTTACATTACATCACAATTGTATAGTCAGTCGAATGTTTATTATTAGCCAAAAAGTTGTGAAAACAGCTGGAAATAGAGTAATGTGATCTTAATTGTGGAGGGGTCATGGGATGAGCCCTGAAGACACTGGGTTTTGGATAAAGGGTTTGAATGCAAGGAGAGCAGATGAGGTGGTTTTTGTAAGGTGCGGAATCAAGAGCAAATATCAGAAGAATAAACAGTGGAGCACGTGTGTTGGGGGAGGAAGGGAAAGATGGATTTTAAGGAGCTTTAATCCATAGATTTAGTGATTAACTCAAACTGAGGGGGACTGGATGAGAAAGAAAAGTATTGTTTCAAGGCACCAAGTATGTAGCAATGTGCTACAGTGGCCACAGAAAACTAATATGCACCCCATTGGCCTAAGGTGTATTGTGGATTCCTAACCATTCACTGTGAAGGGGAAGATTTCCTGGGTAGGGGTGAGGCAGTCATGAAGTATATCAGCCCCTGATTCCTGAAAAAAATCTTGGAGGTTGGGAGGAAAGGACTATTGAATAGGCAATAAACTTCTTCAGATATAGCCAAGGATAGACAAATATATATAAATATGCTAATTTGGTGGCCAGTACTGCTTTAGAGAGAGCAAATTCAAGTGGCATAAAAAATAAAACATTTTAAACTAGTACATAAATAAAAGACAATATGGAAATCTATGAATAAATAAAACTCTTCTTTGTTTTAGTGTGGGTGGTAATTGAACTGTTTTTATGTGGAAATAAAGAGATCCAGATGAGAAAAAGAGCAAGAGAGGTAAAAGATGAGTGAGAGAGAAGATAACTGAGGATAAAACTCCCTTATAAGATTTTACTATACCTAATTTGTCCATATTTTTACTTAATAATATATTTAGAAATGCTACTGTAAGAAAATTTCCAGTCAAAGAATCTGTAAAGAAATCTGAAAAATACAAGCCTTCATTTCAGAGCATGAGTTACACTCTACTTACATGTTTATTTTGCAAATTCTGTTTTTCTGTCATAGTCATTTTAAGACATAGACACATTCCATAAGCCATTTATTTATGATTCTCCTTGTACATAGCCTCATGTCAGTGAAAACTATGATTAATAAGTTTCAAATTATAATATCTACAAGAATGGTGCTTTCCAGATACAGCTTGCAATTTCATAAAAGAAGTATTCCAAGATTCCTTCCCATGAGATGCAGTATGTTTGAAATCTCCTTTAATAAGATATTTTGGACTTTTAAAATTCAACTTCTTAATGCACTTTCACAGGCCTAATATGGATGACTATTTCTTTGGGATACAAACAGAAGGATAACAGGACTAGTCGACTTGCATGGTTTCAGTTCCCCATGTATGATTCTATGAATTCTATTCCTTGATACTATTTTAATCTGGGTTTTCAGATGTAATTTTTCTTTTGGAATAGGTGAAGTAAGTTTGCCCTAGTTTATTCTATGTTCTCTTATAAAAAGCTACAAGGTGACCAGTGAAGAACAGATGCCCCTATAAACAAGCTGGAACTTCTTGCTGTGACAGATAAAACTCCTGCTATTTATCAAATTGGAAGAAAGCAAATATCAGTGTAGGCAAAGGGCTTCTTATTGATTGAACAGTAACTCTTGTTTCTTTTATCACCTAGTAGATCTTTCTTCTAACCTCCAAAACCATTTTCAAAACAAGCTTCTCTGTTGTCAAACTTCTTTATTAGTCAAGTTCTCTCTCAGCAGCTGACTTACTTTTTATTTTATGGAGATTAGAGGGTTCTAAAAGGTGAACTGAACTCTAATTTCCTTTAGACAAAGAATTTAACTCTCCTCTCCTGTTCTCCTTCCCCTAATCCCACATTGTACTTCTTGAAAAGTTTCCACACAAATATAAATTGGTTTTTGCCCTCCCCTTTCTCATGCACATGGTGCTATGAAGTTCTGTACAGGTCTCTCTTTTTCTTACTTAAGCCTTTGCCTCAGCAGGCTGCCTTTCCTCTGCCATCTCTTTCATGGTGATATTACTTCTCATGCGCAAATCCCTTCTCTTTTCACACTCAAATGTCCTTTCCTAAATGTTCTCCAAAACACCCAGCTATAGTGAGCACCTATATGTTGACCATGTACCGATATGCTGATATTATTGAAAAATCAGGTGCTAATATTCTTCTGTTATATTGATAGTATACTGATAATGCTAACAAATCCCTCTTAATCAGCAGAATATCAGTCTTGAATCCCTCTTGAATATCAGTCTCAGCGTATGAAAACCAGAAATCAACCCTATCAGCACTTTTTCTCTTCTCACATTTCCTATCCTGGCGAACATTGCAAATATCAGTACAGGTCCCTGAACTAGAAAAAAAAATAGCATTCTTCATTTTTTCTGTGCTTTTATCCTCTCCCATCTAACAAATCAAAAGGTATTGACACTATTACCTAGGTATTGCTTATGTTAATTCATTTCTGTCCATTTGAACTATTTTATTTAACTCTAGTTACTTATTTGGATGCCCTGCCTCCGAAATTGACTTCTTTCAAATGTGTCAACTTTAAGCAAGAGAATCACTGCCTTCCTTAAGTTTTCTCGTTTCTTATAATAAATTCTGACCTTAAATTAACTTGTGAGGTGCTTTTAGTCTGACTCCTAACATTGCACAGGTCCTGCTTCTTTCCCCTATGGAGAATATGCCCCTTTTCTTTTCTTTTTTTTAAAATTAAGTTTATTTGTACATTTTACGTATACAGTACAATTACATTCATTATTGGGATCTTGTACCTTTACATGACAGGTCTTGGTTCTCATTTTTTTATTCATACTTCTGTTTTGCTAAAACTTTGGATGTGTTCCTGGAAACACTGTCGTCTTTTGTGCTCTGTTCTTCATCTTACAAAATGACTTCCTTAGACTCTTTCTATGTTTTGTTCTTAGTTTGACGATACTTTTTCTGTTAAGCTTTCCCTGATTGCTTCCTCCTACTGTGTTAAATATTTCTGCTATTCACCCGGTGGCATGCTCCATGCCTTGGGAACAGAAGTTGAGATGGATATTGGTGTATTAGTTATTCTGGATCACTTCTAGTGGAAGTGATATAGGGGGAAAAAGATATAAATCCCAAACCTGCTACGTATCTGAATCACAAGTTCTTGTTCTCTAAAATCAAAGAATGAATTCTAAGAAAAATGGAGGTTAAGAGTGGGAAATATTTATTGAGAAAAAGAAAGCTTCTTTCTAAGAGAAGGTGTTATGGCCATGTCTAACAAAAAGAGAGATAGAAGGGGGACTGTAAAGTGGGTTGCCTGGGACCCTGTTTCCCAAAGGGTTTTTATGGAGCAAGCCATGAGGTGAGGCAGGTTCAAGGTGGGACAAAACAATAAGACCCAATGGAAAATTGCAAGGTGGACATGAGGTGGGGCAAAACCATGGCCAACCAATAAGATTATAATTACAGTCTTCAGGTAATATTGATTAAATGGGTATCAATTGGGAAAATAAGTCACATCCAAGGAATTTCCCATCTAGAATATCAATCACTGCTATCTAATTTTAGTGGAAAGAGTACGTATTTTCCCTTTTTATAATGCTAAAGAGTGAATGTGCCTTAATTGCCTTCCATCTTGAATCCTCACTGTGTTGGCTCCTCACTGTGTTGGCTCCTCACTGTGTTGGCTCCTTGAGGGCTGGGACCTTGAGGACTACCCTACCTAACTGCCTATACAATAATCTAATTAATTTACCTCTCTACGATAGAAGCAAAAAATCCAGGATTGATCAAGCTATGATATAGATACAATGAAGCCTCAGCTGACTTAGCAGCATGCTCTGAAATGAGTATTGTTCTGTTAGGCTAGAATAGCTGAACCTTGCTCCTTCCTCTTTGTCTTCTTGCTGAATGCAGGATGGCTTTGAAAGAATATGACTTTGCATCAAGCAGCTCACAGCAGCTGGAGCAGAGCCTGAAATTCCTGACAGCTGAAGTGTGGACAGCTGTCTCCTAATCACACACCTACAGCTGTTCAGCACGCCCCTCAGTGCAAGCAAATCTAGGCAGTGTATCAGCAGCGACCACACATTATACCAGAACACCATGCTATTGAGTGAGCTTCATCTGATTTGCTTTTTGATTGTTGGACTCTCAGCTTTCCATGAGGCTTATAAGAATGAAAAGCCCTGTCTTGCTCATGATTGTGTTCTCAGTATAGAGCATTGATTTGACACACAGTAGTTACTCAAGTAATATTTGTTTAGTCAATGGATCTGGGAATATATTTTCTGAACAGTTTTCCTGATGATTGCTGAACATTTCCTTTCATTTTTGCTCAGTTTTTTGTCTTGGTTTAGGATCATCCAAACATACTAACTACAGCATAGTTAAAAATAATAAATTTAGGGCAACACTGCCATTTACTTCTGGAGAAAACTTGAGATTTATAGAAATAAAAATGTTTACAAAATTGTACAGCATCTACAATGGAGAATTTATTTCAGACATAAGTACTTCAGGCAGTTTCCTGTGTTTCTGTCTGGTCTACCTGTCCTTCTCAATTACTAATTTCATTACATAGGAAAACCTTTTAATACCATCCAGAACACTGCTTTCACTCTTCCTGACTGAAAGAGGACATTCAGTAATAAACCATGAAATAGGTTGCCAAAAATCTCAGTCTAAGGATGTTTGCAGAAGTATTTTGTTCATTTCATGCAGTTTAGCATATGTGCTGCTGAAGCGAGCACCATTTCATACAATTTAGTAAAGCTGTTGCCAGCCCTTAAAACTGGCCAATTTCACATAATTTAGAGTTCCAATTACTTTTGAAAAAATATCAGACAGACTGGCAACCCTGTATAGACATTTCCATTTACCAAAAATTGGGGTAGAGGTTGTGTAATCAATTAGCTCTTTAGATAGGGCTTAAATCCACCATTTAGTTACTAGCACTCTGTATCACTTCCCACTCTCTTTAGATTTCCTCATGTAGGTTACTTGTAGATTCTTGTAGGTACAGAACTTAATTTTGAAGGGTAGCTCAGATAACAGATCTTGGAGAGGAGTCTTAGAAAGGGGTTTAGACAAAGACAACACCAGGGAAATTCAGAGAATCTCAGTGAGTTGATTAGGTTCATGAAAGCTACTACAAAATGGAGGTTTGCTCTTAAAGAACAATGAACAGCTTTACTAGGGCCTATTTCATTTTTGAAGTTGCTACAATGACATTTACTGATCACTCAGCAGAATGTTGGTTTTGTTAGGGGAGATTCCATGTTTGTTTTACTTGTATGTGACTAAAATGATCAATATCCTTGTAGGGAGTTATTGGGCATTATTCGAGAGCCCTGGTGATTAATAATGTCCTACAAAGTTTGTATCTCAGCTTCTCTTAGCTACTGACACATAAAATCCAGTAATTTCAATTTCATTTAAAAATGTTTGATCCACTTTTCACCAAACATCAAGCAATTCAGAACCTTTTGATAATGTATGGTTGATGGCTTTTATGTGTACTGTTCCACCACAGTTTCTCTTAATGCTTTTCTGTAGATGTATCATGAATGGTACAGACTTGTATTCTGGAAAAAAAACACATATCATATTTGTCTTGTTTTGCTTTTTTTTTAAATGTCAAAGTTGAATGAAAATGTTAAAAATCAAAGTGGAGAATAAAACCAACAATCATATTAAACAATAGTTTGATTTCACTTACAATTTTTTTTAACTTCTCTAAAATATTCACAGCAGGGGCTTTCATTTCACTTGCCTTCTCACCTCTAGATATCATCAGTTGGGAGTCCATGAAGTAAAGGAACAAACCCAATGGCTATTAAACCAATGTGGCTATCCTGAATTCTGATGCAAAAGATGTGATGGCCATATCTAACAAAATGCATACAGCTTGACTGACAGCCTTACATAAAGCTAAAATTACACTTTTCTTGAATGAAACAGGTTATAAACCACATATCTTCCTTCTTCCTTTCTGTCCATGCCACTAATTAGCATTCTTATGAAAAAAAATGTTAGAAATAGAATTGTTCTTCAAGCCAAGAAACATAAAAATGCAGGTGAGCTAAACAGTGAGGAAACCTAAACAGATCTGACTTTGACAAGGAACTACTGAATAGAGCCCTAACCTAGGACTAAAAACTCTGGAAGAACCTAGCTGGAAGGGGAGAAATTGGGATAAAGAAGTTGATATTGTGTCAACTAGAAGAAACATTTATATCTTAAATGAAGAAAATGACAGCAAAATGCAAATAGAGTAAAAATATCTTTATGCATGACACTGACACAGTGGGACAGGAACTTCATTCATTCAAGTATGGCCCTCCTACCTGTCATCCCATGAACCCTGTCTACAGAAGGCCCTCAGGAAACAAATCTTTTCCCAAAGCTTCACAGTTCTGGTTAGTGCCTGTTTAGAGGAGGCAGTCTTTAGAGAAGAGAAATTTCCTTAAATATTGCTAGTGCTGATAGATTTTCCATGGAATTAGCAGCCACCAGAAAGCAGATGGCTATTCCTTCAAGGGCCACTTGGAATTGGCCTTTACAGAATTTACTGCTCTTAGCGCAGCATGAGCACAGAATAGCAAATAAATGAAAAGAGCTTTCCTGACATGGTTTGTGTTTGCCACCTTATTTTATCATACTCTGGTGGGTTTTATAAACAATATATCTCTACTTAAAAATAATGATACTTGTTCTTAATTAGATGATTCAGTTCTAATGGTTACTCTTTAAGCCATGTGATTCTATTATTTTTTTATTGGTATATTTTAGATATACAATACAGTTACATTCATCATTGGGATCTTGCACCTTTCCATGACATAACTTGGTTCTTATTTTTTTCCCATTCTCCTAGCCTCGCTTCTCCTCTTTACCCTTTTCTATTTACAAAGACTTTGTTTTCATTTCTTTCCTTTTCTCTTATTTTTTCTCTTCCCATTTTACCTTTCCATTACCCCTCCCATTTGCCCGATAGCTTTAGAACTTTTCTTCCTATTATGAAATATTAATTATACATTTTGACACTTATTTACACTTTTAGTTTAACACACCAGTGTAACCATATGATATTTACACATATGTGTCTTATTAATTTCACATAAGACTGTATCCTCAGTGTACCTCCACTTAGTTATAAATGTCTCTAATTTCTTGTTCTTTATAGCTGAACGGTATTCCATTTTATAAGAAAAAGAAAACCACATCTTCTTTATCCAGGCTCCAGTTGGAGGGCGATTGGGCTGTTTCTAATTTTAGCTATTACAAACTGTGCTGCTAAGAACATGGGTGAGCATGTATCACTGTGGTATGATTGTTTTAATTATTTTGGAAATATATCCAGCAGGAGAATAGCTGGGTCAAATAGGACTTCCAATCTTAGTTGTTTAAGGTATCCCCATATTGATTTCCACAGTGGTTGCACCAGTTTGTACTCTCACCAACAATGGAAAAGTGTTCCTTTTTCACCACATCCTTGCCAGCATTAGTTATCAGTTGATTTTTCATAGCAGCCGTTCTCTCTGGGATGAGGTGGAATCTCAGTGCTGTTTTCATCTGCATCTCTTGAATGACCAGTGATGGTGACCTTTTTTTCATGTATTTATTTGCTGCTTTTAATTCTTTGAGAAATGTCTGTTCATTTCAGATGCCATTTTGAATTAGATCTTTTTATTTAGGGGGCCTGATTTTTTTGAGTTCTTTTATATTCTAGGTAGTAGACCTCTGCTGAGAAACAGCTAGTAAAATTTTTTTCCCACACTGTAGGCTGTCTCTTAGATCTGTGGTGGTTTTTCTTGTAGTGCAGAAGCTTTTTAATGAGATGAGATCCCAGTTGTTGATTCTTTATGCTAGTTCCCATGCTACTGAGGGTTTGTTCATGAAGTCTTTCCCTATGCCAATGTCTTCAAGAGTGCTACCTAGCTTATGTTCCAAAAAGTTTAGTGTTCTGTTTTAATATTTAGATCTTTAATCCACTTGGATTTTAATTTAGTGCATGGTGAAAGATAAGGGTCCAGTTTTCATCTTTGGCAGGTTGAGATCCAGTTTTTCCAACACCATTCATTAAAGAGACTATCTTGCCTGCAGTGAGGATGGTCAGCTCCTGTGTCAAAGATCAAGGAGCTGAGTACATCTGGAGTTGTTTTTGTATCTTCCAATCTGTTCCACTGATCCTCAAGTCTGTTTCTTTACCAGTACCATGCTGTTTTTATTACAGTGGCTTTGTAGTATAGTTTCAAGTTGAGGATTGTGATACCCCGTGCCATGTCTCTGTTTACTAGAATGGCTTTTGCTATTCTAGGTCTCTTCTGGTTCCAAATGAATTTTTGCATTGTTTTCTCTGGTTTTGTGAGATATACTGTTAGTATTTCAATCAGGATTGCATTGAATCTGTATAGCAGTTTTGGAAGTATGGCCATTTTCACTATATTGGTTCTTCCTACTTAGGAACAAGGGATATCTTTCCATTTTCTTATATTCTCTTTGATCCCCTTTTTCAGACTGTTGTAGTTCTCAGTTTAGAGGTCTTTTGCTTCCTTTGTTAGATATTTAAAAATCTTATTGAGATCTTGATACTTTTTAAGTATATAGTAAGTTACACTCATCATTGGGATCTTGTACCTTTATGTGACAGATCTTGGTTTTCATTTTCCCCCATACCCCTGCCCTCCCTTCACCATCTCTACCCTCCCCTATTTACAAAGACTTTGTTTCCTTTTCTCATATTTTTTCTTGTCTCCCTTTTCCCTTCCCCTGCCCTTCCCACTTCCCCTACAATCCTTTGTTAGATTGATTCCTAGATATTTCTTTTTTTTTTAGGATGCTACTGTGAAAGGGATTGTTTCCCTAATTTCTCTCTCAGTGAGTCTGTAATTTGTGTACAAGAAGGCTATTGATTTTTGAGTGTTGATGTTGTATCCAGCTACTCCACTGAATATGTCAGTTAAATCTAGAAGTCTTTTGGTGGAGTTTTTTGGGTCTTCTATGTAGAGCATCATATCTTCAATGCTATTATTTTTGATAATGAGGTGCTTTGTCTGAAATATGTAGATCCTTTGATGTTAGGTTAGAAAATGTTTTTCTTTTTTTCCATAAAGTATTGCCATTTACCTGAACAGATTTACATATTCAGACTTTGATCACACAGGGAGCAATCAAGAATTGTGGCAGAAGGACATGAAAGACATGGTGAGAACAGAAAGGACATGGTGAAAATAAAAACCACAGGACTGTTCATTACCATCTGAGGGAAGAGACAGAGGATAGCCATTCTTTACTCATGGGCAGAGTTCACAGTTTAACTAATTGTACAAAGAAGTTAGCTGATTGGATTGTTTTTCAAACAGGATTTAAAACATAGCTCTTCCAGATATGTTCTTAAAGACCTACAGACAGCTACTATGATCATTTCATCAGAAAGATGTATGTAGGAATGACACCATGAAGGCTGTGAGACATCACTGCTGAGGATATTTTGAGAATCTTCATGTTCTGATGCTGCCATGATTGCTAAACATGAGATGAGGGTCAAGAAATGATGAAATATGACATGTTTGCCCAGAACAAGTCTGTAACATCATTAACCAATAGTTCATTTTTCCTAAAAGCTCTGAGCTATAATTTTAGCAATGTCAGTGATTTGATCTGAGTCTGCAGTCAGTTTATCAGCTTCTACAAACACTTGCAGGTCATCAAATGATAGTTCTATAAATTCCACAGTTTTGACATCATCCTAAAAAAACAGTTCATAATTACAGTTTGGGGAACTTTGAGATGTTCCACTTTGGGTAGGTGACATTGTGGTTTTCTCCTTGATAGTTCATCAGAATATTTGATTACTGCCACCTCTCAATATGAATAATAAGGACTTTGCATTAATCTGTGTCTTATTCAGGTTATAACCAGTGATGTCCAAAATAGTAGGTTGACACAAACATCATGCTTATCTCATTTGGTTTGATTCCAGGTCCTTGGACCATCAAAAGAAGTTTGTCAGCTGTCTTTTTTCTGTTGGTAAAGAGAACTGTCCTGTGTGATAGTCACTGGCTGAGATTTAAAAAAAAGTTGTCAGTTGTTCATTGGTAAAAGTCTAAGATTTCTTAGACAAAAAAAAAGATTTATGTGTTCTGAGCTCCCCAGTGAATTCCCATGCCTTGATCTGTTTCTCCAGAAGTTCATAAACTGAGAGCAGTTTGCCACCTTTTCCTAAATGCATTATCTAATAACTGTATTGAGGAATTAGTCATTTGTGTCTTGGCATGCATAATTAGTTATTACCTATTCATTTCATAGATGTTGAAATACTTGTTTCTTGGTGCAAAGATATGCTAAAAAGTCTTATGCTCTTGAAGTGCATATGTCAAAGGCTGATGAGATGCTGAAGTGGAGATCATCCTGAAGAGCAATTCAAAGGTGGATTTTAGTCCAGGAAGCCCAAGGAGACATCTGCCAGAATAACTGTCTGTCTGGAGTTTTCATCATTCTTCCATGCCTTCCTGATGATAGAGAGGGTGTAATTATAATTTCTAGAATACTTTTGCAAAGTACACCAGTAACTCTAGCCCAGAGAAACATGTTCCCATTCACCTAAATCCAGGGGTACATATTCGTTTAAATTTTTCACTGCAAAAAAGGTTTGGTAACCACAAATGGACCTGAGTAGTGGTGGGAAAGTGTTTGATCCTGGGTCTTCTGCCAAGACATGCTCCTATAGTTTTCCTCGTATGTGTGGTTTACAGGATGATTATTATGTGGATACTTCCCTGTCAGGATACTGGCTCTGCTTGGGCAATAAAGAGAGCTTGATACACAAGTGCTGGAGAAAGTCATCCCATCTCTCTAACAAGAGCCTTGGTTTTCTTTAGTGGTATCATGCTACATGCTACCAAGTACTTTTTCCTAATTGTCAGTGAAGACTGGTACTTGAAGCCCTGGGGCAGTCACTCAGCAGGAGGGTCAGTTATGGTGTTGGGCTACAGGCCTTACCAGGGGCCATCTAGGGCCACAGGTAGAAGCTGCATGGCAGGGGGTGCTCTGAGGAGACCTCAAAGTGGTGGAAAGACCTGCAAGTGACCAAAGGGCCAGAGCCCTAAGAGTTGCAGAAGAAAAGGTGGTCCTTGTTAGGCTTTACTGTTTATCAGTCACACTTCTCCTCTATTCCACTGCAGTGAAATGAGTTTCATGGTACCTAGGAATCCATTTTGTGAGAAAAAAATAGATAACTAATGTTAAATTCAGAGTTAAAATATTTTTATGATTTAGGGGGCACTAATATGTCTGTACTGTCATGTACTTTACCTAGCCCATTTTAATAAGTAGGTGAAAGACCAGTTATCAAGGTGATGATTTGAAACTAAACAAACATTTATTTTATTAACCAATAAAACCATTAATAAAGTGGAATTTATGTAGGTCCATTAATATTCATGAAATATCTATGATGAAAATTAACTCATTAAGAGGGCTTCATCTTAATGTGATCTTTACATTGAATTGCACACAGAAGGCACACAAACAAATTCTGAACCTGAACATGGTTGGGAAGGTAAATCTGTAAAAATTTTGTTTCTTTTTATCAAAATAAAGCAGAAATCATTTCTATTTCCAAATCTTCAATTCTCAGTTATCTATACTAGTATTTATTTTCGCTAGAATGGTACTTTAATATTAGCTTTGGAAATTCAATGTAGTTTAAAAAAGGTAGTTTAAATCAGAATAACACATTATGAACTTAAATTGAAAAAGATATACATATATAATAACAAAGTTCACAGTGGCATATAATGCACAGAAAACTTTTTAGTAAAATAAGAGAGGAATTAGTAGACATAAAAGAAATTTTATAGATAAAATTTAAAACAGGGGCCCACAGAGGTTATGGAAGTTGGGAGAATCTGGACTCCTTCCTGGGTTTCTTAGATTTTCTTAGATGTCTATTCTCTTAAGTTCTTCAATTAATGGCAGAGGCCTAGCTTTTGATTTATATTGGTAGAGCCCATTCTTTCAACTTTCATCCTTCAGATATTTTTTAGCTACTCTAAAAAGTTCAGAGACCCAAATCTAGGCCGAAATACTTTCATATCTTTGATTTGAATTCTTTAGGAGCAGAAATTCTAGATACTCTTTCATGGATGCTCTCTGTCCCTTGACAATGGGCATGACTGATTCAGCACCATTAGGTATAACAAAAGAAAAAAAATTCTGTTAGCTATGTGTTGAAATTTAAAAAAAAGCAAAACATAGTGCTCAAAGTGACCTACACTTTTAATCCCAGTATTCTGGGAGGCTGAGGCAAGAGGACTGTAAACGTGAACCCAGCCTGAACAACTTAGTGTCTTAGCAGACCTTGTGTCAAAAAAAAAAAAAAAAAAAAAAAAAAAAAAGACAGACTGTGGCTGTAGCTCAGTGGGAAGGCCCTGGGTTTAATTCCTAGGGTTCAGGAATGGGGTGGAGGATATGTAGGACCATGGAGGGCAGGAAAAAAAAGAAAAGAAAAAACTATAGAAAAATCAAATCAGACAATTCTTTGTTTTTTGTTTTTAATTGAGATAATTGGTAGGGGAAAGGTAATAAAGGCAAATCAGACAATTCTATCCACTCTAAAATTCTCCTAGATATTTCTTATAAAATGTTAAGATGACCTTGGAAGTACTAAAATAGTTAATTTGTCTCTAACCCATGGCAGATCAAAACAGCTGACATACTTCACTGATTGAAACCCAGTTTACTGTGGTTTTCATATGTACCATATTACATCACCTCAAAGGCTTTGGTTCTTCAGAAAATATCAAAGGCTGTGATGCTTTAAAATATGTCTATAAAGTCATTGAAAGTACTCATATAAAGAAGTGGCACTTAATTCTACTTTCTCCTGAGTGTCTCTGGAATTAGTGACCCACTGTAAATAAGTAAGGCAGAAGTAGTAGTATGCAACTCTGAGACTAGTTTATACAGGCATTAGAACTTTCATCTTATTCTTTCACTTCAGTGGTTTTGGAAGAGAGAAGCTGCTTTGTCAGGTGGGGCCTGTGGAGAGGTTCATGTGATGAGAAACGGCTGCTAACCAAGTTCCTCTGGAAGCTGAGGCTTCCTGTGAATAGCAATGGGACTGAGTGACCTTGCAAGTGAACCTTACATCTCCACCCAAGTCTTCAGAATTCAGCAGCCCTGGCTTTCATCTTGCCTATAACCTCATGAGGCCCTGAGCCAGAACCACTCTGTTAAATGACTCCCCAGTTCCTAAGCAACAGAAATTGTAAGAGATAATAATGTTTATAGTTTTAAGATGCCAATTTCAGGAATAATTTGTTACACAGCAATGGATAGCTAACTCAAGCACATAGACAGGTCTGTAATGGTAAAAATGATACTTTTTCTATAGGTAATAATCTCATAGGTTGCAAACACTCATTTTGTTTCTAGTTTATGAAGGAAAAGACTGCACAGTCTCCGGACTTGTTTTTCCTAGTCTGGCATGAACTACTAAGTACACTCTGCCCTCAATCCTTAAATGTCAAGAAGGATGTACTTTGTCAGAAACAGAATTTCAGTTGCCCACATTTATGAACTTGTAAAGAAAGGAGACCAAAATATGAAACTTTTTCATGTATAAGGTACAATATTTCTGGCTTCCCAGAAAAATATTTGTTAAGTTACCTCCAGAAGGGCTCTTCTGTTAATACATTTTTAAATGAGAAAAATAAAGCCCATTCAGAATTACTTTTCGATGAACTTATTGGTGTAAGTTCTTGGACAAATAAAAGAGCAATGTCTTAATCAATAAAATTTTTATTATATAACCTGATAGAAATTCTTATCTATTTTAGGTAAAATGACATTGAATATAAGGAAACTGGTAAACAAGTATATATTTCAACACTATAAGTGCACATGGGCATGTGTGTAATCTCAATTTTGCTGCAGGTATAAATCTGAAGACATTAAAATCACATTAACTTGAAGGTAGCTATTATTGTTCAATCTGATCCTATTTCTTTTTTCTTCTTCAGTAATGAAAACCAGGCAAAGGATGATTTCATTGCTTTGAGTAGACACTGATGAAGACACTGATGTGAAACATTTTCAGCGCAAACATTTGTAAGTCATACTGAATTTTGTTAATATGACATGTCAAGCAATAAGTTAGAATAAACTAAAAAAAGTGCCACAGGAATGGTCATTTAAATTTAAATTAACAAATTTAAGTTTTTATTTGAGCCAAAGGCACAGCAACCTTTATTTAGAATTTGACCTTTTGAGAAGAATTAAAGTTTTATTACATGTGGATTTAATTTTTTTTATTTTCTTAAAAAAAGGAAGTGGCTAGGCTAATCTTTTATGAAAGCAGAATGTGAAGGGAGGCATTAACATGATAAATATTAGTTTTGTTTCTTCTGTGAAATACATGTACAATAAAAAGTGCTCTAGGGAGGAAAGCCCCACTGTTTCCACAAATGTGATCTCATAGTGATCTTTGATGCTGAAACTTTAATAACATCTACAGACACATTTTATTTCTTCTGTTTCCACTTTGGGAACATTTACAGAGGTCAATGAAATTTTACTAAGTTCAACTCCATTTTACTTGAAAACATTCATTGATTGCCTTGGATAATAAATCAGTAAATTTTAACAAGAGTGATTGGCTTTTCTATTACATTTGTTTGTTTGTTTGTTTATATTTTGGTTTTTTGAGAAAGGGTCTAACTATGTAGTTAAGACTGACCTGGAACTCATTACATAGGCTGGTATCAAACTCACAGTGATCCTCCTACCTTAGCCTCCTGAGTGCTTGGATTAGAGATGTGCACCACCACACCCAGCTTCTACTAATTTGTAATGCAAATGACATATGTCAGACTTACTGTAGCAACACTGACAAAACTACTGTACCTGAGAACTTTGAAACTCTGCCCTAAATATACCCTTAAATTTTTCATGTTCTTTAGGCAAATATTAGTTCTTCATTATTTTTATTTATGAGGCAAAATGTTTATTGGTACATTTTAGTTTGAAGTTAAGGAGAAGTCCCCCTATGTTTTTTTTTATTGAGTTTATTGGTACATTTTAGGTATACAGTATAGTTACATTCATCATTGGGATCTTCTACTTTTACATGACAGGTCTTGGGTCTCATTTTTTTCCCTTCTCCCTGCCTTCCCTTCACCACACCCAACCCTCCCCATTTACAAACACTTTATTTCCATTTTTTCATTTTCTGATATTTCTTCTTTTCCCTATTACCTTTCCCCTACCCTTCCCACTTTCCCTACACCTTTAGCCCTTTTCTTCCTATTTCACATTGTCAATTATATCATTAGGATCTTATGTACCATTATGTACCATTTTTCACACCAGAGAAACTATTCAATATTTACACATGTCTGACTTATTTATTTCACTTAGGAGTATATCCTCAATACATATCCATTTTCCTATGAATGGATCTAATTTCTCATTCTTTATGACTGAATAGTATTCCATTTTACAGAAAAAACACATCCTTATCCCGTCTCCAACTGATGGGCAAATGGGCTGTTTCCAAGTTTTAGCTACTACAAACTGTGCTGCTATAAACATAAGTGTGCATATATCACTGTGATATGATTTTTTTAATTCTTTTGGAAAGATACCCAACAGAGGGGTGGCTGGGTCAAATGGAACCTCTATTCCCAGCTCTTTGAGGTATTTCTGTATTGATTTCCATAGTGGTTGCACTAGTCTGCACTCCCACCAACAATGGAGAAGGTTTCCTTTCTCCCCACAACCCAGCCAACATTGTTATTGGTTGATATCTTGCTAGCAGCCACTCTTTGTGGGGTGAGGTGGAATCTCAGTGTTTTTATCTGCATCTCTGGAATGACCAGTGATGTGGAACATTTTTTCATATATTTACTTGCTGCTTTTATTTCTTTGTCTGAGAAATGTCTGTCCATTTTAGATGCCCATTTTTGAATCAGGTCTTCATATTTGGGGGACTGATGGTTTTGATTTCTTTACGTATTCTAGATAAGAGTCCTTTGTTGGAGGAACAGCTGGTAAAATTTTTTTTCCCACATTGTAGGTTGTCTCTTAGTTCTATTGATGGTTTCTTTTGCAGTGTAGAAGCTTTATAATAAGTTGAGATCCCTGTTGTTGATTCTTTATGCTAGTTCCTGTGCTACTGAGGATTTGTTCATAAAATCTTTTCCTATGTCAATGTCTTCAAGAGTTCTGCCTAACTTATTTTCCAGCAAGTTTAGTGTTTATGTTTTAATATTTAGATCTTCAATCCACTTGGATTTTAACTTAGTGCATGGTGAAAGATAAGGGTCCAGTTTTAATCTTTGGCAGGTTGAGATCCAGTTTTTCTAATAACATTCATTAAAGAGACTATCTTGCCTCCAGTGAGGATGGTTGGCTCCTTTGTCAAAGATCAAGTAGCTGAGTACATCTGGAGTTGTTTTTGTATCTTCCAATCTTTTCCACTGATCATCAGGTCTGTTTCTTTGCCAGTACTTTGCTGTTTTTATCACAGTGGCTTTGTAGTATAGTTTCAAATTGGGAATTGTAATACATGTTTCTGTTGCCTAGGGTGGCTTTTGCTGTTGTAGGTCTCTTCTGGTTCCAAATGAATTTTTGGATTCTTTTTTCTAATTCTGTGAAATATAATGTTGTAATTTCAATCGCAGTTGCATTGAATCTGTATATCAGTTTTGGTAGTATGGCCATTTTCACTATGTTGATTCTTTCTACCCAGGAGCAGGGGATAGTCCTGCTATATTTATTAGAAGTGCTTGTAGTGATGCACCATAGTTGTCTTTAGAGGACTAAGCAGTACATTCCCAAATTCACTATCTTCCTTCTACAAATCATCCTCAGAAATCTCACACAATTAAATATTTGAAAGCAGAATGAATGAAAAATCTAAAAAACATATTATATATATATGATGTATAAATTGATCATATATATGTATAAATTTAACACATCTCGACTAAGTCAGCAGCAGTCATTTAGTGATTCTTATTTAAGGTAAGTATCTGTTATATACTTTATGTTAACAATGTAGTTTATATTAAAATTAGAGTAACAGGAGGTCTTCAGGACAGCTGGGTTCGCTGTGGTGGCCTCTGACAGGGCCCTGCATGTAGGTTTGGGGTTTGTTGCCAGTTTTCGGTAAAGATAGGCTGGGTTGTAAGGCGCCAGTTATACAGAACAATGCAGTATATGACAGAGTCCACCACTGCTCTGGATACATCTTCTGCTGTGAGTGTGGTGTCCCAATTAGTCCAAATCCTGCCAATATTTGTGTGGCATGTTTGCGAAGTAAAGTAGACATCAGCCAAGGTATTCCAAAACAAGTGTCGATTTCTTTCTGCAAGCAACGTCAAAGATATTTTCAGCCACCAGGAACTTGGGTACAGTGTGCTTTAGAATCCAGGGAACTTCTTGCTCTGTGTTTGAAAAAAATTAAAGCCCCTCTGAGTAAGGTACGGCTTGTAGACGCAGACTTTATTTGGATTGAGCCCCATTCTAAGAGACTGAAAGTTAAATTGACTATTCAGAAGGAGGTGATGAATGATGCTATCCTTCAGCAAGTGTTTGTTGTAGATTATGTTGTTCAATCCCAAATGTGTGGAGATTGCCACAGGATAGAAGCTAAGGATTTCTGGAAGGCTGTGGTTCAAGTCCAGCAAAAGACATTGCACAAAAAAACCTTCTATTATCTGGAGCAGTTGATTCTAAAATATGGAGTGCATCAGAATACACTTTGTATCAAGGACATTCATGATGGTCTGGATTTCTATTATTCCTCAAAACAACATGCTCAGAATATGGTAGAATTTCTTCAGTGTACAGTTCCCTGTAGATACAAAGCATCACAAAACTGATCTCTCAGGATATCCACAGTAACACATACAATTACAAAAGCACTTTTTCTGTGGAAATTGTTCCAATATGTAAGGATAATGTTGTTTGTCTGTCTCCAAAACTGGCACAAACCCTGGGAAATATGAACCAGATAGGTGTGTGTATTCGAGTAACCAGTGCAGTCCACCTCATTGATCCAAATACCTTGCAAGTTGCAGATATTGATGGGAGCACTTTCTGGAGTCATCCTTTCAATAGTTTATGCCATCCCAAACAGCTGGAAGAGTTTGTTGTGATGGATTGCAGCATAGTCCGAGATCTCAAATGCAGTGCAGGTGCCGGAGTCATAGCCAAAACGCATACCCTTGGGGAAGTCTGGGTACAGAAAACATCTGAAATACAGATAAACAGTATTTTTGTCGCACTCATTTGGGACATCTTCTAAATCCTGGAGACCTAGCATTGGGATTTGATTTGGCCAGCTGTAATTTAAATGATGAGCATGTCAACAAAATGAACTCAGATAAAATTCCAGATGTGGTATTAATCAAGAAGAGCTAAGACCGTACCAAACGTCAGCATCATAGAAACTGGAACCTGAAAGAGCTTGCGAGAGATAGAGAAAATATGGATACAGATGATAAAAGGCAATACCAAGATTTTCTTGAAGATCTTGAAGAAAATGAGGCAATTAGAAAAAACATCAACGTTTACAGAGATTCAACTATCCCTATAGAAAGTGACACAGATGATGAAGGAGCACCTCGAATTAGTCTGGCTGAGATGCTTGAAGACCTTCATATTTCCCAAGATGCCACTTATCAAGAAGGTGGTGCAGCTATGATGACATAATGAGATCATGTGTAGCCTTTGCATATTATTTTGATTGCTCAAAGCACTGAAGGGTTTGATGTTTTGGAACTTTATAGATAATAAAAGATTAGGGAGAATTCACTTCCAGTGTTTAGGCCATTTTGTGCATGTAGTTTTATCACTTTGATTTTATTTAAGGCCCCATATTTTTACATATCTAACGCTAGATATAAAAGCTCAAAAATGGAGATTAATTTTGTATTACCTAAATATTCAAACATAAAATAATCTTTTACATTAAAAAAATTAGAATAACATAATGTGAAATGAATTTGCTTATATTTCTTTTTTTAGGCAGTATCCAGGATTGAACTCAGGACCTTGAGCCTGTGAGGCAGGCAGTGGTACCACTGGGCTAGTTCCTGTCTTAGGAAAGTACATTTCTGTTAATTTGATTATAAAAATGGATGGGATTTTAAAAAGAAATATATGGCACAAGCTTTTTTATTAATTAATTTTATGGGTACAATAGAAATATACATAATGATTGCATTCACCAAAGGGGGTTTTACCCACATATGATACAGCTTAATTCCTCATTTTCTCCCATTCCCCTCCCTCAACCTTACCCCCCCTTATTCATAAAAGCTTTATTTCTATTTCCTTTTTAATCATTTTTCCCCTTTTTCCCCCCTCTTCCCTTTCACAGTTTCCCTTTCCTATTTCATATTATCTATTATACATTTTGGTCCTTATTTACCCTTTCAGTTTCTCACACTACAGAGAAAATGTGATATTTACATATATGTGTCTGATTCATTTCACTTAGGAGTGTAGTTAAGTTGCATCCACTTGGCAATAAATGTCTAAAGTTTATCTTTCTTTATGGCTAAGTACTCCATTGTATAAAAAAAACCCATATCTTTCTTATGTATTCATCATTTGATGGGCATTTGGGTTGTTTCCAAGATTTAGCTATTATAAATTGATACTATCTTAAATATCACCTGCATTCTCTTAAATGAGAAATCAAAAATATAAATTAATTTTTAAGCATAATAAAAACAATACAAAATAGGGAGCTAGATCTTTTGAGAACGGGAAGGGGACTAATGTATGTAAGGAAGAAGAGATGAAGGGGCTAAAAATGATTAAGATGAGTTATGTACATGACTGACTCTCCATGATGAATGTAATTCTTATGTACTGCAAATTTCCAACTTGTAAATCTGTAGGACCATTCATGATTTACAAAGATCCTGGCCATACACCTACCTAGAAATGATGAAGTTTAAAATCATTTGGAAGTGCGGAAAAAAGCATGTGTTTGAAAAGGTTCGGATATTTTTATAGCCTTAACTTAACAAACTATTTATTAATGAGAAATATAAAAATTTAACATGGGGAAATGGACAGTGGTTGTTGTAGTGATTGACTTATAAGAAATGTTTAATTATTATTTCTTTCAATGGTCCTGGTTACTGTTAATAATGGAGGAAATGAAATGCTAGCTGAGCATTGCTCCTCATTTTCATAAGACATAGGCTTGTATCCTGTGTGGAATAGGAAAACTATATGTGTATATGCTAAGACCTTCATAAACCATGAATGTATATCCTGAGAATTTACTTTTTTTCTTCAGTTAGACATCCTGGTCTTATTCCAAGATTTTTTTGCTTGGAGAAATAAACATTTATTAACACGTGTAATCAACCAAATAACCTATCTTGCATACTGGTTTGTGAAAATCTGATCAGAAAATATAAACTTAAATTGCTTGCAGGAAACTATTATACAAATAGTTTAGAGAAACTATATGTAAATAAGAGTGAATGAAATATATGTAGATTTGATATATTTACTAGGCAAGTAGTTGTGAACAAACTGTCCTGACAGGAAATGAGGATACTCCATGGAGATAGAATTATCTCTTTTCTTACAGCCTTTCTGTCTTAACTCCAAATTTATTGCCCTAGGAAAAGAACAGCATGAACTGCCTAAACATGAAAATAATTTCTCAGCCTGAGTTTAAAAGTGGAGTTTTAAGTCTACAATGTGACAAAGATTTTGCAAGCCTGGATTTTACAAGAGAAAAAAGTATTTTCTCAGACTTCCCTTAGTTGATGTTCTTGTCACCTCAAACCCTAAAAGATTAAGCTTAAATAAAAGTATTTAGAAGATAAAGTGAGAATATGATATAAAAGAAATTTTTACTGTCAATGAAGAAAAAGCTTTTTCTGTCCTAGAAAGAACTTTGTTATGGCTTAGATCAAAAGGTATGCCCAAAACTTGTGCCCTCATAAGTGGGGTCTTTTCAGAGGGGCTGGATCTAGCATGTGTGAATATGGATTATGATTGTTTGATAAATAAGTCTACTGATTTGTTTAGCATAGTTCTGGGTGTGGACAATGGGAAGGACCAGCCTTTTATTTAGCCTTTATATTTAAAGACCTGTATAACTTGGTATTATTTTTATCATTACTATCTGCATTTGTCTTATAATTAATGTATTTATGTTATTACATTTGAAGTTATTATTATTATTTTTAAAATTGAGTTTATTGGTACATTTTAGGTATACAGTACAGTTACATTCATTATTGGGATTTTGTACCTTTACATGACAGATCTTGGTTCTCATTTTTTTCCCTGGTCCCTTCTCTCCCTTCACTCCCTCCTCCCCTTGAAGTTATTATTGAATATTTGGATTGATGCAAACCATATTTGTAAATTTTTCTATTTCATTTCCAGATACTTAAAAATTTTGTATTAGTGTATGTTGCATTTCTTGTGGAGAACTGGTACATAGAGATAATATATCTTAATTTCTTTTTTAAAATCTACTTTCCCTTTCTTCTCACCCCCCTCCATTCATCTTTTGTTTTTCTCTTTTTTTGTTTTTTTGTATATGTCAGAAATACGTAATACATAATACATACACATTCCTTCTGTGGAATTAGTACATATACATAACATTACATTAGTTTCTTTTCTCATCTTCATACTATCCTTTGATTTCTTTTCCCTTTTAGAAGATCTATCTCCCTACTTTCTATCATATATCCTTATTTTTGTTTTTTTATTTATACTTTGGGTTTCTTTTAAGAAAAACCATGCAATATTTAAGCTCATGTGTCTGATTTATTTCATTTAACATTGTGATCTTAAGATGCATCCATTTTCCTAGAAATGACAAACGTTTATCATTTCTGTAGCAGAATAGTACCCCATTGCATGTAAAAACCATATTTTCATTATCTACTCATCTGTTAGTGGACAAATATGCTACTTGCAAGATTTAAATACTATGAATTGTGCTTCTATAGCATGTATGAATGTATGCATGCTTTTTGTTTTCATATCAGTGTAATATGATGTCTTTAATTCCTTTGAGAAGATACCTAGAAGGAGGAGAGATGGGTCAAATAAAATTTTAATTTTGGTTCTTTAAGAAATTGCCATACTGATTTCCAAAGTGTTTGTACTACTTTACATTCCTACCACCAGTGTAGAAGGGCTCCTTTTTCCCTGCAGCCTCACAAGCATTTGCTATTATTTAATTTGTTGATGATGGCCAGTCTTTCTGAAAGGAGGTAGAATCTCAGTATTGTTTTAATTTGCATTTCTCCAATGGCCAGAGATCTTGGGCATCTTTTTCATGTATTTATTGATTCTTTGTCCTTCTGTGAAATATCCATTCATTTCAGTAGCTCATTTTTTGGATTGGATCTTTTATTTTGGTGGGTCTGATGTTTGGAGATTCTTTTTATATTCCTGATGTTAGTCCTCTGTCCAATGAATAGCTGACAAAAACTTTTTCCCATTTTGTAGATTGTTTTTTCAATTTGTTTATTTCTTTTGCTTTGCTTAAGCATTTTAATTTGATGTGAAACCATTTGTTTATTCTCAGCACTATTTTTCCAATACTGTCTCTAAATTTAGTTGAAAATTTTTTATTATTTCCTTTCATCTTTTTAGAGTACATCAGTAATATATTTTCAAAATATTAATAGTTCCTCTAAGTATTATGATATAGATTAAATACTCAATTTTAATCCCTATATTTTCCTTAAATAACACTTTTCATTTCACAATAGTGTAAATACTGAAGTCCCAGTAGGTTTCATCCATTTCTTGTTACATTGTTGTCATTCATTTCACTTCTTCATATGTTATAATCACCATTGACCCAATGTATTATTATTATTCTTATTTAAAGCAAGCAGTTATATTTTAGACTCACTGAAAATAAGGGAAATAAAATATTTTATCTTTATTTTTTCTTGCATACTCTTTCTTTATGTAGATTTGTGGTTCTGAAAACTTATGATTTTCCTTGTGCCTATCATTTACTATTTTTTCTTTTCTCCTGGTGATGAATTTTCTGTTTTTGATTGAGAAACTTTTGTCCAACTTGTTCACTGATGCATTTCCAGTATCTGGAATAATGACTGAAGTGACTAGTGCATAGTATTTGGAAAACATTAGGAGAGGAAGAGGAAGGGGGAGAGGAAGGCTAGGGGAATATATATAAACTTGTGATATAGATTGTATAAACATATACATGAATATGAGAGACACAGAAAGAGTAAGGGGAGAAAGAGTAAGGGGTTAGAGAGTTAGAGAGGTGGCCCTAATGATGTGGAAGGTTACAATTGGTTGTTTTAAGCTTATTGTTTGTAGGGGAAAGGATTCCCTTGGCTGAGTCACCAAAGAAAGTATGTGAAATTAGAAGATAGGAAAAGACCAAGCTTTGAACCCTGGAGAACACAAACATATCAGAGGCTATACAATCAAAATTAGAAGCTAAGGTTCTAGATAGTTAAACTTAAAGAAGGTGAAAATAATAAGTAGTGACCAGTGTCACAGAAGGTCCATTGCCTGAGGATGGCAATAAGACCATGGAAATTAACAATTTTGTGTGTTTGTTTTGCCATATGACATCTGGGCAGGGGCTTGGGTCCTCTGGAGCTTTGTCCTTCATCTCATAGAAATGCTTCACTCAATAGTTTTAAATCCACTCTTTGGCATATGTTGTGTTTTATTTTATTTTATTTTTCATTGAGCTTATTGGTACTTTTTAGGTATACAATACAGTTACATTCATTATTGAGATCTTGTACCTTTACACGACAGGTCTTGGTTCTCATTTTTTCCCATATCCCTGCCCTCCCGTCACCCTCCCCACTCCTATTAACAAATATATTGTTTGCATTTTTTCCTTTTCTCATATTTTTTCTTTTCTCTTATTTCCCTTCCCCTAACCGTTTCACTTCCCCTACACCATTAGAAGTTTTCTTCCTATTTCACATTGTCAGTTATACAATTTGGATCTTATTTACACTTTTAGTTTTTCATACCAGAGAAACTATTTGGTATTTACACATGTGTGACATTTATTCAGCTTAGGAGTATATCCTCAATATGCATCCATTTTCCTATGAATGAATCTAATTTCTCATTCTTTAAGGCTCCATTTTATAGAAAAACCACATCTTCTTTATCCAGTTTCTAACTGATGGGGCAGATGGGCTATTTCAAAGTTTTGGCCTTTACAAACTGTGCTGCTATAACATAGTTGTGTATATATATCTCTGTGATATGATTCTTTTAATTCTTTTGGAAAGATACCCAGCAGAGGGATGGCTGGGTCAAATGGAACCTCTAATACAAGCTCTTTGAGCTATCTCCATATTGATTTCCATAATAGTTGCACCAGTCTGCAACAGTGGAGAAGGGTTCCTTGCTCTCCACAACCCCGCCAACATTTGTTATTGGTTGATTTCTTGATAGCAGCCATTCTTTCTTGGGTGAGGTGGAATCTCAGTGTTGTTTTCATCTGCATCTCTTGAATGACCAATGATGTGGAACATTTTTTCATATATTTACTTGCTGCTTTTACTTCTTTGTCTGAGAAATGTCTGTTCACTTCAGATGCCCATTTCTGAGTTGGGTCTTTATATTGGGGGTGGTGGTTGTTTTGAGTTCTTTATATATTCTAGATAAGAGTCCTTTGTCTAAGGAGCAGCTGGGAAAAATATTTTCCCACACTGTAGGTTGTCTATTAGTTCTTTGATGGTTTCTTTTGCAGTGCAGAAGCCTTTTTTTCTTTTTTTTTTAATTGAGTTTATTGGTACAATCTAGGTCTACAGTACAGTTACATTCATTAACGGGATCCTGTACCTTCACATGACAGTTCTTGGTTCTCATTTTTTCCCATTGTTCCTGCCCTCCCTTCACCCTCTCCTCCCCTCCCCATTTACAAACTCTTTATTTCCAATTTTACATTTTCTCATATTTTTCTTTTCCCTTATTTCCTTTCCCCTACCCTTACCACTTTCCCTATGCCTTTAGCCGTTTACTTCCTATTTCACATTATTAATTAGCTCATTAGGATCCTGTGTACTATTTTAGTTTTCCATACCAGAGAAACTATTCAGTATTTCAGTTAAAGAAATCTCTGTATGAACATTAAAAATAGGAAATCCTAAAATAAAACTAAAAAGGAAAGTAAAAGAGAAAAGGCAATGATGTAAGATTAAAATTACCCTTAATTCTGAAGATGAAAATGATCACTGAACATATTTAAATTGCTTCTTGCTCTTGTAGTCTTATTCTTTTTTTCATTATTTAGAGAACACTTTTTAGTTTCTTTAAATCCTAAAATAACTAAAAAGGAAAGTAAAAGAGAAAAGGCAATGATGTAAGATTAAAATTACCCTTAATTCTGAAGATGAAAATGATCACTGAACATATTTAAATTGCTTCTTGCTCTTGTAGTCTTATTCTTTTTTTCATTATTTAGAGAATACTTTTTAGTTTCTTTAATCAAACCCATGTAGATATAACATTACATATTTAGTACAATGTGTTACCCCTGTACACATGGAAAAAAATAAAAATAAAAATAAACATTTCTAAAACACTAAAACACTATGGCTGTCCATTTCTGTACAGTGCCAACATAACACAGTAAATTGGGATGACTTTTTCCAAAGTTGGCAGCACCATTAAAGTTTCCCAAAATTCAATTTATATATATATATATATATATGTATATATTTATATAAAAAGACTAATAATAGTATGTTATACATCGATAGCAGCAACAGCTTTTCCAGGTTCTGCAGTCATCTGAACAAAATTATAGACATTCAGCACATTCCATTAAACAAAACAAAACAAAACAAAACCAAAAAACCAACCAACCAAAGCAAAGAAAAAAACAAACAAACAAACAAACAAAAAAACAAAGAAAAGAATAATATCCAGAAAACAGCAAAGTTCTGTTGCTGTTATGGTACCTGGCACCATTTTTTTGATTAGCATCTTAATAATCATCTGGAAAGAGAACATTCTAGAGTAACATCATTAACTATATCTCTGATAAAGCATGGTCACTACTATATATTATAAAGCAGGTACAAGATATTTTAAATTCACAGAGGTATGATACAGTACTGTCCTACATCAATAATACTAGAATCAGTTTTGGTTTGAAATTTCCTTTGTCTGCAAATAAGATTGCTACCCCTGTTTTTTTTCTGGGCTCTTGCTTTCTATCCTTTCACTTTCAATCTATGGGCTTCTTTTTGCCCTAGGTGTATTCTATACAACATATTGTTGGATTTTGCTTCTTATTTCATTTTGCCAGTCTGTTTCTCTTGATTGGTGAGTTGAGGCCATTTACATTGATGATTATAACTGATATGTTCTGACTTATTACTGTCCTGTTATGGCCTTTTGTTGACTCTTTTTACTTTTTCACCTTCTCTTTTTAGTTTCTTTCCTTGACTTTTTGATTTGCTCTGTTGGGCCTCATGGTGTTGTTGCCTTCACTGTCTTTTTCTAGGATCTTGTTTAGAATTGCTTGTAGTGCTGGATTGGTATTGATGTAGTTTCTCAGGTGTTCCTTGTTTTGGAAGTGTCTTATTTCCCCATCCATTGTGAAAGAGAGTTTTGCAGGATATATCAGTCTAGGTTGGAGGTTGTTCTCTTTTAGTACTTGAAATATCTCATTCCAAGCTCTCCTTGCCCCAAGGATTTGTGTTGAAAAGTCTGCTGTGATTCTGATGGGCTTTCCTTTGTATGTGATTTGTTTCTTTTCTCTTACTGCTTGTAGTATTTTGTTCTTCTGTTGGGTTTCTGGGATCTTGATTATTATATGTATAGTTGTAGATTGTTTTTGATTGTGGCTAGTTGGGGTCCTATATGCCTCAGTTATCTGAATGTCAAATTCTTCCCCTCTGTTTGGGAAGTTTTCTGTCATTAATTCTGCAAATAGCTTTTTTTAAGTCATTTGTATTTTCTCCTGCTACTTCATGGATTCCTATCAGTCTTATGTTATTCTTCTTTGCATAATCTAGCAGTTGTTGGAACAATTTATCATGATCCCTTACTGTTTTTAAGAGACCTCTCTTTTCATGGTCACTGTCTGCAATCTTATCTTCTACATGTGAGAGTCTATCTTCGCATTCTTTTATCCTGCTGTGTACACTTTCAAAGGCTTGTTTAATCTCCTGTACATCTGTTTGAATCTGTTTTATGTATTCCATTTCTTTCCTATGTTGGGTGTTTATTTTTTCCATTTCTTCCTTATGCTGGGCTTTCATGGCTTCTATCATGGTCCTGAGCTCATCTATTTTTTCTTTGTCAGTTTCTGCTCTAGAGTCTCGAATCCTGACTTCCATTTTGCTTGCTATCTCTATGGTTATCTGGGAAATTATTTCTGTTTTGAATTTTTCTAGAGTCTGATTGATCTGTTTTGTTACTTCCTGTGCTTTGAGTTCAGGGTGTACTCGTGGTTCACTATTGGCCTTTTCATCCTCATTTGCCCTACTGTTTGCCATTGGTGAACTAGTGGTCTGTCTTTATGTCTTGCTTAAGTGTTTTCTCATTTTTATTTTTGTTGTTGGACTATCCTTGGTTTAATCTCTGGATTATCACCCAAATCTTCCTGATATAGTTGTGCCCTAGCTTCTGCGCCTCTAACGACCCACAGACATTCTCATCTTCATAACATCAGAGAAAACAGCTCATCAAATCAACCACAATGCTTTATTCCAACTGATACAATCAGCAGCACATTAACATCAAGCACAACTTGGAAACTGACCACCTGTGGTAGTCACTAGTCTATCACCCTTAAATCATTTGAATTAAATTGAAATCAAGAAGCAATCCAGAACATGTCTGCAGTGAACAAAATTTCAATATAGT
>NW_022900942.1:25389735-25397897 GCF_012274545.1 Fukomys damarensis | reverse complement strand
GGGGTGGGGGGGTGTAAGGGGAGTTATGGGGGTTCGGAGTGCCTGCGCAGCTATCTTCCTGTCACTGGAGCGACGGCAGCTGGGGTGGGAGAAGGCATGGCTCTCCTTGCTGTGGTGGATTGGGAGCCCAGACTACCTCCCGGCCCCTGCAGCAATGGCACGTAGGGCAGGAGAAGGCTTAGCTCTGCTTCCCGCAGTGGATCGGGGGAGCAGACTACCCATTTCTTTCTTATGCTGGGCCTTAATGGATTCTGTCATGGTAGTGAGCTCATCTATTTTTTTGTCAGTTTCTGTTCTAGAGTCTTGAATCATGACTTCTATTGTACTCACCATCTCTATGGTTATCTGGGAAATTATTTCTGTTTTGAGTTTTTCTATAGCCTGATTGATCTGTTTTGTTACTTCCTGTGCTATGCTGATTCACTATCAGACTTTTTATCCTCATGTGCCGTACTGTTTGCCATTGGTGCACTGGAGGTCTGTCTTTGTGTTTTGCTTAAGTGTTTTTTCATTTGTATTTTTGTTATTGGGTTTTCCTTGGTTTAATTTCTGGATTATTACTTAAGTCTTCCTGATATAGTTGTACTTTAGCTTTTGAGTCTCTAATGACTCATAGACATTCTTGTTTTCATAATATCAGAGAAAGCAACTCATTAAATCTATCACAATTCTTTATCCCAATTGATATAATCAGCAACACAATTGAACCAAGCACAATTTGCAAAATGTCCTCTTGTGATAGTAATTAATCTATTGCCTTTAAACCATGTGAATGAAATTAAAATCAAGAAGCAGCCCAAAATATGTTTGCAGTGAATAAGATTTTCAATATAGCATCTTTACCATTTAGGATGGGGGCTTAGACAGAGTTAGGATGAGAGGATTAGATAAGTGAAAGAATTGGAGAAGATTTCAAGTGAAGCCAGTGGACATAGAATGACCATACAGTCTTTAGGAAACCATTAAATTCAAAAGGGATAGACAGAGTGTAAGAATAAGGACAAGAATGTATCCCCTTAGTAGTAACAGGGGCTCACTTTTCCTTGAAACTATTGACCCATGAGTGAAGTTAAATGATGGAAGAAAAGAGCATAAAGAAAATAGAAAAAAATGATAAAAGAAGAAATCTAAGTTAGGGTAGGAGCAGGAACTGAAAGGAAGATGAGGGATAATATCATGGAGCAAGAGACTGAGTTGGAGAAAGAGGACAGAAAAAAGAAAGAATTTGCAAAGTGGAATGAGGAAAAGAAAGAAAAAAAATGAATTTGAAGGGCCTCTTTCAGACTATATCTCTGCTGTCATAATATACAATGTGCACAGCCATGAGCAGAACCATGTCCCCTGATCTCAGCTAGCCAACGGCAGATCCCCACATCTCAGACTGACCTCAGTCAAAAAGGCCCAGATTGATTTCCCTGACCTCCTGCAGGGTTTAACTTCACACAGTTCTACTATAGGTTTCCCCTGCCCTTTCTTTAAAAATGTTAAAAGTTGGGAGCTCAGAAAAATACCCTTTATGGCTACCTATGGCTCTGCAGAGTGGGTCAAAGGACTGGCACAATCAGCAGGTCTGAGAGTGTGTGTGTGGGGTTGTTTCAGTGGTGCCTGTGTGGCTACCTTCCTTGCTGGAGCTGGTGGCTGCACAGGCATGGGAGGGTATGGCTATCCCATCCCACTGAATGGGCCGAAGCCGGCCTGAGGGAGAGCAGGTCTCAGAGTGGCCTTCCCAAATCTCTCCTTCCTCACTGGGGCTGGTGGTGCACAGGCAGGGCAGGGCATGGCTACCCGGTCCTGCTGAATGGGCCCAAGCAGGCCAGAGGGAGAGCAGATCTTGGAGCAGCCTTCCCAAATCTCACCTTCCTTTCTCCAGTTGTTGATTCTTTATGCTAGTTTGGCTGTTACTGAGGATTTGTTCATAAAGCCTTTTCCTATGTGAGTGTCTTCAAAAGTTCTGCCTAACTTATCTTCCAGCAAATTTAGCATTTCTGTTTTAATATTTAGATCTTTAATCCACTTGAATTTTACTTTAGTGCATCATGAAATATAGGGACCTAGTTTTAATATTTAGTAGTTAGAAATCCAGTTTTTTCAACAGAATTTATTAAAGAGGCTATCTTTCCTCCAGTTAGGTAGGTTGTCTCCCTTGTCAAAGATGAAGTAGCTGAGTATATCTGGAGTTGTTTCTGTATCTTGCAATCTATTCCACAGATCCTTGGGTCTTTCTCTTTTCCAATAGCATGCTGTTTTTATCACAGTGGCTTTGTAGTACAGTTTCAAGTTTGGGATTGTGATATCCCCTGTCATGTCTCCGTTGCCTAGAATGGCTTTTGCTATTCTAGGTCTCCTTCTTCTTCTTCTTCCTCTTCCTCTTCCTCTTCCTCTTCCTCTGATAGTGGGCATCCTTGTCTTGTTCCTGATTTTAGCATGATGGTTTTCAGTTTTTGGCCATTTAATATGATGTTGACTGTTGGTTTTTCATAGATAGCCTTTAACAAGTTTAGATAAAGACCATCTATTCCAATTTTCTTCAGGATTTTTATCATGAATGGGTGTTGAATTTTGTTAAATGCTTTTTCTACATCTATTGAGATGATCATATGATTTTTATCCTTGACTCTGTTAATATAGTGTATTGCATTTATTGGTTTATGTATGTTGAACCATCCTTGCCCCCATTGAATAAATCTTACTTGGTCATATATTGTGTTTTAGAAGGCAGTTTTACAGTAACTGCTGATGAATTTACTCTGAACATTGCTAACATTATTGACCACTCTCTTTATGAATGACATGTAAGAAAGTGCTTTAAAGTAGTATGTGAATACATTAACTTCCTGCCAAGCACTGACACATTTTCTCCTGACCTGAGGCATAGCTGAGAGGTTTTATTTTTCTGTGTACCAGTAACCTTATTTCATTTTTTATATTTTTCTATGTTGCTAAATTCAGGACAGTAAAAAGCTAATATGTACTAATGTTGTTGGAGGTAAAAATGTTGTATATTATATATTTAGGCAATGTTTTTAGCATAGTATGCAATATATGCTTATGTAGCCAATAAGTTACTATCTTACATATTTAATCCACAATTACTTTACATACTTTATTGTATGTTGTGAGCTTCTGTGTGGAGCAGTGTAAGGAGTCAAGAAAATATTGTTACTGATGGATTAGTTTTTATATCCATAGGCAAGATATGGAGAGATCAAGGCTACACAAGAACCCTGTCCTCATTATTGTCATTTTTAACCTATTGCACTAAAAGTAGGGTAAAGTATTGATTTCAAATTTATAGTATGACCTTGGCTGTGAGCTTTATTTTTTTATAGAAAAGTTTCCAAAATTTCTGAGTATATCATAAGCCCTAAAATATTTCCCATAAAAAATGACAGAGATTGTTTTTGATCCATCTCTTTCCTTACCTCATCTAACTGTTGTGCAATAGCATGTGAGGCTAACACAGTGAAATCATGAAATTTTTACAGGGCAATTATATGATGATGGCTTCATTAACTGCAAGTTAACAAGGACATATTTGTTCTAGCTTCTCAAATGATTTCTTCACTGGGATTAGATTTTCACATAGGTGATGAAATTTATGTGACAATATAACTGTTGAATTACTGTTTACTGTGATGCCTCAATCAGAAGTCTTTTGGGTGCCTAAAATGCACTTTATCCCTGGGATCTTGTTTTGTATAATGTAGATTTTTGTTGTGTTTTAAATTGGATGTTTGTATCTCTTCATATGCCTCTTGGCTATAATGATATATTTCTTAGTGATAGTTAAAATAGATAGTATGAGATTTAACTTTTAAAGAAATTTTAAGTGAACAGTACTGTATTTTTATAGCACATTAACTATAAGCAGAATGTGCCTTTCAGATCTCTAAACCTTTTTGATTTTTCCCAACTAAAACTTTATACATATTGAGCAGTTCTCAATTCTCCATCTCCACCATAGCCCTCGGAAGATACCATTCTACTTTCTGACTTTGACTATTTTAGATAATTCACATAATAGAATCATGCACTACTTGTGGAGGTGTGTGGAAAAATGGGATTAAAAAAAGAAGGGAGTGGTGTGGCTGAAAAAGAAAACAGGCCCAATGAGAAAAAAGATCTTGAAAATGATTACAAAAAGTTCAATATGCTACAAAGGAAGCGTTTTTATTTGCAAGAGAGGAATAAGAACTGTGGCTTTGGCTAGATGATGAGTGATCATCATCTGACAAGTAGTTCGCAATGTCCCTTATGATTACAGGTGTTTTTTCAATAATTTTTAATAAGAGAAAGATCTAGTTAAATTTACTTTGTAGGAAGATTAGTGTGTAATAAACAAAAGATACGTTTAAAGGTATAGGTTTGAGGCTTCTGGCAGGAATTTAAATTAGGAAGCTATTGCTAAAAACACAAGGGAGAAATAAATGTAGAGTGCTCAAACAAAAAAGGCTAATAAAGGTGGAAGAAAAGGGTAATTCTCTCCTCCTCACTCCTATCATAAGACTTGATGATGAAAGGGATGAAAAATAAGGGGGAGGGGAATTTTAAGATTAGCTGTAGGTTTGTGGTTTGAACGTGATTTTGGAAAGTGATATTATATGCTGTGTCCTTTTGTGTACTTTAGTCATTAACCAAAATACAATATTTCTGGTCCATTGTCATCATCATCATCATCATCATCATCATCATCATCATCATCATTCATCATCATCATCATCATCATCATCATCATTTTTGGTACTGGAATTGAACTCTGGTCCTTGTGCTTGCGAGGCAGGTAGTAGAACCACTGAGCTAAATCCCCAGCCCTCTGGTCAATTATTAATTGTCACACCCACATGGATATCTGTCTTCATGGAACCTTGAACTCTATTTATACCCTTGTACTGTGGCTCTGGAACTCCTGGTGTGTGAACAGGTAATTTTCCTGCATCTTAAATCAGTTGACTTTCCCCATACCTAAATCTGACTGCTTTCTAAGGTCATTGCTTCCCCCTCAGATATAAACAAATGATTTTTTCCCTTACACACTATATTCTTTGGGGACTGAATGATATCTTTCACACTCCTTTGAGGCTCTGTTGGTCCTTCAGTATCATTTTCATGCCATTGTTATTTAGTTCTTTTTCAGAATTTCTTGCTCACACATCTATAGTTCTTGCTCTCCAAATTTGTCCCTGTGTTCACCTTTCCCAGTTGTCATCCGGTGACTCTGGACATCTATTCACTCACTCAGGACATCAGCTGCTACTTTCTTGTCTCCTCCTGCAATTCATTGACTGTCAACATCCATTATGATGCCCATTCTATGTTTTGTCCTTCAATATTCTGAACCTTAGTTCTAGAAATTTCCTTCCATATTATATTACCCATTATTCTCATGGTCACAACATTAATTTTTTAAATACGTAAAAATTTTCCCAAAATTCAGACTTTCTTTTTCTGCTCAATCGCAGATGTCTACCTTTCAAAGTCACTTGCTCGGGTGCTCGGTCTACAACAGTTAGTCATGTCTACCCTGGCCTACACTTCACCGATTTCACATCTTTCTTTTACTTTAGATTCATTCAGCTTTACACTGTACTTCTCAGTATGTTGATTTATAACTACAACTTCTTCTTTAAAAATACCTTCAACTCATTATCCCCAGCCCATGGCTATATGGTTGAATTTCATTTCAAACCAAAATCCTACATGAACTCAGTCATATGACTTCCTTCTGGTTTCCAATTTACTTGCCATTTCTTTACTTTCTATTTCTGTAATTGCCTTAAATAGAACTTCCTATTAGAATGCTAAGCAATGAGACCCAGCATCCTTGTCTTATTTCTGATTTTAAAGCAAAAGATTTTAGTCTTTTAACATTAAGTGGACTGTTAGCTGCGGATATTACAGATGCCCTTTATCCAGCTGAGAAACTTCTATTTTTGTTTGTTGAGTGATCTTGTGATGAGAGTTGTTGGATTTTGTCAAATGCTCTTCCTGTATCAATTGAGAAGTTCATGCTTAATTTTCCTTCATTCTATTAATATGATGTATTATATTAGCACTTGTTTCCAGATGGGAGGACCTTCTGCTTCACCAGAGGTACACATCATCTTGTTTGCAGGTAGGAGTTTGTGAGAAGGCTCTGTGTTGATTCCAGAGTGGCCATTCATTAGCTCAGGTGCCTAGAGCCCTTCAGCTAGTGACCACAGTCTAGTCCCCAAGGCCTGTCCATCTGTCTCTCCATTTCAAATGTGTTAATTTGGAAATCAGTTAAATTAGTGCTGCCTTAGAAATGCTTCCATTGCCATTCCTGGGCTGTGTCTTTTCTTTTAGAACCCACATCTTTAGCATTCAGGATATGATATTTGAGTTGAATATTTGAGCTGAATGGTGGTCAGAGACTAGCAGTGAGAAGTTATAGGAAAAGAAAGGCCCAGGAGGGGGCTTTTGCTTAGAGCTTTGCTCTAAGTCTTGAAGAGGTGCTCTTTTCCTCAATTCTCCTCATACTCTGTTGTTTTCAAACTAAGCTTGAGAGACTGCCTTAAGTCAGTTTTTTCAAAGAATAAAAATCTTTTCAGTACCCAGTGGGAATAGGTTACTAGTGGTTCTTAGGCTTAGACACATTGAAAGGGATGATGAAGAGGGCAAAAAGAGTACAAATGCTATGTTAATAGAAAAAAACATTGGGGGAGAAATAGAGAGAGAGAGAGAGAGAGAGAGAGAGAGAGACAGAGACAGAGAGAGAGAGAGGAAGAGAGATAGATATGCATAGTAGGGAAGTGACCACTGTGCTGAGATCATTGTGCTCTCACTGTGGGAAGTGACAGATTCAGTCTAGCAAATCCCTTTTCCTTCTAAGTGAATATAAGGCTTAAAAAATGTGATAGTAGAGTCCTTTACAAATACAGAAAAAAAAGCAGGCCTAGTTGCAATTTCTAATCCAATGATATGTCTTTATTTCCATTTGAAAAATTCAATAAAATTAATTATTTTTGCCGGGTGCAAGATTTTCTAGCTATTTGAGATAGTTTTCCTTTTTCATTTTTCTATTTTATATAAGAGCAGTGTCTTGAATCTGATTTGTTCATATCCAGCTCTTCAACAGATACCCAAAGAAAGAGAAACAATCTCAAATATATCATCTGAAATAAATGATCAAAACTGATCAAAGTCCACTAAAACTTTCAGCAGTATAGAAAGAGCTTATCTAGAAAATTCATGTTTGCTTTTCAATCACTAATTTTCATCATCATGTATTTCATCATGTTCTTAAAAATCTGAAGTTTGTTATATCTATAATCAGATAAATAATTCAGGGGAAACTAGAGATAAATTCAAAACTGTGTGCTATAAACTCTAGGCAAACAGTTTTTGACTCTGCATAGAATCTTGAGGTTTATTTTTTCAAGCCCTTGTATGTTTACTAATTAGACATTCTTTCAGGAGGTTTTATGCTGAATTCGAAATGAAACAATTGTCTTACTCCATGGAGCAAAACTACTCTGGTCAACCTGCTCTCTTCTCAATTTTCCCTGTGTTTTTTATAAAATCTACCTTGAACACATTAGATCTCCAAGAGTAGCCTCACTGATGTCTCTACCCTATTCTGAGTGTGAATGAAACTGGCAATATGACAAATAATGATGATAAAGGAAAATATCAAAAGATATTTTTTAAAATGAAGAATTAATAGTTATTGCAAATGATTAATTAGGAATAGGAGATGGTTAACTGTATTAAACTACAGATTTTTCAGAATAGGCAAATTGTGGAATCATAAACAAGCATGGAAAAATGTTAAAATATTTCAGAATGTGTCACCTCAAAATATGGTGCTTTGGCATATTGATTATTTTGAGCTGAAGGCACTTGAAGACATCTGATAAAAAAAAGAATCTCTGCTCTCCTGCTTCCTACTTGAAAGCAGGATATGGAATTTCCAATCAAAACTGTTATTTATCTGTACCAGAAAGAAAGCATTCTTATTACTAGAGACTAGCACTTATGCTGAATAGAATTTATATTTTAAGTTTTTTGAGGAATCTTCATACTGGAATAAGATGAATCTCTGTGTTGTTTTAATTTGTACTTCTCTAATACCAAGAGATGTTGATCATTTTTTCATCTCTCTCTCTCTCTCTCTCTCTCTCTCTCTCTCTCTCTCTCTCTCT
>NW_022900942.1:25255296-25389668 GCF_012274545.1 Fukomys damarensis | reverse complement strand
TTTTTTTTTTTGGTATCAGAGATTGAACTTGGGTCCTTGCGCTTGCAAGGCAGGCCACCAAACCACTGAGCTAAATTCCGGGCCCAAGTGTCTATTCATTTTAGTTGTTTGTTTGACTGATTGACTCTTGATTGAGACAGTGTCTTGCTATGAAGTCCAGGATGACTTTGAACTTGACTTGTGGTGATCCTCTCAACCACCTCTTGAGTTTCAACCTCTTGAGTGGTGGGATTACAGGCACATGTCACCATGCCTGTCTTCAACTGCTCATATTCTGATTGGGTTTTTCTTTTGGCAGATCTGATTCTTTGGAGTTTTTTTATATGTTTTAGATATTAGTCCTCTGTATGGAAAAAATTTTCCCCATTCTGTAAGTTGTCTCTTCACTTTGATGGTTGTTTTTAGTTAACTGTACTGAAGCTTTTTAGATTTTATATGCCCCCTTTGTGATTCTTGATGTTATTTCTAGTGCAGTGGGGTTCTATTTAGAAAATCTTTGACTCTGCCTAGATCTTTAAGAGTTTTACCTATTTTATTTTTCAGCAGATTAAATGTTTCTCTTTTAACATTTAGACTTTTGATCCATTTTGATTTAAGCTAGTATGTAGTGAGAGATGAGAGTCTAGATTAAATGTTCTGCATGTGGATAGCCAATTTCTTCGGCACCATTTACTAAAAAGGCTGACTTTCCTCCAGCATGTTTTTGGACCCATTTTGTCAAAAATTAGATTGCTGAACATGCATTGGGTTCTTTCCATCCTATGCTCTGTTCTACTGATACATATGTTTGTTTTTATTCCAGTATCATCCGATTTTTATAACTGTACCTTTGCAATATAACTTGAAGTCTGGGATTGTGATGTCTCCTGCTTTGGTCTTGGTGTCTAGGATTGCTTTTGCTATTCTAGGTTTCTTCTTATTCTACATGAATTTTAAGATTGTTTTCTCTGGTCTGTAAGGAATACTATTTTGATTGATATTGCATTAAACCTCTATATCAGATTTGGATGTATGGACATTTTCACAATGTTAGTTCTGCCTGTTGAGGGATAAAGACTATATTTCCATTTTCCGGTATATTTTTAGATATCCTTTTTTTCAGCACAGTGTAGTTTTCTGTGTAAAAATCTTTCACTTTAGTAAGGTTAATTCCTAAGTATTTAATTTATTGATACTATTTTGAATGGTATTATTTTCCTGATTTTATCTCAGTGATTTCATTTTAATGAACACTATTGACTTTGGTGTGTTGATTTCTCTGCTATATTTCTGAATTTGGTTATTAATTGTAGGAGTCTTTTGGTGGATTTTTTTGGTTTTCTATGTAAAAGATCATGTCATCTGCAAATAATAATACTTTGACTTCTTCCTTTCCTATGTATATCCTTTTTATTTCTTTCTCTTCCTTGATTGCTCAGGCTACTCTTTTGAGACTATGTTGAACAAGAGTGGTGATAGTGGACATCCTTGACTTGTTCCTGATTTTGAGATAAGGATTTCAGATTTTCCCCATTTAATAGGATATTGACAGAACGTTTGTCATAAATGGCTTTTATCAGATTGTGTGTGTGTGTGTGTGTGTGTGTGTGTTTTGGAGGAGCCGGGGATCAAACTTGGGACCTTGTGCTTGAGAGGCAGGCTGTGGAACCACTGAGCTAAACCTGCAGCCCCTTTTATCTGATTGAGATAAGGTCCATCACTATTTTCTTCAAGGTTTTTATTATAATTGGATGTTGAATTTTGTTAAAGGCTTTTTCTGCATCTTTTGACATGACCATATGATTTTTGTCCTTGTAATGTGATTTTAATAATATATAAGCATCTAGTTTCAGAATTGCCTTATAAAAATTCATCCAAAAGGAAATTTACATATCAATACTTATAATAGTAAATAATTTAAAAATTATATGGCAAAAAATATTTCCACAAATCATTTGCCCATAGTAGCTAACATATCTCCTGGTGTTTAAGCTGCAGATTCACTTCTTTTATTTCATAGCAATAGTAAAGAATCTGTGAACTGTCTTCTCTCAGCTAGAAAATAGGAAGACAGTTTTCCTATTTATCAGGTAATATGTATAATCTCACTTATTTTAATATTTTGAGGAAAAAAAGAAAGAAAAACACAAAATATAAAATCCTTGCTAAAAACCTAATGGTATAAAATTGAAGAAAATTTGTCAAAGAAATGAAGGAAGAGCATTGGCGATCTAAATGGAATGCAAATTTATCAGTTATATATCCTGATATAGAAGTATACTATTCATGTTGTGAGGCTTTAGAATGATCCAGATACTGATTTTATTGCCTTGAAATTTGGACTCAGAAATAGCATCTTGGAAAGGTACATGTTTGGCATTTAATATTCTCATTGGCTTTTTTAAAAGTGATGTTGGAGTCATATCAATAATTCTTAATTCCTTATGCCAATAGGGGGAAGCAGTGATATGGGTAGCCACTCAAAATCATTTATTTTTGTTTTTCAATGGCCACTTTTGTTTGTAGGACTATGGGTAAATCAGACTTTTCTAATATTTGTAACTGTTCAAGCAGTGTGCTCTATTTGTCTCTACTGGAAAAAAACCATGTTTGAAAAGTGTTTATCCTCTCTAGTTTAATCTTGTTTTCCAGTACAAATGTTAGAAATTCTAGGTTTGGAGAATACTTCACTTATTTCGATTCCCAACTTTCCTGAAGTGACATTTGTTTTCCTTTAAGCTCACTATCACTTAATCCATATTTGCCTGTACATGGGCCAGAAAAAACTCACTGGCTTTGCCATTCAAGATGTTCCTTGTAAAAGTGTTAGTATATAACTGATATCATGCCTTCCCCTTGAGAATTTCATTTATGTGCTCTGTAAAATAATAGCTAAAATATGATTTTTTAAATAAAAGACTGTATAAATACTTTTATCACAAATAACATGAAACATTACTCTTTCAGTGGATAATTTTCCTGTTTATTGTTGCTTCAGGAATGTGAGCCAAATGCCTGTGCCAGGTGCTGCTGGAGTCATGGGCTTGCAGCAGTGGACAGAACTCCACCTCAGCTCACCCTGAGCCTGCCCCTTGCAGGGAAGAGAGGTAATGAACACTAAGTACTAAATCTGTAAGTCACGGTGTGAGAAGTGGCTGAGAAAACAAAGCAACTGCAGCGAATAAATTACTGGATAGAACAATATTTTACAAAATGTGATACTGCAAGTCACACGATAGTGAGGAATGAAATGTGTGAGTGTCTGGACAAGATGATTTCCTTAACAGGAAATAGAGTGTGTAAAGGGCCAGAAGAGTTGCTTGTTGTGAGGGGAAACAGCAAGAGGGCAAGGAAGAGACCCAGGCTACAGGGCTCAGTGGGGGCAGGTCCAGGTTATGGAGGATCAGACATGACATGCAGAGGCATGCACTGTGCTCTAAGTAGAATGGTTCATTATACAGGATTTAAGGAAAGGAGTGACACCAAGTGACTGGCACTTTTATCCTGAGAGTGTAACAGATGTCTTCATGCTCACACAGCAAATATGTGACTCATCCAGGATTCTTTTACTTATGGAACTCAGATAATAAAACATAGTAGTGAAATAAATTTAATGGCAAACACATTCACTGAATTTTGGAAGAACATCAAGTCTGGAGATTAGTCAAACCATACCTATCACTTGAGGCTATTCTTTCTCATATCTGCAAACTACTTTTGTGGCCTTTCCCAAACATGAGACAGGAAATTTTATATCCCTTTAGAGGGAGTCCAAAACACTTTACCCTGTTCTTAAAGTGGTGGGAGTCTTATGTTGACCTGCATATTAGTTTACTATAGCTGCCACAACAAGTATTACCTGCTGCAAACCTTAATCAACAGCTGTTCTTCTCACAGCTCGAGTGTAGACATCCAAAATCAAGATTTGGTTATTTATTCCAAGAGATCCATCCTTGGCTTGTAGATAGTAATAACACTGGCCACCAGATAAATAAATACTAGAGGCCCAGGGCAAGTGGAAGATCAAAAGGATAGAGAATAAGGCAGTAATGTAGGCTTAGAGCTGAGATGCTGAGAGGCAGATCACCCTGAAGGATGATTTGATGGAGCCTTTTATATGTACTTCCAAGTAGGAGCAAGATAAAACAGGACAGTGTTTCTAAAATATGAGGAAAGACAAACTGAAGATTCAATACAAGTGGCTTTTTAATATTTTGAGGTGAAGCTATCTGTTGAGATGATGTGGAATGACCACACTGAAACTAGTTGAGTATGGCAGCATACTTGTTAGGAACAATTTAGCAACTGCTCAAAGGTCTGAATTTAAGTTTAGTGCACAGGGAAAGGATTTTTAAAAAGAATTTATCTCCTATTCAAGTTCATTGTGACAATGTACCTAGCTTGCTTTGTGAATATATTTGGAACATAAACTTAATAACATACAAGCTTGATACTGGTTTTCTAAGTATTACAGAATGGTGTAGATTTTTTTAAAAAAATCTTTATATGTTAAATTTGTATAGAAGGAACAACAAAAGCATTGCAGGCAGTAGCTTTCTGCACCTGTTAGCAATTCAGAAAGAGCATTATGGGGGTAGAGCAAGAAATATCACCCTGAACACACAGCTCAATAAAAGTTAGACAGTCCAAACACTACAAAAACCATTTAAACCCACATATGATGGGCGTTTAAAGCATAATCAATAAATGCCAAAACATTGCTACACCATCTACTTACACTAAACTGAGTGATCATCTCCCTTTTTCCTGCTGACAGTATGTTCTACACCCAATGAGTCATTTCAGGTGTCATGTTTATTTTCAGCTAAACTAAAGAAAGTATTCTGAATTGTTATTAGTAGACATTATTTTCCCAGGCTGTGTACCCAAATATTCTTGTGTAGAATTTTATATTACTGTCACAAAGAGTCTTTAATGCTACACATGCAATTTTTTTTCTCATTGAGTTTATTGGTACATTTTAGCCTTTACATGACAGATCTTGGTTCTCATTTTTTTCCCCTTACGCCTGCCCTCCCTTCCCTATTTACAAATACTTTATTTCCATTTTTTCATTTTCTCATATTTTTTTCTTTTCCCTACCCTTCCCACTTCCCCTACACCTTTGGCCCTTTTCTTCCTATTTTAAATTGTCAATTATATCATTAGAATCTTATGTACCATTATAGTTTTTCACACCAATGAAACTATTCAGTATTTATACATGTGTGACTTATTTAGTTCACTTAGGAGTATACATGCGTCCATTTTCCTATGAATGACTCTAGTTTCTCATACTTTTTGCTTGAGTAGTATTCCATTTTATAAACAAACCACATCTTCTTTATCTAGTCTCCAACTGATGGGAAAATGGGCTTTTTCCAAGTTTTAGCTATTACAAACTTACACATGCAATTTTAATCTAAGCATCACACAATTAGGATGGTGGGTTGCTTATGGTAAATGCTTAACTGTGGACTAGGAAGGGAGAATTAATAAATATGTTTACAATGCCTAGAAAAATATCTTGAGATTCTTAAAAAAGATGCAATTGGTTTTTCTAACTATGATTCTTTCCTGGAAGGTAGAAGTGTTGAACCGGGGATATTTTATGATGGGCTTCTGAAAGAAGTATAGCACCAGTCCTATCACCAGTTGTTTGTTTTTAATAATTGTGCCACAGCACATACAGTATAAATTTGAAATGGAAATAAGTCTAGATTTCTAAAATCATATTTATTATGATATTTTAGTTGTCTATCATAGTGATGGGCTTTATCAATCTTTTTCTAGTTATGTGAATCTGAGACAGTTTTTCAACCTTGCTCTGTAAAATGTTCAACCTCTAAAAATTTTTACAAGGAAATGGTATTTATCTCAAGAAAGTTATAAAGATCACATTAACCAAATCATTAAAAGTGCTTGACCCTCTTTTAGAGTCATAGAGGTACTCAACTGAATTAAAAGACACAATTACTTTTGTTAATAATATTTGGAGAACATTAGGAAAATACTGCAGCTGGAGGTGGTGATGTGTGCCTGTAATCCCAGCACTCTGAGATTGAGGCTATAAGACCACAATTTCAACTCCAGGCTGGGCAACTAACAGTGGCGTAGGGAGATCTTGTCTCAAAATAAAAAAATAAAATAAAAAATACTGAGGGGCTGGGGATGTAGGTCAGTGGGAAGGCCCTGAGTTCAATCCCCAGAACTACACACACAGTTACAGACACATGCATAGACACACACATACACAAATTGAAATAGAGAATCAGGAACTTCTGGACATCAAGACCCCTCTATAGTTTAGAAGTTACTCTTCAAAGTTTTCATTTGGACTATGCATTCCATCAAAGCCTCTCTGTATTTTTTTCTAAGTTCCTATTTTTTATTGGTACATTTGAGGTATATAATATGATGACATTATCATTGGGAATTTGTAAGTTTACATATTATATCTTGTTTCTTTTTTTTTTTTCTGTTACCTGCCCTCTCTTCAACCCCTCCACCCCTCCCTATTTACAAAGACTTTGTTTCCATTTTTTCATTTTCTCATATTTATTCCTTTACCTTCTTTCCCTTACACCTCCCACTTCCCCTTTGGGCCTTTTCTTCCTATTTCACATTATCTATTATACATTTTGATCCTAACTTACACTTCAGTTTCTCATACCAGAGAAACTATTTAGTATTTAGACATGTGTGTTCTATTTATTTTACTTAAGAGTATGGCCTTAATGACCATCCATTTAGCTACAAATGTCTCTAGTTTCTCATTCTTTATAGTTGATTAGTATTCCATTTTATTAAAAAATAAAACAAAACAAAGCAAACACATCTTCTTTCCTCTGTCACCAGTTGAGCGGGAATTGAACTGTTTCCAAATTTTAGCTATTACAAACTATACCTCTATGAACATGGGTGCCCATATATCTCTGCAGTATGATTCTTTTATTTTTTGGGGGAAGATAACTAGCAGGGGACTAGCACTGTCAAATGGCACCTCTAATCTTAGCTTTTTGAGATATCTCCATACTGATTTCCATAGTGGTTGCACCAGTCTACATTTCCAATAACACTGGAGGAAGATTCTGTTTTCCCCACAGTCCTTCCAGTATTTGTTATTGGTTGATTTCTTGATAGCAGCCACTCTTTCTGGAGTGATTTGGAATCTCAGCATTGTTTTTGTTTGCATCTCTCAAATGACCAGTGACATTGAAATTTTTCATGTTTACTTGCTGTTTCTACTTCTTTGTTTAAGAAAGGCATGTTCATTTCAGATGCCCATTTTTTGATTGGGTCTTTAAATTTGGGAGATATGATTTTTTAAAAGTTCTTTATATGCTCTAAATAGTAGGCCTTTGTCTGAGGAACAGCTGGTAAAATTTTTTTCCCACATAGTGGGTTGACTCTTCATGCTGTTGGCTTCTCTTTCTATGCAAAAGCTTTTTAATAAGATGAGATCCCACTTGTTGATTCTTTGTGCTAGTTTACATGTGACTTAAGTTTTCTTCATGAAATCTTTTCCTATGACAATGTCTTCAAGAGTTCTACCTAACCTCTCTTCCAGCAGGTTTAGTGTTTGTTTAAATATTTAGATCTTTGATCCATTTCAATTTTAGTTTAGTGCATACATATAGGTCTTGCTTTAATCTTTGGCAAGTTGAAACCCAGTTTTTCCAGCACCATTTATTAAAGAGGCTACCTTTATTCCTGTGAGGGTGTTTGGCTTCTTTGTCAAAGATGAAGTGACTGAGTATGACTGGAATTGTTTCTGCATCTCCTAATCTGTTCCACTGATCTTTGAGTCTGTACCTTTGCCAGTATCATAATGTTTTAATCACAGTAGCTTTGTAATATAGTTTGAGCTTGGGAATTGTGATACCCTCTACCTTGTCTTTGTTGCCTAGAATTTCTTTTGCTATTCTAGGTCTCTTATTGTTTCAGATAAATTTTTGGGTTGTTTTCTCAAGGTCTGTGAAGTACGCTGTTGGAATTTCAATTGGTATTGCATTGAATCTATATAGCAGTTTTGGAAGTATGACCATTTTCATTATATTGTGTCTTGCTACCCAGGAGCAAGGTATGTGCTTCTATTGTCATCATTCTCTTCAATCTCTTTTTTCAGAATGCTGTAGTTTTCATAGTAGAGGTCTTTTATTTTTTTCATTAAATTGATTTCTAGGTATTTCATTCTTTTGGATGCTATTGTGAAAGGAATTGTCTCTCCAGTTCCTAGTTCAGTTAATCTGTTGTTTGTGTATAGGAAAGCTATTGATTTTTGTGTGTTAACCTTTTATCCAGATACTCTAGTGAACTTGGTTGTTAAGTCTAGAGGACTTTTGGTTGAGATCTCAGTGTTTTCTGTATAAAGTATCACATCATCTGTACATAACAACAACTTGACTTCTTCATTTCCTATATTTATTCATTTTATTTCTTTCTCTTGTCTAATTGCTATGGCTAATGTTTCCAGAACTACATTGAACAGGAGTGGTGATAGTGGACATCCTTTTCTTGTTCCTGATTTTAGCATTAGGAATTTCAATTTTTGACCATCTCATATGTTGTTGGCTCTTGGTTTTTCATAGATGGCTTTTATCAGGTTGACATAGAGGCCATCCATCCCAATTTTCTGTAGGGTTTTTATCATGAATAGATGTTAGAATTTGTCAAACACTTTTTCTGCATCTATTGAGATGATCATTTTATTTTGTGCTTGGCTCTGCTAGTACAGTATATTACATTTATTGATTTGCATATGTTGAACCATCCCTGCATTCTAGACATAAATCTGACTTGGTCAGGGTGTATAATCTGCTTGATGATCTTCTGAATTCTGTTTGCCAGTGTCTTGTTGAGGATTTTCACATCTATGTTCAGTAGGGAGATTGGCCTATAGTTCTCTTTTTCTTTTGGGTCTTGTTCTGCTTTGGGGATCAAGGTAATGCTTGCTTCCAGGAATGAATTTAGGAGTATTGCTTCCCTTTCAATTTCATTTAAGAGTTTAAACAGTAGTGGCAATATTTCTTAAAATGTCTTGTAGAATTCAGCAGTGAAGCCATTAGGACCTGGGTTTTCTTTTTAGTTAAGTTTTTCATTACATTTTTAATATCATTGCTTGATATTGGGTTGTCTAGAATTTTTATATCTTCATTGTTCAACTTTGGTATTTAATATATATCTAGAAATCTGTTCATTTCTTCTGTGTTTTCCAGCTTATTGGCATATAGGTTTTCAAAATAGGTATTGATGATCCTCTGGATTTCTGTGGGGTCCATTGTAATTTTGCCCTTTTCATTCCTAATCACATGGATTTGGAACTTTTATTTCCTTTTTTGATAAGATTGAAAGCCACTCTGTTTTTTGGTCTCTGCCTTTGATGTACATAGTGCCGCACTCCCCTTCATTCTATGTCTCCCTATGGCTAGTCTAATTTTTCCTCTTCATTTAAAAATTCTCAAGTCCCCCTTTTGATTCATGTCTCATTGTCTAGGCTATTGGCAAGTTCAGCCTTTCAAATCATAGTAGTATCTTTGTGACAGTAGTAGTGTTACTTTATCCCTGAGACTTATCCTAGAGCCTATAAAGGATTCTGGATGCAAGAGCTATCTGAGGGGTAGAGAACAGCATGGTTCCCATGTTCTTATTTGTTCCCATCAGTGAATTGGTAATGAAAATTAGTGGATGGGAAAGATTACTACTTTAGGGCAGGAATAAGGAAAAGAAAAGAAAAAGGAGAAGAATCCCAAAAGAAGTGTTTAAGGTTAAAGGGGTGCTTTGAAGGGAGTAAAGAAGATACATCTTGCAAGCAGAATGGACCATTGCAAGAATGAAAGGAAAGTGGTGATAAAGTGGCTTTTGTCCTTTACATGTCCTTTTATGTCTTCTTTGATTGTTGATCCAGGTGGTCCTTCTTGAGCTCATGCTAGAAGATTGATATCAAGTGTCAGGTTCATTGCATTCTGCTATCAGAGAATTGGTTCCAGGTGCAGGGCATGGCTTGATCCTGTGTCAGGCTCTGGTGCTGCAGCTCAGCACTTATGGTTAATAAGTCTCAGTTCGTAAGTGGTGCCTAACTGCTCCAGCCATGTTGTCACATCCTAGCCACCTACTGCACAAGAATGTCCCTGATTACCTTATGATGTTTCATTGTAATCAAAGCTACAGTGAACAACCACCCTTTAGCTAACTGGTGTTATGATGCAAGGAAGCTGTTTTCTAAAAGCATATAGTTGAAACACTTATGGAAATATATATATCCTCAATATATTTACTAAGGCTAATGCAACATAATATAAAAGCTCACCAAGTAAAAATAAAATGGAAAAATAATTTAAAAGAAAGTAAATTTGACATTTTGTCAGTTGGTTGATTTGGATTTGCACACTTTTAGAAACACCTCATTCATTGTGAAAATTAAGCTGAGTGTTGCTTTTATGAGCTGGGAATTTCAAAGACTTTAACAGAAAGTTTTAGCTAATTAATTTTCAATACTTTTGGGTACAGCTTATGGCTGTTTTATCAACTTCAAAAATTTTGAGTATGAAATTCATTTCTCTTCACTTTCATCTCATTACTATGTTTTCAAGTTCACCTGAAAAACAGATTGTACTTGACATCTTTTATGGTCCTTTGGGGTTGCTTATGAAGAAAGAATAAATTGGAGAGTTTAAGAAGCTTAAAATTTAGGATTCAAACTTTCATAAAAAATGTAAGTCATTAAACAGATTCTATTTATTTGGCTACCATGTATATTGTGGATCCAATTCCAAGGCAGTAACATGTCTTATTCTTTTGCCCCTGTTTTTATTTTTTTATTGATATGCTGTTAAGGCATAATGTAGCCACAGTTAAAACAATTTTATTGTTAATCTTGACAATATTTTGTTCTTGAAACAAGAAAAAAATTTCACTAGATCATAGAATGTAATATATTTTCAGTAAATGTTCATCACAATGCCAGAGCATCCTATTGACACAGGACAGTGAAAGTGAAATTAGTCATTTAACAAATTAGTTTCCTTTCAGCTTGATTCCTAAAGCTAAGATTTACAAATATGCTGCTGCTCTCTTTGAGGGAAAAATAAATCTAATAATATGGACCTGAAAAGAGAACATAAATAACTGTCATACTATTTTTTTTCTTTTAAATTGAATCTATTGGTACATTCTAGGTAGACAGTACAGTTACATTCATTACTGGGGTCTTGTACCTTTACATGCCAGGTCTTGGTTCTCATTTTTTCCCCTTGTCCCTGCCCTCCCTTCAGTCCCTACACTCCTACCCATTTACAAACTTGTTTTTCGGTTTTATCATTTTATCCTATTTTTTCTTCTCCATATTCCCTCTGTCCCTATTCTTCTCACTGTCCCTACACCTTTGGTCCTTTTCTTCCTATTTTACGTTGCTAATTGTCTCATTAGGATCTTGAGTACTATGTCATACTATTTAAAGTTGAAAAAAGACTAGAAATTCTATTTCAGGAGCATCACATGAATTTATTTTTTCAATATGAATAGTTATCTATAGGTGAAATAAAAACAAAAATGAGTTTAGGAACAAGTAACATTCTGTCCTTTGAAGTTTATTTTAATAATCAAAATAGAATACAGAGTTAAAATACGACTTCAAGGAACACACTGGTGAGGTCTGCCCAGCTGCATGGGGAGCTAGCTGCTCCTCCACCTCCAGCACCCGTGGCCTTCATCAGAGCAGACCATTGAGGACTGTGAAGCTGCATGTTTGCCTCTCCAGCATAGCCCCACCTGCTGTGCTCTCAGGCTTCCTGGTTGTGCCAATACCTGAATCCACACTGCAGAGGTACAGTTGGTCATAAAGGTCATTATACTGAGCTCCAAATGATAGAATGGAAGTAAAAAACTGCAACAAAGGCACATCAGACCTCCGTAGTTGGTAAGTTGGAGGGTTCACCACCTTCCATCAGAACTTGGATTATATTCAGGGGAAGGGCAGTTGGAACTGCAGTAGAACCTTGCAGAATTCAACCTTGCAGAAGGTCAGGGAGCTCAACTTGTGCCTTGCAACCAGAATTCAGCCTGAATCTCAGGGGTCTGCTGTTGGCTAGTTGAGACTAATTGATTTAGCTTTGCACATTGAAGCCCACATTGTCTATTGTGACAGCAGAGATGTACCCTGATAAGAACTGTACCAATCTTTTTCTTCTTTCCTCTTATTTTTAATTTTAAAAATTTTATTTTTTCCAATCCTTCCAATTCTTTCTCTTTTTCTTTCTTCTTTTTCCTGCTCAGTCTCTTGTTACCCCACATTATTCTTCATCTCCCTCTGGTTTCTGTTCCTGCCCTAATTTGGATTTCATCTTTCTTTGTCTTTCTTCACTCTTTTCTTCACTCAAGTGGCATTAGTTTCAAAGGAAAGTGAGTACAATTTATAGCTTCCCTATAAATTTAAGTTGTTTTATTCTTGTCTGTGTTCTTGCATGTTTTTTTCCTCTTGTCTTCAACAGTTTCTTAGAGTTTGTGTGATCATCCTGTGTCCTCTGGCTTCACTTGAAACCTTCTCCTATTCTTTTACCTATTTCTCTCCTCCAAATTCCTTTGAAGTCCCCATCCTGAAGGGTAAAATTGCTATACTGAAGAGTTTATTCACTATAAACACATTTAGGGCTGGTCCTCAATTTTGTTTTAACTCACATGGTTAAAGGAGATAGACTAATAACTACCACAAATGGTCAATTTCTAAATTGTGTTTGATGCTATTGTGTTGCTGATTGTATCTATTGGGGTAAAGAGTTGTGATTGATTTAATGAGTTGTCCTTCCTGATATTATGAAAATGAGAGTGCTGAGTGTTAGAGACTCAAAACCTAAAATGCAGCTTTATCTTGAAGTTCAAAGTACTAACTTAGGAATTAAAACAAGGAGAGCACCAACAACAAAAATAAAAATGAGAAAACACTTAAGCAAGGCACAAATACAGACTTCCAGTTCATCAGTGTCAAATTCTAGGGGAAATAAGGTGGAAAAGTCTGACAATCAAACGCCAGGACACCCTGAACTCATAGCACAGGAAATAACAAAACAGATGAATCAGGCTCTAGAAAAATTCAAAACAGAAATAATTTCCCAGATAACTATAGAGATGGTGAGCAAAATGAAAGATATGATTAGAGACTCTAGAAGAGACAAAAAAAAAACAAAAAAAAAACGTGAGTTCACGACGATGATAGAAGCCATGAATGCCCAGCATAAGAAAGAATTAGAAACCATGAATGCCTAATATAGGAAAGAAATGGAATCATGAAACAGATTGAAATAACTAGGAGTTTAAAAATTCTATAGAAAGCATTCAGAGCACAATGAATGAATGTGAAGATAGAATTTCAAATATAGAAGATAAGATTGAAGACAGTGACCAGTAAAGAGGGCTCACTTAAAAACAGTGAGGGATCATGAGAAACCAATCCAATAACATTTAGATGATGCAAAGATGAGTGCTATAAGACTGATAGGAATCCATGAAGTAGCAGGAGAAAGTAAAAATGACTTTAAAAACTTCACATAATTGATGACAGAAAAGTTCCCAAACAGAGGGGAAGAATTCAACATACAGATAATTGAGGCATATAGGACTCCAACTAGCCATGATAAAAAAAAATCTATACCTAGACATACAATAGTCATAATCCCAGAAACCCAACAGAAGAACAAAAATGCTGAAAGCAGTTAGAGAAAAGAAACAAATCACAGGCAAAGGAAAGCCCATCAAAATCACAGCAGACTTTTCAACACAAACCCTCCAGTCAAGGAGAGCCTGGACTGAGGTATATCAAGCCCTAAAAGAAGACAACCTCCAAGCTCAACTGATGTATCCTGAAAAACTCTCTTTCAAAATGGATGGAGAAATAAGATACTTCCATTACAAAGAACACCTGAGAAACTTCATGAATACCAAAGCAGCACTACAAATAATTCTAAACAATATCCTGGAAAAGAAATACCATGAGGCCCAATACCATGCGGCACAAAAGAGCAAATAAATTAGGCAAGGCAAGAAACTAAAGGGAGAGGGGGGAATAGTAAAAAGAGCCAAAAACAGGACAATAATAAGACAGAACATATCAGTTATAACAATCAATGTCAATGGCCTCAATTCACCAATCAAGAGAAATAGACTAGATAGAATAGAAATAGACTAGAATAGAATGGATTAAGAAGCAAAATCCAACAATATGTTGTATACAAGAGACACACCTAATTCAAAAAGAACTCAGAGACTGAATGTAAAAGGGTGGAAAACAGTTCTCCATGAAACAGGAGCACAGAAAAAACCAGGGATAGCTATCTTATTTGCAGACAAAGTAAATTTCAAACCAAAACTTATGAAGAGAGACAAAGAAGGGCACTACATCTTTGTAAATGAAACAAGCCAAGAGGAAGAGATGAAAATCATAAATATATATGCAGCAAATATTAATGCTCCCAACTATAGAAAACAAATATGAAGGGACATGAAAACTAATACAATTGTAGTGGGAGACCTAAATACTCCATTATAAAAAATATACATATCATGTACACAAGAAATCAACAACAAAATACTAAAACTGAACCAAGTGTTTGAACAAATGGACTTAATAGGCCCCTACAGAGTGTTCCACCCCACAAAATCAGAATACACATTTTTCTTTTTGGCTGCACATGGATCATTCTCCGAAATAGACCATATACTAGTTCATAGAATATAATAAATGCAGAGGAATTGAGTTTATTCCATATATATTATCAGACCATATTTCAATTAAGCTGGAGATCAACAGCATAAGAAACTGTAGGAACTTCACAAATACATGGAAATTGAACACCACTTTCCTGAACAATCATTGGGTCACAGAGGAAATTAAAGAAGAAATTAGTCAGTTTTTACAAATAAATGTTAATGCCAATACAACATTCAGGAATTATGGGACACAATGAAAGCAGTTCTATATGGAAAATTCATAGCCATGAATGCCCACACTAGGAAAACAGAGCAAACTCTAACAAAAAACCTAATGATGAATTTTAGGCAAATAGAAAAAGAAGAGCAAGAAAAAAACCAAAGCTCATACAAGAGAAGAAATCATAAAGATCAGAGAAGAAATCCATGCAGTGGAAACTAAGAGAATGATACAAAAAATCATTGAATCAAGCAGTCGGTTTTTTTAAAAGAATAAATAAACTCAATAAACCCTTAGCTAACCTTGTCAAAAAAATAAAAGTAAAGGCTCAGATCATGCAATTAGGAATGAAAAAGGTGAAGTCATAACAGATCCAGCAGAAATCCAGAGGATCATTGATACCTACTTTGAGAAGCTGTATTCTAAAAAACTGTAAACACAGAAGAAATGGACAGATTTCTTGGTACTTATGAATTACCAAAGTTGAACAAAGAAGATAAAAATATTCTGAACACCCAATTACAATCAGTGAAATTGAAAACATAATTAAAAGTTTACCAACAAAGAAAAGCCCAGGCCTGATGGATTCACTGCTGAATTCTACAAGACAGTTAGAGAAGAAGAGCTACTGCCACTACTTTTTAAACTTTTAAATGAAAAGGAAAGAGAAGCAATACTTCCAAATTAATTCCTGCAAGCAAGTGTTACTTTGATTCCCTTACCAGGGAAAGACCCAACCAAAAAAGAGAACCACAGGCCAATCTCCTAAATGAACATAGATGCCAAAAATTCTCAATAAGATACCAGCAAACAGCATACAGAGGGTCATCAAGAGGTTCTTTATCTCAACTTGATAAAGGCTATCTATGAAAAACCAACAGCCACCATTATATTAAATGGCCAGAAACTGAAAACCTTCATGCTAAAATCAGGAACAAGACAAGGATGCCCACTATCACCACTCCTCTTCAATATAGTTCCAGAAACTTTAGCCACAGGACTCAAACATGAGAAAGAAATAAAAGCAATAAAGATAGGAGAGGAAGAACTTAAAGTGTCATTGTTTACTTAGAATATGATATTGTATATAGAACACCCAAAAAACTCTGCCAAAGGCTTCTAGACTTAATTGACACTTTCAGCAGATCAGCTGGATACAAGTTCAACACTCAATCAAAAATAGCCTTCTTGTACACATATAACAGACTCACTGAGAGAGAAATTAGGGAAAAAATTCCTTTCACAAAAAAATGAAGTACCTAGAGATCAATCTAATGAAAAAGACCTTTACACTGAAAACTACAGTACTCTGAAAAAAGAGATCAAAGAAGATATAAGAAAATGGAAAGAAATCCCCTGCTCCTGGGTAGGAAGAATCAGCATAGTGAAAATGCTCATACTACCCAAACTGCAATACAAATTCAATGCAATCCTGATTGAAAATCCAATGGTATATTTCAGAGAACTAGAAAAAGTAATCCAAAAATTCCATGTGGAACCAGGAAAGTCCTAGAATATCATAAGCAATTCTAGGCAACAGAAACATGGCAGGAGGTGTCATGATCTCCAACTTAAGACTCTACTACAAAGCCACTGTGATAAAAACAGCATGGTACTGCCAAGAAAAAGACCTGAGGATTATTGGAGTAGATTAGAAGATACAGAAACAACTCCAGATGTATTCAGCTACCTCATGTTGGACAAGGGAGCCAGTCATCCTCACTGGAGGAGATAGCCCCTTTAATAAATAATGTTTGAAAAACTGGATTTCAACCTGCCAAAGATTAAAACTAGACCCTTATCTTTCACCATGCACTAAATTAAAATCCAAGTGTATTAAATATCTAAATATTAAAATAGAAATACTAAACTTACTGGAAGATAAGTTAGGCAGAACTCTAAAATACATTTGCATAAGAAAAGACTATGAAAAAATCCTTAGTAGCATAGGAAGTAGCACAAAGAATCAGCAACTGGGATCTCATCTTATTAAAAAGCTTGTGCACTGCAAAAGAAACCACCAACAGAGCTAAGAGACAACTCACAATGTGGGAAAAAATTTGTACCAGCTGCTGCTCAGACAAAGGACTCTTATCTAGAATATATAAAGAACTCAGAAAAAAAAACCAAAAGCCAAAAATAGCCCCCCAAATATAAAAACTCGATTCAAAAATGGACATCTGAAATGAACAAAAATTTTCAGACGAAGTAAAAGCATCAAGTAAATATATGAAAAAACATTCCACATCACTGGTCATTGGAGAGGTGCAGATGAAAATAGCACTGAAATTATCTCTCACCCTGGAAAGAATGGCTGATATCAAGAAATCAACCAATAACAAATGTTGTGGCTGTGGGGAGAAAGGAACCCTTCTCCATTGTTGGTGGGAGTGCAGCCACTGTGGAAATCAATATGGAGATATCTCAAAGAACTAGGACTAGAGGCTCCATTTTACCAGGCTGTCACTCTACTGTTTACCTTTCCAAAAGAATTAAACGTACCACAGTGATTTATGTTAACCCATGTTTATAGCGGCACAGTTTGTAATAGCTAAAACTTGGAAACAGCCCAACTGCCCATCAGTTCATGACTGGATAAAGAAGATGTGGTTTTTTCCTATAAACTGAAGTACTACTCAGCCATAAAGCATGAGAAACTAGTCATTCATAGGAAAATGGATGCATATTAGGCCACACTCTTAAGTTAAATAAATAAGACACACATGTGTAAATACCAAATAGCTTCTCTGGTGTGAAAAACTGAAAGTGTAAATAAGAGCCAAATTGTGTAACTGAAAATGTTCAATAGGAAGAAAGCTTCTAATGGTGTAGGGGAAGTGGGAAGGGATGGGGAAGGGCAGGGGAAAGGAAATAAGGGAAAAGAAAAAGTATGAGAAAAGGGAAAAATGGGAACAAATTCTTTGTAAACAGGGTTGGGGGAGGAGGTGAAAGGAGGGCACGGGGTATCAGGAAAAACGAGACCAAGACCTGTCATGTAAATGTACAAGATCCCAATGATAAATGTAACTGTACTGTATACTTTAAAAGTACTAATAAACTCAATTAAAAATAAATTTCAGGTGCTCATTTTTGAATTTGGTCTTTAGGTAGTATGATTTTATTGACTTCTTTGTGTATCTAGACTTCAGTCATTTGAGGGACAGTTCACAATTTTTTTTTTTCACAATGTGGGTTGTCTCTTCTGTCTGTTGACTTTTTTTCCTGTGCAAAAGCTTTTTAATAAGATGAGATGACATCATCTCATCTTGTTGATTCTTTGTGATATTTCCTGTGTGATCAGGGTGTTGTTCATAAAGTCTTTGCCTATACTAATGTCTTCTAAAGTTGTGCCTATTTGCTAATCTAGAGATTTAATGTTTTTGTTTTAATATTTAGATTTTTGATATAGTTTGATTTTAGATTAATGAATGATGGAAGATAATGGTCTAGCTTTAAACTTCAGCATGTAGAAAACCTGTTTTTCTAGCACTCTTTATTAAAGATCTTATCTTTATTTCAGTGAACATGTTTGGCTCCTTTGTCAATGATAAAGTAGCTTTGGAGTTGCTTGAAGTTGTTTCTGCATCTTCTAATCTGTTCCATTGGTTCTCATGTCTTATTTTTGCCAGTATCATGCTGTTTTATCACAGTAGCTTTATAGCATAATTAAGGTCAGGGGTTGTGATCCCTCCAGCCATGCCTTTGTTGCTTAGGATTGCTTTTGCTATTGTAGGTCTCTTCTGGTTCCAAAGGAATTTCAGAGTTATTTTTCCTAATTCTGTGAGATATGCTACTGATATTTTGATTGAAATTGTATTAAATCTATATAACGATTTTGGAAGTATGGCTGTGTTCACTATATTCATTCTTTCTATCCAAGAACGAGGTATATTTTTCAATTTTCTAATGTCCTCTTTGATCTTTTTCAGAGTACTACAGTTTTCAATGTACAGTCTTTTACTTCCTTTTTTAGACTTATTCCCAAGTATTTCATTTTTTATGCTCTTGTGAAAAATGTTGTTTCCCTAATTTCTCTTTCAATCAGTTTATATTCATGTACAGGAATACTATTGCTTTTTGAGCTTTGACTTTGTATCTAGATATGCTACTGCATTTGGTTATTAAATCTAGAAGAATTCTGGTAAAGTTTTGGGGGTCTTTATACAGTGTATTATGTAATTTTCAAATAATGATATTTAACTTATTCCTTTCCTATCTTTATTACTGTTATTTCTCTCTCTTGTCCAATTTCTCTGCCTAATGTTTCCAGAATTAAAGTGAATAAGAGTGTTGACAGTGGACCTCCTTGTCTTGTTCCTGATTTTAGAATAAAAGCTTTCAACTTTTTGTCCATTTAGTATGATGTTGGCTGTTTGTTTGTCATAGATGGTTTTTATTAGATTGAGGCAAAGATCATCTAATCCAATTTTCTGTAGGGTTTTATCATGAATGGGTATTGCACGTAGTCAATTGCTTTTTCTGCATCTATTGAGATGATGTACTTGGCTCTGACTGTCTGATTGCATTCATTGTAATTGTAGGGAGTTGGCTATAGTAAATAAAATTTTAATCTAAGTGTTTTATTCTCAGGAAGAGTTATGACCAAATTTATTGTTACGTTTTCCCGTTAGAATTGTATTTAGTGGTGATTTGAGTGTTACAGAAAAATGTTTCATAAATTTTATGTTATTAAATTTGGAAAACAAACTATAAAAATTTCATTTGTAGGAGAGTCCCTGAGTTGCTGAAATTTCCCATATGTCTTTATATTTTTGGAATCTCCAGGTATCTCTTGACAGTGAAAACACTTCATAATTATAAACTGTGATTATTAATTTCATTAACACAGGACCAAATTCAACCATTTTTCATCTTTTATTTTGGGGGGGTGTATCATGGATTGAACTCAGGGCCTTGTGCTTGCAAGGAAGACAGTGGATCCACTGAGCTAAATCCCTGGCCCAAATTCAACCATTTTTGTCTTAGATTGAAGCTCCTCTTTCATTTTTCCAAAGGCCATATTATATATTTCTAGAAAACTTTTATTTATTATATACAAATGCAGCTTGTTATATTCCTGCTCATGATGCATTTTCATTTTAGTATTGAATACACATAAGAATATATGCTATATATGTCTAAGTTATGAAAAATAAAATTAAACTATACATTAAACACTTCATTCAACATAAGATTTAAAATATTTCTGAAGCTATTGATATAGCCTTTGTCTTGCTATCAAATTCCACTCATTATTCCCTCTGAATAGTTTTGGAATGTTAAAATTTCTTCATATTTAAAAATAATAAATATATGTGTCTGTTTTTACTTCCTCTATTTGTTAAACATAAATAAAATGTCAAAAAATATTTGAAAGGATTGCTGTCTTATCACTCTAAATCATTGAAGATTCTCATGTTTTTGTTGCTGTTGAACTTCTAGGATCAAGGGTCTGAAAAACTTTTTCTGTAGTTTGGTTATTGCAGTAGCAGCTACCTATAGTGACAAGCCCTACACTAGATTTAAGTCAGTTATCAAATTCTTTTAAAATATCTATTATTAACCATACTAGAAGAGATATTATCATTTGAAGGATTACACTCTAGATGTTTAGAACAGTTAAATAATTCAACCAACATTCTAGAGCTGATAAGTGGTATATTTGGGATTTGAAACCAGGACTCAGTACGAAGCAAATGCTCTTTCTACTCTCGTGTGCACTGCTTTGGTGTAAATCACTAACCTTGGCTTGAATAATGATTCTTTGTACTAGTTAAGTTCAAAGCACAAAAGTTAATAAATAATCTCAGAAAAGGAAGAACTAATTTATTATTTTATGTTTGGCAATTATCTTTTTGATTAGCTTTTTTCAGTATTGAATGCGTCAAAATTTGCAGTATTGGTGATAGCAAATTATACTTTAGTGTACAGACATCAGACATCCACCTGTATCTGTTATGTTCAAATATACTAATTTGTACACAGGAAATTATTAAGTGTGGCTTAAGGAACGATACATAATTAAGGCCAAGGCTTCAGTATGTTTATTGATAACACTGAGTAGTTGAAAATGTTGAGGGGCCGGGGATTTAGCTCAGTGGTTATGCTACCTGCCTTCCAAGCACAAGGACCTGAGTTCAATCCCTGGTACCAAAAAAAAAAAAAAAAGTTGATAAATCTAAAAAGACTTCATTCTTGCAAAATTTATCCATTTACTTTGTAATAAAATACAGTTACTTTTCTTAGTACCTGTATATGTTGAGTATGATTTTGTGGAATTTTATATTCTTGATCTTATTTTTCTTTTTTTCTGTTACGATACCAATCATGCAGGTGTTAGGCATATTTAATGATAATAAAGCTAACTTTAACAAAAGTGGTAAGTGATGTGGGCTCTTCAACAGGTGATAACTTGTTAATCTAACAGTCTCTTTTACAACAGATCACAATGCAGTAATCAAAGGATGGACATTTTTAAAATTTGTGATACACATTTTAGTGTCCTTGAAAATAATTGTATCTATTTACACTTGCACATAAAAAAAGATACAACCCATTTCACCTATTTTGCTGCCTCCTCAACAAGTTTGAATATTTTCATTTCATTTTTAACAACAATTTTTAAATTTGATAGATGAAAATTTATAGCAGACCCTTGTGAAAGACCATTCAAATTCTGTAATGGAATTCTTGTCAGGTTTTTTTGCAGATATTTATTTCCCTTCTTCAGGACTATTTCAAGGACACATATTTTTGTACTGTAGCTTGACTAATTTAAACTAATTTTCTTTATCTATTCATTCCTTTTCTGATGCCGTAATATAGATATATGATGAGTTTAGGGGCTTTGATATATATGCTGCAAAAAATTTTACAGTAAATGTCAAGTCCTTGTAGCTTCCTTTTATTTGCATTAGAAGTATCTTATTTCCAGTAAGGTTCTGTGAAGCTGGACAATCTCGACCAAATGCAATAGAACATGCTCACATTTTTATCTACTTGAACCAAACCATTGGTCTAATGAACCCAATGAATATGAATGTGTAGGGTTTAAAAAATTGTTTTTCTCTTTTGGTATTTTTATATCACAACAGAACAAATTGAATGAAAACCACACAAACACACACACAATAAAAGAATTCAACTAAGAGGCATTAACAGAGACTGCATCCAGGTATAATAACATTGGTTTTTAGGTTAGTGAGAGAAGTAGGGAACATGATATACTACAAGATAAAAAAAAATGTTAGAATAATGCCTGGTTAATGGAATGACAAAAATTTGTAGAAGACAGTACTCTTTGTCATGTTCCTTTCTCTTTTTAATCCGATCCTTTTCACCAAACCAAAGCACTGTTCTGATGGACATATATTCTAGGACTCTTGTAGTGCCCAAGTTTATTATTATTTCCACTAAGATCTTTAAATCTTCCTCAAGATAATTTTCAAAAGACACACAACCCAAGCAAAAGGTGACTGCTATGCAAAGACTTCAAGACATCCACCATGACTCCTTCAACCATATTGCATCCTTATTCTCCTTATGTAGAAATTCTTGAGCAATCAGAGGGATTGGGTCAGTATATGTTTAAAGCAAGGGCTCATGAGTGCAGGTTTTTTGGTATTATTTATTTCTTTGGCTTTTTACTTATTTTTTTCACTAGGCTGACATGGAAAACTGATCCAATCAACTTCCTCTCTCTTTTTTCCTTTTCTCTTTACCATGTGTTTTCTTTCTCTTGCCTTTTCAATTATCATGTGCAGGAATTCTCATCCTGTTGGCAAAATGTCAATACCTGGACTTTGTAGAGGGAGGGGTGATTTTGGGACTTTAGGATAGATCACATCCTACAATTCATTTTTCACTGGAGTGGAGGTGAGAGTACCACAGAAATAATGTTGTACCTTGCTTTTTACTCACGATAGCCATGTGTGTTTATCCCTCATGGTCAAGCCATGGGGAGAAGTTCTCATTTGTACTAAGTTTTAGACAAACCAGTGTGCTTATCTTCAAACAGCTCTAACTCCTAACACAGTATGGATGAATCAATGCTTGACATTGTCAAAACAATTACTAATGACTTCTATCCCCAGTAAACAAACCCAAAACTGCACAATGGGACAGACCTTTCCTTATTCATTTGTACATTATTCCATATCAATAATTAATGATCAGCCAGGTATGGTGGTGCACGCCTGTAATCCCAGTATTTGGGAGGCTGAGGCAGTAGGATTTCTGTGAGTTCGAGATGAGCCTGGGCTACATAGTGAGTTCCAAGTCAGTCTCAACTACATAGTGAGACCCTTTCTAACACAAACAAACAAATAAACAACAACAAGAAAAATAAAAACAAAATAATTAATGATCATGGCTATTTAGAAGGGTGCCTAGAGGTGGCTTTTAACCATATTCTTGCGTGTAGGTAAGTTAATTCAAACCCAGGTCCTTCCTCAAGGAACCTGTTGTCTTTCTCTGAAGTAAAGTGGACAAGGGCATGAGAGCTAGGTAGTCACTGCTGAAGGAAGTTCATCCATAACCATTGAAATGGCATCAAGGATGTCCAATGTGAGACTATCTTGGAAACCATTTTCAGAAATCAAAAATATTGTATTTATATCTGTGTTAGATATGCTTTAGTATCTCTTTTAGGTCAAATATGCTGTCCTATGGGAATAAAAATATAAACACATGACTCCCTATTCTCAAAGGAGCTTACACATATAAAGGGAAAGTACAATTCATAGAAATAAAACAGCAGGGAAAATGAGGCTGCAGTATTGAACTGGCCAGGATCTGAGAGGCAATGTGGAATCAACACATAGTGGTTGGATAACTTCGTAAGTCTTATCTCACTGACATGCTCCTATTGGATGTAGTCTGAAGGGAACAGAAATATAATCCCCTTCTCTTATGGTGAAAATCCTCATGCAGTTCTACAACATATATTTAAAGTTCCCTAACTGGAGCATCCACCTCTTCTGAATGTGCTCTAGTGGCCAGTGTCCTATGATGCCTTTATCTGGTGTATTTCAAACCTCTTTCCTCCAAACCTCCAGCTCCATTCTCTCCAACACTTTCCAACCCTGATACTATGTACATTTTTTTTTCTGCCTAGAGTTTCAACCATAGCATCACCCCAATTAAGCTAATAAATATTCAGTTAGAACTGGAGAGGCTCCATATTTTAGTGGATGTGGGATGAAGGTCAGGGATAACTTGGTTAAGTACTTTCCTTCTGGAGGAGGTTAAATATTTTACTGGAGTAACAGAAAATGATACAATTTGGGAAAGTTTGGAGAATCAGACAAGTGAATAAGTCTTAGCATCAAAAGATGCTGAAGTCTAAAATTATGCCATGAGCATCTAGGGGAGTCTGGTGATGGTTCGTAGCCAATGCACAATATAAAATGCTCCAGAAGAAGGTGTTAATGTAAAAATACAAATTTGGGATTGTCTACTGAGCATATGAAGTGACACATGAAGGAGAAATAAAATTGATTGAAAGGACAGCCACTACAGGAGACACATCATACTTACAAGTCTTTTTTCAGTGTCTTCAGTGTCCAGGGTTTCTCAGAATCATTATGTGATAGAATGAACAGGAATAGCAACAATAGAAAGCACGCTATCTGTGTACTACTGTGTCAAGAGCTTCCTGTCACTAAGATAAATGCTTGAATAGTGAACTTATAGAGAGAAAAAGATTTATTTGGCTCATAGTTTTAGAAGTTTCAGTTCATGATCAGTTGGCTCCATTGCTTGGGTCAGTGGCCAGGCAGCACATCATGGCAGAAGTTCATGGTTCTTCTCATGGCCAGGGAATAACAGACAGAAAGGAAAGGGGCTGGGGTCCCATTATGCTCTTCAAGGGCACACAGCTTCAATGACCTGAAGACTTCCACTTAACCCCACCTCTTCAAGGCTCCACCACTGCTCAGTAGAGTCATTCTGTGGTATAAACCTTTACTGTGTGGGCCTCTGCACCCTCAGATCCAAGCTATGGCAGTCTATAAGGGTTATAGTAGTCTGTATTTTGAAGCTCACATTTATTTTTGCATTAAAATAAACAAATCAGTGAGATTACAATTCTGTTTCAGCATCACATTTTATTTGAAAGTGTAATGACTTCACCATTGCCTTTTGAATCAATGTTTCCATATGGATGATAAGTGTTTCTCAGGTTTTATAATTAATATGCCAACCATTTAGATCTAAATGAAGATGTACTTTTGTATATGATCTCTGCCTCAGGAGCATATAAAGAACTTACAAATTCAATCACAAGATAGTTTTCTGCTAATCTTTAGCTCAATATATTCTCTTTATTTTATAGTACACACAGACTAGAAAGCACAGATTTTATTGTTCAGTGGCCAAAAATATGGGATTTTTTGGAGCAAAATGAGAATTCAGTCTCCTAAATGTGACTGTGGAAGACGGTGACATCTTTTGGTAGTCATTCAGTGCTTCATTTCGTACTCACTCATAATGTACCAGCATCACAGGTACCCTCATTTAGGTATTTAAAAATGTTGCCTGAAAACATTTGTGCTGTGAATTTGATCTGGAAAGATAAAATATTTAATGGTCAGCACTTATCTTCTGGTTCAAGAAATAAACAATAAGTAAACAGAGTAAATCATCTCCGTAAGAAGTATAAAAGAACTGATTATCAATTGTATAGTTTTTTGAGATCAAATTCTGGACCTCTGAATGGAATACTAACTTAACTGGACATTTCAGCAAACACTAAGTCCCTAGTTAAAGGTGGCAGAAAGCTTTCACTCCTTATTTTATCATTCATGGATGTGGATAGTTTTGCATCAAGAAGTTCAGCTTCACAAGACAATTTCGGTTTTCCAGAAGACTTTGATTTGTGTAAGCTGCTGTTTCCTCCCCAAACTGCACTATGAGACTGTTTTCTTGGACAAATGAACCTTTCTGTCTCTGAGAAATGTGAAAGTTTTCTTACACAGAATATCACTTATCATTTTATGATATCTGTTTTCCCTCAAGAGTAGCTTCATTTCTCCTACACAGGGAGGAGGACAAGCTTTTATTAAGTTGCTTGAAATTTCACTCATGGTAATGTTTATTTAATGATCAGGTACATATTCTTTAAAATATTTCCCCTTAAATGTTAGATTCAAACCTCTACATTTCAGTATTGGGTAGTATAATATAGGAAAACATTTATGAGAATATATTTAATGAAGCTCTATTTCTGTATTACAAAAACAAAGTGTCAAATTCTTATGAATAACAAGAAGAGACATGGTTAAGCTTTTAATAAAGATATCTCTTTTTTGTAATTCTAAAGTGTCTGTGACCTATAATACACATTAACATTTTACAATGAAAAGTAGCATGACATTTAAATAATACTGACAGGTCATTTTTTATATAAAAATCATAAACAAATTTATACAATAGATATTTTCAACCAGAGCACTGCACAAAAGACATGACAATTGCTGAAGTACACTGTTTAGATTGTACAAGAATGAAAAAGTCTCTTGCAAGTTTTTAATGTGTCCTCTGACTCCATTTAATACCTGCTGGACAAGTCACAGAGGCCTCCCAAAGGATAGCAACAGATGATCTCTTTGAAGGTTTTCCTCAGTTCTTGACTCCGAAGTGCATAAATGAGAGGATCGATGATTGAATTACACATGATCAGTATGAGGTACAAGTTAAAGTGAGACATGAAGCAAACACAGTATGGATTCTGGGGACAAGAGATGTAGAATATTAAATGGAGAAAGAATGGGGCCCAACAGACAACAAAAACTCCAATCAGTATGGTCAGGGTAATTGCACCCTTCATGTTAGCACCTTGGCGGATGGTACCAGTGCCTGGGAGGACAGCAATCCTCTTGATGTGAAGTCTGGCCATAAGGAACATGTGGACATAGAGAGAGGCCATGAGAGCCAGCATGGTGAAGAACATGGTGATGAGGCAGATGATGACAGCACTGCTATCCGAGTAAATGATGAAGAGGATGCCTGAAACTGTACAAGCTGCCCAGATACAACTTATGATGATCCCAACCCTCTTAACTGTCATGATGTTATGGTACTGGAGAGCATAAAAGATAGTAAAATACCTGTCCACTGCAATGGAGAGCAGGCTGCAAATTGATGCAAGCAAGGAGCTACAGATCACAGAGTCAATGACATTATCAATATTCACCGTGAAGCTCTGCGCGTCTGTATCTGTACTGTTTAACAGGGTGATGACAATGGTTTCTGATCCATTCGAAACACTCACCAGCATATCTGCCACAGCCAGGCTACAGATGAAAAAGTACATGGGGGAGTGCAGATTCTTGTTCTTGGCTATTGCCACGATTACCAGAATATTCTCCAGCAAGCTTATGACACCCAGAGTCACAAACACCTCTGGGGAGACGAAAAGTTGCTCGTAGCACCCTCCATCAGAGTAGCCTTTCCCCAGGGGCTCGCTGGCATTGCTGTGCAGTCCGAAGCTGCTGCGGTTCCAGAAGTGAAATGAAGTGTGCATCCCGTGGTGGTGGGTGGAGTTCATCATCGAGCAGCAAGTGGATTCAGATCACCTTGAACTGATTTAATCTCCTGGGTTAAGGAATCTCTGTTATTTCCTCCCAGTTTTTAATCTGACAAAGTTATGAGGCTGTAGCTGGCGTGCCTGCTGTGAGTACAGTCACAGCGTCAGACCTTGAAATGGAGTTTTTAGTCTCTTTTAGGTACGGCTGTGATCTTTAGTTTAAACTTCTTTAGGCTTTTTCAGTAGAAAGAGCCTGCTGTTTGCTTTTTGTTCTCACTTCTGCTTTGACTTTAGCTGTATGCGTTCAGGTTTATTCAAAATAATTTTCCTGGGAGCCTCTGTGCCACTGGGAGCCAAATCTGTGTGCACATGCTCACACTGTCTGCCTCTCAGAAGCGTCTCAGAAGTGGCAATTTTCAGCCTAAGCAGTGCTTTGAGTGTGAGGAGCTGAGAGTTCCGGCTGCTGATTTTGTATGTGGAGGAGGAAAAAAAAAATGTGCAGTGTGGCTCCGCCTCTGCTTCCTTCTGACCAATCTAAGGGCAGTGGAAGTCTGAGACAGCAATCATGATCATGGCACAGACTGCAGGGAAATGCTGATTCTGTAGCAGAAGCTTGTGGAATGTGGAGCAAACAGAATGTGAGATACTGGTTTTCCCTTTTCAAGTTTGCAAAGAAAACCACTCGATCCTTAGAGGACATTCTGTGATATCACAGGAAGTCATGAAGCAGCCAGGCTTATTCCTGCTTAAAAGAGGTGTGTGTGTGTGTGCGTGTGTGTGCATGTGTGTAAAATGAAATAGAAAACACACAGTCCTATCATCCTATTATAACTGACTTTATGTTCAGAATAATGAAATTATCTCTTTATTTTTTAAAATTAAGATCCCAGGCAGTAATTTAAAAACCCTAAAACAGGGAGAATATTTAACAACATAGGTAGGCATGCTTTGGATGAATTGTGCAGATAATTATAATTTAGCAAGGGGCTCAAGAAAGTATTTATTTCTTATGCATTGATAGTTGATATTTCTCTACTTTTGTCATAGTTGGAAAAGTTTTTTTCATTCACAATATTTAAATCCATATGGCATTCAAGTAACCATATTTACTCTGAACTCAGAGAAAAATCAACAGTGAAACAAATTTTTAAGGGAGGTAGGGATAAGGGGAAAAAAAATGAGAACCAAGACCTGTCATGTAAAGATGCAAAATCCCAATGATGAATGTAACTGTACTGTATACCTAAAATATACCAATAAACTCAATGAGAGAGAAAAAAAACAAATTTTTACTGTTAAATTTTAAGACAACATTCTGTTTTGCTGTTGTTATTACTTCTGTAGTTGAAGGCTTTATAAATTAAAATTAAGACTGCTTTGGCAACTTACTTGAGCAAAGACTAGTGAAATAAATATTAATGAAAGTTATGCATATTTTGCTTACCCTAGTTTTGAAAGATTTAAGCAAAGTTTTCATATTAAATAAATCCAGGTTATGACATTTTGTATCATAATTTTCTTGCAGTGATAATTTGGGGCTTTAGTTGTTAATAGTTTGTGGGTATTGCTCTTAAAATAAGGGAGTCTTGTTCAGTATTAATTCAGAACCCACAGCTACTCTGGAAGAACTTTATTCACTTTGCTTTTTTTTTTTAACAAAGATTGAGCTAAATTAACATCTTCCATCCATCTCTAAAATTGACTGGAACATTATAACTGAATTCTTTCCATTGAAGTATGGACAGAAGTGAGGTGTATTTGCCATCTTCCTGTCAGTTCTATGCCTTTCCACTTATGTCAGGAAGATGACTGGGGTGTATTGGAATTCTCCTGTTATAGATGGTAGAATCATATCATGAGAGATACTTGTTTTTTTAAATGACTGGACAGAGCAGAACTCACCTTCAACTCCTTTCATTCTCCAGCCCACTGATTACATTAAATTTGATACAAGCAAGCAACAAACTACTAAGATAATGTATTTACCTATTGCAGCAGCATTTCTTATTCTGACATTCAAACTTTTTATTGGAGTCCTTGACAAACAACAAGCTGAATTACATGAGAATCCTTTCTTTCCTGTTTTGAATTTATCCCAATAGAGAATTATCTAAACAATAACAAATGGAGAAGAAAATGAATTAAAGTCAGTGGTTGAAGCATCAGATAGTCAACTCTGAATTATCTTCCTGAATCAGCTCTTGTCTTTCTGCTCCTTACTTTATTGGGTGACACAGTAGTCTTGTTTGTTCAGTCTCAAATTTAGAATACCTTTGACTTGTAAATCTGTCTTAGAAATTCCCCTGTTGTTCAATTTACCATTTTGTTGGAAATGTTTCTGAGATCACATAAATATTACCTAGCCCAATGGTCATAAAGGTTTATATTTCTTTACTGATATTCTATTTTATCAGATATTGTTCTCATACTTTCCTTTTGTTTATTTGATTTGTTGTATGTATTTTTTTTTGAGACAGGATCTCACTCTGTAGTTAAGGCTGTCCTTGAACTCACTATGTAGCCCAGATTGGATTGGAACTTGCGATTCTCCTTAGCCTCCCAAATGCTGGGAATATAAGTATGTGCCACCAGACTTAGCTATTTTCCATTATTTCTTTAGGTACAGTTTTCACTAATACTTTAAACATATTTATAATTTAAAGTCTTTATGTATAAAATCCAATGTCTAGGTTTCCCCAGGAATAATTTTTTATTGGCTGCTTTTTTGCCTCTTATATATGACTGTCATGAGTGAACTATGCCAACAGCATAGTTCAGGCACATTTATGTCTTTCCACAATGTCACAATCTATTGAATAGCAATACATTTATGATCTGTGTCAATTGTGTCAACCTAGTCAGGCCAAGTACCCAGAATTCACTTAGTAGCCAATGAGCCAGCAAATCATAGATTCTTTTATTCCACACTTCTGTCTAATATCTATAGCACTAATGTCACACATCACACACAACCTTGTATAGATTACACAATGGCTAAGAAAGGGTTAACAGTAGCGGTAGGATGTGAAAGAAAGAACTGAAAATAAGGCAGAGGAGGCATGGAGCTTGTTGTTGAGTGCAGAGTTGTTTCAATGTCTGGAACAGGCAGTGAGGTTAAGTGGGCTGCAGTAAGCAGGGAGACAAGCTGAAGTGAAGCTGAGAGACAGATCCTGGGCTCCTGGCCTGTCAACCTCATGGTGCTATCATGATACTGTCATGAGACAAGGTGGTCTCATGAGAGTGGCACCTCCACAGCCCCATGTTGGGTGTCCCTTTCTTTCATGGCCCAGGTGAGGAGGTTGCCTCATTTGTTGGTCTGTGGTATGCCTGATAAACTCCCTGGCTTGTTTTATTTTTTCCTGATGTAATTGGAAAAGGTCCTGTGTTCATGTCTCCATGTTTTAATTTGATAAGTTTACAAATAGCAATTTTTTATTAGAAAGATTATTTATTAATTTGTAGCTTATGATTGTGTACACAGCTGGGAGTTTTGTTGATATGTTTGCTGTGTCCAATATCTGGTGGTTATCTATTTGTACAGATAAGTTACTAAGTCATTCTGCTTCCACATTTGCACTCAAAATGGAGAAAGCTGCTCTTTTGTAAAATGGAGTCATTCAAGGAAAAGCATAACCAGAGAGCTTCTGTTCTATTCAGCATGGAGTAATTTACAGCAAAGTACAGCTACTCTCCACAATGGCCATACTTATTTATTTGCATCCTGCTCTTTCATTGTTTAAAACTGCAAATCTTAATAATACAATGAAGCAGTTCTGAAAATCAGATTCCAAGTCTTACTCAGGGTTAGTTGTTGCTGTTATTGTTGTTGCTTGTGTAGTGACTTTTCTGAGAATTTTGTGATACTTATATCCTGCCTCGTGTCCTAACAAAGTCTCTACTCTGTTAGTTCTTAGCTTATTGCTTGGTCAGTGATTGGGCAGAAATTTGCTTAGGCTATTTGAACCAGTAGATGTCCCATTATTTGCTGAAAAGCTCTGTGCATATTGGTCTAAGCCTGCAGTAGTCAGCCAGTCATTTGGCAAAACTACCTTCCCATTATTTTCTGCTTGCACAGAGCTCTGATGTCTGCCAGAGATGAGAGGTTATGGCTTTTTATGTTTCTAGAACTAGAGAGCCCCACACATGTGCAAAGCTTTCTAGATTCCCAAGAATATGAGCTTTTAAAACTCCTAATGGATATATATACACATGTTCCCTAACTTCCCTTTTAAGCTTTTTGGATACCGAGTATTTTCCCAGAGTTTTATCCATTCCTCTAGGCATCCAGATGTTAAAATTGCCTCTGGTTGTTTTCAACAAATGTCCTTGGGGAAGAGACAGCTCACAGTGGGTAAATTCTGAGTCAGATTAACCAGGTTGCTTTTCCTGGGAAACAACAGGTGAGTGATGGAACCTTTCTGGTAAAGGAATATCCAGCTGTTTAGCTCCATTTCCTGTGCGGCAAGTGTCTTTTAGCACTTTTACAGACTGTTGGTCTGCCACACTACTTGCAAGTGGAGGATGAGATTAAGTCAGTTAAAATTCACAGTACTTCTTACTGCAATTCAAGCCATTTCCTTGAATAAATTCTCTCTGGATTGCTTGCAGCCATGGTTACTTTTTGGAGTGCTGAAAATGTTAACTCTGACAAATATTTCTAGCAGAATACTTGCTGTAATTCCATAAGAAACTTTAATTGAAACTTAAGCATTTTCACTAATATTATTTTCCATTCATTGTTTTCTATTAGAAAAAATAGCTAGATCCATGTATGTCAGTCTTGTCACTGCAAATGATTAACTAATCCATACGTATTGTGAATCTTATATAAGCCTCACATATAAAAATAGAAGAATTAAAAAGAATTAGTTGAAAATTTGAATAAAAGAAAAAGGTAAATTTAGAAACAATAATAGGTAAATTAATAGGGTACAAAATTAATGACTTTTTTTATCTTTTCCACAATAAAGGATTTTATTTATAGATATTTGGATTACACTAAAATTTTAGAAAATCATGTACACATAAAATCTCAAATTATTGGATATGGATTTATAAGACCTTGATTGTGTGTTCAATCATACTGAAAAGATGATTTCCAAGGAGACATCTCTTTTGTCATCTGTGATTTGTTTCTCTGTAAACTAAAAGAAATACAACTGACAATATTAGACATATTGCTAATATTTTTGAAAATGTATTATAGATTTTAAAATTCAAGCAAAATTCTAGTATAACATTTCTGTTTTAAGAAAAGGCTTATCTTCTCTTTTATAACATTAACTATGAAAACTTTGATCATAATGTTATATGAAATAAATCAGATGCACAAACTAAGTATCACATGATCTTTCTTATATGAGAAATGCAAAATATAAATAAAGAGCAAAATAAAAGATAGACGACAGGAAACAGGGAGATCTTTCTCAAATGGGAAGGGGACCAAGGGACAAAGAGAGGCGAGTGAAAGGGGATGAAAAAAGTTAATAAAGATGTGGTATGTAAATGTACCAACTCCTTACAATGAATGCGAATATTATGTGCTGCAAACATATACTAATAACAATGAATAAATAAAATCTTACTATAGAGAATTCTTTATCAAACTATGCTACATGAGGCACTATTTTTAGGGAGTGTTAGTAGTTTTTTCACCTCGACAAAGGAGAGAAAAGATTTCAAAGTCATTTTGGAAAATGTTGAAAATTCATGTTCCTCTGGAAGTTTCAGAGTTTGCATTGGCATATATGGTTTTGGAAATGTCATATTATAAAAAAGATCTTTTAACCCACTTACTTTCTAAACTTATTAAACTATAGGATGTTTCTTTACCCATTGTATTTTTCCAAGTACCTCCTGTTACACTCAGTTCTACTATGTTTGGTCTGAAATGTAAATTTGTTCCAAATTTAATTGCTATATATCAGGGAACATTTTGAACATTAAGCAAATTTTGGGGTAGTTTTGCATAATTATGTGCAGAGAAACAATATGTGAATATGTAAAATTGCACCTAGTTGAACTAAGACACGCAAGAAAACACAAAACAACCCCCCCCAAACTTTTCAGCTACCTCAACTCAGTTTCACTGGCTATGCAGTGAGGTACAGTCATCCCAGCTTCCTCTGAATTTTCACATAATCTTCCCTTTGTCACTTCATGACAACTCCCAAACTGCAACATCTCTGAGAATCTTTCTCCTTTTAAAGTCTATATTTTTTGTAGATTTATGCATGTATAAAATTGTACTATTATAATCATTTTACTTCCTACCTTTTCGGGATGTATTGTCTTAGTCACTTTCTCCTTCCTGAGATATAATACCTGATAACTCACAATTTAAAGGAGGAGAGATTTATTTTGGCTCACCTTTTTTTAATGAGTTTCAATCTGTAGTTGGCAGTCTTCCGGGCAGAAGCCACATGCAAGAAGGGTTTGGCTCTGTGGAAAGTTGCTCACATCCCAGCAAAAAGGAAGTAGAAAGGGAAGGAAGAAGTGCAGAGGGAGATATGTTCATACCATTGACCAGGTCACACTCTTTCTGACCAGGCTCTGCTTCCTAAAATCTCATTTTGCTTTACCCTCCCCATGATTCAGTCACTTTTTAAAGCCCTATGTCTGAGCACAAAAGACTTTGGGAGGACATGTAGTTATGAACCATAAGTCACTGATGAAATTTTATTATTATTATTATTGAGACAGGGTCTCCCTCTGCAGTTCAGGCTGGCCTTGACCTTACTATTAACCCAAGCTGGCCTGGAACTCATGGCAAGCCCCCTGCCTCAGCCTCCAGAGTGCTGGGATTATAGGCAGGCATCACCAGACCTGGCTTAAATTTTGTGTGCCTAACATCATTTTTTCTATAGAGTCTTCTTATTTTTACTTTCAGTTTTGAGTGATTCTTTTCATAGCATATGTCTTGTTAAGAAACATATACCTCATGTTACAGTTGTATTATGATTTGGAGTACATACTCACTGAATCACAGTTTAGGAAACATTGACCAAATTAATCTGACTACAGGAATTTTGTTCATTTGAAAAGCTTTATTAAATACCCTATTTACCATGATATTAAACGTTTACATATAAAAGCTGTCTTTCCTGTGATGAACCTAAGTTGGTATTTTTGCTGCACAGTTATTGACTCAAAGGAAACTGTGGGAAGTAGGATCATGGAGCAAATGCAACAATACATATCAGAGAACTCATTGTCCTCTAAGTCCCCTGTAGTTGAAGACCTACAGGCGCATTTCCATGGCTACCATGGAGTTTAAGAAATGATCAAAGTGTTAGAGAATGATGATCAAATCAATGGACTGAGAGAATGAAACATTTAAAGGAAACAGAATGTCAGCAGGTGCAAATCCAGTAAAGTTGTCTAGTAGATTAAAATTAAGAAGGTTTTGTTAGATTGAGCATTTGGGAAATTAGTGGTCATTATAACAATATCAATGAGAGGAAAATATAAGGGAGGGTATTACTTGGTTCCCTTCTATTGAAGAATAAGAGTGGAAAGAACAAATATGCTAGGATAGACTACTTTTTTTCCCTCAAAGATCTGGACAGCAAGTAAAGTGGAGATAGGGAATAAAGGGGTTGTTGCTTATACAAGATCCTGATAGTCCCTCCCTTCCCTAGAATATTGTCACCACATGCAGCTACTCCTTTGTCTAATCTATAGCTTTTAATGTTCTTGCCAACTACAGCCACAGCAGAATTAAAGATTGCCTTGACTCTCCTCTCATGACACTATAATAAAGTTGTGCTATAACGGTTACTCATTTGTTAGTTATAGCTTGTATATTTGTCCCCTTGGTAAGCATGCAAGTTTGGGACAGGGAACATTTACTATCCTTCAAAGTGTTTCTACTAATACACAGATTTGACACAATTAACAAAAGTGGAAAGATAATTGTTTCCTTGATTGATGAATGAGTTACATAACCTAAGATTATTTCTTTCATTATATTTTTAAAATTTAGTTTTATGTTTACATATAATAAAATTCACTTTATAAAATTGAACTGTAGTTCAATGAGTCATTCACAGCTGTTTTGTAGGTTTCATGATGTATATACTAACCATATTTGGTTGGATTTACACTTCAACATTTCTCCTCCCCCTTTTTTGGTGTTGTTTCTTATAGAACTGGTAGTGATATTATAGACTCAATATTGTTAATTTTTAAAAATTGCCAGTGATAGGGGAAAGGTAATAAGAGAAAGAAAAAATATGAGAAAATGAAAAAATGGAAATAAAATGTTTGTAAATGGGGAGAGGAGGAGGGGGTGAAGCGAGGGCAGGGACAAGGAGAAAAAATGAGAACCAAGACCTGTCATGTAAAGGTACAAGATCCCAATAATAAAAGTAACTGTATTGTATACCTAAAATGTACCAATAAACTCAATGAAGAAAAAAAATTGCCAGTGAGAATTCTCCAATGAAAACTTCTGTCTGTAATTTTCTTTTTTAAAAAGTGTCTCAGTCACTTTCTCATCAGCAGGGTCATAATACAATTTCAAGGGGAAGAGGTTTATTTTGACGCATTTATACTCCATTGTTGGCTGGCTCCAAGGCAGAAAGACATGGTAAAAGGCCTGAGCAGAGAAGATCTGCTCACCTCACGGCAGGCAGGAAGCAAAGAAAGAAAAGAGGAATCAGGGAAGGAGATAAGCCCTTCCAGGAAATGCCTGTAGAGACCCTCTTCCGATAGATCCTACCCACTAAGTGCAAGTCAGCTACACCGCTTTCATAATCTAGTTGTCTTTCAACAGCCCTGCCTCTGAGCACACAGGCTGTGGGGGTCTTTAAGATGTAAACTATACCAGAAAATAGTTAAATACTAATGTAATATGTTTAGTGCATATGCATAAAACTATTCAGTTTATTACTTCTTGGTTGAGCTTTAGTAGTTTTTGTCTTTCAGTAGTTCTATGTCGCCTAAGATTTTACCAAAATCATTTTTATCTTGTCAAAAGAAAATAATGCTTTTGACGTCAACTGATTTTTATGTGCAGAATTTTAATTTAGATAGGAGTTGCAAAATTTTTTTAGTCTAATTATATTATTTTATAAACAAGTCCCAAAAGAATTGTGTTAGCTGTTCTATGTTACAGTTCACATGTATCAGAGCTAGAATTAGAACCCCATTCTTTCTCTTTGACTATATTGCACCTATCTTAATTCAAAGATCAGAATTACTGGTACATGAAATTCATCCACAACTACAACCTAGTCTTTCACCTCCTCAGGCTAGTTTCCAAATGCCTATGAATACCACAAATGAAAGCCTTTTGAACAGTGGGGCAAAGTGGAGAAAATGTTGAAGAGAAGAAACTTACAACCAGAAGTAATTTTGGAGAGGTTAGCTTTTTGGCCTAGACACTTATTTCATTTTCTGTTTTTTAAGTGTCTATTAACAGCTTTTTAAAGTGTCTATTAACAGTGTCTTCTCAGATACAAACTTTAGCATAAGAATGTAGACATAGAATTCCTGAAATTAGAACATTCTCAAAACTCTTAATCACACTTAAAAATAAAATAGTGCTGTGCTCATTGTATCTGTCATAATACATTTTTATGTTTAAAATTTTAAGTATATGCCTCAATTTCGTTTTTATAAAGTTAGAGTGATAGTAGTCATCATTTGATCTGTTTTTGTGCAGAGTAAATGCTACATAAAACTTGCTATATTTACTTGTATTTTTTAATATGGTATTTTACTGCCCTTATAGTCTGCCTAGAGGTTGCACATTCCCTGCAGGATGCACCAATTTTGTACACTGTAATCACAGGAACAACTTTTAAGAATACTTTTGGTCATTAAATTCAATTGCTTATTGATGAAGACAATTCTCTATGTGCAAAAACTCCACAATATCTCACATATCATTAAACTTCTGACCTCTGCACATCAATAGCTTGGGCAGCACTGTTTAAACACTTCCTACTCAACATTATGTAGGCACCCAAGTAAACTCATTTGCTTATATATAAATAGAGACTTGTTACCCAAATCTAGAGATTAAATCTCCTTTATTAAAAACACTGACATTTTCTTTTCTTGCTCTCTGAGAAAGCTTAGTTTTTGCTCTTTAATTGATTTTCATTAACTTGGGGTATGGGAAAAATAGTAGAATACCTAAAATCTTTTTTTTTCTTCAGTAGGGAGTTGGATTCTAACAGGGAACCATGTTTTATTTAGGCTCCACAAATTATTCTAAAAATCCAATATATACTTAAAGTTTTAGGCTTCTATATTCAGGGCATATATTCTTTTTTTCCCCCTCATTGAGTTTATTGGTACATTTTAGGTATACAGTACAGTTACATTCACTATTGGGATCTTGGACCTTTACATGACAGGTCTTGTTTCTCTTTTTTTCCCCTTATCCTTGCCCTCCCTTCAGCCCCTCTTCCTTTCCTCATTTACAAATATTTTATTTCCATTTTTTTTCTTTTCCCTTATTACAGTTCCCCTACCCTTCCCACTTCCCCTACACCTTTAGTCCTTTTCTTCCTATTTCACATTGTCAATTATATCATTAGGATCTTATGTACCATTATAGTTTTTCACACCAGAAAAACTATTTGGTATTTATACATGTGTGACATATGTATTTTACTTAAGAGTATGACCTCAATATACATCCGTTTTCCTATGAATGACTCTAGTTTCTCATTTTTTAAGGCTGAGTAGTGCTCCATTTTACAGAAAAACCACATCTTCTTTATCCAGTCTCCAAATGATGGACAAATGGGCTGTTTCCAAGTTTTAGCTATTACAAAATGTGCTGCTAAAAACATAGGTGCACATATATCACTGTGATGATTCTTTTAATTCTTTTGAAAAGATACACAGCAGAGTAGGGCATATATTCTTAAAAATTTCCTTATATGTCATCAGAATTTTGATGTTTTTTCCTCATTGAGTTTATTGGTACATTTTAGGTAGACAGTACACTTACATTCATCATCGGGAACCTTTACATGACAGCTCTTGATTCTCATTTTTCCCCTTATCCTTGCCCTCCCTTCACCCCCTCCCCCTTTCCTCATTTACAAATATTTTATTTCCATGTTTTCATTTTCTCATATTTTTTTCTTTTCCCTTATTTCCTTTCCCCTACCCTTCCCACTTCCCCTACACCTTTAGCCTTTTTCTTACAATTTCACATTGTCAATTTTAGCATTAGGATCTTATGTACCATTATAGTTTTTCACACCAGAGAAACTATTTGGTATTTACCCTTGTGTGACTTATTTATTTCACTTAAGAGTATGATCCCAATATGCATCCGTTTTCCTATCAATGACTCTAGTTTCTCATTCTTTATGGCTGAGTAGTACTCCATTTTATAGAAAAAACACATCTTCTTTATCCAGTCTGCAACTGATGGGCAAATGGGCTGTTTCCAAATTTAGGCTATTACAAACTGTGACACTATAAACATAGGTGCTCATATATCATTGTGGTATGATTCTTTTAATTCTTTTGGAAAGATACCCAGCAGAGGGATGGCTGGGTCAAATGGAACCTCTAAGCCTAGTTCTTTGAAGTATCTCCATATTGATTTCCATAGTGGTTGCATTTTGATTTTTATTTGAAAATGTTTTATGTTATTTCCTGGTTCAACATTTAGTCAAAAATCTGTGCTTAGGTATTATAGATAAACTACTTAGACAAAAGCACAAGAAATAAATTTGTACCAACATTTGATATTCTTCCTTTATGATTTCATAAATTTAGATTTTCTTGTGTTGTATGTCTCTGACGATGTTTATTCTATTTTACTGTTTGATTACATCTGTTGAAATAGGATAATTTTGCATATTAGTAAACACCAGGCTCTTGGCTTTTCCCATGTCTAGAAATATAATAAAATATTTTGTTCTTTACTTGATCCTGTATTGCAGAAAAGAACAACTATAATCTTATTTCATATGAAGTTATAAATATGCCCATGGAATATTCTGCAAAATCAAATTTCATACAGGTTGAGCTTTGTAATTTCAAATGTGTGGGAAATTTGAGACCCCATAAGAGGTCCTGAAACAGTTACCAAACACATCTTGAAGTTTCTTTCAAGATTATTTGTGTTCTGACTGCTTTTCTTTTTGGGTGAAAATCTGCATTTCTTAAAATGTCTAAACTAACTAAGGATTTTTCAGATTTCTGTCACTGTGAAATGACAACTTAAAAAGAGGGAGAATTTATTTTGGCTCATGATTTTTGAGATTTCAGTCCATGTTCAACTAGCTATATTGTTTTGGGGCCTATGGCAAGATAGAATATCATTGTGAGGAACATGTCCACTTTGTGGTATCAGGAAGCAGAGAGAGACAAGGCCCAGGTACCCAAATCCTCTTCAAGCACACACCACTACTTGTACTAGGCTCTACTTACTAAAGGTTCCGTCAAATATCAGGAGCACTGGAGGCTGGTAGCCAGTGCTTTTGCATATGAGCACGTGGGGGGCATTTAAGTTACAAACCACAAGAGGATGTATGATGTACCTTCTTCTTTGAGAAGTATGAATCCTTCTCATAGTGAGATATTTACCTGAGTAGAAGAAAAAACTGGTGGCAGAGTTTTGTTTTGGGCCATTGTAGCTTGGGAAAAGGTGATGCCTGTGTTTGTATGTGTGAGGCAGTTAAAGCCTGGGCGTTGAATCTGTCTATTACTATCCGACACATTTTTATCAGGCAAATTGTTCACTAGCAAGGAAGAAAGTTTCCTCAAAGAAGAGATTTTTTTGTTTGTTTTAATTGAGTTTATTGGTACATTTTAGGGATACAGTACAGTTACATTCATTGTTGGGATCTTGTACCTTTACGTGACAGGTCTTGGTTCTCATTTTCCCCCTTTGTCCCTGCCCTCCCTTCACCCCCTCCTCTCCTCCCCATTTACAAACACTTTATTTCCATCTTTTCATTTTCTCACATTTTTTTCTTTTCCCTTATTACCCTTCCCCTTCCCATCCCACCTTCCCTACACCTTTAGACCTTTTCTTCCCATTTCACAATGTCAGTCATCTCATTAGGATCCTATGTACTACTACAGTTTATTCACATCAGAGAAACTATTTGGTATTTACGCATGTGTGACTTATTTATTTCACATAGGAGTATATCCTCAATATGTATCCACTTTCCTATGAATGAATCTAATTTCTCGTTCTTTATGGCTGAGTAATATTTCATTTTATAAAAAAACCACATCGTTTTTTTGTTTCTTTCTTTGTTTGTTTTTTTGGTACAGGGGATCCAACTTGTGACCTTGTGCTTGCGAGGCAGGCAGCAGAACCACTGAGAGATTTTCATTGTGAGGCTTTATTGAGTAATGAACTACTATTCTGAAGACCAACCACTGGCTCTCCAATTATTGTAAGTGCTCCTATTGTTTGTTTTTCCACATTTCCCATTTTCATCTTTTTTGGAAAAAAATTAGCTGCTGCGTTAGTCAGCTTTTCTGTCAAGTGAAATAATAACGGATACTCACAACTTAAAGGAGGAATGGCTTAATTTAGCTTACAGTTTGGGGACATTCAGTCCATTGTCAGGTGGTTCCAAAGAAGGAACATCTTAGTGGAAGGGAATGATACAGCAACGTTGCTTACTTCAGGATAGCAAAACAAGAGCATAGTGCCGGATGGGAACAGGCTGGAGACCATGTGTACTACCCAAGGCCATGCCTCTGTGGCTCACCCAGACACACCCAGGAGTGTGCGCTAGTAATCTCAGCATCTCTTAATCCAATGAGGATGATATATCAGGAATAATGGTCATAGCTGTCATAGTTGATTTCTCTACATTTTCCATTTTCATATTTTTCATGTTTCATTTTTTAAAAATCTAGATTTGTAATCCTATACCTCCACCTTCTACATGCCTCAAATCTCACATTGCTCCAGCATCACCTTACAGAATTGCCTGTTTGATGCTTACTCTAAACTATCCAGGTCTTTCCATGTTTTAGTTCAGATTCCTGAGTGGGTATTCTACATTGTAGTGTGACATAGGTCTCCAGTCAACACATGGAATACCTTATCTTGTATCAGGTGCTATTCCCGAATCCAGTGCATTGTGATGGGCACAGGGGCAAAGAGAGTCCAGGTAGCTTCCCAGAAGCAGGTGGGGCAGTGGCCTAAAAAGCCTCACTTTGTGTGGTGGTTGTAGAGCAGTTACTACAGGTGGTATCTAGAATATATATCCTGGCTATAACCTTTCCTGTGCCATCTTCTAGTAACTGCACAGCTTGTTAAAGAGGAAAGGAGAGGGAATTTGCTTTGCTTGAGGCTGCATTTTTAAAGGAGAAGCATCCCAAGCCTGGAAATCCACTTTGCATTAACAACTTGAGTTCTAGAGCCTCAGGGAAAAGTAAGTCTCAGCAAATTGTTTTCCACATGGCAAGGCCATTTACCTTCTCCTATCTGTAATTTCTCTTTTTAAAGAGATTTATAAACTGATTTTTTTAAGTTTGCAAAAAAAGCCAATTCCCTATAAAGTAGAGCACAACCAAGATCCTTTTCTATCTTCTATTCTCATGAACTCAGTAAGAGTGAGGCAGTGTGGCAGCAGATAATGGAAGCATTTTGCTTGCTGCCTCAGAAATGAAATAAGTCTACAAATAGCAGTTTCAGAATCACTGTCATATCATGAACAAATCATTATCAAAATGGGGATTTTAAAATGTCAGTGTTATAGTGAAATATTCTATCTTTCATGTCCGGAAGCAGTCCACTTTTGTTACAATTATTTTGGGTTGATACCTTCTAAAACTCTTTCCTAATACCTGCTAGATGGTTATGAAACTATGTTCTTTGGCTGAAATTGTATATTATGTTGTTTCTTGTAGATAAAGTGTTTTCCCTGTAGACTCAGTTAGAGTGTTTTATTGGCATGCTATTTGTTTGGAAAGATAGAAAATATGGTTAGTAATTACTTGGCAAGGAGAACAAGGGCCCAAGATATGAACAGATTGGATTCTTAGGGAATATGCTGCCAATCTATTTGATACAGATACAGAGTAGATTTGCCCTTGACTAACATGTTACCTTATCAACATTTATAATGGATTCTTCACTTCATCCTCAGACATCATTATATTTAGTGCTGGATAGCCCAGAAGCTCTTCATTCTGATTTCTGAAAAGCTGATAACTGCGTCTCTGCAGAGAACTTCCAGGATACAGTGTTTGGAAATCTTCATACAATATCAGTTGTGACATCAGAAGTGTTAAGTTCCACAAGCATACATAAGACATGGAAAATGTTAATTTGTTTTGTACATATTAATTTTGGCAAAATTTGGATAAAAACATTTCTCAGTGTTTACCATCTTCAGAGAAGACTAAAGCAAAAAATTTAAAACTGAAGAAAAAGTATTTCCTTCCTCTGAAAATGAATAATTCTTTATCACTAAGTACCTCATTTCTTAAATCATGAGATTATATGGGTTTAGAAAAAAAAAACAATGAGACTCTAAAATTAGTTGGAATGATTGCCGAGCTTTATTTACCAGAACAGTTTTTGGATACCATTTACACTAATAATTTTTATCTGTATGAAGGTTAATATACAATACACTAATTGCTGATTTAAAAATATTTATATATTTTGATTGATATATATTAACTACATATTAATTGGATTCAATGTGATATTTTAACATATGTATATTATGTGCACTAATCAAACCCAGTATCTACTTCCAGCTTTCCAAATCTCTGGTAATCATTATAATACATTCAAATAAAATTTTAGCTTCCACATATGAGAGAGAACATGCAGTACTTTTTAGTTAGGTCCAAACAAGCTCAAATGGCTGTGCCTAGGCAAATTACTATAAAATTTAGAGAAAAAAAAATTGAACCTTTAATAGAGAAAAAGGAAAGAAACTAAGATCTCATCCATTACAATGTGTTATATTTTTGGTCTGGGGTGTTCCCCAAAAGATATGTTTGGATTTAACTCTGTGTGTGTGCGGGGGGCAGGGATTTCCATGAATGATGTTATCGATGATATAGAAGAATGAAGCAGCATGGAAAGGAAGGGAAATAAATCACAGGAATTATTGAACACAAAATAAGTCAGGAAAGTGTAGGAATGAGAAGAGATAGGTTGGCAAAATCTGATCTCTGAAAAGTATTTGACTTTATTCCACAAAGATATAATTTCAGAGGTATTATTAAGTGCTAGGTAAGTGCTAAAAGGGAGTTGGGTTGAATTCTGATTTCTTTTGTGTTCTGCTAGATAATTGTGTGTACTATTAGCTAATAATCAATTTGAGACAAGATAATTAATTCACTTTTAGACATAAAAGGTTGATATACTTTTGAGTCGTGCCCCAGAAGTAGAAAAGACAAGAAATTTGTTAATTATTTCTATCTAGAGGTAAAGTTTTAGATATGGATTTGGAAACAGACTAATTTGTGTTTTAATCCTATTACTTAAATTGAGAGAACTTGTATCCAGATAATAAAAGCAGATGATGACATATTCATTTGGCTACCACGATGTTGTCTAGATCAAGAATATCCTGATGTTTGAACAATTAATTTCAACAGTTTGGAAACAATAACACAATTAAGAAGTTTCACAGATCACTGGTCATTAGATCACTATTATAGTGATTTATACACGGAAGTTCTTGAGGTTCAAAATACAATATGTCCAACCAAGACCTGTCATATAAAGGTACAAGATCCCAACAATGAATGTAACTGTACTGTATACCTAAAATGTACCAATAAACTCAATTCAAGCAAAAAAACCCAATATGTCCAGAATCATAGATATTATATATACTTATTTGAATGTCCCAGCTTGAAAATTCAAAGATGAATCTTCTACCAGCTTTTTGTTTTTTATGTCCAATATGTCAACTGCATATTATTCACATATTACGTTCACTAACTTGATACATTGATATTTCCTTATATTTAGCAACATTTCCATGTTGATAGGATTTTTAATTAATTAATTGGAAACAATGAAGTTGTTCTTTCTTTTTCTCCCACCCCCTTCAGTATTGGGGATTAAACCCAGGACCTTGTGCATGTTAGGAAAGCACTCTATCACTGAGCTATATTCCAAGGCATTTAATAATTTTTAAGAAAGGTATCATTAATTTGCATAGACTGGCTTTGAACTTGCTATCCTCCAGTCTCAGCCTCCCAAGTAGCTGGGATCATAGGTGTGTACCACCAGGTATATACCTGGCTAATTATTTCTCAAAAAGTCAGTGGGAAGGGTGAGGGAAAGGAAATAAGGGAAAAGAAAAAATATGAGAAAATGAAAAAATGGAAACAAAGTTTTGTAACTAGGGAATGGAGGAGGCAGTGTAGGGAGGGCAGGGGAATGGGAAAAAAAGGTGAACCAAGACCTGTCATGTAAAGGTACAAGATCCCAGTGATGAATGTAACTGTACTGTATACCTAAAATGTACCAATAAACTCAATGAGAAAAAAGTCAGTGATAGTCAACTCTGTATGAAAATATTCAGGTAAAATAATTTTGTTACATTGCTTTAGCTTTCAATAGGCAACTATAATTTAATTATATAATTGTAATGAGGAAAAGAAGATATTTTCATTATTTCTCTTACTTTCCTTCAGTCAAGAAGAGTCTCTTTTGGCATTGAGCAAAAGTCGTAATAATCTTGTGTTCTAAGATTACTGCCTCAAATTTAATTGTTCTTTTTAGATGTGGTTAGCCTACAGTTTCCAAAGCAAGCACATCATTCTATGTATAGATTTTCTGACTAGCACATCCATGGGATATAATCTAAGGTAATTCTAATGCTAGGCTCAAATCCTTTTAACAAGATTAATAACAGATTTTAGGTCTGTGACACTTAAATAATATCATTTGGCTTCATTTGATTCTCACACTTCTCCAGTAAGTAGTACCCTTCAGAGTGAATTCTATTGCTGTGGGATTTGACTCGTTTGCCTTTAAAGTTTACAAACCTTGAAAACACATTACTCTTCAAGTATTTTGGAATTACTCATAGATTATGTCTGGGAAATTTTCTAAGTATAAGACTGTAATGTTGAACAAGTGTTGTCCTTTTCAAAATAAAGAATATATTGAATGTTTATGTAATCATCAATATTTTATCTTTGCATCATTATGGGATATAAAACCACCAAAAGATTGTTTTATCAGAAAAGTATAAGAACTCCTACACTGTATTTTTACTATATTTTAATATTCCAGCTTTCTATTTTTCCAATATCTCATAAAATTTTTAGTTACATGTAATTGGAGAGACCAGATTTCTTACGAAAATTAAATAATTATACGCTTGCTTTCTTCTTAGGAGTCTATGCAGCCTGTAATCCTACAATTCTTGATTTATATAGTCCATGTCATAGCCTTTGCTTCTCTTTGGGAAATGACTGTTTCTGAATTAAGTGATTAAATTTAACATATTTTACACACCATTTGTATGGTTATTGATGGATTGTTTCAAGATTACAAAGTTTGGCAAAGTTTGGTAAATGGCACTTTAATATCATGACAAGGATAAAACCAATGCTTTTCATTCAGCCTTAAAGGAAGCAAATCATGTTTCCTGATCATAGCTAGAGTTTTGCTACATGATCAAATCCAACATTTATCAAAATTTATGATTTTTTGACACTTTGCATTTATTTATTCATTCTATTAATCAAAATGTTATTTAAGTGCCTATATTAGTTTGTTAAGGCTGTCATAACAAAGTACTACATGATGGGTTTCTTAAACAATAGATATTTATTTTCTACCAGTTCTTGGGGATGGAAGTCTCCGATCAAGGCATCAATAAATTTAATTTCTTCTCAGTCCCCTCTGAGTGGCTTGCAAATGATTATCTTTTCAATGTCTTTAGTGATCTCTCTGTACCTGTCAGTGTTCTAATTTTCTTTGTTTGTGAGGACACCAGTCATATTGCATTCAGGTTACTCTGATATCATAATTTTAACTTAATTTCTCCTTTAAAAGTCCTAGATCCAAAGTTAGTCACATTCTTAAGAGTATAATGCATGAAACTTGAGGGTAAAAGATTCAGCCTAACAACCTGCACTTGTTATCAGACTTATGGTTTAATAGTCAAGTATTTTCTCTTTCATTCAAGCTATGTTTAATAAGCCAGGGATGGTCTAAGCTTTGACAGAGACCAAACAGGCGAAAATAAGATTCTGGACAGAAACTAAGTGAGTCAGTAGTACTGATTTGCTGCTTTATTTGGAGTCAATGTAAAATAATTTTTAAGATATTGAAGAAGGATTTGTTGGTTTTTCTATTTGTACAACTCTAAGTTGTCAAGTACTTGACAGAACTTGAAATTTTAAACTGCAACTTTGTTTAAAAGTACATTTACAAGTCTGTTTTTTTACTGATGATAGATAGGCTCAAAATGTTACTGCAAATTTACCACTGTGGTCATTTCTGGTTATTTCTATAACTTATTCATAATTTCCTATCACATGCTTTCCTATCTATTCATGATTGATAGTTGGTAAATATTATACAAGTAAGAATCTTTCAATTACTTATTAGTGATTTTCATTAAAACCTTCAGTCCTGTTCATGGGTTTCCTTACTTCTCAGGGTTCTCCTTGCTCACTTGTCACGTCTTGGATCTCAGTTCTTTGCACTTACTTAGTTATGATGCTGTGTTCCCAGAGCAGAAATCCTTTAATACTCATTTAGCCTTAGGCCTATTCGGACTCCTGCTGCTGATATCCTGGCTCCAGCAGTTTCTCATCGGTGTCAAGGTCTGAAACTGAGGTCAGCAGTGACTGGGAAGGCTTTGGGCATTCATTGTCCTCAGGCACCCCTCTAACGTGGTACTGCCTGGTTGGCAGATCAGCCCATCTCCTCTTGAACGTGTTCAGAAATAGCTTGTTTTATTTCAGGTTAATTAACTTAAATTCCCTTTGTAAATTTATTTCTTGTTCATTATGAAAAAAGGTAATAGAGTTTATCTATGCTATTTTATGCTGTTTTCCCTTTTAGACAACCTCTGCTTGCTCTCTCTCTCTCTCTCTCTCTTTCTCTCTGTGTGGTACTGGTTATTGAACCCAGAACCTTCTCACTGAGTTACATCTCCAGCCCTTATTCTTTTTTTTTTTGTACCAGGGATCGAACTCAGGTCCCTAAGCTTGAGATGCAGATGGTGGAACTCCAGCCCTTATTCTTTATTTTGAGATCGTTTCTGGTTTAGCCTCTAGTTGCCCAGACTGGGCTCAAACATGGAAGCCTCATTCTCCTAAAATACTAGGAATGCAAATATGCACCAAAATGCCTGGTTTAGGCAACCTTCTGATAGATAAATATATTTTCATTTACAGCCACTTCTTTGCCTAACAGAGAACATAATCTTTTTTATTGTTTCTTTTCCTATTCCAATATTCAATTTTCATCCTCTCCACTAGTTTTCTGTTCATTACCTTGGGGATAACAGATGATGGTTGTGTGAAGGCACATGGTAGTAAACCTTGGGAAGGTTGTTCTCATTTGAAGCTTTTTGTACAAAAGGCAGCATTTTACTCTTTTCTGAAAGTTTCCAGCATTTGCTCCAAGTTCTAAAGAAGCAGAGAATGTTTCACTTAGTGCTCATTACTTGGACATTTTTTTTATTATTGGATTACCTTTAAGGTGCATAATTTGATATAATAAAATATATCAGAATGACTAGTTTTATCCACTCTAAAAACTGTCCCATCAGTAGAAACACAATGTTCTTCTGATTAAAATGAGAGCCTTAATTCTTTTGATCAGTGGTTAGTGTTTAAATCCTTGATCATGTCCCTTACATGCAGTATGATTTAAATGAGTTAGTTGATTTATGATCTTGTGATTCTTCAGGTATTTTTGAATGACAGTTAAGTGAAATGGAGATCAGAAATGGTTGGAAATCACAAAGAAATGAGCATCTCTGTTAAATTTGGAAGACTTTTATGTCATGATGTAGATTTAAAGAAAAATTCTCTTTAATGGATGAGAGTGTATGTACATTTATCTTCTTTGGTCAATGACTGCTCTTTGATCAGAAAAATGATGTAGTGGAAGTTCTCTGGGGCTTATTTTCCAGATACCAGTTTTAAGTCAGAAAAATTATAGCCTAGCAATATTTGTCCCAAGAATCTCACAGATCTTTACTGTTAAAAGAATTCATATCCTCAGTGTTATAAGGATGACAAAAATGATCTATCTGGAAGTACAGCATGCAAGAATTGCTTCAACTTGAAAGTAAACTACATTTCTAACAACATAGAGATAACTAGGGATGTTACTTGCTTGGCTCTCTGGCATTGCTTTATAGGAAAAGGAAAATAGCTGAAAATCTGAACTACTCTTTTTCTGCCTTTTAATCTTATTCTTTGGAGAGGAACTAAAATGAAAGATTAGCCCATCTTCAATGGGCACTATGGTTATAAGTGACTAAGCAAAATAAAATGTTTGCTCACAACAATCTGCTTGAATCATTAATCTCTTGACAGAATTACATAGTTGAATACACATAACTTTGCTTATTTTTTGTTGTTGTTTGGAACACATCAAATTATAGTGATAGGACTTGAATCACCAAGATTATATGTTCTCTTTTAAATATCTGGACTCATTCATATATGTGTTTAGATATAATTAGTTTAGCCAGGCTTGGTGGCTCATGTCTGTAATCACTTTGAGTTCGAGACCAACCTGGGCTATCTAGTAAAGTTCAAGGCCAACCTGAACTGCATAGCAAGGTGCTGTCTGAAAAACAAAACAAAACAAAACAAAACAACACAAAACAAGAAGTAGAATGGATATAATTAGATTAGATCATTTTAAGGGTCTCTTCTAATTTCTGCTGTTAGCAAACTTTTTCTTGAACAATATACACTCACTAGAATATGAAGTCAAAAGTAGCTTCAAGAATTATTTGTAACTCACCCTAACCCTAATTGTGCCCAGTTCATTATCTCAACAATCATTTAAAATATTTATGTCAGCATTTTGGGTGACTTCTAGTAACTTTTTAAGAAAAATAAACAACAATCAACATATCTGCTCCTGGTTTGCTGCAACCTACTTTAGTGAAGTGCAGTCTCGTAGAATTAAGAGAATTGTACTAGGATATTTCCTTTCCCACTTGCAAATTGTACCTTTGCAAAAATAGAATTTTAAATCAATTGATATATAAGTCAACATAAGATAAGGATATAAATAATATATGGCACATAAAAATATTTTACAGGCATTAATTTAGATTTTTAGTATTACTCTCATTATCAATTTCTATATAAAAACTGTCTTTTACTGTCACTTGCTGCAAATAAGAACATCTTCAGCATTCTAATTTTCCATTTTTTGAAGGCTTTTGTAGTTTGTCTTTTTTGCTTTCAGGATACACTGTCCCAGAACTGACAGGAAATATTATATTTCATCACACAGTTAAAAAGTGAGAATTGCCCAGCCTCATATTAGGTAAAAAAAAATAAGAACTCATAGGAAAAAATTACCTATGTGTCTTTTATTTCATTTACTTTTCTTAAAGGATAAATTATTCTAATGAAGTATAAATTAGTTCTATAAATGCTGAACTTTATGCCAAATATTACTGATCATTTTGTATATTTAAAAATTTGTTTTTCCTGGGGATTTAGCTCAAAGGCACTGTACCTGCCTTGCAAGTGTAAGATCCTGAATTTGATCCTTGGTACCAATATATATATATTTATGAAAAACTTGGGATATCATTTAGCTGTTTTTTAAAAAGTTAGATCATTTGCTGATACATTTCATTAATCAATAAGTGTAAGTCTATTAATATTAATATATTAATATTTTAATATATGATATTATTTCTTGGGACTCACTAGAATATTAGCTCTATAAAAATTTGTATTTTTCCACTTTCTTAAGGGCTGTAATTTCATCAATTGTAAGTTTGCCTCCATCATTCAAATCCTTCAGTAAGTAATGGTTGAATGAGCAAATGGTCAGTAGTTCACTCTCTACTGTTCGTGTGCCAGAGCCTCTGACATGTTCTGGGGCTATAAAGAGTATGTGTGCCATGGGCACAGTGCAATGGGGACAATGAAAAGTGAACAATTCAAAGTGACATGAGGTAACAAACATATGGACTAAGTGCAGTAAGATCACAATAAAAAACACCTCCACTCTGCCTAAAGATGAAAGAGAAGGTCAGAAAAGAATCCCAAGAAGAGGTGATAGAAATTTCTCCAATGGGTGCAAGAATGTAGTAAATGGAGAATACTTCTGTATAAAAAAAGTATAACAAACCTTAGTAATAAAATACAAGTAATCTCTGAAGAGCTTCACGTACCATGGTAATAATTGGAACTTTATTTTATTGATTGACAGTGAAAGATTTAAACTAGATAACTTTAGAAAGGTCATTTTGTGGTAGAATAGACAATGAATTTCAATGCCTTAAATCCTGAATCTGTCCAATTGATTAAAAGTGTAATAGAATATTTCAACCCTTAAATAATATTGGTTTCAAAATATAATTTATCAAAGTTAAGGATGGAAGTCAGGGCTATTTTTCTTTTCTAGAACAATCCCCAAGCTAGAACAAATAAAATTAAACAAGGCAAATGAAACATAAGTAAGACTTTTGAACAATGCCGAGATTTCTGGTATACACAAGTCAGTAGATAGAAGAATTGACAACTATAAATGAAAGCAAAATCTAAGAGGAAGAATTTTGCATAGAAATTAGATTGTAACAAACTTGGCTTTTGGAGTTCAAGTGCTAGGTTATAATATTGGGGTCCAGAAGAAAGACCACACTTGAATGTTCAAAAAACATAGGTTGCTGTTTAAGACATATGTTTAGATGGCTGTCAGTCCATGCAAAGTAAGAAGGGCTTATGATCAAGAGTGAAATGCTGTTCATGACCAATGCTTAGTTTTCTTGATATGGTGAATGGATAGAAGAATCTGTGGGAAGGATCAGGAGCAGAAGATTTTATAAAACATATGATTGTAGAATTGACAACAAGGTCAAATGCATTGGAGAAATTGAGTTAAATGAGGACTGCAAAGTGTCCACTGTGTTGTAATTGCAGAGTGTCAGTGGTAGCATATAATAAATATATTAATCATTATGGAAACTACATGCAGTGCTATAAGTATTGGGAACAAGAGAATGAGAACGAGAGGAAGAAAGAGTGTTCTTTAAAGAAGGAAAACCTTGGTCTTAATAATGGTCTCCGAGACTCGAGGCCAATAGTTCAGAAAGATTAGTCCTAATTTTAGATGACTTAGTTTCATAAACAAGTAAGTTTTATTGTTTTATTTTAGTCTGCTTGAGATGAACATAGGAAGTGTTCACTCAGAAGAGTTCAAATTCTGGAGATAAAAATGGATGAAAGTAGAGGCAAAAACGGTGGTGGTGTAACTATAAGCAAGGCAGAGAAATTGCAGAGATCAAAATGGAATGTGTTTGGAGGCCCAGCATGCATTCACACTATAGAGGATCTTAAAACAAAAGGAAAACACACTATAGGGACGGTTTTTTTTTTTATTTACTCAACAATAAGCATCCAATAAATAATTGTTCAATGAGTGAATTTGGGATTTGGTGTTTCAGGGTGTGGTGGGTGAGGGAAATAATTTTACTCTGATAAAAGTGTGAATGGGACAGTTTAACTTTGTAAGTGGGGAAAGAGAGATCACTTTCTACTTATGAACTGAAACATCTAGTAGGCAGGTGGAAGCTACGCTGGACCTTACTGGGAAAGATGTAACTGGGTAGAACTTGACAGAGGCCAGCTTGGAGAAGGAGGAAAGAGCTACAGGGAAGAACTCCTTGGCATGGAAAGAGGGTTACCACATAAACATGTAAGATGTCCATTCAAATTTGAATTTCAAATAATAATTTCAATGAGTAATTTTTTTTTTTTGCATTACCAGGTCCCATCAATATTTGGGACACCAGACAGAAAATGCAAAAGTGAAAGAACAGGGCATTTACATTTATAAACTTATCCTTTGGTTTGTGCAGTCCTGGAATTTAGGACTTCCTTTATATGTTCCTGAATGTTGTTTGAACAGAGAAAGATAATGAATGAAGGTTGCAAGTGAATTGAGGCAATCATTCTCAAAAAGACAATTCTGATACAAGAAAACAGAAAAGTACTGTTATTCATGTTTAGAGGAAATAGATTACTTCAAAGTGTTTTTCCAATAACAAAAATGCTTCAATAGTTTTTTCCGCTCCAGCAGGAAAAATTCTACTTTACAGAAAATTTGTGCAGAGAAAAACCAGTAATTTGATTTTGCAAAATATATATCTTTTGCTAAAACTCTTTGTCTTTATCAAATATTGCAATCTTAAGCCATAGATCATATGACAATATGAATAAAATAATAATGTAAAGTCATTCAACTCCCTAAAATACTTATACTGACTGCATAGTTAAGGATGAATGTATATAACTGTATAACCTTAAAACCAGCTGTTAGCTCTGTCTGTACATTTGCACATGCGCACGCACACACACACACACACACACACACACACACGCTTGTGTCAGTATGATTTCAACTTACTTGGTCTAAGAACTTTATAAGCTTATTACAACTTATTTTATAATGTCTTGATTTATCGATAAATAGGGAATAATTTGAATCTAAAGAGTCTAAATTTCTTATAAAAATATAAAGAATTTCTACCTTTAGTATTTTAACTTTTATAGATAATTTCATACAGACATACTTTTCTTTCTTTTTTTTTTTTTTTTTTTTTTTTGGTACTGGGATGGAACTTTGTACCTTCCTCTTGAGGCAGGCAGCGGCATCACTGAGTTGAATCCCTGGCTCAAGACATACTTTCCTATCAATGCACAATTGTAGAGACCTTGTGTTTTGATGTCTGACCCTGACAGCTTTTACATCCCGCTCCTCTTCACCTTTTGGGTTAACACCTGGGCAATCTGATAAAATCTCAGTGCACCCCATCCCTTGGCAGTGGTGAAAACCTCAAACTGGGCAAGCTTCACCTGAATGGATACTTTTCTTTGGACTCCAATCATCAGCCTCAATAAAAATCCAGGCTACCCTCACCTTTTTCTCTTGTTTTATTGCAGGTAGGACGTGAGTCCTTGGGGAATCATTTTGCTGTTTGTTATGTGAATGATGCATATCACATGCATGAATACCTGTGTGTCCTTTTTCCTAATATATATGGATAGCTAAGGAAGGTGGGTATTTTTCAGTATCTAACAGGGAATGTTAGGCACTGAAATAAACAGTGGTTATGCAGTGTATTTCTTATTTTTTAGTATAATCATTTTATGTTTTGTTTCTTTTTCTTCCCCTCAACTATTTTAGTAGTCCCACATATGGTACCCACTACCTTGGCATCTAAAACTATAGATTAATTCTAGTTTAAAAAATAAATATAACAAAATATGTATTCTTGACGATTTTAATATTTTTTTGAGCTTTATTCACATTGTTATGTTTAGAAGTTTACTTTGTTCTGCAGTATTGCAATAAAATTCATTTCTCTGGTTTTTGGCTGTTATAAATGTACTTCTATCAACATTGTCTTCAACTTTAGTACACATTTCTGATGGTTATCACCACAGTGTAGTATAAGGGTCTTACTACATACTGACAGAAGTTCTTCAAGCAGATTATACCAATCCACACATAACATGAGGTGTTCAAATTTATTATTTATACTCTTAAAGAGAAGCAAAGTTTCTCTTAAACTTGAATGTATGAATGAATATTTTCTATGCATCCAGTGACCTGAGCTATTTTATTCATTTTTTAATTAATTTTCTTGGTACACTTTAGATATACATAATGATCACTTTCATCATAGGGAATCTGTGCCTGTATATGGTATATCTTTATTCTTCTTTTTTCCAACCCACTCAATCCCTCTTCTCTTCTTATTTGCAAAAGCTTTGTTTTCATTTTTCCTTCTTTTCTCATTTTTTCTCTTCCCTTTTTTTTATTCCGCCCATTCCCTCCCTATTTCCTTTTCCTTTTGAACAGTTTCTTCCTACTTCCTATTATTTTACATCTTGATCCTTATTTACACTTTAAGTTTCTCACACTAGAAAGTCAATGTGTTGTTTAAGCATATGTCCAATTTATTTTATTTAAGGGTATAATATCAAGGTGCATCCATTTAACTAGAAATGTCTCAAGTTTATGCTTCTTTATTGCTTCTTTATGCTTCTTTATCTACTGTATAAAAAACACATCCTTTTAATCAATTCAATAATGGGCGTTTGGATTATTTCTAAGATTTAACCGTAACAAACTGTGCTATCATGAACATGGTGCACATATATCATTGTAGTATGATGCTTTTAATTCTTTCAGACAAATACCAAGAAGGGAATAGCTGGGTCAAATGGGACTTCTAATCCTAGTTTTTTGGTTTTTTTTAGTATGTGTGCTGCAGAATCAAGCACATAATCCTAGTTTTTTGAGATATCTCCACATTTATTTATACAGTGGTTGCACTAGTCTATACTCCCACTAACTGTGGAGAAGGGTTCTTTTTTCCCCACAACCCTACCAGCATCTGTTATTGGTAAATTTTTTTTACATTAGCCATTCTTTCTTGAGCAAGACAGCATTTCAGCATTGTTTTAGTTTGCATTTCTTGGATGACCAGTGATGTTGAACATTTTTTCATATATTTATTTACTGTTTGTACTTCTTCATCTGAAAAGTGTCTTCATTTTAGATGCCCCTTTTTGTATTGTGTCTTTAAATTTGGAGAGGTCTGACTGACTTTTTTGAATTATTCGTATGTTCTTGATATTAGTTCTTGTCTGAGGAACAACTGGCTACAATTTTCTCCTTCTTTGTGGGTTGTCTCTTCACTCTTTTGGTGATTTATTTTGCTGTGTAAAAACTTTGTAGTAGAATGAGACCCCAGTTGTTCATGCTTTGCATTATTTCCCCTGCAATCTGCATTTTGTATGTGAAGTCTTTGCCTACCTTTATGCCCTCAAAAGTTCTACCTAGTCATTATTTCAACAGATTTAGTGTTTCTGTATTAATATTTAAACCTTTAAATATTAAAATAATTTTTATTTTAGTTGAGTGATTGGTGAGAGACATGAGTCTAGTTTTAGTCTTTTGGTATATAGAAAGCCAGTTTTTTCAGGATCACATATTAAAGAGGCTATCTTTGTTTCATTAAACATGTTTGGCTCCTTTGTCAAAGATAAGATGGCTGAGTGTGTTGGTCTGTTTCTGCATCTTCTAGTCTGTTTTTTTTTTTTTTTTGATCCTCAGGTTTGTGTTGTTTTATTTTTCCCCAGTATCATGTTTTTATTACAGTAGCTCTGTGCTATAATTTTGTTAGGGATACTGATGGCCCCTTCCTTGCCTTTGTTGCTTAGAGTTGTTTTGCTATTCTAGGTTGCTTCTGGTTTCAAATGAATTTTAGGAAAATTTTCTCTGGTTCTGTGAGGTATGGTAATGGTATTTTGATTGGGATTGCATTAATCTGTGTAACAATTTTGGAAGTATGTTCATGTTCGCTCTGTTGATTCTTCCTGCCCAAGAGCCAGTGATATCTTTCTATTTTTTGATAGCTTCTTCAGTTCAGAGTACTGTAATTTTTAAATATGAATGTCCTTTACTTCTTTTGTTTGATTAATTCCTAAATATGTCATTTTTTCTGATGCTATTGTGAAAGGTGTTGTTTCCTAATTTTTCTCTCAGTGAGTTTGTTGTATACAAGAATGCTATTGATTTTGGGTGTTGACTTTGTATCTAGATATGCTACTGAATTTGGTTATTAAATCTATAAGAATTCTGGTGGAATTTGGGGGTGTGTTCATGTCATCTGCAAATAATGATAATTTAACTTCTTCCTATCCATATTTCTCTTATTTCTTCCTCTTGTTTAATTGCTCTGGCTAGTGTTTCCAGAACTATATTGAATAGGAGTGGTAATAGCGGACATCTCTGTCTTGTTCTTAATTTTAAAGTAGATGCTTTCATTTTTTTCCCCATTTAGTGTAATGTTGGCTGTTGGTTTGTCATAGATGGCTTTTATTAGGTTGAGGTAAAGACCATATAATCCAATTTTCTGTAGTGTTTTTATCACGAATGTTTTGGACTTCATCAAATGCTTTTTCTGCATCTATTGAGATGATCATGTGATTTTTGTCTTTGGCTCTGTTGGTATGGTTTATTACAGTTATTGATTTGTGCATATTGAATCATCTTTGTATCCCTGGGATGCATACTATCTGGTTATGATGTATAATCTTCTTGATGATTTTTGCATTCTGTTTCCCTGTTCCTTACTGAGGATTTTTACGTTTATGTTCATTAGGGAGATTGGATTGTAGTTGTCTTTTTCCATAGGGTTCTTCTCTGGTTTTGGTATCAGGGTAATTCTTCCAGGAATGATTTTGTGAGTATTACTTCCCTTTCAATTTCATTAAAGAGTGTGAAACGCAGTGGCCTTAGATATCTAAATTTCTTGTAGAATTCAGCAGTGAATCAATTGGGGCTTGGGCTTTGCTTTGTTGGTAAGTTTTTAATTACATTTTCAATTTCATTGATATTGGCTTATTTGGAATTTTTATATCATCTTGGTTTAGCTTTGGTAATTCATATGTATCTAGGAATCTGTCCATTTCTTCTCTGTTTTCTATCAGAATGCAGGTTCTCAAGTAGGAGCTGATGATCCTCTGGATTTCCACAGGATCCATTGTGATTTCACCATTTTCATTTTTAATCGCATACATTTGAATCTTTTATTTCCTTTATTTTTGATAAAATTGGATATGGGTTTATCACTTTTATTTAATTTTGCAAAGTACCAACTGTTTGCTTTATTAAATCTTTGCATTTTCTTTGTAGTCTCAATTGTATTAATTTCTGCTCTGATTCTTATAATTTCCTCCCTGCTGCAAGTTTTGGGCTCAACTTGGTCTCTTCTTTTTTTAGACATTTGAGGTTAAACATCTGGTTGTTTTATTTGAGCTCGTTTGGTTTTCCTGATTTGAGAATTCACTACTATAAATTCCCTTTTAGGAATGGTTTCATTGCAACTCGTAAGTTGTAGCATCTTGTGTTGGCATCATTGTTTAATTGCAGATTCTGTTTAATTTCTTCTTGAATTTCATCAACCCATTGTTTGTTCACAAGGGTGTTATTTAATTTTCATGTGCTTATGAAGTTTTTGTGATTTCTTTTGCTCTTGATTTCCATCTTCATTGCTCTATAATTATGTAATATGTATGGGATAATTTCAATTATTTTGCATTTACCTAGGCATGTCTATGGGCTATTATGTGATCTATTCTGGAAAACATCTTATGTGCAGCTGAGAAGAATGTGTATTCCAATGTGGAGTGAAATACTCTATAGACATCTGCTAAGTCCATTGTTCAGATATTTGGCTCAGTTTTGATATTTCTTTGTTGATTTTTTTGTCTAGTTGATCTAATTGTGACAGCAGGGTATTAAGGACCCCTTTGCAAGTGTCTTAGTGCTTATTAGATTTCTCATGTCCATTAATATTTGTTTTATATAGTTAGGTGCACTGATATTTCATGTATATATATATTTATAATTGTTATCCCCTCTTGTTGTTCCCTTAACAATATGTAGTGACTTTCTTTGTCTCTTTTGATAAGTTTTGGCTTGACATTCAGTGAATTAAGTCCATTTACATTGGTGGTTATAACTGATATATATTGGCTTATCCTTGTCATGTTATTTTTTTTGCTGTTGGTTCCCTGTAATTCCCCTCTTTTAATTTCTTGCCCTGCCTGATGGCTTCTCTCTATTGGTGTTCTTGGAATTGTGGCTTCATTATCTCTTTCTAAAATGCCCTTCAGAACAGTTTGTAGAGCTAGTTAGTTGGTGAATTTATAATTGTTCTTTGTCACAGAAGTATCTTACTTCTCCATTAATTTTGGGGATAAATCAATATGGATTGGAGGTTGTTTTCTTTCAGAACTTGAAGTACTTCACTACAAGTTCTCCTTGATTTGGGGGTTTGTATTAAGAAATCTTTGTGTCTTTCCCAAAGTCATACTTTCCCAATCTATTAAGGGTAAGAGGTTACTATCTATTTAGATTAGCACCCGGTAATTTGGTACTAGACTATGGTGATGGTTCTGACCTCAGCCAATCACAGTGTTGTCAACAAGGGAGAGCAACTGATTACAACAGGTATAATATCTTGTATAAAGTAGTGCAATTAGCAATATCAATAGCACCAAACATAGTCTAGCAACTGACAAAGTTCGGTCCCTATTGAACTAGTACCTTTCACTGTATAAGCAAGGTCTACCATTATATTACAACATCCAACATAAACCAGGAACCTGTATGCAATGTGTTTCCCCTAAGCGTGCTTTTACCTGTGGGAGGGAAATTTAAGCGGGATAGGGAACAAAACAGAGATAAGTAAAGAGAGATATAGTAGAAGAAAGGCTGGAGGGCAAAGGATGCACACTCAAGGTTTGGGAATCTGGAGAAGAGGGCAGAAGAGAAAGCATGAAAGAGGAAGCAAAACAATATCAAATTGAACCAGAAAGACAAGAGACACTTTTTACCAGGGGAAAATATAAAATCAAGAGAGATAGTTGAGGAAAGAGAGATAGAAGATTAATAGGACAGAAGAATTAATGTAGATAACCTAAACAACCTAAAAAACAAACAAACAAACAAACAAAAACAACCAGACAGAAAAAGGAAAATGATTCAAGCAAAGAAAGGAAAAGAAAAAATAAAATTACTCTGGTGTCTACATTTCTGTGTTAGTGTCTGAGACAAAGCTAATAAATGCACTATTCAGTTCCTTCAAATCTGCAGGAAGATCAGTGCTGGCCATCTTTTTGATAATGTGCTGTTTCTGCCCCCTAGAGGTGGGGTCTGGGGTATGCCCTAGGTACCAACCTTCCAGATATCTCTCAGCTGGCTCACCCATGTCTCTGCACTGTAATCATCTCCAGGCTGCTTTCCCAGATGCTGTGGTGCTCTCATTTAGAGCCAGTTCAAGGCTGCTCCCAGGTTGGTGCTCAGCTAGCCACACTTGGACCTTCCATGAGCTTGTCTGTTCCACACTGCTGATTACTCTCATGCTCTGGCTGTAGGGTTGGAGGGTGAGTACCCTTGTCCCACTGCTGGCTAATGTTGCTTTGTTGATGGTTGTAGGGCAGGGCGAGAATGTCCCCATCCTGTCCTGTTTTCTTCTGTGTCAGTTCCCTAATGTTTCCTGTGTCCCCTCCACATGCTTTCTTTCCACTTTGGGGTGTTGATTTCCAGATTCTGGGCACTTTGTCTTGGAGACGCTATACTGCTCTGCCATTTTTCTCTTCCTCTGAGCTATTTTAATGGCTTTCAAAGTTTGATAATTATTTGATGAGATTTAAAATTTCTCTGTTATACACATAGAAATACTAGATAATAGTTCATCAAAATGCCATCGCAATTTTTGGTGGCATTCTAAATATTATAATTTCCATAGTAATAGGAAAAGTAACTTAATAGGAAAATAATAAGCTTAAGTCTACAAATGAATTATTTTCCAGCAAAAAGTAGAGAAAGCATGATAATTCAATGAATAAAATTATTGCTCTGAAATGTATTTCTTATGTTGTGCAAATGCTTTATCTGGAATAATCTCTGCTTGCATAAATTGGAGATAATTTAGAGGAGAAAATGGTCTTTTAGAAAAATTAGGGATATTTTCATTTTCTTCTGCTAAAATGAGGCCCATTGTGTCCAGGCATTTCAATTACTTCTCATTTGGGAACTTCCTTAGTTACAATGATCAATTATATATAAAATTTTGAGGGACAGACTAGAGCTCTTAAAATATAGCACTGATACTTGCACTAGGTTATCTTTTTGTGAAAGTTTAAATGCTGATGGTAAAATGATGACAGTGATTACAAATGTACACTCAATTATCACATAAATTCTTCAAATAAACCAACTCTATTATAAAATAAGCATAACAATTCAATGAACAGGATCTCATAATTCAATAAGATGTGTTTCAAAAATTGGATGTGACAGAAGTGTTTAAATTTTTAAAACTTTTTCACCCTACTTCAAATCAACTCAGGATGGATTAAGTACTCAAATGTGACAAAACAAAAAGGAATAAAAGAAAACAATCTCTGAAAGATGAATATCTTATTTTGAGATAGGATAGTATGGCTTAGACCATTTTCCTTTTTCTTCAATTTTATTAGTATATGTTTGCAATTCGTGCAATTTACAATCATCTTGGGTGTGATTGTACATCTTGGGATTACATGCACTCATTACAGCTTTTATCCTTGTTTTTTCAACCTTTCTGTTCCCCCACCCCCAGCAGTTCCTCTATCCCCTTTCGTACTTCTTGATATAATTTGTCTTAGCTGATATTATATGTCATATAATATTTACATTAATTAGGGTGTTAGGTTTGTATTTGTGAAATATACTTATTCTTCTCATTTACCCTTCCTCTATTCCTCACTCTCCTTCCCAGTTCCCTTGGATCACTTCCCTATTGCTAGAGCTCTGTCCCTTTGTCACTTTCTACCAATCCTATATTATTTTCTTTGTGCTATGCCTCTCAGATCCCATATGATATTTATGCTTGTGTGTCTGACTTATTTGCACTTAATTTTCCAAGTGCATTCATTTTCCTACAAATGTTTTCAAATTTGTCATTGTTTATCGTCAAGTAGTATTTCATTGTATATAGATACCACATTTTATTTATCCATGCCGGTGGATCTATAGGGTGCTTCCAGTATAGAGCTTTTATGAATTGTGCTGCATAAACAATTGGTATGAAAATGTTGCTTTAGTATGATTATTTAAGTTCTTTGGGGAAGATACTTAATAGGGAGAGAGCTGGGTCATATGGAATTTCTAATTTCAGTTTCTTTGAGAAATCTTCATACTGATTTTCATAGTGATTGTACTAGTTTACATTCCCATCAACAATGCAGGAGGGTTACTTTTTCACCATAGTCATGCCAGCATTTGTTATTATTTCATCTTCTAGTGATTGCCATTATTTCTGGAGTAAGATGGATTCTTAGGATTGTTTTAATTTGCATTTCTCTAATGGTGAGAGATGTTGAACATTTATTCACCATTTGTATTTATTCCTCTTTGAATTGTCTGTTCATTCTCTTGCTCACTGGGTCTTTCATTTTAGGAGATTTAATTTGTTTTATGTCTTTATATATTCTAGAAATCAGTCCTCTGTTTAAGGAATGGCAGGCAAGATTTTTTTTTCCTGTTCTACCGAATGTCTCTTCACCCTACTATTGATTGATTCTTTTGCTCTGAAGAGCTTTTAAGTCTGACATAATCCCATTTGTTAATTCATGCTGCTATTTTTTGTGCAATTGAGTGTCTTTTTAGAAAATCCTTTCCTACTCCTTTTTTACCTATTTTATGTTCCAGAAGGTTTAACACTTCTGTTTTACTGTTTAGATCTTTGATCCATTTTGATTTTAATTTTGTATGTGTTGAGAGATAAGGGTCCAGTTTCATTCTTTTGCAAACAGATAACTATTTTTTTTGTCAGCACCATTGTTGAATAAGCTATCTTTAATCCAATACATGTAATATTTTTTGTGAAAGATCAGATAGTTGAATGTGTCTGGTGAGGTTTCTGTATCCTCAATTTTGTTCTATCAATCCATGTGTTTGTTTTTCCTTTAGTACCATTCTAGTTTTACCACTATTGCTTTGTAGTATAGCTTGAAGTCAGGTATTTTTATGCCACCTACTTTGCTCTTATGCCCAGAATTATTTTTGTTACTCTGGGCCTCTTCTGATTCTATATGAATTTTAAGATTGTTTTTTATAGGTCTGTAAAGTATGTTGCTATTTTGATTGGGACTGCATTGAATCTGTGTAACAGGTTGGAATTATGGACATTTTCACAATATTGGTTCTGCCTAGAGATCTCTTTCACTTCTTTGGTTAGATTAATTTCTAGATATTTCATTTTTCTTGAAGTTACTGTGAATAGTATTGTTTTCATAAAATCCTCATTTTGTTCTTTGTTGTATGCACAAATGCTAATGATTTTTATGTGTTGATCTCATATCTTGCTACTTTGCTGAAGTTAATTATTATTTGTAGAATTTTTTTTGATGAAGTTCTTTGGGTCTTCTATGCAGAGTATCATGTCATCTGCAAATAAGGATAAGTTAAGTTCTTATTTTCCTATATATGTATCCCTTTTTCTTTCTTTCTCCTGCCTAATTGCTCTGGCTAATGTTTCAAGTAGTATGTTGAATAGCAGAAGTAATAATGGACATCCTTGTCTTATTCCTGATTTTAGTAGAAATGCTTTTTGACTTTTCACATTTACTATGTTGCTGGGCATTGGTTTGTCATAAATAGCCTTTATTATGTTCATATATGGTCCTTCTATACCTGTTTTCTTCAGGATTTTTGTCACAAAGGGGTGTTGGATTTTGTAGAGTCTTTTCTGTGTTTTAACATAATCATGTTTTTCTTAAACCTTACTCCTGTTTATGTGATGTATTACACTGATTGACTTATGTATGCTGAACCATCCTAGCATATCTGGGATGGAACCTACTTGATCATGTTGAATCATCTTTTTGATAATGTGCTGCATTCTAATGTGCTAATGTTTTGTTGAACAGTTTTACATCTATGTTCATTAATGAGATTGGACTATAGTTTTCTTTTTCAGTTGGGTCTTTATCTTGTTTGGGGATCATGGTGATAGTGGCTTCCATAAATGAACTTGAGAGCACTCAATCTATTTCAATTTCTTTGAAGTGTTTGAGGAGTGTTGGGAATAAAACATTCTTAAAGGTTTTGTAGAATTCAGCAGCAAGTCTATCAAATCCTGGGCTTTTATTGTTAGATTCTTTATTACTGAGTCAACTTTATTGTTTGTTATTGGGTTGCTAAGCATGTTTATGTCTTTTTGTGTTTGTTTTGTTAGTTTTTATGTATCTAGGGATCTGTCCATTTCTTCAAAATTTGCTAATTTGTTAGAATATAATTTTTCAAAGCAGTTACTATGTTCTAGATTTCAACAGTGTCTGTTGCATTGTTAGGATATTGTACCTTTACATGACAGATCTTGGTTCTCATTTTTTCCCCTTGTCCCTGCCCTCCCTTCACCCCCTCCTCCCCTCCCCATCTACAAACACTTTATTTCCATCTTTTCATTATCTCACATTTTTTATTTTCCCTTATTACCCTTCCCCTAACAATCCCACCTTCCCTACACCTTTAGCTCCTTTCTTCCCATTTTGCAATGTCAGTAATCTTATTAGGATCTTCTGCATTATTGCAGATTATTCACACCAGAGAAACTATTCAGTATTTACACATGTGTTACTTATTTATTTCACTTACAGGTTTTTATAGTCTCAATTTCATTGACTTCCTCTCTTATCTTTATAATTTCCCTCCTTAATTTTAGTTTGGTTTGTTGTTGTTTCTTAAGTATCTTAAAATTTCTTTTAGGGTTATTTATTTGGGCTAGCTCAGTTTTCCTAATATGTACATTGATTGTGATGAACTTTCCTCTTGGGACTGCTTTCATAGTGTCCCAGAGGTTTTGTAGAGTTTTATAGTTATTGTCATTAACTTCCAGACATTTTAAAATTTGTTCTGTGACCGTATGGTTTTTTTAGGAATGTGTTGCTAATTTTGCAAAAATTTTGCAAAAGGTGCTTTTGCCTTTTCCACAATTTCTTCTGTCATTGATTTCTATTTTCAGTGACAGTAGTCTGATAGTATGTATGGGTGATTTCAACTCCTTTATGTTTACTTAAGCAGGATTTGTGCCTTAGTATGTGATCTATTTTAAAAAAGTACCATGTGCTGCTGGAAAGAATGTGCATTCTATTGTAGAGGGGTGGGATACTTTGTATATATCTATTAAGTCCACATGTTCAAGGTAAAATAGAATACTACTCAGCCATAAAGAATGAGAAATTAGAGTCATTCATAGGAAAATGGATGCATATCAAGGTTGTAGTTTTCCTTATTGACTTTTTGTTCAGTCATCTTAGATAATTTATACAATATTCTATTTCTTTGGTGCTTATATGTTTGATTTCTTTTAAGAAAATTGAGAATTTATAATTTAAAAGTCCAAAATATTTGTTTGAAATTTTGATAAAAAACAGCAGAAAATTACTAGTGTTTACAGTTTAATATATAGAGTCTAAATGTAGAAACTGTTTTTCAAAGTACTAATCAAATAATTACATAGCTTAAGAGAGGGAATATATAAACAGAAAATACAAATATAAAGCATTTATGAAAATGTATTTAATCATGTTAATAATCAATGAAATACACTTTTAAGAAGTATTTTTGCTAGCTGCTTTATCAAAATAGCAAATATTAATGAGGCAGTTTTAATCAGTTTTGCCAAGGGTACACTGAACTGAGCACAGCACTCCCCAAAGAAATGTAAATTTGACAAATATTTTAGGAAATAGTTTGTAAGTTTACCCAGAATTATGGCCATAAAAATGTTCTTCATTTTCATTATTTTTTCTACATTTTAAAAACATTTTTCTGAGGAAATTAATTCCTGATAAATTATAATTAATATAAATGTTCATCATAATGTGATTAATAACATCTTTGGGTAAATAAATCCTTCTATTATTTTAATTCATATATTAAAATATTGTGAATCTATTGAACTATCTGAAAGAAAACTTGCAAAAATAATGACAAATTAAATAGAAGATAATAAATAACCAGGATGAATTTACAGTGGCAGTGTCTGTCACTGTCTTCTTGCTGACCATGCAGCTAGGAATTATTTGTAATTAGATAGGGCCATATGGCTGAACTGGATGGAGTATTTGTAAAATTATGTACTTGTCTGGGGCCTGCCATTAGAGGTCATCTGTGCTGGTTACATTTACAGGAAGCAGATGGAGATGACTGTAATGACTTAGGCAGAATAGGATGATGATGGAGATGGCTTGTCCCCAAAGGAATAATCCAGCTCTCAATATGTAATTGCTCAGAAAAAACCAAAATTAAACCTCTATCAAATTTGAGCCACTGACAGATTTGGGATGTGGATTTCTTAAATACTAGTGTTAGCCCAAATGACACAAATGCTGCACATATGGGGGGGGGGCTAGATGCACTGATGTATTTAAAATGTTTGTGACAGACATGATTCACTTTTTTAGGTTGCACAGAATTCCCTAAGACGTACTAGGAGAACAGCATCACAAGTAACACTTAGAACAATAACATAGTCTTCTGAGATCTTTCTATCTCTTTTTCATGGATAGTAGAGCACTGTTCATGTACTTTTTATATTTCCAGGAGTTGTCCACATGTGTTTGTTTTAGATTGATACTTCAGCTAGACTAGCAGGCTGAAGTTAGATCCCTTTGGGGACTCTGGGGAATCTTCCACACTGCATTGCTATGGCTACCAGGTATCACCATCTCTCCTGAGGCATCTTTGATGAACTCTGCAGCAACACTGAAACTCCATTTTCACGTATCGATATTGTGTTATATTCTGTTCCAGTAGTTAAAAAAAAAACTCAAAAAGCAAAAAGCCTGAACATTGTTTAGTATTACAAGGATGGTATATTTAATGCACTAAGATACTTTATGTTTTCTTTAATGAAGAATTGATTGTATCAGACTTAATTGTGGTTTATCGAATTAGAGTGCTCCACTAATACGATGTGATAACATTGGAACATGATGAAGATACCATCATTGCTACTTGAAATTAAAATTATTATAAAAATAACAGTTTATTAAGAGTTCTTTTAAGGAAGCAAGGTAAAATTTTATTGTATTAGATTTATTCTTCAATAAGTAATACCTATGGTATTTTATCACATTTAGTGCTTATATGAGAAATTTATAGTATCATATTAGTTTAATACTATTTCTAATGATAATATGTACAATATTTGTTAGCATTTTTCATATTATAATCTGTATAATCATATTTAATAGCACAGTTATTCTTATTTTATATATTTTGTAGATAAATAATTATTTCAGTTAATTTGCAACTTAACTACAGCTATGTAATTTTGGCATCGTCAAGACAAGACCTACTTAATGAGGAACCTAAGAAGAAGCCATATCAAAACAGGACATATCAAAAAAGAAGTTATTTAGAAAAGGTGCTATTTGTTAAGACATAGGTATAGAAGAACAAGAATAAGAGCTGTTTCCTCCAGGAGGCCTGAAGGAAGAAGAGGAAGGAGCAATTTTTGGAATACAGAGAAAATCATTACTGACAAATCAGTAATTTCCTTGAGAAAATTAATGACCTTCAGTAGAGGAAAGCAGCCACCTCAAGGAACCCTTGGAAAGAACGAGATGGAGAAGCAATGTACGGGCCTTCCTCTTCTGGCTCCTTCTGATCCCTTTTCAAGCTTCCCTTTCAGCAAACCCAAGTAGGAGCCAAGGAATCTCTACACATTACACATAAGTAAGGCCTGAGGGCAGGATGGAGCAGGGAGAGTTCAAGAAGGTGGAAGGGAAGGGAAACTGTCATATGAACCCAGGCCTCACTGGACTAGCAGACATTCCTCTTACTGCTTTGACAGCCAAGGATTTGTACTTTGTTATCAATCACTAAGACCAGTGGTTAGATGAGTAGTGATGAATTAGTGTAATTTATGGAAGCTTTAGGAGACTAGTACAGCAGTTTTCTATTTTTAAAAAAATTAATTAATTTTATTGGTGCATTTAAGGTATACAATGTAATGACATTCATCATTGGAAATTTGAACCTTTATATAATCCACCTTCATTTTAATTTTTCCCATTCCCCTGCCCTCCTTCAACCCCTCCACCCCTCCCTATCTACAAAGATTTTGTTTCCATTTTTCTTTTTCTCATGTTAATTCCATTCCCATCATTCTTTTCCCCTACCCTTCACATTTCCCTTTCCACTTTGCATCTTTTCTTCCTGTTTCAAATGATATATTATACCTTTTAGTCCTTATTTGCACTTTCTCACACTATAAAAACTATTCAATATTTACACATGTCCTATTTATTTCACTTAAGTATCACCTCAATGTACATCTATTTAGCTATAATGTCTCGTTTCTCATTCTTTATGGCTGAGTAGTACTCCATTTTATAGAATAACCACATTTTTTTATCCAGTCTCCAGCTGCTGAGCAACGGGCCTGCTTCCAAGTTCCAGCTATCACGAATTGTGCTGCAATGAACACGGGTGCACATCTATCACTGTGTATGATTTTTTAATTCTCTGATAAGGATACCCCACAGGGGGGTAGCATGATAGATAGATGTCAAATGGGACTGCCAATCCTAAGTCTTTGAGGTACCTCCTTACTGATTTCCACAGTGGTTGCACCAGGATACACTCCCACCCAGAATGAAGAAGCATTCCACTTTCCCCACCGATTTGCCAGCATTTGTCATTGGTTGATTTCATGATAGCAGCCATTCTTTCTGGGATGAGCTCAAATCTCAGTGCTGTTTTCATTTTCATCTCTTGAGTGACCAGTGATGTTGAACATTTTTTCATATGTTTATTTTCTACCTCTTTGAAAATGTATGTTCATTTCAGATGTCCATTTTTGGATTGGGTCATTAAATTTGGGAGGTCTGATTTTTTAAAAGTTCTTTATATATTCTAGATAGTAGACCTTTTTCTGAGGAAGAGCTAGTGAAAACTTTTTCCCAATTTGTGGGTTGTCTCTTCACACTATTGGATGTTTTTCTTGCCGTGCAGAAGCTTTTTAATAGGAGTTCTCACTTGTTGATTATACTACTTCATGGGCAACTGAGGTTTTGTTCATAAAATCTTTTCCTATAGCAATGTTTTCAAGAGTTCTACCTAACCTCTTTTCCACCCAGTTTAGAGTTTCTGTTTTAATATTTAGGTCTTTAATCCATTTCAATTTTAGTTTAGTGCATGGTGAGAGATATAGGTCAGGTTTTAATCTTTGGCAAGTTGAAACCAAGACTTCCAGCACTATTTATTAAAAAGGCTGTATTTCCTCCAGTGAGGGTGTTTGGCTTCTTTGTTGAAGCTGAGGTGGCTGAGTGTTTCTGGACTTGTTTCTGCATCTTCTAATCTGTCCCACTAGTCCCCAGGTCTGTTTCTTTGCCACTACCATGCTGTTTTCACCACAGTAGCTTTGTAGTATAGTTTCAAGTTGGGGATTGTGATACCCCCTATCTTGTCTTTATTGTCTAGAACTGCTTTTGCTATTCTAGGTCTCTTCTGTTTCAAGTGAATATTTGGATTGTTTTCTCAAGTTCTGTGAAGTATGCTACTGGGATTTCAATTGGAATTGCATTGAATCTACACAGCAGTTTTGGAAGTATGGGCATTTTCATTATGTTGATTCTTCCTACCCAGGAGCAAGGGCTGTCTTTCCATTTTCTGATATCTTCTTCAATCTCTTTTTTTGGATTGTAGTTTTCAGAGTAGAGATCTTTGATTTCTTTCTTTAGGTGGATTCATAGATATTTTAATTTTTTTGTATGCTATTGTGAAAGAGATTATTTGTCCCACTTCTCTCTCAGTGGGTCTGTTTTGCATATACAGGAAAGCTATTGATTTTTGTGAATTGACCTTGTATCCAACTACTTTGTTGAGTTTCATTATTAAGTCTAGAAGAATTTTGGTGGAGTTCTTGAGGTCTTCTCAATAGAGCATCAGGTCATCTGCAAATATGACAATTTGACTTCTTCATTTCCTATTTTTATTCCTTTTCTTTCTCTTTACTAATTGCTGTGGCTAATGTTTCATAAACTATGTTAAACAGGAGTGATGATAGTGGACACCCTTGTCTTGTTTCTGATTTTAGTGTGAAGGATTTCAGCTTTTGACCATTTATTATGATATTGGCTATTGGTTTTTCATAGATGCTTTTATCAGATTGAGGTAGAGACCATCTATTACAATTTTTGGAGGGTTTTATCATAAATGTGGGTTTGATTTTATAAAAGGCTTTTTTTTGCATCTACTGAGATGATCATATGGTTTTTGTCCTTGTCTCTTTTAATATAGTGTTTTACATTATTGATTTACATATGTTGAACCATCCCTGCATTCATGGGACACATTCCACTTGGTCAGGGTGTATGATATTCTTAATGATCTCCTGCATTCTATTTGTGAGTATCTTATTAAAGATTTTTGCATCTATGTTCACTAGTGAGGTTGGCCTATAGTTCTTCTTTTCAGTTGGGTCTTTCTCTGCTTTGGATATCAAGGTGATGCTGGATTCCAGGAATAAATTTGGGAGTATTGCTTCCCTTTAAATTTCATTGAAGAGTTTAAACAGTAGTGGCAGTAGCTGCTCCCTAAATGTCTAAACAGTGAAGCCATCAGGACCCAGAACTTTCTTAGTTGGTAAGCTTTTAATTACATTTTCAATTTCATTGATCAATACATCAGGTTGTGTAATTGAGCTCATCCTGTTTTCTTAACATGAGTATCCACTGTTATGAATTTCCCTTCATGAGATTGCTTTCATTGTGTCCCATTAGATTTGTTTTATTGTCATAGTTTTTTAGTTGTAGGAACTGTCTGATTTCTTCTTTAATTTACTCTGTGACCCTTTGGTTATTCAGAAATGTGTTGTTCAATTTCCATGTGTTTATAAAATTCTAGTGTTTTTTGTTTTTTTTTTTGCACCATGTTCTGAAATATACAGGGGATAATTTCATTTCCTTTGCACTTACTTAGATATGTTCTACGAGTGAGCATGTGGTCTATTTTGGAGAGCCATCCATTTGCAGCTGAAAATAATGTGTATTCTGATTTTGTGGCGTGGAACACTCTGTAAATATCTGTTAAGTTCATTTGTTCAAGAGGTTGATTGAGCCGGGTGTGGTGGCTCACATCTGTAATCCCAGCATTCAAGAGGCTGAGGAAGGAAGATCTCTGAGTTTGAGACCAGCCTGGGCTACATAGTGAGTTCCAGGTCATTCTCAACTACATAGTGAGACCCTGTCTCAAAAAACCAAAAAAAAAAAAAAAGTTTGATTGAGTTTTAGTATTTCATTGTTTATTTTTTGTGTGGTTGATCTATTTATTTGTGACAGTGGAGTATTGAGGTCTTCCATTATTTTTGTATTATTGCTTATATTATTTTTCATGTCCATTAGGATTTGTTTTATGTAGTTGGGTGCACTTGCATTTGGTGCATTATACACTTATGATTGTCATCTCTTCCTCTTGGATTGTTCCCTTTACAAGGATGTAGTGCCCTTCTTTGTCTCTCTCAATCAGTGTTGGTTTGAAATTCACTTAATCTGCAAAGAGGATAACTACTTCTCCTTTTTTTTTGTTCTGGTCACACGGAGTATTGTTTTCCACTTTTTAACTTTCAGTCTATGAATTTCTTTTTTAATTAAGTTTGTTTCTTGTATGCAGCATATTGGTGGATCTTGTTTCCTGACCCATTCTTCCAGTCTATTTCTTTTGACTGGTGAATTGAGAACATTAACATTGATAGTTATAACTGATATGTTTTGATTTATCCTTGTCATGACTTTTCTTTTTGTTGGATTCTCCCCCTTTGCATTTAATTTCTTGTTGGGCCTGATGGATTCAGTTTGCTGGGTTTCCTGGGGTTGTGATCCTCATTTTCTTTTCCTAGGTTATTGTTTAAAATTTTTTGGAATGCTGGTTTAGTATTAATGAAGTTCCTAAGGTGCTTTCTGTCACGAAAGTATCTTATTTCTCCATCAATTTTGAAGGATAGTTTTGCAGGGTACATCAATCTGGGTTGGAGGTTGTTTTCCTTTAGGGCATGAAATACATCACACCATGCTCTTCTTACCTTGTAGGTTTTTCTTGAGAAGTCTGCTATGATTCTGATGGGCTTTCCTTTTTACATGATTGTTTTCTTTTCTTTAACTGCTTATAGAATTTTGTTTTTCTGTTGAGTTTCTGCAGTCTTAACTATTATATGCCTATGTGTAGATTTTTTTTTTTTGATCATAGCTAGTTGGGGTCCTATAAGCCTTACTTATCTGTATGTCAGTTTCTTTGTCCCTATTTGGAAAGTTTTCTGCCATTACTTCAGTGATTTTATCTGTACTTTTTCCTGTTTCTTCACTGACTCCAATCAGTCTTATGTCATTCTTTGAATTGTTTAGTGGCTGCTGGACTGATCTTTCACAGTCTCTTACTATTTTTAAGAGTTTTTTCTTTTCCTGGTCTCTAATGGTAATCCTATCTTCTATATCTGAAATTCTGTCCTTGCTTTAGCTCGTTCTGCTGCGTAAACTTTCAATAGAGTTTTTAATCTCCTGGAGATCAATTTGCATCTGATTTATGGATTCCATTTGTTTCCTATGTTGGGATTCTATCATGTTTCTCACTCCTTTATTTTTTTATTTTTTTATCTGTGTCTGCTCTAGATTTATTAATTATGTCTTATACTATAGGCACAATCTCTGCTGTTATCTGAGAAATTATTTGTAACTTCATTTTTTTCCAGATCCTCTTTTGTTGCCAGTTCAGTAAGTCCAGGTTGTTAAGTATCAGATTGTTCCATCTCATTTTCCTTTCAAGTTGCCTTAGGTGATCTGGAAGTCTGTTTTGGGGACTTGTTTATGTGTTTTCTCATTTCAACAGATGCAGCCTCTTTTGCCTTTTTTGAGACAAATTTTGGCTCCCCCAGTGGTCTTCAATTCTCACCAAGCCACCAAGACACCTTTTCTCTGCTGCTCACTAGTGCACCAATTCCTGGGTTCAAACACATTATTTGGGGTTGGTCTCTGACTGAAGCTTGTGTTCCTGCACAGCTCTTTCTTCGGCAGGCTTTGGTTGGTTAGTTTTCCCCAGCCTCTGGGGTCAGGGAAGATCACTGGCTAGGATCTGCCTGCATCCATATTGTTATGACCCACACTCAGTTTTCTATTGTTTTCAACATGAACTTCGATAGGAACAAGACCTGATAATAGAATTAGAGCATAATTTTCAAACTTAATATCACAACTAGTGGAGAGTCATGAAATTAATGTAATGGGTAACAACTAAAACCTAATAAAAGGAACAGGACAAAGTAGACAAGAATATATCATAATCTATCACCTCTAGTAAGATTAAGTCTTCTCTCCTAGGAACTTAAGAGTGAGTTTGTGATCATGTCTATGTGTATAAATATACATATATACTTCACTTTCTGTAAAATATATTTTGAAGCATAGGAAATGGTCAAAGGCATTTGGAAATTATTAGAGTATGTGATAGTATTCTGGTTGTCCCCTTCTTCAGTCATAACAAAGTGAGGAATTTGTGGCCTAACTACAACACAGATAATAAAAATAGTACTTTTTATATTTTTTGACAAATTTTAATATTCAGACATGACATGGATCCATATGAGCCAAACTAAATACTTTGATTTAGTAATTTTTATGATTTTTAAAATTTTCTGTTGTAATATTTTATTTTCTTTTTTTCTCATTAAGTTTATTGGTACATTATAGGTATACAGTACAGTTACGTTCATCATTGGGATCTTGTACCTTTACATGACAGGCCTTGCTTCTCATTTTTCCCCATACCTCTACCCTCCCTTCAACCCCTACTCCTCTTCCCACTTACAAACATTTTATTTCCATTTTTTCATTTTCTCCAATTTTTTCCTTTCCCTTATTACCTTACCCCTACCCTTCCCACTTTCCCTACACCTTTAGCCCTTTTCTTCCTATTTCACATTGTCAATTATCTCATTAGGATCTTATGTACTATTATAGTTTGTTGTAATATTTTCTATATATTAAATTTCTTCATAGCATCCAGGCCTTTCAATGTAAGAAGAAAGGGTAATTGGTAGTATGTGAGGGAAAGAGGAAATCAACAATTGATGTTCTGTTATGTTATTCAGTTTGTTTCCAATTCTTTTATACCATTTTATTGTTTTAAAGATTCTTGATAGGTAATACTCTTCCATCTTTATGAATGAGAAAACTAAAATTCAAATATTGCACCTTGGACAAACTTGCAGTTACCATGTATATAGTCAGAAGTAACTTAGTTCTATTTCAAACCAAGGACATTTGAATAATCAACAAATAGTCACTGTCTTTTGATTTTAAGACATATTCTTTCCATTATTCTTTTAAATAATGGAAGTACCAAGTAAAGCAATTTATTTATTTTCCACAATCTCTTCTCAGAGTTAGTTTGTGGTAAATTATAATATCATTCATTTATTTAAATATTTAAAAATATTTTCTTGAAGTGAGTCCCTCAGCACATTAGTCCCCAATTGCAGTATATTTAGAAGTTCAGGTGATTTAATCTATAGGGGATTTATTATGAAGAGGCATTTAGGGTATTTTTGTAAGTGATAAATTTTAAAAGCAAAGAAAATCATATCATATAAACTTGTGTCAAGAAAAGTGGATCCATGTTGGATGGAAATGGGGAGATTCTGATTATAATACTAAATATGTTAATAAGGATGTTCCTTTATTCTAGCCTACTTAGACCCATGTCTGGATCCCACTGTGAAGAAGTTGCCAGGATGACTGCAGCAAAGTTAATGACACTTTGGAAGCTTTACTTTGCTTCTGCAATGTAAACAATAGACAGGCTCTATTCAGTACTATATGAGTTCATTCATCATGTGGGGTAATTGCTAGAATATAGATGAAGCACAGTAGTTAAGGATATATGCATAGAGTGAAAATAAATTGGGAGAAAACATCAAACATTAAACTGTGAATCTAGAAGGAGAGGAAAGGAACAAAACAGTTGCTTTGGGCCAGCAGGAAGGAGACATCACTGCAACAGCTAGAGTGGGGAAGGTGAAAAAAATGGTATGGGAAATATTCATACAGAATGTGGAGAACACAGACTCACAGAGGGCTTGGATATATAGGGCTCTTTGTTCATACATGAATTAATTACTCAACATACACTTATGAATATCATACAGTACTAGGCACAGGAGATATAATGATCAACTACGATCCCATCCTACTGCAGATTAGAGTCTATTTGAGAAGACAGAACAGGAAATGAAATAGGTGGTTTGCTGATCAGGACTGAGTCATTGGGCTGTCATCACTTGAGGGTTTGACACACAGCCCAACAGGAATGGTTATTCCTAGTACTGTGCACTCTTCAGTTTGAAGTTATCCCAGGAAAACTCATTATAACTTTATTATACATTTGTTGTAACATTTACTATGCTCTGTATTTTACTATGGTAATTTCTATAGTGATACATTTTCTCCTGTATGTCAAAATGTAAATATAGAAAGAACATATTTTGTTTATCTTTGTATCCCCACAGTAAGATATCTGGAGTCACTTGGTACAAACTGAATACAGGATGCAATGGATTGTAAATAATAGTTTCAAAGACTGTGCATTTGAAACTACTTTATTTTAGTGTTATAAACTGATGACTTACTATTCTGTTAATGAGAAATGCCCCAGTAGTGAGAATTGGGGCTCTTAACCCAGGCCAGATTTTCTGGGGCTCATAGGACATGTAAACCCTTTTTACCTTCCTCCCGAGAGAAACAATTTCTGCTATTGTAATGATGGACAGAAACTTATCTTTAAACAGATAACTGGACAATATATAGAACTCATAATTCTAACGTGGAATTGCCTGGGCCCTTAACTCAGGCAATCCCATGGGCCATAGAAAACCCTTTTACCTTCCTCCTGAGAGAAGCAATTTCTGCCAGTGTAATGATGGGCAGAAAATTGTCTTTAAACAGAGAACTGGACAATATATAGAACTCATGATTCTGAGAATTGCCTGTGTTTTGTATTTGAGAACTGAAACTCTTGATAGGGTGTACATGTATTACAATAGTTGTACTGACCCACGATTATGCCTAGAATATCCTTTAGTCTACTGATTGAACAAGAAGATAACCTCTCCTTTTATAACGTTCAGTCTAAAAACTTTGTATCTGGAGTGAAGTCATTAGAGTGGGTAACGCACTTCATTGAACTATATTATTTAGTTTTCTTTCATCTTATTTCTACCTCATAATTATTTGCTTTACAAAAAAATGACTCATTCCACAAAATTTATCACAGCTTTGTTTTTCTGCTTTCCATTTGAAGCATTAATTTTATTGAAATTTTAATCATTATTTCCTGAGTACCTTGTCAAAAACAGATCTTTTACTTGAATTATTAGTTTTTTTGTGTTAACATTGTTTTAATATTTCTTTCTCTTTTTTTTTTTTTTTGGCACTAGGGATCAAATGTGGGTCCTTGTGCTTGTGAGGCAGGCAACTGAACCACTGAGCTAAATCCCTAGCCTCTTTAATATTTCTTTTACTTTAGTGGTTTTAATGATATCTAACTATGCTTCAGTTTTTAAGCCTGAGAAATTCAGTTCAGTGTATTATTGTTAATACAATGTTCTTAACCATTAAAGAATAAATTAGCTTATCAAATATTTATTTTTAAATTAAGTAAAGAATGACATAGTTTTAATATGTTTAATTTAATATAATTATTATTTGTTATGATTTATTTTACTTTCTTCCTTTACTCTTTAAAATATATATTTCTAAGACATTCCAATAATTTGCTAGATGATATTAAGATTGTTTAGTTGGGAATTTATGTTCTTCAAGAGACATTTATTTTATTTTATTTCTATGAGTTTGACATAAATTTATTAAATTTTATTGAGCCTCTCTTATCTCCAAGGCATTCTGAGTATTGCTGTCCATAAGGACACTTAAGTATAACCCATTCTTGGCATGAATGCCTTTTGATCGGCAAGGGGGAGCCAAATAAAATACTATTTAGGTCAGAAGAATAACCATCCATTTCAAGTTGGAAAGCCCAAGGGAGCTTTTAGAAGTAAGAGGCATTCAATTTGGACTTTCTGGACATGTCAGATTAACAAGTGGCAGAAGGCAGAAAGGCTGAATCACTTTGGAAGAGAATAATAGTCAGTGTTCTCATTGAATCAATCGTAATTTCTCAAAGTATAGCCAATGTCTCATTCAACTTGGCTTGGGCATTAGCGTTTTCTAAATGTATTGTGACTTTATGGCTTCTGTGCTTTTGTTTATTTTACCCTCTTCTGGCAATTTCTCTTCTCTATTACATTTTCTTCTACAGTATTCTCCTCCAATTGTCACTCCCACAATTCCCCAACCAAGCTAGAATAGATATAATCATTTATGTACTCTACTAGCGCATTTATATATATTTTATGATAAATTTTAGTTAGCCTACTTATTGGATTTCTATATGAAGAGTAAGCGCTGTATGCAAAAACAGTTTCTACATCCTTGTTACAAATTCACAATTAAGTAGAAACAACCAAGAGCTAATAAATGGATAATGGCAGTATATCCATACAATAGAAAGTTACCTATAAAGAGGAAATACTGATACATGTTATAAATGAGTCTTTATCAAGATTCATAACAAACATTAAACAAGTAAGAGACCTTAGACACAAAGGCCATGTGGTATAATCCCTTATGTATGAAAAATACTGTAGAGGCAAACCAAAAGATACTGAAAAATGTATTAGTGGTTACCGGGGACTTGGGGGAAGAAAATATAGGCTGCCAATAAATATATGAAAAAATATTCCACATCACTGGTCATTCCATAGATGCAGATGACAACAACACTGAGATTCTACCTCACCCCACAAAAAATGGCTCCCATCATGAAATCAACCAATAACAAATGTTGGGGATATGGAGAGAAAGGAACTCTCTCCATTGCTGGTGGGATTGCAGACTGGTGCGACCACTATGGAAAGCAATATGGAGATACCTCAAAGACCTAGGATTAGAAGTTCCATTTGACCCAACTATCCCTCTGCTGGGTATCTTTCCAAAAGAATTAAAAGAATCATACCACAATGATATATGCATACCCATGTTTATAGTGTCACAGTTTGTAATAGCCAAAACTTGGAAACAGCCCATTTCCCCATCAGTTGGAGACTGGATAAAGATGTGGTTTTTCTATAAAATGGAGTACTACTCGGCCATAAAGAATGAGAAACTAGAGTCATTGATAGGAAAATGGATGCATATTGAGGTCATACTCTTAAGTGAAATAAATAAGTCACACAAGGGTAAATACCATATAGTTTCTCTGATATGAAAAACTAAAAGTGTAAATAAGATCCTAATGGTATAATTGCCAATATGAAATAGGAAGAAAAGGGCTAATAGTGTAGGGGAAATGGGAAGGGTACAGGAAAGGAAATAAGGGAAAAGAAAAAATATGAAAAAAAATGCAAACAAAGTTTTTGTAAATAGGGAAGTGAGGCGGGGGTGAAGGGAGGGCAGGGGTGTGGGGAAAAAATGAGAACCAAGACCTGTCATGTAAAGTTACAAGATCCCAATGATAAATGTAACTGTACTGTATACTAAAAAGTACCATAATCTAAATGAGAAAAAATATAGGCTGCCTAGTGGATACATATTTTTTATTTAAATGTGAGATAAAAATGCTCTGAAATTAGATTGTGATGCTTGTGTAACATTTCGAATGAACAAATGCAAAATATACCTTCAATTATACCTTTAAATTTTAAAATTATGAATTTTTGCTACACAAATTACCTCTTAAAGAGAATATATTTACAAACCTTTAAAAACCCGTCATAACACTTAGCCTATGTGATTAGTTATGCTTAGATATTTCCCTATTTCTCCAAAGCCTCATGCCAATGAAGTGGGACTTTCTTTTTCAGAGCTGGTTGAATCTGGAATGTTTGAAGCTGGGGTTAAGGTTGTGTGGCTACTAAATCACTATGTGTGAGTGATTAATTTGACACTGCTCTAACCCTGGTAGTCTGAATAAGATAAAAAGGACAGAAAGACTCTGTTAAACTCCCTTATTACCTTTGCTGCCTTGTACACACCATGTTGTTTTTGCTCTGCCATGCCTGTTATCCCTGCCTTGGAGTCAGCTAATTTTGTACTGAAACTTCTACAAACTGGTACATTTTATGTATACAGTATGTTGACATTCATTATTGGGAATTTATACCTTTATGTAATATATCTTGATTCTTACTTTTTCCTTATTCTCTTGCCCTTCATTCAACCCTTCAACCCCTCCCTATTTACAAAGACTTTGTTTCCATTTTTTCCTTTACTCATATTTATTCCTTTCCTTATCCCATCCACTTCCCATTCCCCTTTGGTTCTTTTCTTCCTATTTCACATTATCTACTATACATCTTGATCCTTATTTACACTTTCAGTTTCTCAATCATAGAAATGACTTGGTATTTACACATGTGTGTCCTGTTTATTTCACTTAAGAGTATGGCCTCAATGTGCATACACTTAACTATAAATGTCTTTAGTTTCTCATTTTTTAAGGTTGAGTATTATTCCACTTTATTTAAAATTTGTTTTCTTTATCCACTCTCCATTTAAGGGGCATCTGGCAAAGAAACAGACCTGAGGATCAGTGGAAAAGATTAAAAGATGCAGATATAACTCCAGATACACACAGCCACTTCATCTTTGACGAAGGAGCCAAACACCCTGACTGCAGGAAAGACAGACTCTTCAATAAATGGTGCTGAAAACTGGGTTTCAACAAGCCAAATGTCAAAACTAGACCTATATGTTTCACCATGCACTAAACTAAAATAAAAATGGATTAAACATCTAAACATTAAAACAGAAACACTAAACCAGCAGGAAGAGAGGTTAGGTGGAACTCATGAAGACATTGGTATAGAAAAATATTTTATGAACAAAACTTCAGTCATATGTGAATTAGCACAAATAATCACCAATTGGGATCTTGTCTTATTAAAAATCTCTGCACAGCAAAAGAAACAACCAACAGAGTAAAGAGACAACCCACAAGGTGGGAAAAACATTTTCCAGCTATTCCTCAGACAAAGGACTATTATGTAAAATATATAAAGAACTGAAAAATATCAGACCTCCCAAATTTAAAGACCCAATCCAAGAAATGGGCATCTGAAATGAACAGACATTTCTCAGACAAGGAAGTAGAAGCAGCAAATAAACATATGAAAAATGTTCAAGATCACTGGTCATTTGAGAGACGCAAAAGAAAACTCTTTCCTTCTTTACTTTGGATTTTGGGTGTTTTGTCCCAAAAAAGAGAGAAAAGTAATTAACACAACCTGTTTACTTGAGATGAAGGTTTTCTTCACATGGGATCTTGACTATATTTTCTGGATTCAGATTCTCAGGTGGACAACTCACTCACAAGTGACCCAAATGGTACTTTCTCTTTGAGTCTTGACATTATTTGTGACTTGTTTATAACCAATAATATATGGTACGCATATAATATTGCCTGAGTGGAGGACCCAGCTAGGGATTCTTGAATCACTCTAATAGATAACTATGTGTTGTTTTAAGGCACTAAGTCTTCAGTAGTTTGTCATTTAGCAACAGAAAATTAATTTAAAATCTACCACTTAGCTATATGACTTGAACATATTCTTTAACTACCATTTGTGTAGTAACCAGCAAGAAAAAGTTGACATTTGTCATGTAGTAATAGAAAATGAGTACATTAAAATCTACTACTTAACTATGTGACTTTGAGCAAGTTCCTTAACTGCTATTTGACTAGTAATCAGCAAGAAAATGTTGATACATTATCAACAAAATAAACTATCTGAAATAATAGCTATGCAATGAAATGAAAACATCATGGATGCTTATTAGCACAATTAATACCTCTGTAAATTTTGTTCATTTGGTAAAATGGCAACAAAACCTGGTAACTTCTTATATTTCTTTAGTTGTTAATTACTTATAGTTGTATGGGACTACACTTCATCTATGTAACAGAGATTAGAAGATATAAAAGGTTTAGAATAAAATTTCTGAAAAACAAAATTACTTGACAGCTAAATGTTTTGTATAATGTATTTTCCAGTTAAATTTTAGTCTTCCCATAAAAATAAAAAATCCTCTTAAAATTCGTAATAGTCTGAGAATTCTGGACCTTTTTTTTTTTTTTTCCTAACTAAAGGCATACTTGCGTTTTATCTGTAGAGTGGTCTAAGAAAGACCACGTGAGCATTTCATATGAATTGGGTACTACACTATACTATGCTACCTCTTTTGGTGGCCATCTGTGAAGTAGAAAGGTGATCTTCCCCCCCGCCATAAATAAGAGAAAGACTCCAGAATTAAACCTATTCCAAGCAATTTGGTTAGAACTTCAAATTCAAGTCTTGTTTTGACTGTAGGGCCTTGCCATCTACCATGCTTTGCTATTTATTTTAGGAAATGAAGTGACTATCACGTTAGCTTATGCAGTTGCCTTTTCACTGCTTTGCTGGTTTGCTTTTAGAGGCTTGAAAAACTACAAATACATTTTAATATTTTTAGAACTGTTATCTTTTGTAAAACAAGTCACAGAACACACACTTTACTTATTTTACCATTGTTAATTTTTATATTTAAAGAGTAGCTTGCGTTCATTGGAAAATATGTATTATTTATTATTAAGGAGAAAACAGTTTACTCTTCATGTTTACGTTGAACAGAATATAAAGCACACACAGTGGATTCTCTTTTAAAAGTATTTTCTTGTTACTTGAGCATGAATGACAGAAAATAGTCTCAAATTGTTATTTTAGCATCTGTTATTCACTGACAGGTAAAGCTCACATTTCAAATATTGACTAAATTGATGTCACATAGTGTTATAGCTTTAGCGGAAATAAATTTGTTAAGTTTGCTCTTTGATTTTAAGCAATATACTCACTTGATGAAACTTACTTTAATCATTAATGCTTCATGTATAATAAAAGGCTACTATTATAATAATAAACCTGTGCTAGTAAAAAAACAAAAAATAAGTAAAAATTCCTGATCGAAAAAATTTTATTCAGAATTAATATTTAAAAATAGAAAAATTAATGTATTAATTTAAGTAGAAACAACAAATGCTTTATTTGTAAAATGAGTTAAAAATTTCAAGATCAACATGAAAAAATATTTAAAAATGTAATTAACTGTCTAGATTCTTCATTTCTGGTGGTGTAAATCAATGAACACTTTCAAAGATATTTTAAACTTCTTTATATTATTCTGAATATTTCTCTAAGTTTCTCAGAGAAATGGCATGAACTAGTGTTTGGACCTGTTTGGGCCTATCTCATATATTTATAAACCTACATCACACAGAATTTGAATAAAATGCAATGTATTTTGGAAGTGCAGTTCATGTTAATAACGCCATTAAATCTTTAAGATATTACATATCCTTAGTCAAGCTTATTAATATAGATCATGATGTTTTATTTATTTATTATTTATTTTTGTACTAAACCCATATTAACTTTTTCTTTATTATTCTCTACACAACACAATTATTTATATAACATTTACATTGTAAATAGGTAATCTAGAGATGATTTAGAGGAATACCATTTTATATACAGGACTTGAACATCCTCAGGTTTTGGTACCTGTGAAGATCCTGGAACCTATCCCCCACAGATACCAAGGGATGACTGTTTATTATACTTTGCATGGCATATTTTAATGCTATACTACATAAAAGCTATGTGTTATATTTTCTAAGAAATATGACTATTAATATATTTTTTTAATTTTTTTATTAAATTTATTGAGTTTATTGGTACATTTTAGGGATACAGTACAGTTACATTCATTGTTGGGATCATGTACCTCTACATGGCAAGTCTTGATTCTCATTTTTTCCCCTTATCTCTGCTCTCCCTTCACCCCTCCTCCCCTCCCCAACTGCAAACACTTTATTTTCATCTTTTCATTCTCTCACATTTTTTTCTTTTCCCTTTTTGTTCTTCCCCTATGCATCACACCTTCCCTACACCTTTAGCACCCCTATGCAACACCTTCCCTACACCTTTAGCTCCTTTCTTCAAATTTCTAAATGTCAGTAATCTTATTAGAATCTTATGAATTGTTGCAGATTATTCACACCAGGGAAACTATTCGATATTTACACATGTGTGACTTATATTTTTCACTTAGGAGTATATCTTCAATATGTATCCATTTTCCTATGAATGAATCTATTCTCTCGCTCTTTATGGCTGAGTAATATTCCATTTTATAGAAAAACCACAACTTCTTTATCCAGTTTCCAACGGATGGGCAAATAGGTTGTTTCCAAGATTTAGCTATTACAAACTGTGCCGCTATAAACATGGGTGCACATACTTCTCTGTGATATGATTCTTTTAGTTCTCTTGGAAAGATACCCAACAGAGGGATGGCTGGGTCAAATGGAACCTCCAGTCCAAGCTCTTTGAGGTATCTCCATATTGATTTCCATAGTGGTTGCACTAGTCTGCACTCCCACCAACAATGGAGGAGGGTTCCTTTCTCCCCACAACCCCGCCAACATTTGTTATTGTGTGATTTCTTGATAGCAGCCATTCTTTGTGGGGTGAGGTGGAATCTCAGTGTTGTTTTCATCTGCATCTCTCGAATGACCAGTGATGTGGAACATTTTTTCATATATTTTCTTGCTGCTTTCACTTCTTTGTATGAGAAATGTCTGTTCATTTCGGATGCCCATTTTTGGATCGGGTCTTTATATTTGGGGGGACTGATTGTTTTGAGTTCTTTATATATCCTTGATAATAGTCCTTTGTCTGAGGTACAGCTGGTAAAAATTTTTTCCCACATTGTAGATTGTCTCTTAGTTCTGCTAATGGTTTCTTTTGAAGTACAGAAGCTTTTTAGTAAGATGAGATCCCAGTTGTTGATTCTTTCTGCTAGTTCCCGTGCTACTGAGGATTTGTTCATAAAGTCTTTTCCTATACCAATGTCTTCCAGAGTTCTGCCTAACTTACCTTCCAGCAAGTTTAATGTTTCTGTTTTAATATTTAGATCTTTAATCCATTTGGATTTTAATTTAGTGCATGGCGAAAGATAAGGGTCTAATTTTAATCTGTGGCAGGTTGATATCCAGTTTTTCCAACACCATTTATTAAAGAGGCTATCTTTCCTCCACTGAGGATGGTCAGCTCCTTTGTCAAAGATGAGGTAGCTGAGTACATCTGCATTTGTTTTTGTGTCTTCCAGTCTGTTCCACTGATCCTCAGGCCTATTTCTTTGCCAGTACCATGCTGTTTTTATCACAGTGGCTTTGTAGTATAGTTTCAAATTGGGAATTGTTACACCTGGTGCCATGTGACTGTTGCCTATAATGGCTTTTGCTATTCTAGGTCTCTTGTGGTTCCAAATGAATTTTTGGATTCTTTTTTCTAGTTCTGTGAAATATAGTGTTGGAATTTCAATTGGCATTGCATTGAATGTATATAGCAGTTTTGGTAGTATGGCCATTTTCACTATGTTGATTCTTCCTACCCAGGAGCAGGGGATATCTTTCCATTTTTTAATATCCTCTTCGATTTCTTTTTTCAGAGTGCTGTAGTTTTCAGTGTAGAGATCTTTTGTTTCTTTTGTTAGATTGATTCCTAGATACTTCATTTTTTTGGATGCTATTGTAAAAGGAATTTTTTCCCTTATAAGAAATATGACTATTAATATTAAATATATCTCTTTGTTCCTTGTAGTCATTTCTTCCTGAAATTACGACTTTAAATGATAATGGCCTGTATTGATAATGGATACCAAGAGTGGCTACAATTTTTTTCACCTATTTTAGGAATAAACATATGATATAGATAAAAAACAGGTTGTATATAGTGAAACTTGAGTGATTCATCTGCCTAATTTGTTTCCTTTATTCCTCATATTTAATCATCAAACTCTAGCCTATCTATCTTGGAATCACATTTCTTGCCTTTTTTTTTAAGACAGGGTTTTCATTGCAGTCTGTGCTTGATTTCACTATCTAGTTCAGACTGGCCACAAACCCACAGCTATCATCCTGCCTCAGTCTCCTGAGTCCTGGGATTACAAGGCTGTGTATCTCTGCTGGCTTGAATTACCTTGCACCTTAAAATCCACCAGGTTTCTAGTCTTATCCTCTTTTAGTGTTCAGTACTCATGTGATTATAGTCTTCCTAAAACACATGCTTAATGTGTTAGAGGTTTCACATCCCACTAAAAATAAAATCCAAGGCTGGGGATGTATCTCTTGACAGTGCTTGTTTAGCATGTGTCAGGCTTTGGGTTACATCTCCAGCAACATACACACACACACACACACACACGCACACACACACATACACACAAACACACACACACACACACACTCTCTCTCTCTCTCTCTCTCTCTCTCTCTCTCACGAATGACTATATCGCTGATATCTACCTAGTGATTCTCATCTCCAGAGATTCTTCAATGTTTATTTGCTTTTAAATTGCATCAGATTACTAGACATTCCCTCAACTTCTACATACTCTTCAGCCAGCTGAGTTTTTTTATTCAGGCAACTTGGACCTAAGCTTTTAATTTTAATGAAAATATTTTTGATAAACTTGCTTCCATTAAAGTCATGAAAGTAAATTTTAATAAATTCTGGTTTCTCAAATGTCATGAGTTCTAATATATCTATTTTAAATGAACCCTTGGGAGACACACTTGAACCATATCAAAATCATAATACTTGATATCAGTGAATCTAAATACTCTTACTCCTACGTAGAATGAAGATACAGATACTAGATCTCTATCAACCTTGAGTCTAGATGGTACCAACAAAAATATGGCTAAGCTGGGGATGTAATAGCTCAATGGCAGAGTACTTGCCTGGCATGTATGAGGGCCTGAGTCCAATCCTTAACACCACTGATGTCGAAGGGGCACTGAAGTATAAGAAGAGTCAGGCTGTTACATAATCTTTGGAATCATATTGCCCTAGGCTAATAACTTTTAACTCTAGTATTAATATGAGGAAAAAAATTTAAAGGACCATCAGTTGCTTTCATCTGTTCCATGTAAAGGCTATTTCTACATAAGGTTTACTGATTTATTACATCTTAGAATTCAAACTGTCTATAGAGGTTTGTTTGGATTTGTGGGCAAGAGCTTTAGCCTGGTTCCATTTTCACATTTTGCTTGGTAAATCCCTACAGGTTTGATGATAGTGTCTTAGGTACCACTATGGGCACCAGTAGATAAGGAAAACAGCAGGCAGGTTTCCAGACAGATACACACCCCTACCAGAACAGCTATATATTAGGCTTCTAAGTAAGATTTCATTTCCAGAAAAGGGTCTGCTAATCCAATCCTTTTGTTTTGTAACTTAGAGTTTTATACAAACATGTTAAATAAAGTTCACAGAGGAAAAATATCAGCAAGATGATATAGATACAAAGTTTTTACCAGATAACTGCTCTAAATGCTTGACTTTTTCTACGCTTCAAAATTCCATCATTTTTACTACTACTACTTCACCATGTGCATGTTCTATAAACAGCAGTCAGACTCTCCTAAAACTTAAATTATATTACACAACTCATCTGCTAAAATCCCTTAAATGGCTCCCTATCTTGTTTAATAAAAGCCAGAATTCCTTCCAATGGCCTGCAAGGCCCTACATCATCAGTGCACACCACTACTCATGACAAACCTATGTCATGCATTTTTCTCCAACCTTCTTACCTTTCTCTTCACTCACAGAACTCCAGTTCTATTAACCTTTCGAGACTGTTCCTTAAATGGCCTCATACAGTAACAGCTCCTACCTTGGGGCTTTGGACTTGCTATTACCTCTGCCTAGAAAAGTCTCACAGGCTTGATCACTTAGTTCTTTCAGGTCTCTACTAAAATGCCACCTTCTCAAGGAAGTCTACTCTAGTCACTTTCTATAAAATAACAACACACTTACTCTTTTTTTCCATGGCACTTACTGTATTGACATATTTATGCATGTATTACCAGTCCCTCCTAGCTCCAAAATAAGCTCTTCAATGTATGGGGCTATTTTTATATATTGCCCAGTCCCTATCACTAGAAATAGTGGCATGGAATAAGCACTTAAATGTTGGTTGAATTTTTTTAAACAATACTGGGGATCAAACTTAGGACCTCACACTTGCAAGACAGGTGCAGCACCACTGAGCTAAATTCCTGGCCCAGCTGAATTGTGTTTTCAGATAATGATGTTTTATATTTGATAAATTAGCAAAGAAACTTGTAAATTGGTTCATAAGAACTCCACTTGGTGGAAAATCTTTAAGGGGAGAAGAGCAGTTCTGTACATGAAGCTAATTATATTTTCTCTTTTCATAAATTACAGGAGAGTGCCTGAGGGTATAGAATTATGCTTTTATTTTCTAATAAGAGTAAGATTGGGGTATCTCATATACTTTTAGGCACATATACTGATCTTTAGGTTTTATATTGCCTTTTATAGGACTTGTTTAAATTATATAATTTGTCTATGTTATTTTCTAATGGTTACTATTGTAAGATGTTCACATATTCTTTATTGGAAAAATTGTCAAAAACATTTTCCATCTTTTTTTCTAAAATACTTATTCTGTACCAGATAAGTAAGTAAATAGCAGGTGCAGTTCTTGTATAGGTATTTCTTAAAAGCCCTCAGAGGATTGCAGGTATATACAGGGTTAGAATACACTATGCTGAGGTTTTAAGTTTCCATCCTAATTCTAGAATGCTACTTACTTTGATCTACTCTCTTGCCCATCTGTCCATAACCCATGTTTCAGAATTCCCTTCTTTATGTCTTGGTAGAATTTTCAACAGTTCCCTTTCTGGTACAGAAATTCTGAAAGTGTGGAGGACTAAGGAGACTTATTTCCTCTCCATTTATAACTAGAAACTATACGTTGGCCGAGGTGAAGTAGTTATTGTTTTATTAACTGAATGCCTCAGCCTCTCTACATAGTAGCTCTGGCCCTCTGCTCTTGGGTTTAGATTAAGTCCTAAAACTAATTCTGTCACAGTTATGAATGTCAATTTCTAGATTTGATCATGAATATCATTTTTTCCTAATAGCAAAATAAATAAGAAAAACAGTAAATAGATACTAAATAACAAAAAGGCAGAGAACATTAAATGTTTTATTAATTAGGTTAAACGTGAAGAGATGTGATTTCTTTCTGAAATTAGGAACTGAAATACTATGTTACAAAAATGAAACTGAGCTGTGTTCACTTTATGAGAAATTCATTTAAAGCACAGCAATAGAGGAAAGTTAATCATAACTTGGTAACTGAAGGGATATCAGGCAAATGCACATGAACAAGAGCAGAAGAGGAAACAGTATCAGGTTGAATAGAAGAAATTTTATGTTAAAATCATTTTAAAAAATCATATAAGATAGTAAGGATCAGAAGGAGATAAATGTATGCTGTGAAAACAAAACAAAAGGAAACAGATACCTGTGAATGTTTTGTCATGCTGACAACTATTGATAAAGCTGTCTCATAATTAGAATGAATTTGGATTTGTTATAGTGTTGCAGAAAGTCCTCTATCATCTATTTTTCATAGCTGTGATTATATGGACAAAATAAAGGGATGATATGAAGAAGTAAATTGTTACAATCAATAATCATAATTTTAAAAGGTTTATAGAAGCTTGTATGGGAAATACATTCATGTTCAAATTATATTCAAGAAATTGGTAGCAAATAAAGCTTTATAAATTAAAATGATAGAAAATTATATACCACATCATCAAATAATGATCCAATAAATTAAATAAAAAATAAAAGAAGCTCTCCACAAGCATTTAAGCAACACGGATATTAAGAGTTACAACTCTTGTTGTAAACAGGAAATATAAAGTGTGGGAAAAAAATCAACTAGGAAGCAATGAGTTAGAGAACACATTACACCGTAAACTATTTGCCAATGTAAAGGCTCAGAAGAACATTTACTATTTAACTACAAAGTTCTCATAACAAAAATTTTGGAGTGAAGAACAATAATTAATGTGAAAGAAACCAAATAGATTGATGAACTTGGAAATTCAAAGTAGAATGTAGTTGTGAAGCAGTGTGCGAAAGGAGAAATGGGAAGCTATTACACACTGGAAATGAATATACTCACTATTTTGTGATCTATTTAGTGGATATGAGGCTGGTAGTGATGATTGCACAATGTTAATGTACTTAATACCATTAAGCTGTAAAATTAAAAATGGTAAGAGGGTGAACTTTGTTATGTATATGATACACTATTTTTAAAAATTTACTTTTCCTGCTTCTACACATATACTTCTCACACTTGTATTCTGGATTCAAACATGTGGAATTTTGTTGGATGGGGTATATTGCTGTAAGCAGACATTTATATAACACACAGTTTCAAATGCTGTAAGCAGACATTTACATAACACACAGCTTCAAAAATTCATCCCTTAATTTGCTACTGTAAATTTTTACTTTAGCATAGTATTATTCAGCTAATCATTTCAGTACCTTCCCTAAGGGACACAGAAAGCAATCTTTGTCTTCACCCACTTGGAACCATGAGTGGCAGCACATGTGTCCACCTGGGATTTGCACCCATATTATGCTTCATCCAACAGGTTTTGCATATGTGTACCTGAGCATCACAGATGACATAGTACAACCCCACACTCTAAAATGTGTTTTGTTTTGTTTTGGTTTCTTTTTTATTTTATTTTATTTTTTTGTACCAGGGGGATGGAACTCTGGAATTTGAGCCTGCGAGGCAGGTGGCAGAACCACCGAGCTAAATCTCTGGCCCTAAAATTTGTTTTCTAAAAAAAATTTTTCTTTTGATTTTTCTGGTAGAAGTAGTCCAGTTTAGTAGAATGCACATGAAATACCAGATTAGCAAGTTTTGGAGGAGGTAAAAAAGTGAGTCATCAAGTTACACTTGCATAGATGATTAGGAAGATCCCTTATGATAAAATACATGTTTGCATAACAGAAGAATAATTTGAGTGGATGGTGATGATGATGATGACGGTGATAATGGTGATGGTGACTACTTTGACATTGGCCATGTGAGCCAAAGTTACTGTGACAGCAAAATGAAGCAAGAATTGTCTGATATAGACACAGGGAATGTAGACCTCCTTGATTCAGATGATGAAGAAAACAGCAGTATGAGTACATATTTGACTAATCAAAATATTGCAAATCATCGCACAACCAAATGGAACGATCCAATGTTAGAACTAGGTTTGAAAATTTAGTGAGGGTCTGGGCAGGGCAAATGTATTGGACAGAATCCCAGTACTGCATTCAGTGTTTTAAATTGTAGCAGAAGAAATGCTGCAAGATGCTGTGAAAAACATAAACACTGAAATACAAATAAAATCTATTGTATGCAGCAATAGCCATATTTAAAAATGTATTTATTATGACACCTCAGTGGCTGAAATGAAAGTACTCCTATGTCTGATGTACTTCGCAGGGTTTCTCATGGTAATTGCAGAAATGTAAAAGACATGGAAAAGCAGTGGGTCAAAATATAGGTTAAAAATTTATACTCTTGTAGATGTGAAGACTTTCAATTTAGAAATCTGTCCTGGAACTCAGCCATCAGGTCCTTATACCTATAGTAATAAACTGAATAATGTGAACAGCTTTGTTGCTTCCATCTCACTTTCCTCTGCTTCATAGATGATAAAGAAAAACTAATTGGTACTGCTGAGGTCAGCATTGCACCATGATGGAAATATCAACAGGGGAACCTTGACAAAATGGAATCCTGAGGTAGAAATTTTATACAACAAAACCAAAGGCAACATAAATGTTGTTGATGAATTATGCAGTAACTATTATGTTACTCAAAACACAAAGTGTTGGCCAATGGTTATGTTTTACTCAATCTTAAACATGTGGCATAAATAGTTTGATAGTTTACAAAGAAAATAACAAATGAAAAAATACCATGGAGAAATTTTCTTAGAGGGTTAAGACTGGAACTCACAACAGATCATTTACAGCAGAGGAAAAACAAAATGTTTCACAAAAAACTGTGGAGCACATTGGTAATCTGACAGATGAACAGGCAGGTACAGTGTCACAAAGACCTACTACAACAATAGGAAAACCAAAAAGATGACAATTGTGCCCTACAGGAAAGGACAGAAAAATAAAACATATGTGCTATCAGTGTAAGTGATATTTGTGTATGTAAAATGCAATTTTCATGAGTGAAGAATGCCTTGGGTGTAACAGTTGAAACAAATATTATTTTTGTTGTAGAGTTCTATTGGTATTTTCATTGTAGTTCACCTAGGTTTTATTTCTGATTTATCTCTTAGGCTTTGTAGGTAAACAGCTGATGTGAAAATAATGTCTATTCTGAGCACTTGTTACATTTTTGATATTTTATTTTATTGATATCTTATTTTCCTTCTAAGTGCATATTGCACAGTATAATAGAAAGCCTCTGACAAAGCAGTAACATAGGAGAGGTGACAAGAACAGCCTTCCACATAGCAAAGGAAAGCTAAGCACATGTGAAGTCAGTGTATGCAAGATGTGTGTATGGAACATGCAGTTGCTATGTGTAAAGACTGCCTCAGTGTGACAGTTGATAGATTAGTGGTTGACTTTTGTTTGTGTTTACATTGTAGTTCATAAAGGTTTTCATTTCTGATATGATCTCTTACTAATCTGTAAGCAAGTACACAGCTGATGTGAAAATGATGTTCACTCTAAACACACAATACATATTAGAAAATTTATACTGTTTTATTGATAATTTATGTTCTTATTAACTACATTGTATAATATAATAAGAACCTCCTGAAAAACAGGGCAAGACCACCATAATGTCAAGCATGTCTTACAAAAAGTCCAGGAAAACAAAACACATACACTATCAGTGTAAGCAATACGTGTGTATGGAATGTGCTGCTGTCATGTGTGAAGTCTGCTTTACTTGCGATAACTGAAGTAAGGATTATATTTTGTAGAGTGCTACTGGTATTTTCATTGTAGTTCACATAGGAATTTATTTCTGTTGTCCTTATTCAGATTTTGTATACAAAAAAAAAACCCAAAGATGTTGAAAATTTTGGTGCTTTTAAAATAAATAATAAAAATGAAATGCTTTATTTTTGGATTTCTCCTGTAAAGTACTCATTGTTTATTATAACTGAATTCATAAAGTTAAAATTAATAGTTTATTAATAGAAAGTCTAAAGTATAATGGTGTGTGTGATGCACCCATGTTTATATTCATTTATGACAAAATTATTGTTGTATGCCATTAAACAGCACTTGTGTGCTGAGGTTTGTGGTCTTATTTCTCTTTGCCATAAGAAGAACATTTTTGGACCGATGTTCTAGTCAAGGAAGATGATCTGCGGCCTGTGGAGCAGCTATAAGTGATTCTGCTGAACTAAACCTACATCAACTGGATCATAAGATTGGAATGTTCTCTGTTTAAAGCTACTGAATATGGAATGCTTGTAACCTAATTTTTTTGACATTGAAATGAACCGAAGCTCATTGCTAGGTTCACTTATTCTTTAAAGAGAGGATAGTTTTGCAGTTATTTGCTTACTCTGTACATAAAAAAAATCTGTCATCTGACATTTTAAAATTTTAAGTAACAGTTCAAAATAGAAAGCATAATATAAATAAAAATGTTCAAACTTGAATAAAAATGGAATATATATCAAAATTGGGACATTGTAAAAATGGTCCTTGGAAATTGCTAATGTTGAGTATTAGGCAGAAAATTAATGAGAAGCCTCTATATTTTTTTCAGCTTTAATTGAGTTTATTGGTACATTTTAGGGATACAGTACAGTTACATACATTGTTGGGATCTTGTACCTCTACATGACAAGTCTTGGTTCTCATTTTTTCCCCTTGTCCCTGCGAATTTGGTTGCATATTTAAAAAAAGAAGAGCACAAGGAAGTATCTAATAAAAGGCAGAACATGGTTAATGAAAAAAAAGATCATGGATAGATAATAAAAAGCCAGAAATGTAGTTGTCTGGGAAAACTAATAAGTTGGGTAAAAATTTAATAACTGTTAGAGATAAATTCAATGAGGGAGAGCATAATAAATAATGTTAGATTTGAAGAATAATACAGGTAAAAATAATAACAATATTATGTTAACCAAAATGAAAAACTGGAAAAATAGAATTTAGCACAAATAACTCTGGATGAAATATAATAAATTAAGCTTTAACATAAACCATAGTAGAATGAGACTCAGATTATTTTACATATAACATTGATTGTACTTTAAAGGGAGAGATTATTCTAGTAATACAGACCCTTCTAGAAAATAGGAAATGATGGATAGCTCTAGTGCATTTTATGAGTCAGGTATAATCATAACATAGAAACCCAATGAGTAGAGTGTGAAAAAGAAAAAAATATAAATCAAAATTTGTGAAAATAGATATTTAAAGCATTTTAGTAATATTATACAGAATTCACAACGTTTTAAATAAAAATTAAGTGTATTTTGGTTGTTGGTGTATATCTAACAAATCACATCAAAACTTATTACATTAAAAACAGTGGTGGTGAACTTATGGCACAGATCGTGCAGCAGGATAGTTGGATCACCAAAAGCTCTAAAAATTCTCCATCACTGCCTTAAAGCAACACATATTAATCATCTCATATGGTTTCTGAGAATCAGGTATCTAGGAAACTTAATGAGGTCACCACTTTTATGTCACCCATTGGTGACAGAGGTTTCCATCCTAAAATGAGGGGGGCAGTGGGATACACAGAACTCACACCAAGAGGTGAGGTAGACAGTTTATTAATCACATATTGGTGCATCCCAGGAAAGGACCACACTGGGTCACATGGGGAGTTGAACTTAGAAACACTGTGAACAACCAGGTATTTGAAGGAGTCTGATTTTTGTCAATAGGATGAAGTGACACCTGATTCCCACAGGAAATTTTCTGCACTTGTTTGAATAATTCTATGGAAAAGCACAAAGCTGCATCCCAACCCTGAGAAATTAGCAGGAAGGGTGCCTAATCTTGAATAAGGAGGATTGCTTGTAAAGGTTATTATATCCCCAGAGGCAGAGTAGGGAGGGAAACTTGCATCATTCCAGAGCTTCTGTATTTCACAGAAGCCCATATAAGGCACAATGATGAACTTTAATTTTAGCCTTTATACCACAGCCATTCCTGAAGTGTAGCCAGACACTTGAAGCTTGTCTGACACTGAGGAACCTGTTCACAAAATGACTCACATACCAACAGCTGTATATTGGCAAGAGTTCTAATTTTCTTATGTGCTGTTGTCATGAAGTTTCAGTTGCTTGTCATATCTACTTCTTCAAAAGGCTGTGCAAAATGGCAGCTGGTTTCCCTTCAAGTGAGATGAGGATTGGACTAAGATGGAAGCAGTGTCTCTTGTAACACAATCTCAGAAATGGCACATTATTTTTTTTAACTTTCAACTGGTCACTGAGACCCAACATACAAAAGTTGAGACATTTCTCAGACAAAGAAGTAAAAGCAGCAAGTAAATATATGAAAAAATGCTCCACATCACTGGTCATTCAAGAGATGCAGATGAAAACAGCACTGAGATTCCACCTCACCCCACAAAGAATGGCTTCTATGAAGAAATCAATCAATAACAAATGTTGGCAGGGTTGTGGGGAGAAAGGAACCGTCTTCATTGTTGGTGGGACTGCAGACTCATGCAACCACTATGAGAATCAATATGGAGATACCTCAAAGAGCTTTGACTAGAGGTTCCATTTGACCCAGCCATCCCTCTGCTGGGTATCTTTCCAAAATAATTAAAGGAATCATACCACAGAGATATATGTGCACCAGTGTTTATAGCAGCACAGTTTGTAATAGCTAAAATTTGGAAACAGCCCATTTGCCCATCAGTTGGAGACTTGATAAGGAAGATGTGGTTTTTCTATAAAATGGAATACTACTGAGCCATAAATAATGAGAAATTAGATTCATTAATAGGAAAATGGATACGTATTGAGGATATATTCCTAAGTGAAATTGGTACATTTTAGATATACAGTACAATAAATGTAATTGTACTGTATACCTAAAATGTACCAATAAACTCAAAAAAAGAAAAAAATTGAGGTGGGACTTAGTGGTAGAATAACTATGCATGTTAGTATCAAAATGCAGGTACTGGTTCTCTCATGACAATAAATATTCAGATAGTATAGAAGCTGAGTGGTGACCACTAGGAATGAGCGCATAGGAAGGGGCTCCTGGAAGCCTGGATCTTTGGGGCTTGTGAACTTTGGTGAGGGGAAAAAGGGGAATTCTAAGTAGGCAGAAAGCACTGTGCAGTGATTCACTGGGAATACTGAATGGGCATTAAGCCTGGCTAAGGAAAGATGTAGCTTGTATCTCAAGCTTTGCTTTTTTCTGCAGGCAGCAGTGACTGGGCTGAGTTTGACTGGTATGTCTTCCATAAGCATAGAAGGGGGAGTGTGCCAATTTTCCCAATCATGGATGGGACAAATCTTCATGGAATACAAGTTTTATTGGTGTTCATTTGCTCAAAATTTATCATGTGTATGTGTTTAAAAATAATTCTTAGAAATAAAAAATGAAGGGTATTTTTATTGCTTTTAGTAATGAAGGTCTTTTTCATCTAAAAAGAAAGATCGCTAAATATGAAAAGGAAAAGTTCAATAATAGCTAAATTTAGTGGAATGAAAATCTAAAAATTGGGACAGTATTAGAAAAGATTTGAAATTATTTAACTGACAAAATATTAGAATTTCATTTATATAAAGCACACCTAACAAGCCAAATAAGAAAATAACTGCAATAGTGAGAATGTAAGTTGGTATAGTCATGTGAAATATTTTGGCACTAATTTGTTAAGATGACGTATTCACATGTCTTATAGTCCAGCCATTTTATTGCTGGATATTTCTTATGCAAATTTATTTTATATGTGTATATGATATAAATAGAACAAATTATTTTAATTTTTTGTAATAGCAAAGAGAACCAAAATACATAAATGTTATTGATAAGGGAATGGACAAAGTACATACTGAACAAAGAAACATTTTTCAGTAATAAAAATGAATCAGCATAATATGAAAAGGATGGATCTTGGGAATATAGTACTGAAATAAATTCAATGATTACACAGAGTCTGATGAAATTTTATAAGATTGCAAAAAAAATAAAATTAAATAACACAGTAAATGATTATAAATAACTTCTTTAAATGCTGAACAAAAAAATCCAAGTAGTGTTTATTTTATAATGAAACTACAATTTATTTTGAATTGTTAACAACAGAAAATGAAAGAAATATCACAGTGTGTTCCTTCAATGAAATAGTACATATCAACTAATAGAGATAAATTAAGTCTACCTTCATCGTGTGAGCTCTATCAGAGAAGCCAACCACAATTCCTCTTCTTTGAGGCTAACTAGTTAATCAATAGTCACAAATGTAATTTAAAGCAATCTATTATTTCAGTCCAATAGTTAATAATTTTTTCAAAATGAATGATCTAAAAGAGATTCATCCATAAAAGGAATAATTTCATTATCATTTTTTTTGTTTGTTTTTGTTTTTTTTGTACCTGGGATTGAACTCGGGTCCTTGCGCTTGCAAGGCAGGCCACTGAGCCACTGAGCTAAATCCCCAACCCATCATTATCATTTTTTGAAATGACTTCTTCTATATAAAGTGCTCTTTTGTTATTACAAAATAACTTTATTTGTATGAAACTGTTTTCTCCTTTTCCCCTTTTTCCTTTTAATTCATAAATAGCAAAATTTGAAACATTTCTCTTTGCTTTAGCTTGACAACAGTAAACCTTTTGTTAAAAACAAAATAAATGAAAGAAAGACAGCCATTTAATACCCTGAGATACTGCTGGATGGCATTAACTGTAATATCTGTTTACTTCCTAGTTACTTTGGGTCAGAATGTCACTTCCAGAACATTAGTTCCAGGATGTAAAGATGCTCCTAGATGTCATGGAAGAGCAGCATTATATTAATTCAATTGTACGTTTCTTCAAAATTCTTCAAATTCATTTTTTTAATTGGCCTAATATATTTTTTTCTAAATACTTCCAGATCAGAAGTCAAGGAAATGGTTTTACTTTTTTTTAAAGTCATGGTATAACACATCTACCTCCTTTCTTGAAACTCAGAGTAGACCTTTCAAACTGTCTTCGGTATATTTCCTATCTCTTTGATATAAGTAAACTGAATTCTATATTGATATTGTGACAAAATATCCTCTTTAAACATTGGATATTATCTTTAGTGTAGAACTGTTTTATTGGTATATGGGTTATCTTAATGTAATTTTATTACGAAAACAGTCATGCTACAAACTGACAGAAAAACTTCAAATTAACTGAATTTATTAAAAATGAAAATTACAGGTTATAATCCTACAGTAGTATACTTTTCCAAGTATTTTCTTTATTATATAGATTACTGTCATTGCAGTTCTGTGTAAGAGTCAGGAAAAGCTGGCTAACCTGAATTTTCTTGGGCAGATACATTTTAGAGCACAAATTTGGCACTGTTGTAATTTGACCATGACTAGTATCCTCATTTTGAAAGCATCTAACGTCACATTCTGCAAAGTATCAGACAAACATGACTCATAACCTGGGTGAGCTTTTCCCAGAAGTTCACAGAACAGTTAATAGAAAATCTATGTACCACTCCTCCAAAAATATATTGCTAAGAAATCTCATTGACAAAGAGATGTAATCTTTTACTTCCTCCTCCCTAACTACAAGTACTTTGATAAGGATGGCTTCTGTAATTTAAGTGGTAGGTAGCTTTATGTAATTATCTAATATTTCTAAATTTGTCTCTTGGTAAAGCAGCTAGCAAATTTTACAAAAAATATTTTATGTCTTAGAAGTATAGACTAATGTAAATATATATTCTATGCTAAAAATCTTGAATGTAATTTAGGCTACTTTTAAAGGTATAAAATTAGCACATACCAATGTATTACTGTATTTAAGATTCATTTTCTTTTATGCATATGAAACTGCTTACTCTAATATATCTGGAAGTATAAATGAATAATTTCTGCTTGTCACAATGATGCGTCAATTGATAGTCTTTTGTTTTTGTTTTCGTTTTTTTGTTACCGGGGATTTAACTTAAGTCCTTGAGCTTGCAAGGCAGGCCCTGGAACCACTGAGCTAAATCCCTGGCCCTATGGTCTTTGATTAGTATTTAAAGCATATGTTTGCTCTAAAATCACTAGATTAGTATGCACTGACTAAAAAAATGTACTAAAACAGATGATTTTTGAAGGCATATGTGTGGTAGGTGAGTATGAAAGTCATATAATATGACTGTTGCAAATATTGTCAAATTTCTCCATTCTATATGCAAAAAATTCATAGCCAGTGGACATAGCATAAAAATTGGGCATATAAAAGAAAGATGTAAGGAACTGGGTTTCAAAAGTCTGTATATGAGGATTCAGAGAACTTCAGGCAAAAGAGAAAATAAAGTACTAATAAACCAAGTAAAAGTGAAGGAGGCAGTGGAACAGAGGCCTTGACATTCAAGAAGTGTCAAAGTACAATGTTGAAGAAGCAAACTAGAAATTTGTGGTCAGAGTTGGAGATACTTGGAATAGTGATGTTGAATGTGGAGCAATTTGTCATCCAGCAAGACAAGTTTTCAGTGATAAAAACAAGTTGAGAAATTTTTAAAAGAGAAGTGAACAGAGTTATCTCAGAGAATTATAGAAAATCATTGGGCAATTTTGAGAAATGAAAGAATGCAAGTCATATCTTCTCACCTTGAAATACAAGTCAATGGGTTGACCAAATTTCAAGAAACACTGTGTATTCTGATGCAATTAAGAGAAATAAGTGGAATAATATCAGAAAGACTGAGGGTGTTGGAAGAATTTGGTGTGAATAGAGCTGTTTGCCAAGGCAACATGAAAAATGTACCAAAGACATGGCTGATTCAGGAGCAAGAATATAGGGATTTCACCTGGAATAAAGGAAGAGCTAAGACCTAATAGCCAGGGCTTTTCAATTTGAGCATTAATTGGTGAATTAAATAAGTATGAGTAGTATCCTAAACAATTTCTTTGAATGAATTGGGACTCAGGATTACATAAGAGGTACTTTGGTTGCAAAATTTAAGGATGCTTTCACTTTCAGTGTCATGGACATGTAGGATTGACTCTTAAACTGTCCCGAGAGAGAGCCTTATTAAATTTTAACCTTTTCACTCCAATCATGCTTTGTGTTTGCTCTGCCCTGGTGCATTTTACAATAATCACCTTACTAAATCTGGGCCTGGAACACAACTTTTCTGGGACTGAAGCCTCTGCACTTGTGTGCATGCTAAATCATGAACTCACACAATCATTTATTTGCTTATTTTGTGGCTGTGCTTTTTGTTCTTGTATTACACTCTTTCATTTATGTAGAATCCTGAGGTGGTGAAAATAATTTTCTCTCATTATCCTTCAAAAAATTTGTGCAAGGCTGTTTCCGTTCAATGATTTTTAAAATGATTTTGCCAAGATCTAAGAAATACACCATCAAGGACATTAATTTGAATCACACTTAATTTATAACCATCTACAGAGCTTTTGTTTGCTAGGTTTTCCCATCAGAGAAAAAAATGATTTCATTTTCCATTTCCGTTTCCATTTTCCATCCATTAGTAGATAATTTTGGTGGATTAATTATGTCTTTAGAAAAGATTGGTGCTATTCTTTATGTGGGTCCTGAACTACTGAATTGATTTCTATACATTTTGCATATTTTTGGGTTATATGGTGATCATTTTTTCATTATATTTTAAACTTTTTGCTAGTATATAAACAAGTATTATTGTAATGTTAATTGTAACTGAACTACACAGTGTGATATTGTATAAAAAAACAAAATAAATTGGCAAAATGTGTGCCTGCTTGTAATCCAAATAGTAGATTTCTCAAAGTATGTAACAAAATTTCAGATTTAGAACTTTTATTGAAAATATCAGCACCTTGGAGAGCTGCTCCGCGCCATGGGTCATCAGTGATCTTTGGCTCTGGTGTTCATGCTTTAGTGATCTTTTCCCCTTGGATGTATGACTTATGACTTCCTTCCAAGCAATAGAACACAGCAAAGGATACAGGACATAAGCACATAGATGTAATTGATGACTTTACTTCAGATTACAATTTATCTTGCTCAAAGACTTTTCTCTTTCTCTGACATTAAAGAAGATAGCTTCAGTATTGTGAGCTGCCAAACAGAAAAATCCATGTAGTTAAGAGCTAAGGAGAACTCCAGCATGAAATCCCACGAAGAACACTGCCAACAACATGTAAACTTGAAAGCATATTCTTTCCCAGAAGAAGACATTATTAGCATCTTGACTGCAGGATTATGAGACCAGAGAAGAAGACTCAACTGAGCTGTGCTGATTTCCTAACCATGGGGAGTGTGAGACAGTAAATATGCACTTTTTAAAGATGCCAGTTTGATGATAATGTTACACAGCAATAGAAGATTAATACATGTAAATACAAGAATCCCAGAAGAGAAAGTAAAGTAAATAAAGCCTTACTAAAAATGACTTTCTGAGTTAAAATTTGAGCCAACAAATGAAAAGAACTCATTTAGTTTAAGGCATATTTTGATGTTAAACCATTTTTTGTAAGTGTGGTAAAATCCTGAAATATGAAGAAAATAATAAATATTTTTAAAACTTCTATAAATTAAGAATAGGTCACTTAAAAATATAATGATTCAAACTGCCAACATGTCACTAATACTGAACAATGGAAATTTTTGATGATCCCCAGTGACTGACAAGGCAAGTGGACTGAAATCCCAGATTCCTGTATTTGAACATTTCAGACCAAGTGAAAGACACCTGTAGAATACACAACTTGAGAAGAATACAACTAAACCTTGAGGACATAAGGAAGTTCCCTAATATAACAAAAGATGAATCAGACTAGTGATTTCAACATGAAAGAAAATGAAGAAGACAGACACTTACTTAGTTAATTTAACCCAAATGGAAAATGACAGATTGAGTAGGAATGTTTTTTAAAAAATTAAATTTATTTAAAAATTATAGCTAACAACAGAAAATTGTACATATTTGTAAGGCACTGTGTGATATTTCACTACATGCATACATTATGCTATGTTAAACACATATTTGTTTTCCCAAACATTTAGCATTTCTTTATAGCAAAACCATTCAAAATCTTTTTTTTTCTAGCTTTTTAAAATATACAGCACACTGTCATCATCTATAGTTGTCCTACTGGGCAATAGTGGACCAGTGCTTCTTGATCCTAAGTGTTATCTAGCACCCAGTGATCAACATCATGAAGTAGAACACTCAATAAGTTCATCCTCTACCTCTACTTCAAAGCTCCAGAAAGTTATATATGAATTTAAAATGTGAAAAACTTTCAAAAGTATGCAAATTCAGTTGTAAAATTTTGATATAAAACACACTTCTATTTGATTTGCAAAAGAATGTGACATTTGAAATTACAGTAAACTCTACTAACCCATCCAAAATGTATTGATGTTCCAACACTCATTTCACCAAAGAAATATCTTAAATCAATTAACAGACATTAGTGCTGTGTGTGGACTTACATATACATTTGGGTTATAGCAACTCATGGCTCTAAATTTACCACAGATCACAAAGAGAAGATTTACACACATACATCTGCACACACATAAGGAAGATCTTAGATTCTTAAAATATGTCATATATGTAAACAAAAGAACTTGATGTAAAATGTCCTCATTCTGTAGGTTTTCTTTATTTCATTTCTATCAATAAATGATGGAATTAACCAGCCAAATTGAAAGATAGTTTTTTTAGATCATGTAGAGATCCTAAAACTATCTGCTTAAACTCTCTCAGAATAATCTGGTAGATCACTAGTAGTATATTTATTTTTAAGTACTTATCAATGCAACAGTATCATAATTAAATAGCATGGTCTTATCATTAGTATTTATCAACCAAATATTTTATAATTAATATCTAGGCTTTTGTTGATTTTTCTATTAACATGTCAGTTTCTAATAAAATAATTGTCATTTCTATGATTATAAATTAATAATATAACTATGAAAAATTTAAAAGCCATAGGCCAAATATTCTCATTTTACATGTTAGGAAAGAGGCAGTTAGTAATAATTTGCAGAAATCCACTTAGGCTTAACCCTGAGCTCCTAGCTCTCAGAACAGTGCTCTTTTCCACTTTTTAAATTACTATATAATAATTAATGACTAATTTGTGCATAAAACATTTGTGAAATAAAATTCATTGCTAAGTAACAAGTTACATTTTCAATTTCACTGACTAACATTAGGTTATTTTGAATGTTTATATCTTCTTGATTTAGCTTTAGTAATTTATATGTATAGATTGTGTCCATTTCTGCTGTGTTTTCCATCTTACTAGAGTATACAGCTTTTTTTTTTTTGTACTGGGGATCAAACTCAGGACCTTGTGCTTGTGAGACAGGTGTTGTGGTGCCACTGAGCTAAATTCCTATCCCTAGAGTACAACTTCTTAAAGTAGATATTCGTGATCTTCTTGATTTCCAAAGGATTAATTGTAATCTCATCCTTTTCATTCCTAATAGCATGAATTTTAGTCTTTTTTAAAAATTCTTAGTAAGATTGGTTAAGGGTTTGTCAATTTTATTTACTCTTTCAATGCACAGCTCTTTCATTCATTGATTCTTTGTATTGTTTTCTTAGTCTAAATTGCATTAATTTCTGCTCTAATCTTTATAATTTTCTCCCTCATATAAGATTTTGGCTTGACTTGTTTTTTTCTAGACATGTGAGCTTCAACATTAGATTGTTTATTTGAGCTTGTTCTGTTTTCCTGATGTGAGAGTTTACTGCTATAAATTTCCCTCTTAGAACTGCTTTCATTTCATTCCACAAGTTCTGGTATCTTGTATCAGTCTTATCATTTAATTGTAGTTACTATTTCATTTCTTCCTTAATTTAATTTGTGTACCCATTGGTTGTTCAGGCATGTGTTATTTCATTTCTGTGTATTTATGGAGGTCTTGTGGTTTCTTCTGCCATTAATTTCCAGTTTTATTGCGCTGTGGTCAAATAATATTCAAGGGATAATTTCAATTTTTTAAAATTTACCTAAGCATGTTCTATGCACTACTATATGGTCTATTTTGGAGAATCTCCCTTGTGCAGCTGAGAAGAATATGTACTCTGATATAGTGGGGTGAACTACTCTATAGATATTTATTGTCTATTTGTTCACATGTTTGATATTTCTTTGTTGTTTTTGTATAGTTGATGTATTTGTGAGAATGGGATATTTAAGGTCCCCATTAAAATGGTGTTATGGATCATTACATTCTTCATGTCCATCAATACTTGTTTTATGTAGTTGGGTGTAGTGGTGTTTGGTGCATATATGTTTATGATTGTTACCTCTTCTTCTTGGAGTTTTCCCTTAACAAGTATATAGTGACCTTCTCTGTCTCCTTTAATCAGTTTGGCTTGAAGTTCACTTTGCCTGCAAATGGAATACCTACCCTTGCTTTTTTCAGATTCCTATCCAGTGGAGTATTATTTTCCATCCTTTGACTCTCAGTCTATGAATTTCACTTTGAGTTACATGTGTCTCTTGTAAAATATCTTTCAGAGTATTTTGAGGATCTGGTTTGTTGATTGTGATTTTTTAAGATTATACTTTATCATGGATGTATTTTGTCCATGAAAAGAAAGATATTTTAAAAATAGCTAGGGTCCATGAAAAATCAATCCAACAGCTGCAAGATAATGCACAGAAGAATAACATAAGACTATTCAAGGTCAATGACAAAGTGAGAAACAGTGCAAACACCATAAAAATCTGTTCACAGAGGTAATGGCAGAAAACTTCCTAAACAAGGAAAAAAAAATTTACATTAATAAGTGAGGCATACGTACTTCCAAATGAGGTATCCTCAGAACTACCTTTCAAAATCAGTGGAGAACTAAAATTTCTCTGGTATGCTCAGTTCTGTGGCAGTGTCTGAGTTAGAGCCCAAACCTATGTGATATAACCCACCAAATCTGCATTAGGATTGGTGCTGGGTATGTGGCTGATCTTGTCCTCCATATGTGGGTGCCGGGCTAGTTTTCAGCCAGCAGCTTTCCCTAGGGCCACACACTCAACTCTCTTCACTGCAATTTTCTCTACGCCCCTCTCCCAGTTGCTGTCGTGCCCTCAAATGTAGCCAGCCCAAGGATGCTCACAGTCCAATGTTCAATTGGCCCCCCTGGACCTGGAGTAACCTCTTCTGTACCACACTGCTGACTGCTGTCAAACACTGGTTGTGGAGCAGGAGATGTGCCCCTGTCCTGCTCCTTGCTAAGGCTGCTTGCCTGCCCTTACCTCTCAGTAGAATTATTCCCAGTCTTCTGTTCAATTGCCAACAGTCTTCTGTGACTGGATGACCCTACCCTCCTTCCACTCCCAGATGATGGCAGTGAAGTGATGCTGGGGCTGTTCTGATGTCAGAGTTAAAGCCCCAAGCCCTTTGAGGTAAAGTGGAAACTTCACCTACTCAGTGCTGATCAGCATGACTGTGTAGGAGTGCATCATTCCACTTACTCAAATTTTGACTCTGGTGAGCCACTTGCAAAACAGTGTCTCCTGTTGTTACTGTTGGCTCCCTCTGCATAAGATTGTCCCAGTGCAAGTGAGATCTCCATTTCACAGTGAGCAACAAAGTTGTTTTTACTGCCTCCTGGCTGGAGTGGCTACACAGTTGCTCTGATGCACCACACAGCCTTTGGTCTGTGGTGGTGAACTATTTCTTCGGTAGCAATCAAGTCTACTTTCTTCTTCTCTTCGGTAAGCACCCCCGCATGGTTCTTCTGTGCCCTCCATTCACTTTAATTCCTCTCTGGGCTGTTTTCCAGATCCTTGGCACCTTGTCCTGGAGAAGCTGAGTTGCTGGCACTCTCCACTTTGCCATTTTCCTGTACTCTCCATACATACTATTACATTATAAAATTTAGTTTTGCTGTTTAAAGAAAAGACCACAGCTGTGGGCCGGGATTTAGCTCAGTGGTATTGCACCTGCCTCTCAAGTGCAAGGTCCTGAGTTTGATACCCAGTACCGCAAAAAAATAAAAACTAAAAATAAATAAATAAATAAAATAATTCCCATCATATTAAAAAAGTATGGAGTTTGATATTTAAAGCATATTGGGAGAAGAAGGGTTATTTCATTGAAGCAAATTGAAAATATTGGGTTTTACTACTCAAATCACTGAAGCTATGCAAAAAAATCCAAATATATAACTTTACCAGCTTAAGCACTTCACACACTATTCCCAACTCACAGAAAAATTAAAAATTTAAAAACGAAATGATTCATCATGACAAAATATCTTCACAAAAGTGAGAAAATGAAAATGAGCCTGAAAATGTATTAATTTATCCAAAAAGTCATTAATAGTAGTGAGTTAAACTTTTTTATTCCAGCTGAAGATATGTGTCCAGACAAATCAAACTAGGTAAAGATAACTATTTGACAGAAATAATTGATCAAAGATTTAAAAACACTGTGAGAGACATCAACAGTTTTAAAATGTAGCACATAATTATGAGCACCAATCCTTCACTTTCAAAGAATAACAGATATTACTGACACTGTTCAGGAATTAAGTTGAAGGTTCAATGTCAAATTGGAAGTGACTAAGTAATTAACTTCTGAAAATAGTATGCTTGGAACAATTGCAAGTGAGAATATTTTCAAAAAAATTAACAAAAGTATTTTAGTACAGCCTGAGGTGAAATCTGTTAAGAAGTGTTACGACTGAAAATAGGACAGGTATCTGTGGAACAGGAATATTGGGCAATCTAAACAGCTTGTGAAATTACAAGATGTTGAAAGGACATTATTAGTTATTTTATTACTTATCAATAAATGATTTCAGAAATATTTGGATTGATATTGATTTACTGACTAATAATATCAACAGTGAACTTCCCTGTTCTCAGGAAGCTAAAGATCATCAATTCCAAGAATTTTTCTCAGAAATAGAACTAGAATATCTTGCCATATTCTTTCATGTTTTGTTTATATGGTCTAGCAGTAAGAACATTTTATTGTCATTTTTTTAAGGTCAGATTTTAGATTGAAATATTTCTAAATGGCAACTGCCTTCAAACTCTGTTGTCAAATACTGGATTCTTTAGAAATCAGTTTTTGCTGCAAAAATTATTATGTTCTTAATAAATTCACTATAAAATAGTAAATAAAAATGATGCATACCAAATTTTACAATTAATTCATTTTGATGACAACTAATATCGTGTCACAAATGATGTCAAACTACTTGTCTATTTTCTTTGTTGTCAAAAGTCAAAACTAGAAGTAAGATCTCTATTTCCATACAAATTAGTAGTAAATATATATTACCCTGGCTCAAATTATAGCTACAGAGACATTTTTCAGACTTTGGGAAAATATACAGGATGTCAGGTGTGGTTGTGCATGTCTGGAATCCCAGCAATTTAGGAAGATAAGGTGGGAGGATCACAGCTTCGAGCCTAGCTGAGGTGACTTAGTGAGACTTTGTTTCAAAACGAAAAAATAAAAAAGAGGTGGGAATATTACTTAGAATGAAGTTCCTGAGTTCAATACTTCAGTATGGAAGTGAATTTCATAATCTTCCTGGATGCAGACCAATACTTAGCCCAACCCTTGTGGCCCCTGTTGATGGTCTTTTGTGAACCTCTCTTCCTTCAGATTCTCTTCCCATGGATCCAAGCTGCCTTGGTCTCTATGAGTTCTATGAGCTCTATGAGTCTGAAATTCATGTCCTCAGTTTAGAAACATCACAGCATTCTGTTTCTGTATGCTGAAACTTCCCAAAGGAATTTATTTTTCTTATTGCTGTTACCAAAATCCAACTGCCTATTCTATGATTTCTGAAAACATTGTTTTATATATTTTATTTTATTTAGTGCTCTAATTGTTTATGAGGAAGAGCAACTTCTGTAGCTGTTAATTGTTAATATGCTGAAGCTATAATCTTTCACTTTTATTTTTGAACTTTAAATATTCCTGAAGTGGGCAGACATGGTGATATGCATCTGTAATCCTAGCACTCTGAAGGGCACTGGCAAGAGGATTGCAAATTCCAGCCCAACGTGGGAAGCAGAAATTTAGTGAGACCTTGTCTCTAAATAAAAAATAAGAAATGGATGGAGATGTAGCTCAGTATTAGGGCCCTGAGTTCAAGATCAAGTATTGAAAAACAAATTCTGTGGAAGTCTCCAATCTTTGGACAATTAAAGTATCCAAAAAGTATGGTTTTCATCTTTCTTCTGCCAATCTCCTAGGAGGCTCAATAAGTAAGCCACTGCATAGTTTTTAAACTAAACTCTACTTGACAGCTTTACTACCATTCAAATAGTACAATTTGTAACTTTATGAATGATGTAGTTTCTATTCATATTTGGTACAGGATGTGTCAATGACCAACTCCAGCACCCCTGGAGGCTCAGTAAACAAAGGTCTCACTAGATTGGCTGTTTAACGTAATAATTAATGTTATTTATAAAGGTACACCTATTACATACTTTGAGCTCCTGTAGGCCCATTTCTATGTCAGACTTTCTGGATTGTAACCACATAGCTTGATCTCAACTTCATTGAAATGTAATAATTTTTATCAAAAGTCCTAAAGAAATCTCCCTATGTCAACCATTTTCAGGTCCCCAGCCAGGTTTATTTGCCTGGGAGCTTTCACTTACACTTTACAATAAATGATTTCAGCTTTCTTCTACAACAAATACTTTTGCTCAGTCCTCTTTTGAGTCTTTACCTTGTAATTCCTTCTGGGTTGAGAGAAGAATCCACCAGCCAGATGGTAACAAAAATGTGATCCGCAGCTCAATCTCTTCAGAAAGTACTTAGCCAGTCAGACAAGAGTCCTTTTGTTTTACCATGCACAAGAGCTGAAAGCTAACCTTTCAGAGATGGAGGGGCAATCAGGAGTTTTATTTGAAAGACGTCTTAAAACCAGCAAGCTTTTTATGTGAGGTTGAAAGCATGAATCATTAATTTATCAGCATTTTATTTTACTGTTTGTATAAGTAAATTATTTTAGTTATGTAGTCATGTTTTAAAACCATCATTATGCCCAAGGATTCATGCAGGAGACACACTTATCAATTGTGTAATCACTACAGTTTTACAGATTACAATAGTATAGCACTTCAGTTCTCAAACTTAATTCATTTAAGTATTCTGGGGAAGATGGCCCCATTCCTGTTTGTGCAGGAAAGATGGAGGCCATGTTCATTCACCTGAAGCAAAGTTTGTGAATGGAAGCAAAATTTTGCAAAGCACTTCTGTTTGCAAACAGAAATGCTCATGAGGACTTGTCTCAAAAACAAGAACAATCCCCTCCAACAAAATGAGTAAAATAGTAAAATTATTGAAGAGCATAGAGATTTAAAGTTGGGGCAAAAAAATATCAACCAGATATTGATAAGATACAAAAATTTGTATTTTCTTGTCTAGCATATGTAAAATAGTGTGAATGAAAAGATCATGTTTCTGTCCACAGGTAGCATCCAGTGAAAATGGAAACACTCAGAAGGTTTGGGGGTCTTCTAATTCTACAATCAGGGTGATACCTTAAAAGCAGGAGTTAATTTTATCACTGCAAATATGATTAATGAAATGTGAGTTCATAAACCTATAAAGTACATTAAATTCAAATAAAAGTAGAATATAGATGAGGTAGAATTTAATTCACAGAAGGATTCTTGTCTTGGTGCCACACTTTCCTTTTTGCAAATTCAGACAAGTAAAATGAAACACAGCTTAGCTTAACTAGGAGAAACTAATTCCAAGATCTAGTGAAAACCAAAATGTCCATATACTTATTAAAATTTTGAATAAATTAAGAGATATAAGGTCTTAATAGATAATTTTGGGGAAAATTTTTAGCACTCCCCTTTTGTTTATTTACTTTTAACCTTAGCAAAGCAAACTTTTCTGTATTTAAGCATCTTTACATGATTCTAAAAGCTAGAGCTCATAAGTATTGAAAGATAAAGAAACTACCAGCCAAGTTTACTCTTTTAAATCAAGGTTCTTGTAAATGAGTATTTTTAGTTTCTGAAAAAAAATCTTTTGAAATTGCATAGAAAAAAATATTCTATTTCTTACAATAGGTCATCGTAGGTCTGGTATATCTCTACCAGAGAGACCAGTTTTAATGAGTCATGGATATATAAAATTATAACCATCTATTGAAGTTTTTGAAATTAATGATTAGGAGCTGGGAGGATGGGTCAATGATAAAATCTTTGTCTACCATATTCAATGTGCTGAGTTTGATTTCCAGCAGTGTGACAAAACAAAACAAAATTGACTAATGGTTAAATTACTAAAATAATATGAGAAGGCATTTTGAAAAATAAAAGTATAATGTACTGACAATAACTAAAACTAAAGAACCTCCTTTTTCCTAGAGATGACTGCTGCTTTAAATGTGGTGTGCATCACTTCAGAAGTTTTCCTATGCATTATTCACATCTGAATTTACACATAGAAATAACTTGTATATGCTTTAAATGATATCACATTAGAGGTGTTATCAGTTGTGATAATTAACTGATTCTGTTACCTTGAGTAAAAACACCCAACTAAATTGACTCAATATAGTTCTGGGTAGTTCTGGGTATGGAAGACTCATCCTAGGAAGGATTGTTACAAGAATGGTATAAAAGTTCTTTGGAGGAGCTCCAGCTTTCACCTTCACCTTGAACAATGCTGCCTTCCAGCACAGGTTCTTCATCCTTCCAGCGTAGACTCCAGCCTGCAAACAGATCCTTCAGCTTCCTGATATAGACTCACAGGACACTACACAGAGCTCTAGGCCTTTGACTGGATTCTTTGCTTCTCAAGTGAGCAGACAGACCTTTTGCATGCTCCACACCTTACTCCATGGGCAGGCATTGTAAGCAAATCTTGTAAATTCTTATATATTTGTATAGCTTACATTAAATCTTTTCCTTGAGAAGCAGATTTGTGAGGGGAGCACGGGCATCCCTGAAGAGTCTTGTCATTGTTTTTCTTGATATATCCCATACCTCACAGTAGGGACTGTGATTACTCAATGGTTTTCATTTGAACCCAGAGTGGCAGGGGTCAAGTATGAGAACTTAATCACAAAAGGTAGAGTGCATGTTCTTACTGTAATGTACTGCAAAAGCAGAGCAATGATCAGAATGGTCTGACACGTGTAGACCTATGCCACTGGTTGATTAATAAGAGTGAATGAGCAGAAATCTACTTCAAATTGTAGTAATGGGGATTATAGGCCCACAAGCAGTGCCTGGGTTTGAGCCAGTTTATAGACCCAGCAAACCTTCAATGAAGGCCCCTCGGATAAGGACCCTGATGCACCAAAAATGTGTATGGTCAACCTTTCTCTTATTCTTCCCCAAAGGGACTTAAGGTCTCTTGCCTGAATAAATGTGCTTTGAGGAATATGACCAGAAATTCTGGGAAGTTTGGACACTAGTTCTGAACTAACATTGATGCAAAGGGATCCAAAATATTACTGTGGAGATCAGGTGATCAATGGAGTTTTAATAAAAGTCCAAATCACAGTAGGTCCAATAGATCTTCAAATCCATCCTATAGTCACTTCCTCTACACCAGAATGCACAATTGGGATAGATATACTTAGTACTTGGCAGAACCCTTACATTGGTTTCTTAACCCGAAGTATGAGACTTACTATGATTGGAAAAGCCAAATGGACTCTGTTAGAGTTGCCTTTGCCTCAAAAATGGTAAACTAAAAACAAGGTCACATTTAGGCAGGGACTGCAAAGATTAGTGTCATTATCAAGGGCTTGAAGGATGCAGGGGTGGATTTCACCATCACATTCATATTTAATTCTCCCATGTGGCCTGTGCAGAAGATGAATGAGTCTTGGAGAAAGATGGTAGATTGCTATAAACTGAATCAAATTGTGGCTCCAATTACAGCTGCTGTACCAGACATGGTTTTCTTGCTTCAGCAGATTAACATATCTCTTGGTACTTGGTATGCAGGTATTGATTTGGCAAATGCCTTCATCTTCATACCTATCCATAAGGCCCAACAGAAACAATTTGTATTTAGCTGGCAAGGCCAGCAATACACTTTCACTCTCCTATCTAAGGGTGATATTAACTCTCCAGCTCTGTGTCACAATTTAGTTCTCAGGGATCTGGATTTGCTAGCATAGCATTTGAAAACCAGAGGATAGGCAATGAGTCCAACTAGAATTCAAGATCCTTCTACTTCAGTGAAATTTCTAGGTAAAAGGTAAGTTGTTGCATCTGGGTTCTACTACGAAAAAAGAGGCACAGCACATAGAGGGCCTATTTGGATTCTGGAGCTAACACATTCTTCACTAATGTGTTTTATTCCAGCTGATTTACCTACTGACTTGGAAAGCTGCTAGCTTTGAGTGGGGCCCAGAACATTAAAAGGCTCTGCAACAAGGCCAGGCTGGTGTGCAGGCTGCTCTGTCACTGGAGGCATGTGATCCAGCAGAGTCAATGGTTCTTGAGGTGTCACTGGCAGGTAAAAACATTGAGTTTGTGGCAGGCCTCCATTGGTGAACTGCAGTGGAGACCTTTAGGATTTTGGAGCAAGAGACTGTAATCAACTGTAGATAAGCACTGTCCTTTGAAAAACAGCTCTTGGTCTGCTAATGGGACTTAGGGGAAACTGCACACTTGGCCAAGGAACACCAGGCTACCATGTGACCTGAGCTGTCTAACATAAGCTGAATATTATCTGATCCACTTAATGATAAGGTTACATGTGCACAGTAGCACTCTATCATTAAATAGAAGTGGTATAAATATGATTGAGTTAGAGCAGGTGCACAGGGTACAAGTAAGTTACATGAAGTTGCCCAGATACCCATGGCTCCTGCTCCTGCTATGTTGCCTGTTTCCCAGCATGAATCTATTGCCTCGTGGGGTATATCATATGATCAGCTGTCAGAAGAAGAGAAGGCTTGGGCCTGATTTACAGTTGGTTCTGCTCATTATGCAGGCATGAACTGAAAGGACAGCTGCAGCATTACAACCCCTTTCCAGGTCATCCTTGAAGGATAGCAGTGAAGGGAAATCTTCACAGTGGGCAGAACTTTTGCCAGTTCCCCTGGTGTTATATTTTGCCTGCAAGGAGAAATGGCCAGAAACAGATGTATGACTGAATACCATGAGCTCTAACCAATGGTCTAGTGGAATTGTCAGGAACTTGCAAGGAATATGGGAATATGACAGGAAAATTGTTGACAAACGTATTTGGGGAAGAGACATGTGGATAGGCTTCTTCACATGGGCAGAGGATGTAAAAAGATCTGTGTCCATATAAATGCTCACTAAAAAGTGACCTCAGCAAAAGAGGACTTTAAAAATCAAGGGGATGAGATGGTTTGTGTTACAGATAGTGGTCACGATCTTTTTTCAGTCACTCCTGTTTTTGCAGATGGGCTCAGCAACTGAGTGGCCATGGTGGAAGGGAAGGAGGTCATTCATGGGCTCAGCAACATGGACTCTCACTCACAAAGGCTGTTCTGGCTATGGCCACTGCTGAATGCCAAATGCACCAGCAGCGGAGACTAGCACTGAGTCTTTGATATGAAACCGTTTCATGGGATGATTATCATGTGACTTGGTGGCAAGTTGATCATATCGGACCCCTTCCATCATGGAAAAGACTGAACTTTGTCCTTCCTGACATTGACACTTATTCTAAATACAAATTTGCCTTCCTTGCACATAGCACTTCTGGCAAAAATACCATCCATAGGCTCACAGAATGCTTTATCCACCATCATGGAATTCTGCAGGAGGTTCTTCTGTATGTACTTTAAATCAGCATCTAAAAGTTTTTTCCTAATATGATTCCAATGCGACCTGATGTTGATAGACTTAAGATTGGTTCTTAAGTATTGTTAAACATATGTATAATATTCAAGTTATGTAATGTTAGGAACAAGCATCACCCCCTTTAAAAACTTGTCTTCTATTTTGGGAGAAGGAATTATTGCATTTCTGTTTGTATACAGGATAGTTATAAAATGTAGGACTAATTATAAACTTGTCTTTGTATCTGGAAACTACAGATTAAAGAAATGCATCTGTCAAATTCACAAGTGGTGAACTGTGATAGTAACTGATGATGTCACCTTCCATAAAAAACACCCAACTAACTGGCTCAGCATAGTTCTGAATGTGTGAGACACACCTCAGGGAGGACTGTGCCAGAATGGTATAAAAGGGAAATGAAGAAGGAAAGCTTGCTTTTCTTTGGAGGCACTCCAGTCTTTGCCTTCACCTTGAACATCATCTGGCTTCCATCACAGAACTTCAGCCTGAAATGCAGACCCTATTGCCTTTCAGGGAAGACCCTTCAGCCTCCTGATATGGACTTTCATGACACACTATACTGAGCTCTAGGCCCTTGATTGAATCCTTCAGATCTCAAGTGATAAGACAGATGTTTTGCACTCTTCTACCCTTGACTCTGTGGATGACCATGGTAAGCCAATCTTGTAAATTTTTATATTTGTATATCTTGCCTTAAACTTGTTTCTCTAATAAGCACTAATATATCAGTTTACTATTTTTTAGGTGAAAAAGATCTTATTTCTCTCTTCAGATTGATATGTATAGAATTAACTCAATTTTAAATTATGTCATAGTCATCCCTGATGAGGACACACTGAATTGGAACCTGCACTTTTCTATTGAGACCCTTTAAAGTGAAGGTAATTCTGGATGAAAATTTAGAGTAGAAACATCTTACAAAAAAAATGACTTACACCTGACCATTGGCTTTTCTCTCCAAGTCTGTTTGAAAAATCTAAAATAAACAGTTCTTCACAATTTTAAAGTATTTTATGTGGCAAAACAAAATCCAGATGTTTCCAATAATTAATGATCAAAGGTGGTACTGAATTTCTTTAGAATAAAAGAAGCAAAGAAAAGGTTTAAAACTATTGCCAGGTAACATAAAATAATTTAAAAAAATACCATGTCACATTTTATTTTTTTCATTGAGTTTATTGGTACTTTAAAAGTATATAGTACAGTTACATTTATCATTGGGATTTTGTACTTTTACATACAGGACTTGGTTCTCATTTTTTCCCCATACCCCTGCCCTACCTTTACCCTATTTTCAAGGACTTCCCTCCCCTTTTTACAAGGACTTTGTTTCCATTTTTTCCTTTTCTCATATTTTCTCTTTTCCCTCATTTCCTTTCCCCTACCCTTCCCACTTACCCTACACTATTAGCCTTTTTATTCCTATTTCACATTGTCAGGTATACAATTTGGATCTTATTTACACTTTTATATTTCACACCAGAGAAACTAGTTGGTATTTACACATTTGTCTTCTTTATTTCACTTAAAAGTATGGTCTCAATATGCATCAAATTTCCTATGAATGACTCTAATTCTCATTCTTTATGGCTGAGTAGTACTCCATTTTATACACAAACACATCTTATTTACCTAGTCTCCAAACATGGGTGCACATAATCACTGTGGTATGGTTCTTTTAATTCTTTTGGAAAGATACCCAGCAGAGGGATAGCTGGGTCAAATGGAACCTCTAGTCCTAGATCTTTGAGGTATTTCCATGTTGATTTCCACAGTGGGTGCACCTGTCTGCACTCCCACCAACAATGGAAAAAGGTTCCTTTCTCCCCACAACCCTGACAACATTTGTTATTGTTGATTTCTTGATAGAAGCTATTCTTTGTGGGGTGAGGTGGAACCTCAGTATTGTTTTCATCTGCAGTCTACATTCTTATTGGCATTCTGGTATTCTGAGGTCCCACCAGAATCTCCTGTCAAGTTTGGCTTATGGCATTCTAGGGCTTCCGTAGCTAACAGCTCCAAATCTTTCTTAACTTTTCCTATGAATCACTTCACAGGCTTGTTTTTTAGTACACTGTGTAGGTTTCCTAGAATGGCTTTTGCTATTGTTGGTCTGGATTATTTTCTCTAGTTCTCTGAAATATACTGTTGGAATTTCAAATCAGGATTGCATTGAATCTCGATAGCAGTTTTGGTACTATGGGCATTTTCACTATGTTGATTCTTCCTACCCAGGAGCAGGGGATGTCTTTTCATTTTCTTATGTCCTCTATGATCTCTTTTTTCAGAGTACTTTAGTTTTCAGTGTAAAGGTCTTTTGCTTTTTCATTAGATTGATTCCTAGATACTTCATTTTTTTGTGAAAGAAATTGTTTCCCTATTTCTGTCTCAGTGAGTCTGTTATTTGTGTACAAGAAGGCTATTGACTGAGTGTTGACCTTGTATCCAGCTACTCTGCTGAAAGTGTCGATTAAGTCTAGAAGTCTTTTGGCAGAGTTTTTTTGGTCTTCAATGTAGATTATCATATCATCAGCAAATAATGAGAGTTTAATTTCTTCCTTATCTTTATTGCTTTGATTTCTTTCTCTTGTCTAATTGCTGTGGCTAATGTTTCCAGAACAATATTGAACAGGAGTGGTGATAGTGGGCATCATTGTCTTGTTCCTGATTTTAATGTGAAGATTTTCAGTTTTTGGCCATTTGATATGATGTTGACTGCTGGTTTTTCATAGATAGCCTTTATTAAGTTGAGATATAGACCATCTATTCCAATTTTTTGCAGGGTTTTATCATGAATAGGTGTTGAATTTTGTCAAATACTTTTTTGTATCTATTGAGAGGATCATATGGTTTTTGTCTTTGACTCTGTATACTGTATTACATTTATTAATTTATGTATGTTGAGCCATCCTTGCATCCCTGTAATAAATCCAAGTTAGTCAGGGTGTATGATCTTCTTGATGACCCTCTGTATTCTATTTGCCAGTTTCTTATTAAGGATTTTTGCATCTATGTTCATTAAGGTGATTGGGCTGTAGTTCTCTTTTTTAGTTGTGTCTTTCCCTGGTTGGGAATCAAAGTAACAGCTGCTTCCCAGAATGAATGTGGAAGTCTTGCTTCCCTTTCAATTTCATTGAAATGTTTAAAGAGTAGTGGCAGTAGTTCTTCTCTAAATGTTTTTAAAATTCTGTGGTGAATCTATCAGGACCTGGGCTTTTCTTCATTGGTAAACTTTTAATAATGTTTTCAATTTCATAGATTGTAATTGGGGTTTTAGAATTTTTATTTTCTTCATTCAACTTTGGTGATTCATAAGTATCTAGAAATCTGTCCATTTCTTCTGTGTTTTCCATTTTGTTAGAGTACAGGTTCTTGAAGTATGCATTGATGATCCTGTGGATTTCTGCTGGATGTGTTGTGTCTTCAACTTTTTCCTTCCTAATTACATGGATCTGAGCCTTTTCTTTCATTTTCTTGAAAAAGTCAGCTAAGGGTTTATTGATTATTTATTCTTTCAAAAACCCAACTATTCAATTCATTGATTTTTTGTATCATTTTCGTAGCTTCCACTGCAATGATTTCTGCTCTTATCTTTACAATTGCCTCTGTTGTATGAGCTTTGGGTTTTTCTTGCTCTTCCTTTTCTAGGAGTCTAACATTCATCATTAGATTATTAACTTGAATGCACTCTGTTTTCCTAGTGTGCGAATTCACTGCTATGAATTTTCCATGTACAACTGCTTTCATTGTGTTCCACAGATTCCTGTATGTTGTATTGGCACTATCATTGATTTGTTAAAACTGTCTAATTTCTTCTTTATTTTCTTCTGTGACCTATTGATTGTTTAGAAGAGTGTTGTTCATTTTCCATGTGCTTATGAAGTCCCTACAGTTTCTTATGCTATTAATCTCCAGCTTGATTGCACTATGATCTAGTAATATACATGGGATAGCTTTGATTCCTTTGCATTTATTCACACCTGTTCTATGAGCTAGTATGTGGTCTATCTTGGAGAATGACCCATGTGCAGCCAAAAAGAATATACATTCTGATTTTGTGGGGTGGAACACTCTATAGATGTCTATTAATTCCATTATTTCAAAAGCTTGTTTCAGTTCTAGTATTTCATGGTTGATATTTTGCCTAGATGATCTGTCTATTTGTGATAGTGGGGTATTTAGGTCTCCCACTACGATTGTATTAGTGCTTATTTGGTTTTACATGTTACTTAATATTTGTATTATATAGCTGGTGACATTAATATTTGGTGCATATATGTTTATGATTGTCATCTCATACTCTTGAGTTGTTCCGTTTGCAAGTATGTAGTGGCCTTCTTTGTGTCTCTTAATCAGTTTTAGTTTGGAATTTACTTTGAATGTGAATAAGATAGCTACCCCTGCTTTTTTCTGGGCTCCTGTCACATGGAGAACTATTTTCCATCCTTTCACTTTCATTCTGTGGGCTTCTTTTTGCATTGTCTTTCTTGTATACAATATATTGTTGGATTTTGCTTCTTAATCCATTCTGCCAGTCTATTTCTTTTGATTGGTGAATTGATTTGTTTCTTTTCTTTTACTGCTTGTAGTATTTTGTTCTTCTGTTGGATTTCTTGAATCTTGTTATTATATGTCTAGGTGTAGATGTTTTTTTTTTATCATGGCTAGTTGGAGTCCAATATGCCTCACTTATCTGTATTTAAATTTCTTCCCCTCTGTTTTGGAAGTTTTCTCTCATTAATTCTGTGAATAGCTTTTTTAAATTATTTGTATTTTTTCCTGCTACTTCATGGATTCCTATCAGTCTTATGTTATTCTTCTTTGCATCATCTAGGAGTTGTTGGATCAATTTCTTATGATCCCTCACTGATTATAAGTGACTTCTCTTTTCATGGTCACTGACTTCAATACTATCTTGTATATCTGAAATTCTATCATCACATTCATTTATCCTGCTGCAAAAACTTTCAATAGAGTTTAATCTCCTGGATATCTGTTTGAATCAGTTTCATGGATTCCATTTCTTTCCTATGTTGGGAATTAATGGTTTCCACTTCTTTCTTATTCAGGGCCTTCATGGCTTCTATTACGGTCCTGAGCTCATCTATTTTTTTGTCAGTTTCTGTTCTAGTCTCTAATCATGTCTCTCATTTTGTGCACCATCTCTGCAGTTATCTGGGAAATTATGTCTGTTTTAATTTTTTCTAGAGCCTGATTGATCTGTTTTGTTACTTCCTGTGCTATGAGTTCACAATGTCCTAGTGGTTCACTGTCAGAATTTTCAACCTCATTTGCCCTAGAGTTTGCCATTGGTGAACTGGAAGTCTGTCTTTGTGGCTTGCTTAAGTGTATTCTCATTTTTATTTTTGTTGTTGGGCTGTCCTTGGTTTAATTCCTGGGTTATTACTTAAATCTTCTTGATATAGTTGTGCTTTAGCTTTTGAGTCTCTAATGACTCATAGACATTCTCATTTTCATAATACCAGAAAAGACAACTTATTAAATCAATTACAACTCTTTAGCCCAACTGATATAATCAGCAATATAATGGGATCAAGCACAACTTACAAATTGACCATTTGTTGTAATCATCAATTAATCACCTTTAAACAATGTGAAGTAAATTAAAGTCAAGGAGCAGCCAAAAATATGTTTACAGTGAATAAACTCTTCAATATAGCATCTTTACCCTTGAAGATGGAGGCTTAGACAGAGTTAGGACAAAAAGAGTAGATAGGTAAAAGAATTGGAGAAAGTTTCAAGTGAAGCCAGAGGACACAGGATGACCACACAAACTTTAGGAAACTGTTGAAGAAAAGTGTAAAAGACAGAATGCAAGAATAAGGACAAGAATATAACAGTGAAACAGTAATAGGGGCTCACTTTCCTTTGAAACTATTGACTTTTGAGTGAAGGAAAATGAGAGAAGAAAAGAACATAAAGAAAAAAGAAAAATGATGAAAGGAGAAATCTGAGTTAGGGCAGGAACAGGAACAGAAAGGGAGGTGAGGAATAATATGTGGGAGCAAGAGACTGAGTTGGAAAAAGAAGACAGAAAAAGAACTTGTGAGTGGAATGAGGAAAAGAGTTTGAAAAAAAAAAGAGTTTGAAGCACTTCTCTCAGACTATATCTGCTGTCTAAATAGACAATGTATGCAGCCATGTGCAAAACTAAGTCCTTTAGTCTCAGCTAGCTGATGTGTGACCCCTGAGATTCAGGCTGAATTCAGGCTGCAAGGCCCAAATTGAGCTCCCTGACCTGCAGAGTTGAACTATGCATTGTTCTACTACAGGTTCCCTCTGCCCTTTCTCTGAAGATATTCAAAGTTCTGGTGGAAGGTGGTGCTCTCTCCAACTTAGCAACTATGGAGATCTGATGTGCTTTTATTGCAGTTGTTCACTTCTATCCTATCTTCTGGAGCTCAGAATAATGATCTTTATGACCACCTGACTCTCAGAAGAGTGGATCTGAGAACTGGCACAATCAGGAGGCCAGAGAGTGGTGGTAGTGGGTATTGTAGAGGTGCCTGTGTGGCAAACCAGTCCTCACTGCTTGGCTTGAGGCAGGCCAGAGTGAGGAAGAGATTGCTGCATGGCTGTCCCAGACCTCCACCTCCCACCTTCCACTGGATGCAGGCTGGGGTGAGGGCAGGCAATGGTGTGGCTGGCCAGTTCTCACCTGTTGGCTTGAGGCAGGCTCTAGCAAGTAGGAGATCTCTGCATGGCTGTTCCAGACCTTCACCTTCCACCTTCCACTGGATGCAGGCTGGGGTAAGCTGGCTCTTTAATTTTCCCCCTCTCCCTTTAGTTTCTTGCCTAATTGATTTGCTCTGTTGAGTCTTATGGTTTTGTGATCCTCATTTTCTTTTTCTAGGATATTGTTTAGAATTTTTTGTAGTGCTGCGTGGGTATTCATGAACTTTTTCAGGTGTTCTTTTCAAAGAAATATCTTATTTCCCCATCTATTTTAAAACATAGTTTTACTGGATACATCAGTCTAGGTTGGAGACTATTTTTTCTTAGGGCTTGAAGTACCTCACTCCAGGCTCTCCTTTACCTAAGGGTTTGTTTTGAAAACTCTGCTGTGATTCTGATGGGCCCTTTGCATGTGATTTATTTATTTTCTCTGCTTGTAGTTTTTTTGTTCTTCTGTTGGGTTTCTGACTGTTATATTGTTTGACTGTTATATGCCTTGTTGTAGATTCTTTTTTGATCATGGCTATTTGGAGTACTATGTGCCTTACTTATCTGTATGTCAAATTCTTCCCCTCTTTTGGGGAAGTTTTCTGTCACTAATTCTGTGAAAATCTTTTTAAAGTCATTTGTATTTTCTCCTGCTACTTCATGGATCCCTGTCAGTCTTATGTTATTCTTCTTGGCATCATCTAGGAGTTGTTGGATTGATATCTCATGATACCTTACTGTTTTCAAGAGATCTCTCAGGCTGGGGATTTAGCTCAGTGGCTCCACCACCTGCCTCACAAGTGCAAGGACCCCAGTTCAATCCCCCCAAAAGAGATCTGCCCTTCAAAAAAGAGATCTCTCTTTTCATAGTCACTGATTACAATCCTATCTTCTATATCTGAAATTCTATCTTCACATTGGTTCATTATGCTGTGAACACTCTCTATAGAGTTTTTATTCTCCTGGGTATCTGTTTGAATCAGTTTCATGGATTCCATTTCTTTCCTACCCTGGGCATACATGGCTTCTATCATGGTCCCAAACTCATTTATTTTTCTGTCATGTTCTGTTCAGGAGTCTCTAATCATGTTTTTCATTGTGCTCACAATCTTTGTCACTTTCTGGGAAATTATTTCTGTTTTGAATTTTTCTAGCATCTGATTGATCTGTTTTGTTATCCTGTGCTATGAGTTCATGGTGTCCTGGTGGTTGATTGTCAGACTTTTCCATCTCTTTTCTACTAGAATTTGTCATTGATGAACTGGAAGTCTGTCTTTGTGCCTTGCTCACTTGTTTTCTCATTTTTATTTTTGTTGTTGGGCTGTCCTTGGTTTAATTCCTGGATTAGTACTTTGATCTTCCCTATATAGCTGCTTTTTAGGTTTTGAGTCTCTAATGACTCATAGACACTCTCATTTTCATAATATCAGAAAACGCAACTCATTAAATCAATCATAACCCTTTAGTCCAATTGATAAAATCAGCAACATGATAGCATCAAGCACAACTTAGAAATGGACCATTTATAGTAGTTATTCGTCTATCACCTTTAACTATGTGAATTCAATCAAAATCGAGGACCAGCTCAAAATATGTTTATAGTGAATAAACTCTTCAATATAACAACTTTACCCTTAGGATGGGGACTTAAAAGGAGTTTGGAGGAGAGGAATAAATTTGTAGATGAATAGGAGAAGGTTTCAAGTGAAGTCAGAGGACACAGGATGATCACAAAAACTCTAGGAAACTGTTGAAGACAAGAATGAAAGACAGTGTAAGAACAAGTACAAGAAAAGAACAACTTAACAGTAGTACAGAGCTATAAATCATACTCACTTTCCTTTGTAACTAATGATACTCAAGTGAAGTAAAACAAGAGAAGAAAAGAAAAATAAAGAAGAAATCCAAACTAGAGCAGGAACAAGAAAGAACAAAAATGGAGATGAAGAATAACGTGGAGGACCAAGAGACTGAGCTGGAAAAAGAAGAAAGAAAAAAGGAAGAATTTGGAGAATGGGAAAAAGTACAATTTTAAAACTAAAAATTAAAAATTTAAAAATATGAGGAAAAGAAAGAAAAAAATTGAAGAGCCTCTTTGGTGAGCTCTCCATGCATCTGGGTGGTCTTCACCTGTCTGACTTCACATTTTTCTTTCTTTCTTCAAAATGCTGTTCTTTTAAGAGTACAAATACAGTAATTCTTTGCAAGGAGACCAGCTACAATTACACAGAAACACTAAGTGATTGAGTTGCCTGTTATTTTGTGTAATTTCCTTTGACATGTAGATCAGATTGGCCTTCAAAAATGCCCCAGGACTTGTCATCTATTAAATGCAATGTCAGAGGTACATTTTCTCATCTCTTTTGAGAGTACTTCTGTCCTCACCCTCACTCTCCCTTCCATTATGCTTATGAGTATACAGTTGCTTTGGCAGTGTTACTGGAAACTGGAAGGAACAAGATGAAGATACATTTCCTAGCTTTTTAATTCAGTTGGTTTAAAAAAGAAATGACATCTTTTAGAAGATTAGTTAACTATTTATTCTATTAGCTCTGTTCTAATTTTAGAACTTTTAGAGTAATAATGGATAGCATTAATTTATTGCTGTCTAAGTGCCAGTTACAATTCAGTGAAGTAGGTCCTAATAGTATTCAGAAATTACAGACAAAATAAATGAAGTGCAGATTGGGTAAATAGCTTAACTATGACTGCACAGCTAATAAATAACAGAGCTAAAATTTAAACTCCTCAGTGATCTTCAGTCATGTAAAATCTTCATATTAAATCTGAAATTTAAAATGAAAATGAGTGGTTATTTGGATCAAATATTGATCTGATTTTATGTACCAAAATAAATTTACTTAGAATTTTTATTAATTATTATTTCACAATAGAAATAGAATTCCAGTCCTAAAAGTGAAAGAGAAGAATATCTTCGGGTTTTGAATCATTCTTTAGGATCATCCCTTATGGTTCTGAATGTATTTTCTTCATACTTCAATCTGCCAGACTACACGAATCATTGTCTCTGCAAGGATGACATAAATTCTGACTCTAGTCCTTCAGAATTAATGTTTTTAGTTAAACATTATATTACCTGACCACAAGTATCTACCAGAAAATTGAAATTTATCTTGCAACTCTGGTTCTTGGTAGTCTCTGTTGTCTAAATATGAAACTCCACATGAACAATTAAATATCAGTCATCTGAATTTCACTCTACCACGGCCAATTCTGATATACCAAACCTCTGTGAGGTTATACAGGAGAAGATAGAAACTTCCTAAAATCACCTTAGGCAAAAAGAAATAATTAAATCAGCAAAGAGAAGCAAAAACTACAATCTGCAGAATTAACTTTTTCAAGAATTTCAGATAATGAGATCACTAATATTTTAATTTGTATTTTAAACAGTAAGAGACAAGGAAATTGAAACAGAAAAATATATGGGTGGGAGAGAGAGAGAGAGAGAGAGAGAGAGAGAGAGAGAGAAGAAATAAGCATGTTGAAAGGAATAGAAAAGAAACTTTAGAAATAAGAATATTCATTGAAATAAAAATTAAATAAATAAATCCACCAATACATAATTTTAAAACGAAGTGGACCTACACTAAGTGGAAAATGTATCAAACGAAGCTACCCAGAATGCAAACAAAAGGTGCATCCACTCCACAAAGACTGAGACAAGGGAAAGGGAGATAGGGAAGGTGGGAGAGAGAGGGAGAATGAAAAAAGACTTTAAAGGAAATAAAGGGAATTCAATACAGAATAATTAGGTTCTATTAGAGTTCCCAAAATATTGGGTGAAAAGAATGAGGAAGCGGCACTTTATGTAGGCAGAATGACTAAATCCTTTCTGAAACTTCTAAAAGATGTACATTCTTTTGTTTTTAAAATCAAAAGCAATCCCAAATAGATTGAATAAAAGCCAAGCCCAGACAAATTATCTTAAACTTGCAAATAAATAGCAGCCAGAAAGAAAACAGAGATAACTAAAAACAGCAAAGCAAAACCAAAGAATTGGCTTGACAGCTGATATAAACAAAATTACAGTCCATAAAACTCTACTAATGTATCTTGCCACGGAGTATATTAATTAAAGAAAAGGAAAATATCGTTTAAAATGGAAGGGACAGAAAAGCTTCAGAGGAAACTCAAAGAAAGAACTGACTAATATATATATATGCAAAAATGAGTTGGCATTTTCCATGCATATATTAAACATTCGACCATTGTTATAGAGTCCATGGGACAAGTACAATTTTCCTTTTTTTAAATTTTTTATTGAGTTTATTGGTACAATCTAGGTATACAATACAATTACATTCATTTTTGAGATCCTGTACCTTTACATGATAGGTCTTGATCCTCATTTTTTCCCCTTGTCCCTGCCCTCCCTTCACCCCTCCTCCCCTCCCCATTTACAAACACTTTATTTCCATTTTTTCATTTTCTCATATTTTTTTCCTCTCCCTTATTACCTTTCCCCCACCCTTTCCACTTTCCCTACACCTTTAGCCCATTACTTCCTATTTCACATTATTAATTATCTCATTACGATCTTGTGTACTGTTAAGAGAAACTATTTGGTATTGCAGTTAAAGAAATCTCTGTATGAACATTAAAAATAGGGAATCCTAAAATAAAACTAAAAAGGAAAGTAAAAGAGAAAAGGCAATGATATAAAGTTAAAATAATCCTTAATTCTGAAGATGAAAATGGTCCTTGAACATATATAAGTTGCTTTTTGCTCTTGTTGTCTTATATTATTCTCTTTTTTTCATTATTTAGAGAATACTTTACTAGTTTCTGTAATCAAACCCACATAGACATGAAATTAAATATTAGGTACAGTGCATTACCACTGTAGAAATGGAAAAAAATTAAAATTTCTAGACCAATATGGCTGTTAATTTCTGTACAATGCCAACTCAACACAGTAAATTGGGATAACTTTTTCCAAAGTCGACAGCACAGTTAAAGTTTCCAAACATTCAAATGATATATATATATATACAATTTATATATATATAATATATATTTTATATATATTATATATATTTATATTTATATAAAAAGACCAATAATAGCAGTGTGTTATGCATCAATAGCAGTAACAGCTTTTCCAGGTTCTGCAGTCATCTGAACAAAATTATAAACATTCAGCACACTCCATTAAAAAGACAAAAACAAAAAAACAAAGAGAAGAATAATATCCAGAAAAAATCAAATTTCTGTTGCTGTTGTGGTACCTGGCACCATTTTTTTATTAGCATCTTAATCATTATCTGGAGAGAGAACATTCTAGAGTAACAACATTGAAAATAGCTCTGATAAAGCACAGTCCCTACTATGTATCATAAAGCAGGTACAAGATATATTACATTACAGAGGTATGATACAGTACTGTCCTACATCTATAATACTTGAATCAGTTTTGGTTTGAAATTTACTCTGTCTGCAAATAAGATTGCTACCCCTGCCTTTTCTCTGGGCTCCTGTCACATGGAAAATTGTTTTCCATCCTTTCACTTTCTGTCTATGGGCTTCTTTTTGCACTAGGTGTGTTTCTTGTATACAACATATTGTTGGATTTTGCTTCTTATTCCATTCTGCCAGTCTATTTCTCTTGAATGGTGAGTTGAGGCCACTAACATTGATGGTGATAACTGATATGTACTGACTTATTGTTGTCCTGTTATGGCCTTTTGTTGACTCTTTTTACTTTTTCACCTTCTCCTTTTAGTTTCTTGCCTTAACTATTTGATTTGCTCTGTTGGGCCTCATGGTGTTGTTACACCTTCCCCCACCAGGAGCCCCCATTGCTCCAGCACCAGGAGGGCTGCCTGGGCCCTGATCTAACATGGGAGTGAGAGCAATGCCTTCCCCAACTGGGAGCCGCCATAGCTCCAGCACCAGGAAGGTAGCCACGTGTGTGCCCCTGAACCCCTTCCCCACCACCCCGCACACTCTCAGACCTCCTGATTGAGCCAGTCTTTGGACCCACTCTGCAGAGGCAGAGGTAGTCATAGAGGGTATTTTTCTGAGTTCCCAATGTTGAGTATCTTTAAAGGAAGGGCATGGGAAACCTGTAGTAGAATGGTGTAGAGTTCAACCTTTCAGAAGGTTGGGGAACTCAATCTGGGCCTTGCCACCTGAGGTCAGTCTGCACCATGGGGTTCAGCCATCAGCTAACTGAGATCAGGGGTCTTGAGTCCTAGCTCTCTCTGAGCCTCCATCCTAAATGGTAAATATACTATATTGAAAAGTTTGTTCACTGCAGACATGTTTTGGTCTGCTTCTTGATTTCAATTTAATTCAAATGTTTTAAGGGTAATAGATTAGTGACTACCACAGTGATCCAAGTTGTGCTTGATCATATTGTGTTCCTGGTTGGGATAAAGGATGGTGGTTGATTCAATAAGCTGTTTTCTCTGATGTTATGAAGATGAGAATGTCTGTGGGTTGTTAGAGACCCAGAAGCTAGGGCGCAACTATATCAGGAAGATTTGGGTGATAATCCAGAGATTAAACCAAGGACAGCCTGACAACAAAAATAAAAATGAGAAAACACTTAAGCAAGACACAAAGGCAGACTTCCAGTTCACCAATGGCAAACAGTAGGACAAATGAGGATGAAAAGGCCGATAGTGAACCACCAGGACACCCTGAACTCAAAGCACAGGAAGTAACAAAACAGATCAGTCAGGCTCTAGAAAAATTCAAAACAGAAATAATTTCCCAGATAACCATAGAGATGGTTAGCAAAATGAAAGTCATGATTCGAGACTCTAGAACAGAAACAGACAAAAAAATAGATGAGCTCAGGACCACGATAGAAGCCATGAGGGCCCAGCATAAGAAAGAAATGGAAACAATAAACGTCCAACATAGGAAAGAAATGGAATCCATAAAACAGATTCAAACAGATATCCAGGAGATTAAACACACTATTGAAAGTGTATGCAACAGAATAAAAGAATGCGAAGATAGAATCTCAGATATAGAAGATAAGATTGCAGTCAGTGACTGTGAAAAAAGAGGTCTCTTAAAAGCAGTAGGGGATCATGAGAAATCGATCCAGCAACTCCTAGATGATGCAAAGAAGAATAACATAAGACTGATAGGAATCCATGAAGTAGCAGGAGAAAATACAAATGACTTAAAAAGCTGTTCACAGAATTAATGACAGAAAACTTAGAGGGGAAGAATTTGACATTCAGATAACTGAGGCATATAGGACCCCAACTAGCCACAATCAAAAAAAATCTACACCTAGACATATAGTAATCAAGATCCCAGAAACCCAACAGAAGAATAAAATAGTACACGCAGTAAGAGAAAAGAAACAAATAACATGCAAAGGAAAACCCATCAGAATCACAGCAGAATTTTCAACACAAACCCTTAGGGCAAGGAGAGCCTGAAGTGAGATATTTCAAGTACTAAAAGAGAACAACCTCCAACCTAGACTGATGTATCCTGCAAAACTCTTTTTCAAAATGGATGGGGAAATAAGATATTTCCAAGACAAAGAACACCTAAGAAACTACTCGAATATCAATCCAGAATTACAAGCAATTCCAAACAATATCCTAGAAAAAGACAATGAAGTTAACAACACAAGTACAATTATCATGTGCTCTAGTGATTGTGCAGAATCTTTTAGAAATGCACTGAGCAATCTTTTCATATCTGGTAGAATAAAAGATCTTGACAACTTTTGGCTTACCAGTTCTATTGCAAAGTATAATGTATGATTCTAACAGAGATACCATCAAACTGATTCACAGCAAATATATTCCCAAGCATGATTGTTGGAACTCACAAATTAAAACTATTCTAGCTTAGAGAATTCAGATTATTTTTTAAAAGATGATCCTTTAATGGATGTAACACTCCTTTGAAGCCTTCACACTTGTGGACAGAACAGTGTTTCCTAGATTGTTCATAGTGATACTAATTCAATCAGCAGCAGCACAAATGAACATACTAGAGAGGGGTATCATATCAAGTGGGATTGTGAATAAACTAGAGACCCTGAAACACACGACAAAAATGTGAATGAAAAGGAAGTCAAGTGTAAAATGATACACATGGTACTATATTTTAAATAGAATTTCAAATTGTTAAAAGCAGTATTGCATATTGCTATATTTATATATCATAAATATATACAGGCATATTAGTAAAATAAAGAAAAATAGTTCCTCTGGTTGTGAAATAAATGCTACCAAAGAATTCCAAAGAATTTTATTGTATAACTAATGTTTTTTGTTTTAAGATTTGTGATAGGCACCTAATTGGTAGTTAATAATATTTCTTTTATGTTTTTTGGATGTTGATATCTTATTACATGACATTATTTAAATTTAATCTGATATAATTATATAAAAACTGAGCAGCATATATTTTATTTCTAACACTGCAAACTGGTCATGGCATGAGGAGGAAGAAACAGAGCAAAGAGAGGATTTAATGAAACACAGTCCTTAAGATTTATTCTGAAATGAGTGTGACTCAGATAAGTTCTAAAGCCATCATGAATTGTATGAGAAACATATATAAGTAGGATACTGTTGGAATTGAAGTTCCTGATGGTTGGAGTGGTCTGATGGTCAGAATTACGGTTAGGTCAAGGTTGCATTTAAAGTACCTGAGCATTGCAGTGTGGCTATGATTGGCAGTGTTAGTGTTAGAGTTAAAGTTGAGCTTAGTCATAGTGTTGAAATGTAAATATTTGTGTATTGGAGTGTAGGTTTGATGGTTAGAGTTACCATTAGTTTTCTGGGTTAGGGAAAGGGATAGTGTAGGAATTCAAGTACCTGGGTATTGGACTGTGGGTATGATAATCTGGGTTCAAGTTAGGTTTAGGGTTATGGTTTGAATATTTGTACCTGAATTTTGGAATGTGTGTGTAAGTGCGTGTTAGGGTAAAGATTCAAGATATTATTGGAATTCACATACCTGACTATTAGAGTGTGGCTATTATGGTTAGTGCTAGGATTAGGCTTAGGTTAGGGATAGTATTGGAATTCAAGTACCTGATTATTGGAGTGTGAATATGAAAGTTAGCATCAGGATTAATGGTAGGATTAGGTATATTGATAGATTTCAAGTACTTGAGTATTGCAGTGTTGCTATCACAGGTTGTGTTAGAGTTATGGTTATGGTTATGCTATGGTTATGGTTATGGCTATGGTTAGGGTTGGGCTTAATAATAGTGTTGAAGTTAAGTATCTGTGTATTGGAGTTTAGCTTTAGTCATTAGCATTAATTTTAGGGTGAGGTTCAGGGATGTGTAAGAATTCAAGTACACGTGGGTATGGTGGTGCCAGTAGGGTTAAGATTATGGTAAGATTTGGGATTCAAATACATGTACTTGACTTTTGGAGTGTGGTTATGATTATTAGGCTTAGGGTAGTTGTTAGGGCAAGTGTTAAGGACAGTGTCAGAATTCACATATCTCACTACTGAAATATGACTTTTATGGTAGTGTTAGATTTAAGTTTGGGGTTAGGTTTGGGATTATGCATAGTGTTGGTATTTAAGTAATTGAGTATTGGAGTGTGGGTTTGACTGTTAGCATCAGCATTAGTTTTAGGGTTAAATTCATGGATAAGGTATTCAAGTACCTGGGTATTGGATTGTAGGTAAGAAGGTTAGGGTTAGGGTTAGGGTTAGGGTTAAGTTTAGGTGTAGGATTGGGTTTAGGTTTTGTGTACCTGAGTTTTGGTGAGTGGGTATGATTATTAAGGTTAGGGTTCATGTTAAAGTAAGGGTTTCTGATATTTTTGGAATTTACTTACCTGGCTACCATAGTTGGAAAGTTATGGTTACTATTAGGGTTAGGGATAGGGCAAGGGCTAGAGTTAGTGCTAGAATTTAAGTATCTTATTGGAGTACAAGTGTGAAAGTTAACATTAAGTTTAGTGTTAGGGTTATAAATAATTTTGAATCTCAAGATTTCGGTGTGCCTATGACAGCTAGTTTTAGATTTAGGGTTAGGCTTTGGTGTAAGGATAGTGTTGGAATTTAAATTCCTGATTATTGGAGTGAGTATGATGGTGAATGTCAGTGTTAATCTTAGGGTTAGGGAAAGTGTAGTAGTTCTAGAATTTGAGCATTGCAATATGGCTATGACAGATATTATTAGGGTTAGGTTTAGGGTTAGTGTTAGATTTAGGGTTTGAGTTAATCTTATTGTTGGATTTTAAATACCTATGTATTGGAGTGTCGGTTTGATGGTTAGTGTTAGGTTTTGGATTAGGGATAAGGACAGTGTAGGGACTCAAGTGCCTGGGTTTTGGATTATGGATATGATTGTGTGGGTTAGAGTTAGATTTATGATTAAGTTTAGGGTTCAAATTAATGTAACTGAATTTGAAGTATGGATATGATTGTTAGGGTTAGGAATATTGTTAGGGGAAGGGTTCCAGATAATGTTAGAATTTAAGTACCTGACAGAGTGTGGCTTTTATGGTCAGTGTTAAGTTTAGGCTTACTGTTAGGATTGGGATTAGGGTAATGTTGATATTTAAGTATCTGTGTGTTGAAGTATGGGTTTGATGGTTAGTAGTAGCGTTAAGTTTAGGATTAGGGCTAGGGATAATATAGAAATTTAAGTACCCAGATACTGGATTTTGTGTATGATGCTTAGGTTAGGGCTAGTTTTAGGGTTCAAATTCATGTGCATGAGTTTTGGCCTGTTGGTATGATTGTCAGGGCTAGGGTTCATGTTAGGGTTAGGCTTTCAGATATTGCTGGAATTCTCATATCTGAATATTGTAGTGTGGATATTATGGTTAGTATTAGGGTTGGTGTTAAGGCAAGTCTTTTGGTTAGTGTTTGACAAGTACTTGGTTATTGGAGCTAAAGTATGATGGTTAGTGTCTGGGTGTGTGAGGGTTAGCTATAGTTTAGGATTTCAATTGCCTGAGTACTGCATTTTGGCTATGATGGGCAGTGTAACAGTAAAGGTTAGGGTTAGGCTTAGGGATAATGTTGGAATTGAAGTTCCTGAATATTGGAGTTCATATGATGGTCAGGGTTAGTGTTAATGTTAGGGTTAGGCATAGTATTGGTATTACAAGTACCCGAGCATGAGTATGTCTATGATGCCACTGTTAGGGATATGGTTAATGTTAGGATTAGGGTTAGGTTTAGCATTGAGGTTAGTAATAGTGTTGAAATTTAAATACCCATGCTTTTGGAGTGTTGGTTTGATGGTTAGTGTTAGTATTAGTTTTAGGGCTAGGGTTCGGGATATCATGCGAAGTCAAATACCTGGGTTTTGGATTTTGGGTATGATGGTGTGGGTTAGGCTTGCTTTAGGTAATGTTTTAGGGCCCTAAACCAGAATTTTGCCATATGGGTGTGTTTGTTAGGGTTTGTTTTGCTGTTATGGGAAGGCTTCCAGATATTGTTAGAATTCAGTTGTCTGACCACTGGAGTGTGGCTATTATGACTAGTGTCAAGGTTAGGCTTAAGATTAGTGACAGTGTAGGAATTCAAGTATCTGATTTTGGGGGCTGTGAGAATGATTGTTAGTGTTGGACTTAGTGCTAGGGTTAGGTATACTGTTTGATTTCAAGTAGCTGAGTATTGCATTGATGTTGTGACCATTTGTGTAGGGTTAGCATTATGGTTAAGGTTAGGTTTAGTTCTAGGGTTGCATTTAGCAATAGTGTTGGAATTTTAATACCTATGTACTGGAGTGTGGGTTTGATTGTTAGTGTTAGGGGGAGGGTACAAATTGTGAAGGAATTCACGCACATGGATATTGGATTGTAAGTACAATGATTAGGGTCAGAGTTAAGTTTAGGTTTCAAATTTATGGACCTAAATTTTGGCATGTGGGTGCTATTGTTAGTGTTAGGGTTCATATTGACATAAGCATTTCAGATACTGTTGGAATTGTGGTACCTGAAGATTAGAGTGTGGATATATTGTTAGGGTTAGGGTTAAGGTAAGGGTACAGGTTAGTGTTAGAATTCAAGTACCTGATTATTGGAGTTCAAGTATGATGATGATGATGATAGGTATTAGGTTAGTGTGAAGGTTAAGTGTAATTTTAAATTATAAGTAGCTGAGTATTGCAGTGTGGCTATGATGGGTAGTGTTAAACTTGGGGTTAGGTTCAGGGTTAGTGTTAGGGTTAGTTTTAGGTTTAGTAATGGTGTTGGAAATAGGCACCTGTATATTTGAGTGTGGCTTTGATGGTCAGTGTTAACCATAGTTTTAGGGTTAGGGTCAGACATAGTGTAGGAGCTCAAGTGCCTGGGTATTGGATTGTGAGCATGGCCATGAGGGTTAGAGTTAGTTTTATGGTATGTTTACTGTTTAAATTAAAGTAACTGAATTTTGAGTGTGGGTATGATTGTTAGGGTTGGAGATATTGTTAAGGGAAGATTCCTGATAGTGTTGGAATTCACATACCTGACTATTGATGTGTGGCTCTTATGGTCAGCATTAGATTTAGGTTTAGGGTTAGGGTTAGGTTTGGGGTTAGGGATAGTGTTGGTATTTAAGTAACTGCGTATTGGAGTGTGGGTTTGATGGTTAGTGTTAGCTTTACTTTTATGGGGAATATTGGGGATTGGGTAGGAATTCAAGCATACGGGTATTGAATTGTGGGTATGATGCTTAGGGTTAGGCTTGGGTTTAAGGTGTTAACAGGGTTCAAATAATACACCTGAGTTTTAGACTGTGCATAGATTGTTAAGGTTAGAGTTCATGTTATTGTAAGAGTTTTGGATATTGGAATTCATGTACTTGACTATTGGTTTAAGAAAGTTATGGTTAGTGTTAGGGGTTGGGTTAGGGTAAGGGTTATTTTTAGTGTTAGAATTGAATTGCCTGATTATTGGAGTGCAATTATAATGGTTAGTGTTAGAGTTAGCTATAGTTTTGGATTTCTAGTGGCTGAGAACTGCACTGTGACTATGATGGACGGTGTGGAGGCTAAGGTTTAGGGTTAGGGTTAGGCTTAGTCATAGTGTTGGAACTGAAGTTTCTGATTATTGGAATGAATCAGAGTTAGTGTTAATATTAGGGTTAGGGAAAGTGTTGGATTTCAAATACCTAAACAATGCAGTGTGGTTTTGATGGTACTGTTAGTGTAATTGTTATTGTTAGGGTTGGGGTTAGTAACAGTGTTGGAATTTAAATACCTGTGTATTGTAGTGTGGCCCTGATGGTTACTGTTAGTGTTACCTTTAGGGCTAAGTTTAGGGATATTATAGGAAATCAAGTACATGTGTGTTGGATTTTTGGGTATGATGGTGCAGGTTAGGGTTGGTTTGAGTTAAGGTTTAGGGTTCAAATTCATCTACCAGCCTTTGAGTGTGTGGGTATATTTGTTAGGATTAGTTTTGATGTCATGGTGAGGCTCCAGATATTGTTGGAATTCACATATGTGACTACTGGAATGTGCCTATTATGGTTAGTGTCAGGATTAGACTTAGGGCTAGGAATAGAGTTGTAATTAAAGTACCCAATTATTGAAGTGTGTGTCTGATCATAATTGTCAGGGTTAATGCTAGGGTCAGGTATACTGCTGGATTTCAAGTACCTGAAAATTGCAGTGCTGCTATGGCCTGTCATATTAGGGTTAGGCTTAGTGTTATGGTTGTATTGAGCAATAGTGTTGGAACTTAAGTACCTGTGTATTGGACTGTGGGTTTGACGGTTAGTGTTCTTTGCTTTTAAGGGGAGAATCAGGCATTGTGAAAGAATTCAAGTACATGCATATTGAATTGTGGGTATGATTGTTATGTTTATTTAGGATTAGTTTTATGGTTAAGTTTAGGATTCAGATTCATGTACCCAAGTTTTGGCATGTGGGTACTATTGTTAGCAGTAGGGTTCCTGTTAGTGTAAGGGTTCTAAATATTGTTGAAATTTTTGGACCTGACTATTGGAGTGAGGATATTAGGGTTAGAGCTAGAGTTAGGGTTAAGGCAAGGGTTAGGGTTAGTCTTAGAATTTAAGTCCCTGATTATTGGAATGAAACTATGATGGCTTTTGTTAGGTTTGTGTGAGGGGTAGGTATAGTTTGGTATTTCAAGTAGCTGAGAATTGCAGTGTGGCTATCATGGGCAGTGTTAGGCTTAGGATTAGTGTTAGGCTTATAGGTAGTGTTTGGATTGATGTCCCTGATTATTGGAGTGGATATGATGGTCAGGTTTAGTGTTAATATTAGGGTTAGGAAAAGTGTTGGATTTCAAATACTTGAGCATTGCAGTGTGGCTATGATGGGTAGTGTTAGGCTTGGTGTTAGGCTTAGGGTTAATGTTAGGTGTTAAGGCTAAGATTTTGGTTAGTAGTAGTGTTGGAATTTAAGTACCTGTGTGTTTGAATGTGGCTTTGATGGCTAATGCTACCCTTAGTTGTAGGGTTAGTGTTTGGGATAGTTCAGGAACTCATGTGCCTCAGTATTTGATTTTGGGTATGATAGTTCAGGTTAGAGTTAGGTTATGGTTAGTTTGGGTTTGAATTAATGTAACTGAATTTGGAGTATGGGCATGATTGTTAGGGTTAGGTATTTTTTTAGGAGAAGGGTCCTGATAATATTTGAATTCACATACCTGACTACTGGAGTGTGGCTATTATGGTTAGTGTTAGGGTTAGGCTTAAGATTGAGGATGGGGTTGAAATTCAAGTACCTGATTATTGGAGTGTGAGAATGATTGCTATTGTCTGTGTTAGTGCTAGGTTTAGGTACACTGTTTGATATCAAATAGATGAGAATTTCAATGCTGCTCTTATTTGTCATGTTAGAGTTAGGGTTCCATTTAGTGATAGTGTTAGAATTTAAGTACCTGTGTATTGGAGTGTGCGTTTGATTGTTATTAGCCTTAGTTTTAGGGGGAGGGTCAGGGATCATGTAGGAATTGAAGCACATGGGTAATGGATTGTGGGTATGATGGTTAGGGCTAGTGTTAGCTTTAAGGTTAGCACTAGGGTTTGAATTTATATACCTGAGCTTTTTGTGTGGGCACTATTAGCATTAGGATTCATGTTAGTATAAGTGTTTTAGATATTGTTGGAATTCTTGTACCTGACTATTGGAGTGTGTATATTATTGTTAGGGTTAGGGTTAAAGAAAAGTTTAAAATTACTGTTAGAATTCAATTATCTGATTATTGGAAAGTAAGTATGATGACTAGTTTTAGGGTTACTAGGAGGATTAGCTATAGTTTTAGACTTCAAGTAGCTTAGTATTTCAGTGTGGCTATGATGGGTAGTATTGAGTTTAGGATTGGGTTATTCTTACTTAGAATACATATGTGTTTATGGAACATATTATCACTACTGAATAGTCACAATTTTTCCTTTTTATCTTGTAATTTTAAAAATATATAAAAATCAAGTGATATCTGGTAAGATAATTGATAAATTGCATGTTATTGGTACACTCTTTTAACCTTATTTTTTACTGAATGGAAACTCTCTCTCTCTCCCTCTCTCTCTCTCTCTCTA
>NW_022900942.1:25234398-25255269 GCF_012274545.1 Fukomys damarensis | reverse complement strand
CAGTTTGTACAACAAATTAAGAAGCATAAAATAGATAAAATAAAACCGGACAAAAAATAAAAACAGATGTGTCTTTGCTGTCATTGTTGCTGCAATGCATATAGAATTTAGCTCATCTTCCAGTAGCTATGGTGAAAATGGAGATGTAATTACTTATAGAACTTAGGTACTTGTTTCTATAGCAATCTGTGTATATCTCCAGCATTTAAATTACTGCATTATTTTAAAATTAACTTTCTTAGCATCTATGCCTCACTAGAATGAGTTCCTATCTGACCCCCACACAATGGGATTCATTGACCTGTATAATAAGCCAAGTTTTCACAGGAAATAGAGATTTTTCTACTTATTAAATCTGAGGGGAAATTTCTTTCTTGAGTCCATCGGGTAATACATCAGTGTCATTAAAAATAATTTTATTACAAGTGCAGAAGTGAAATACAAATGTCTGTTTCCATGGTGAAGTCTGATATAATTTTGAGACTGTAACATTAATGTCTTTGTATGGTCTTTTTAGGAACATACTTAGGTATTGGTCAAACAGAGGCTTCTGGCTATCTGAGTTAATTTATAGCTGAAACACTATACCTAGAATAATGAGTTATGAATCTGCAGTGTTGTCCCATGGACCATGAGAATTCTGTGTGATCACACAATTCACTAAGGTGTTAAGAACTGTGAGCTTTTGATCCTTCCAATCACAGATCAGTTTTCAACCAGGGTAAGTTTTCTTTCCTCAAACTTATTTATCATTTCCCTGTGAAAGTACCTCGAAGAACTGCATTGCTAAACAAATAAATAAGCCTTTAAAATTATGGATCTAAATCTTTAGAGAATATTGTATACCTTTGACATGATATTTACATAGGCCCAAATATAATGATCACACCCTTGAGAAATTCTGATTTAAGAATCTTGAGATAAATCATAGATATCTGTCCTTAAAAAAGAAAAAAAACCCAGCTTATTAGGGAATTCCACTGCTGAGGTTGGCTTCAAATTTACAAGCTTCCTACCTCAGTCTGCTAAGTAGCCACTATTACAGGCATATTCCATCATGCCTAGCCTAAGCAAATATGTTAAACTATTGGCACAACATGTCTATTCTGGAAAAATCTAACCTGAGGATCAGTTGTGAGTTAACATACACCACTCTAAATATTATGACAAATGCTGGATCAGAACATTTGCTCTGAGAAATGAATACAAATGGAGAAAATATGATTTGTTTCATGGAATCATGTTGGAAATTTAAAATTTAAGAATGCTACTGTCTGATCTAGGCATCTACGATGCCATGCTTCTGACTTGAAATGAATTAACTGCAAAATAAGGTGCATGTTGTATTGATATTTTATTATTTATAATAATGGTTTATTTAGATCTCTGACCTTGTGACAAACATTATGACATGTTTCCCATATGTTCTTCCCTTAGTATACAGAATGATCCCATGACACATAGATGTAGTATTATTCTCCAATTTAATAATGATGAAGTTGACCCTATTAAAATAAATGTCAGGGCTGGGATTTGAACACATCCAGTGACTTAAAGTCATTCAAAGTAGCCCAAATTAATATTGAAACAACTTTTAATCTATTGCATATTTTGAAATATGCACTGTTGAATAAATAACACAGCATATATATGTGTATACACACACACACATATATATATATATATATCCATAAAGCAGGCATTAGACATTATATACATAGAGCAGCTATATAGTCAAGTGACTCAACAAGTGAATATAATATAGTTTGTAGTAGATATTTAAGAGATATTTTTGAGTGCTGAATTACCTATGTGATAAATATGACTCAGGTGTTGATTTTAAATTTTTTCTACAAGGGACATACCACTGAAATAATACTTTCATTTATTTGTGTCTTCATAATAGAATGAGGAAAGAGAAATAGTGTAGAACAATTGCAAAAGTAAAGGGAAAGAAAATAAAGACACCATTAGCCTTAAAACAGTTAAAAATATTTGGCGAGATGGGGGCTGAATATCCTATGCTCTAAATGCAAAGTTATTATCAGAAGGAGAGGTACTCTATACATCTAAAGAGTGCAGTTTGGAGGTGCATGAGTGAATAGGGTGAATCGAGCAGTGTCAGCTACCTCTTCATCTCTGAAAACAACAGACCTGCAAGTATTGAAGTCATTGATTCTCTGGCCATAAGGGTGATGGGGAATCATTGGGAAGTTGTTTTTAAAAAAATCATGTTTTAATTGCCTCCTATATATCTCATTGAGGAGGGAAGGATTTCTGACATAGCGTTCTGGAGATCCTTGAGCACATGACATTGATACAGGACAGATGAGAACAACAGCAGTTTATTAGCCACACACACCCACAGCCTGGGAGAGGAAGGCTCCTCATGCCTTACAGGGCCACATAGGTTCCATTTGCCAATAGAGTAAACAAGCAGGAATGGTAGAAGGCAAGCTGTGAGGCATCAGGAGGGCGGGGTGACCCTTGAGTTCCTCATAAAAATGGGATTGACTTTTCTGAATAATTGTGCAGTTTGGCAGGGAATTGAAACTTGCTATTTCAGGATGAAGCAGAAGCTGCTTCCTCATCCCTTTGGTAAAGAAAGCAGCCCTGTGCCCTCATTCTTGAAGGCAGAGTTGGGGGGTAACTCTTGATTAGGCCATTTTGGGCCTTTCCAATTTTACTAGACATTAAGGTAGCACTTATTATTAAAACTTAATTTGGGGCCTTGTCCTATATGACATAAAATTTTTCTAATAAATAATGAATATTTTATTTCATATAGGGTCAATCAAAATAATATCCAAATGGCCCTCTTACCTTGGAGCAGTGGAAAATTTGGAAACAATAAAAATCCTTCTTTTTTGTCCCGCTGTACCAACTGAAAAAGTCTACGATTTGGTGGACAGAACAGACAAGAAGTTTCTTTTGCTGATCTTTTCCTTAGGTCCTATGTTATTCTATTCTTATAAAAAAAATTATTGTGATTTTCAGTGACAATAATTCGACATTATTTTGTTGTGAAAGTTAGACCTAAACTGTGGGTTTAATCTCAGCAAAACAGAGAAGGAAAGGGAAACAATCTCCGTCTCTGTTCTGTGTCCTATCTCTGGGCCCCCTTTGACAGGTTGTTGTCCTTTTGAGCTACTTTCCTTTACCTCCATTCTGAGGCTGTCAGATTTATTTTGTCACTCTACAATGACTATCTTTAATCAGGTGGTTATCCTTCATTTCTGCATAGGTCCATTCTTTATGGTCATCAAATTTGCATTTTATCAGTGTCTTCTACTTATGTGCTATGGTGTTTGGAAATAGATTTTAAACAAATGGAGCTGAACTCTGATGTCAGATCTGCTAACTGTGAAAACTTAAGTCGTTTCTTTGCTCCCTCTGGCTGTAATAGCTTTGTTTGTAAAAATAATCAATCAGACTGTGTTCTCCAAGGTGCATTTTAATTCTTTCATTTTGTGCTTCTGAATGTTTATAATAGAAGCCTGAACTTCAGGCTTGGTTAAAATGAATAAATACATAAAATTGGTTTGTTTTTTCAGAGCAAGTACAAGAGGTTTCTTTTCTGAGACAGAGTTTACTCCAATTTTGGTGTCTATTTGCCTAGTGGGATTACTTGCTTCTGTTGACAACTTGGCCCTCTTTTGGGTTTCATTTCTGGTTTTTTTCTCCACCTTTGACAGGCACCAGGCTTTTATTTTCCCTCTGGCATTGTTCTCTATTACCCACAATTTAAAAAAAAAAACAACCTTGTTTTATCTCTGGCTCAAGCTTCCAGTTTAAGAGTTTAATTGGAGCCCATGACAGGAAAAGCAATTCCTTTGACTGGTTGCTAAAGGAAGGCTCTAATTAAACTTGGTTTGATTCATAGATTATGAATTGAATATTGTTTGGACTCATACCACAAAAGTAACTGCCTGCTTTGATCCTTAATAAATTAATTTATATTGGCAGTCATTGTGGAAAACCAATTTTCTTTCTTCTTCTGCACAATTAACATTCCTGAAAGAGTCCACTGAATAGTTGCACATAGATATAATAAGTCAGTCTTTGCATCTTTTGTCACCAGTAGCTGAATTCTATTGCCTTTGTTTCAGAGTGTCTTTAAAAGTACTTGTATTTCTAAAAGCACCAGTTTTGTGTACTATTCTTTTTGTCTTTCATGATTGAGAGAGGAAGATTGATAATGAAAAACTAAACATGATTAAATAGACTCGTGGGAAGCAATTTTTAAAAGGGCCTGTTATTACTAATTATATTTAACTGTATATTTAATATTGGCTCACTTTTATTGATATAGGGATTGTTAATTGAAAATAGTTGATTTAGATTTATCATTTTAGCAGTTTAATACTGACAATAAAATAAATGAAATAAAATGGTTTCATAATCATTTTATCATTAATACTTCAATAGAAAATTAATCCTTGACTTCTAATTTTCTGTAAGATCTTTCCCTGTAATATAAAGATAAGAAAAAGAGCTAAGTTTTGTATTCAAGAACAATGAAAAATGTTAGGATGCAGGTCATTATTCTAATCAGTATTACTTCACATATTGAAAGGAACAACTGTACAGTATTATATGAGCAACTTGCATACCTATTAAGAGCTTACAGGTGAGTTGCAATTCAGTTACATTATCATTATTTTATTTCTCTACCTTTTTTTTTTTTTTTTTTTTTTTTTTTTTTTTTTTTACCAGGGTTGCTTTTAACTCACTACATAGCTCAGATTGGACTCAAACTTAGGACCGGCCGACTCAGCCTCCTAAGTGCAGAAATTATAGGCACGTGCCACCACATTGATCTCATATTATTGGTATTCACTGAAAGGGTTTCACAGATTTCTTTCATTTGCCTATCAGACAGATGAAATGTACACATTTTTATTTCAGAACTATTCAGAATAATAGCATTCACATTTTTAAAGGGAAGGATTTGACTGTATCCAAGGTAGAGTTTATCACCAGTCTACATTGCTGAGTTCTATATTTCACAAACTCCTAATGATAGGATAAACCACCAGCATAGCCAGCCACCAGCTTTGTACTACTGAAAAATGTGCCTTGCAGTTCAACAGGCCATGAGTTCTGTTTTCTCTGTTTACTAATGATGCTATCTTGGGGATGTTATTTGCTGTCACTGAGTTCTAGATTTCTCTTGAGAAAAACAAGGATAATAATATATATTACATCATAAGATTGTTGTTTGTAATAAATGAGATAAACTGGAGTGTCTAGAAATTCTGACTATGATGCTCCTCTACACAGAGAACTGTCTAATTACCCTTTATTATGAGAAAGATTCTAGCCTGCTGTGAAATAATAATCTGAGTATGAGACCCAGCTGACTTAATCATTATTGCTAACGGAGTTTTTCCCTTATTGGGAATCCTAAAATTACCTTGGATGCAGCCAAAACAAAATCTAAGTTTGGAGACTCATAAGTTGGCTTGATTTTTGTAAATGGTGAAATAGAATTTATAAGGATGAGGAAAAAAGTGAATTAAATGTAAAACTATATTTACTTCCATGGACTATTGAGTTTTTACTATAATTGAACAAACTTTGACATTGACAATAAAACTAAACTAGACTTTATACACAGAGTGCTTTTTGCTATTTTTGAAATGTGCTATTCTTTAAACAATATTGAGGGGGATGAAAGTCATATTAAAAATAAACACGTCCCTCAAGAACACCACGATAAAAGACATAAACTTGCAAGGTCACTTTTTAAATTATTGCTCTATAGAATAGATTTATTTCTTAAAAGTTAGATGTACTACTCTCTGGAGGTTCTATGCTATCATGTGGAGAAAAATATTTGTAATAAACTGTTTTGAAAATGTTTTCCCATAAAAATATTAAGATGATACAGTGCAATAAACCTCACTGACAGTTCTAGGTAACCCCAAATGTTTCTTTTCTTATATTTCCTTTGGGATAAAGGACCAAATTTCTAACACAAAAATTAAAGTCCATAGCAGACTGAATTTTTGTGCTATACTGTGAGTACAGAGATATGCTGGGAAGCATAATTTGGAAGTAGAAATATTATCATTTCTAGTATATTTCTACTTATAGGATAAAGGATACATGCAATATTTATATTAAGATGGCCCCAGAAATGCAGGATATATTAGTTGCTATTACTATTGAAGACCACACAAATTTCATGTTAATGTCATTATTCCTTACCTTTGCATCTTTGCCCATTTGAAATTTATGTACTTGCTTCTTTAAAAAAATAGTCATTATAAACACTGGCTAATAAATAAAGTAGTGTTGAAATAATAATTTTCAGTATGTGCCAATATCCAAGCATAATGTACTACAAGTGGAATAGCTTTATTTATAAATTATATGCAGAAGTATATATGTGGTATGATTGAAAATTACAGTGAATATTTAAGTTTTAAAAGTTATTACAGTAAAAAACCCACATTGCCATTAATCCCCCTCAAACATCCCCTCTCACTTGAACACATTTATCCCATCATCTTACCACTTTATGGAAAAGTTCTGGCAATCCTCTTTCATGTCTTTAGTTTCATCATGGAAGCTGCTTTAATGTCTTGAATCTATCCAAAATATTTACCATTCCTGGGCATTTTGACTTTGGTAAGAACCTGAAATTGCATGGCACCGGATCAGAAAAATAAGGTGGGTGAGTTTGCACTATATTTATTTTTTGAGCCTGCCTTTCTGTTACGTGGCACATAGCAACTACACTCACCCTATTTTTGACTCAGAAAAGGACTTCCAGAACTGCTTTAGAATATGGCAAGAATGATGGGCTATGCATTTTCAAAGGGAGAGGGACTATTTGGAGGGAAGTTAATGACAATATGTCTTTTATTGTAATACATTTTAAAAATATTCACTGTATTTCAATAATACCACATATGTGCATATATATATATAATTTCTGTATGTGACTGATATATATATATAATTTATATATATATATATAAATATCCATGTGTAATTTAGTTTTCCAATGAAAACAAAGGCATCTGAGCACTAGAGAACTTTATGCAGCCGATCCATTTTATACTTGCTTGTTATATAATTATACAAGTGCTCTTTTTATACCTCCAAAATACTAATTTGATTTGTTTTTACTACTCATCAAAACATAATCACTAGGGAAAATATCAGAAAATAATATCACTTAGTTACTGCAAGTATGGAGGGAAATAATCATTGCTGCTGGCTACTAGTAAAAAGCAGGTTAGTATAACTTGTTTCCAAAGCAAGTTAGCAATATGAAGTGAGAGATTTGAACAGATGCACTGTCATGACTGTTTGCAGAATGTATTCCAACAAAAGGTAGTGTTGGATCAGCAGCACATTATACTTAAGGTTGGTTCACCATGGTAACAAAGGACTGGAAAACAAATAATAATATCTGAATATTTAAATAATAATAGAAACATTCAAAGATTTAAAGTATGAATTAAATATCTTATTAATATGAAAATGTTCACTCTATATTTTAAGTTAAAAATCAGTGAATCATATTGCACAGTATAACCCCCATCAAAAAATATTATCATAAAATGACTGTAATGCATGAAGGGACAAGTTTTCTCTTTGTGGTGGGTTGGCTATAGAGGATAATGAAAGTTACATATAATAGAAATGCTTTAATGCCTGTGCTGGGCAATGCATATCTCCATCAATCAAGGTAGATCTCCATTTAAATTTGCAATATCTCCCCTAAATATACCCTGCAATCCTTTTTGAGTCCTGCAGTCAATTCACTCTCACGCTTTCCTATAAATTCTCCACACTGCCTTTTTCTCATCAAACCTTCTACTATACCATTTTAATGTCCCCACATTCTCTGCAGATAACCTTTCTTAGCTCACTAGAAAATGTCCATCTGCTTCCCTTTCCACACCAATCACCCTCACCAGCATCTGCATTGGCACACTCTGTCCTGCCTTGGGAGTCAATGTGTGTGATTCTATCCAGAGCTAAGCTAACCCCTCTCAACTTTCCTGTGTACCTGTTCTCTCTCTCTCTCTCTCTCTCTCTCTCCCAATATCAATTTCCCTCCATAAGGAGTCAATGCACTATAATAGTTCATTGAATACATATCACTGAACAGCTACCATTCTACTTCTGTGTCACTGTTCATAGCAAAACTTCAAATTGTCATTTATATTTACTATTTTTAATTATCTTATTGAAATGCTTTCTCCATTTGATGCCTTGCACACTATTCTCTTTTTGAGTTTTCTTCTATTTTACTGATTGCTCTTCCCGGTCTATTTTCATTGTCTCCTTACCTTTCTCTGCTTGTAATTTTGTTAGGATTAGTCCTTATTAGTCTTTTTATTTTCTGGCCATCATTACTCTTAGGTAATGGTGTTAGGGTTAGGATTACAATATAGTTAATATATATTATAAATAATGTTTAGCATATGATATGTAATATGTTAAATATGAAATGATACATAATTAACATATAGCCTTATATAGTTTCTTTTGTGTCTCTTATCCATTTCTTACTACCACTCCATATACAAACATTGTACTCTTTGTCCTGGTGCAAATTTTCCACCTTAGTAAAGGTAAACTCCAACTGTCCTGACAACTAAAAATTTTGAAATATTTGGCTTATCATTTTCTCTTATATCATCCCAAATCTTATGATTTGTGTTTAGGTGTCCCCCAAAGCCTCATGAAGATGAGGTGAGATGTTGTTTTTCAGAGGTGGTTGAATCTGGATTGTGTGATGCTGGGATTAAGGGTGTGTGGCTACTAAATCACTACATGTGAGTGATTGGTTTGGAACCCCCCAAACCTGGTAGTCTGAATAAGATAAAAGGGGCAGAAAGACTTTGTTAAACTCGCTTGTTGCCTTTGCTGACTCATACACGTCATGTTTCTCCTCTGCATTGCCAATTTGCCCTCCCAGCCTGAGAGCCAGCCTATTATGGATTGAAACCTCTATGAACTGTAAGCCAAATAAACCTCTTCCCTTTTAACTTTAGGTGTCTGGTATTTTGTCTCAGCAACAAGAGAAAAGTAACTAACACATATCTCTTTCATTCTCTTCAATTCTACACTTTCTTTTACAACTCAAGTTGAAGAGACAATCCTATTACCTATTTTTCCATAATCTAACTGCCTCTTGCTATTTCACTATTCATTCCCTCCTGGGTCACAAAACTTTCATTTCTTATCCCCTCTAGATTTTTGCAATAGAATCATAACTGTTGCCTCTGCTTCTGCTTTGCCAACCTGTAGTGTTCTCTTAGTACAGATATACATTTGATACTTTTAAAAACAAGGTGATTCATCTCATCTCTCCACTCACTAATAGTTCTACCTATCTGACTCAAGGTAAAAGACAAAATCCTTAAAATGGCCTAGAGGGTTCATACAATTTAGTCTCCTGTTACCTTATTCATTTGAGACTCTTTCTACTCTCCCCTGGCTCTTGCATTCTCTCACCGACAGTTTATATTATTTATTTATTGCTCCTCTTCCTTAAGGAGAATGGAAGCTGTATAAGAACAAGGGTTTGGACCTGTCACCCTGAAGCAATAATCTGCTTATCTCTGAGGCCTGATCACTTGTAGATTTGCCCATGCTCTGAGTCAACAACTCCAAACAGAAAGGCTTTTCCTTAGCCCACTGTCAGACTGGTTCCTGCTGGACTGGGTCACCAGCTTCCCTCCTCTTAGCTTCAGGGACTTGTGCTCACTCTAAAGACATTGTCTTTCCAATCCTTATGCATAAACTTTGGCGATCAAAATTTTCAAGTAAATATTCTTTAAAATGAACCCAGAACATTGCTAAAAATGCGGTAGAGATTCAGTAATGATTTTAAAGCAAATTTAATATTGTTAACATTGAAAAATCACATTAAAACACACTAATAATAATAATACAAAGCTATGACAATTAGGTGTCTTGGAAATAACAAAGAGATAAAGTGAGCAATAGCTAAAGTTCCATAGTGTTATTGGATTAGGGGTCATGCTTAAAAGATTTTCAGTGTGCCATGTTAGATCTTTCCAATGAGAAGAAGGCTATAAAATAAAGATTTCTTTGGCAGGAAGGATAGGACTGGAGACACAAATTTAACTTTACTGTAAAAAACAAACTTTATTCTAATTTCTGTCATTGTGGAAATATTTATGGTAATTTTTGATTGCAGAGTTGACCTAATACATTATGAAAAAGCTTTTAGTAAATAAATGTGATTTCAAGAAGTCATACATTTATGGATGAATTTAGCGTCAAGCTGTGATGAATGTGAAGGGTTTATGATCTATGGTGTTTATCAGATGACTGATACTTTTATTTGAGGGGAAGAAATAGACTTTTAAGAATTAATGCCAACCACTGCTACAGTAATACATCACAAAGAGCCAAAGTCATTGAAGGAATATGTAAGCAATCGCAACTTACATGCAATACCAGAGTTCCTGAGATGATATGATTAAGCAGAAATTTATATGTGTAACAGTAAAATAGTGATTGCCTGTGAAGCATCTAGTATATCCTGATTCCTAATTCTATAATTTTGGCGACTGAGAAGCTTTATTCTAACTTGATAGATGAAAAGCTTTACTACTTTTATTGAGTATCTTGCTCATCTATGCCTCAGAAGAATTAAATCTGGAGAGTCTCTGGAAAGTTTAAATCTGTCTGGATTAGAATTCCATATTCTTGATTATTTACATATACCACCAATTTCTTTACTCTTCCTCCTTAAGAGTGTATGTTGATACCTTATTTATAAATCCCTGGTAGAATTCATGTTTATTTAATTTTTAGAAGACTTCAGAACTGTATTCAGTTCAACTCTGAAAGTCAATTAGGTCTGTAATCTTAGGCAATTTAGTCAGCTCTAGTAAAACTAAGTTATCTCCTGTATAACATGAATATAATACAAGTGTCAGAGGGTTCTTTTCAATAACTAAATGAAATTACTTTAGTAAGTAATTCAGTCAAATTAATTATTTTTCTGGGTTTACATTAGTACAATGTATCAGTCATAATAAAATTTCAATAAAATTATTAATTCATTTTCCTCAAGGTCTCTTGTGGAGCCAAGGATTCTAAAGCTTACCCAGATCTAGCATTTTTCCTGGTAAGTTTCACTGTTTTGTAACATCTTATCATTTTTGAAAAAAATATTTGAAATATATGAATTGAGCTCTAATTTAGGATGACAGAAAGGTAGTCAAACCTGTTTTGCTGTTTTCAACTTACTCAGACATGATTATGAAAGCACAAAAAAGAGATCCAGGGAACTTTTCCCTTTACCATGATGAAGTAATTGTACCAGATTTTCCCCTTTGCTATAAGTTTATAAAACACATAAATCATATGAAGCAACAGTGCACAGACTTTGGACAAGTTAAAAGGCAAGCGTGTAATACCTGTTTTAAGAGACACTAAGTGAATGCTGTGATTAATGCATAGGTCTATTTGTGGATGACTTTCTGAATCCAGTAGAGGGAGCTGGAGAACAAACAGAATATTTACTCTCATCTTACAGAATTCAAATTATAAATTTGCTAAAGCAGCTTGAACCTATGAAACAGATGTCTAGAAAAGAAAAATCTCTTCAGAGAAGACAAAGAGCTTGGTGTGCATTACCCCGAGTCTTAACTGGAATCTGGGCAGAGAATACTCAGAGAGATACTATGACAGGCTTACCAGGGAATGATCACTAAAGATGAGGGGAATAGAGATGTTAGTGGTTAAGTTGTGCTGGGAGATGAAGAAGTTTGAACCCAGCCAGAGTGGAATGACTTTGTTTGTTTGTTTGATTCTGGCGATCAAACTTGGGTCCTTGCGCTTGTAAAGCAGCTGCCAGAGCCACTGAGTTAAATTCTCAGCCCAAGGGTGGAATGACTTTGTTAACACCTGTGGGAATTTAACTGTGACAAAAGGCTACCTCTCAAAGAGGCCAAAATGTAACCATGAAAAATATCACAAAAGAGAGAAACTTTGGAAGTTGAGTTCCAATAGAATAGAATGTCTGAGTAAATAGTTTGAACTTTTCGCACATTTGCCCCAATGAGATCTAAGTACAAGCTTATAAAATTCAAGATAATCAGCCAGTAATTGAACATCTATTTGTATGTGCACCAATGTTTTTTTTTTAATTTTATTGAGTTTATTGGTACATTTTAGGGATACAGTACAGTTACATTCATTGTTGGGATCATGTACCTTTACATGGCAAGTCTTGATTCTCATTTTTTCCCCTTACCTCTGCCCTCCCTTCACCCCCTCCTCCCCTCCCCATCTAAAACACTTCATTTTCATCTTTTCATTCTCTCACATTTTTTTCTTTTCCCTTTTTGTTCTTTCCCTACGCATCACACCTTCCCTACACCTTTAGCTCCTTTCTTCAAATTTCTAAATGTCAGTAATCTTATTAGAATCTTATGCATTGTTGCAGAATATTCACACCAGGGAAACTATTTGGTATTTACACATGTGTGACTTATTTATTTCACTTAGGAGTATATCTTCAATATGTATCCATTTTCCTATGAATGAATCTATTCTCTCGCTCTTTATGGCTGAGTAATATTTGAACATCTATTTGAACCAAAAATAGAGAAAATTGACAGAATCCAGACAGCCTATTCCATAGCTTTCATAATATTCAATATGTAATAAAATAGTTTAAAATTGTCAAATGAACAGAAATGTTTGACCTCCAGTCAAAGGGAAAAGTCACACATATAAACTGAATCCAAGATGACCATTCTAATGAGTGAACAGATAGTAACTCTTAACAGGGAAACAAAAACTATTTTAATAGAATATGTAAACAGATATTTAAAATTTACTGCATGTACATAACAGCATATTGAGATGATTAAAAAAAGTGATCAGTACACTTGAAAAGACAAAGAGAAAATATTTAGCCTAAAAATATAGAAAAGAAATATTGAAGAAAACTGAATAGGTATAGCACCCATAAAGATATAATTTGGGCTAATGTTGATTTGTGGATCCTCAAAAGAAAAGAGAATGAAAATGAAAGAGGAGGAAGACATGTAGCCAAACATTTTATGAATTTGCTAGAAAACATTGGTAGACATATAAGAAGCTAAGCAAACCCAAGCAGTAAAAGTACAAAGTAAATAAAACAAAACTCAATAAAAAGCAACAAAACAAAAACTTCTATTCAAAAGATACAAATGCTGAAAATCAACAAAACAAAACTGAGCACAGATATTCTTAAAAGCAGCACAGGGCCGGGGATTTAGCTTAGTGGTTCTACACTTGCCTCTCAAGCACAAGGTCCCGAGTTCAATCCCTGGAACAAAAAAAAAAAAAAAAAAAAAAAAAAAAAAAAAAAAAAAAAAAAAAAAAAAAAAAGGCATTGCTTAAAAAGCAGCTGGAGAAAAGAGACACATTTAGTACTTAAAAAAGTTGATCATTTTCATCAGAATGGTTTCTTACCAAAAGAAAAAAATAGAGCAATGAGAAAATGAAATGAAATGTTGAATGTGCTAAATGGAAAATGTTCTGACAATCCAGAATTCTAGAAGTAGCCAGATTTATTTCTTCAAGCCTATACTGAAATAAAGATGTATTATGCTAGATAAGAGGCAAGAGAATTTTTCACTTGCAAACCTGCACTGTCATCAGTATTAAAGGATTTTGTTTAGGTTGACTAAATATTTGAGAAAATATCAAATAAAGGAATAAATAATATTGTTTTGATATAGCCCATATACAGTATTTTAAATCCCATCTCCAATATTGTCATTTTGCTTTTAGTCTTCAGTTGCTTTTAAGTAAGTTATCCAAATAATGGATAAGTAGTCTCTAGAAATACTTGCAGAATGTTCACTAAAATAGATCTTATGTTGAACAATAAAAGAAATTATCAAAATACAGTTAGATGGAAAGAATAAATTATAATGTTCCACAGAACAAGGGGTGATTATACTTTACAATAACATATCACACATTTTATTTTAAAAACTAAAGACAGGGATTCAAAAGCTATAAACATAAATAAATGGAAATGTCTATTACTCTGGTTTGATCAATATATGCTGTGTAAGTTAAATATACATATATATCAATTACACCAAACTAATGAAATTACTATGTATCACAAGCATATACCAACAAAAAAATGGAAGCTCTTCCAATAGTAACTATTTAAGAGCACTTTGCATATCTGCTACTGTTGTTCTAAAAACTCATGTGCAAATTTTCTTCTCAACTCCCAATGGTGCTATGTCCTAATAGACCTATTTTAAGTGAAAAAAAGATCAAACTTATAAGCAATGGGTAATATGTACATGTAAAGATTCTCATAGCATCATTCAGTGTGAGAAATACAAATTAAATCACAATTGAATACTTCTTTGTGTCAACAAAATGGCTAAATTTATAGAGAGTAACAATATTAGATATTAGTGAGAATGTCAGGCAACTAGAACTCTCATAAATTGCTGGAGAAATGCAAGGTGGAACAGTCAATTTAGGAAGCTCATTGACAGTTTCTTATGAAGGAAAACACACATTTACAACATAATCTAACCATATCGGTCCTAGGTATTTTTTAAAGACTTTAATACATTTAAGTCTTATGCAGTTTACATACAATAGGTTAAAAAAAAACTGGATATATTAAAATATTTGTGGGCCAGGGATTTAGCTCAGTGGTTCTGCTGCCTGCCTTGCAAGCACAAGGACCTGAGTTCAATCCCTGGTACCAAAAAAAGAAAAAAAATATATATATTTGGGTACAGGTATGAAGATAGATCCATGATGTGATTTTCATAAAATGCAATATTACCCAGCCTTACAAAGAAAACAACTACTGTTATGTAATAACATAGTTGAGTCTTAAAATCATTATGGGGTTATGCACAGCTCCATTTACATGAAGTTTTACAACAGGATAAAATTAATCTATGGTAAAATAAATCAAACAATTGATTGCCTGAGCTAGGAGTTAGGCATACACAAGATCTTTCTGACATACTTAAAATGTTTTATATATTGATTATGGTGACAGTTAAACAGAAGTATAAATCTGCCAAACCATGGCAAATGGTTCTTACTCCTTGTATTTATACCTCAAAGGTAAGATTTTCAGAAAAAAAAATTGTATTGCTAAAAAGACAGAAAAGACCACTTATTTGATTAAATTTTATATATTATTTTATTTTTATCAATTATTATTTGGAGAATATTTGGAATTAGAAGAAAAAAGTACCAGTAATTAAATTTTGAGAAACATGTAACAAAATTTCAAGCAAAATTTCAAGAATAATATAATAAATATGCAAGAACTGTTGATTATATGTGGTAGTTATTGAGCATATTATCATCACCGAATGAATGAATTTTCAGTGCTTAACAAACACTCAAAAGGATCCGTTTACTCTTCTTGGGAGACTGAGAGGTCAAACTTATTTTCATGATAATAATATAATATCAATGAGTCATTTGCTCCTTGTTCGATGTTCACATTTGCACTGGTATTGCTCAGCAAAGAAGAAAATTGTTGGCTCCTTAGCACAAATCAAGAGAATTATACCAAAATGCTCTATCAGAATAAAAAACTTCACAGCCATACTCCCACAGTAAAACCAAACCGTCCAAAATGTGTACCACATGTGTACTCATGAAAAAATAAAACAAAATCCAGTTTTCGTTAAGAATGTTTTGAGGAGACAGGAAAGATGTTTTCTTTTTCTAATGTTATGCTTTAAATACATGTTTTAAATTGCCCACATAATGAAATAGGAGGTTCACATAAAGCATTTCTTCTGAGGATCAGGGATTTAGCTCAGTGGTGCCGCTGCCTGCCTGGCAAGCTCAAGATCCTGAGTTTGATCCCCAGCACCAAGCAAAAACAAAAACAAAAACAAACAAAAAAACGATTTCTGCTGGATATCAAAGTTTCCAGGTTTTTCTATGGAGAAGCATTTGTTCAGTCATTTACATTTTGAGATGAACTTGCAGCTGTTTTAATGCAACATTAGTTTTACCTGAAAGAATGATTGACAGTCTAGAATTACCTAGATTTGGCAGATATGTTATTATCACAAATAAACAGAGCCAGCCATTTGAAAGAAAACAATGATAAAATGCAAATTTAGAGCAAAAACTCAAATTTTGAAAGTTTTATCTGCCACCATTATCATGACAACTTCCCAGTACTTAAAGCCTTTCCAATGGATAAGTGGTGGTATTAATGAAGGAGTATGTTATTATTTTAATGATAATAAATCATTCCAAAATCTCAATTCTAATTTTATTGCAATAAATAGATATAACTCATATAAACAAAAGATCTTTAAGATCCTTGGCATTTTTAAGCTTGTAAAGGGTTAATGAGATGAAAAATGTGAATTGATGATAAATGGATTTTTGAATAGATAACATTTACTGTAACTGAGTACTCAACTCAAAACTTATGTCTAAACTCAAAACCAACTATAGAAGTCTACGTAAATATATAGATTCATTATATATTAAAATATAATAAAAACAACAAATTCTCAGAGAATGTAAACAAATACAATGGAAAGTGTCAAAAGTATAAAAATATAATACCATTATAGAGAAAAATATAAAAGTGCCATCTCTAAGTCTGGTTAATGCACACATATTAAAATGATAAGCAGTGGCAAGCTTCATATGGTATATTGTTAAAAAGAGTTTACAGTATATCATTACAAACTTTAGAAAATGAGAAGAGGCAATAAAGTACAGTTTTATTCCTTTTTTCTTTTATAAATGGAAAGATTTTTATACTTGAAGTTGTCAGCTCTTCATACCTTATACTAACATTGTTTGGCATGTGGTCTTTAAACTTCATTTGGCAAGTGAGCAAAGCTAAGATTTATTCTTTCTAAATTCTCACATCTAGAAGTTCTAGAAGTCTGAAGCCACATCAATTTCTACATTTTAAATGAAAGATTTGAAATAGTTCTCATTAGTCACAATTGAAAGATTTCAAAAGAAAAACAGAGCCCCATAAAAGGTATTGAAAAAGATTTCTTGGCTTCATCAGCGTTTCTTTGTCTTTTACTTTTAAAAATACATTCCCAATAATTCAAGTTTACAATGAAAATTCAGATGTCTATGAACTGCATAGTTCAATATTGTTCTATTCTTAAGTTATTACTGCTACAGTTCTCTGAACAGAAAAGTGTTATCCTTGTATATCCATGAACTTCAGACAGTAAGATTCTTGGTACAGCCACACAGAAAACATTTTGGCTTTGAAGGCACTACCCTTTTTGGTCTGGACTGATGTGACACCTTACCTCTTGGTATAATTCTGCATATGCAGGGCTGGCATATTGACTCATCATTGCTTTTGCGGGGGCTATTACAGAGCCACCATCAACGCAATAGACATATTTCCCACACCAAGCTTGTGTTTCTGCTTGGACATACTCAAGTGTCTTCAGGTCACCCGTATTACCCTTCGCAGCTAGTCTCTGGGTTTCTCACTGGCATGATGCAGCCTACCACACTATACATTTTCATTATTTCAGCACAAAATCATGACAATGAAAAGTCCACAGTAGGTGTCATAAATTAAACTAACTTGGTATCACAATTCGCCAGACCCAGTCACAGAAACAAATTGCTAGATAGCCTTTCTTCAGGCTCACTATCCAGCAAAAGCAGAAGTGCCAGCTTGTTCTGAGATGTGCAGATGTAACCTCTTTGTTCTCACTGCAGCTGTAGTGCTTTTCTTTTCACCAACTAAATGGATTTCATTAATAGTTCATCATCCACTTCATCAGGAAATGTAACACTTCTACTCTAAGATACATTTTTATATTTGAAATATTCATTTCTATATGTTTGATTTCAGAGGAATATAGATACATCAGAGCTCTCTGTGGGATCTCAATGATGAGGGGCCAGCTGTCTTTGCAGCTGCTTACTCCAAGCTTGAACCCTTCTGAGGCAGTCACAGAGCATGGAACAGATCATTTAGCTGGTGAAGATGGTTATCCTGTGAAGTGCAATGGTTAAAAAGAATGAGCAACCAATAAAATAGAAGTAAACATTTAAAAATATGTACATCTTATCTACTTGGAAGATTTAAAGACTTAATCCAGTATATATCTATGAGAAATGTTTTAATAATGAGAGTAAAAAGAACTGCAAGAAAACACACACACATATCAATACATACTAGTCACTAAATCAGGCTTTCTCAGACTATTCTCAAGACTGTAGCTAAACACAAAGATTCAATAGAAAACTTTCTATGGGATTGCTGTACTCTACAAGTTTATATCTCATCAAATTAGAATTATTCTGTGATGCAACAGAAAGGTATTATTCAAAGACTAATGTACTACTGCTCTTATCTTTATGAAAACAACCACTACAGGAACAAAGACAACATTCACTGATGCATAAATAAAATGTAGTGGTAGGGTTGGGGATGTAGCTCAGTGGTGCCACGCCTGCTTGGCAAGTGAAAGGTCCTGAATTCAATTCCTAGTACTGAAAAATAAAATGTAGTGGCAGACAGAGATGTATAGAATGGCTACCTAGGAGATGAACACCTTAATGTTACACAACTGTGTTTAGAAAAACTTGACATAGTAAAAGATAGAACAAATAGAAAATTAGGGGGAAAAGGTAATTACAAAACATCATAAAATAATACAATTAATATATTGTCATGTCCTGTATAATATATCTCAACTTATTACTCTTATTGATCTGTAATGCTGTGTCCAATACCAACTTCATCCCAACAGTCCCAGTCCAGATATTTGAATGTTTATCAAAAAATATTCCTCAATTAAAATGCTACAGAAAGTTAACATGAAACACATTTTAGTAATGTTAAATGTTATTAAGAGAAATTGTATGGGTTATTTGGGAACTTTCCATACAATTTTCCTAATTTTTTTCTAATCCTATAATTGGCCCAAAATTAAGAAAAAGCACATTCAATTCTACCCTGCATACTGCTTTGTAACTTGCTAGTGTGTTCTGTTAAAATGTGTAGAGGAATGTTTTATCACTTTAGCACATATATTTATACCACTCTCTATAATAGTGTAGAGTAAATCGTTATGTGATATAACATTTATTAAACTTTTGCTGAATTTTATAGTACCTGAATCAATGCTGTGATAAAATATTTTCCGAAAGTATTTTCTTGTTCTGTTCTGGTAGTTTGGAAAGATATTCATTGCATGTCAATAGCAGCTATTGATAGAAGGTAAAACTGTTCTTCATTTTTATGTAAGTTGATGATGTATTAAGACATGTACATAAAACACTTGGAAGGACTGAGAAGTTAACTCAGTAGTAGAGTCCAGGGGCTTAATATTCCTGTAGGCTTGAATTCAGTCTTCAGTACCCCTTCACAAATGTATAAAACCATTAGAGTTGAAATCATAAAGATCAAACAACTACATCACTATCCTATATGTAATAAATAAGTAGCATTGAATGCTAAACATGTTAATGTAATAGACTAAACATAAAGGAACTTAATACTAAATAAAAACAAAGAGAGTAAATAAATTTAAGAAAGTCACACCAAGATAAGTAAAAATACTATTAATAAAAATCCTATGGCAAAAGTAACTGAAAGTGCTGATCTGACACTTGAAAATACCTTTAAAATATACAGCCTCTTGGAAAGCATAATTAAGAGAAAAAGATATGAATACAAATTCAAGCATTATTTAAACAAAGAATAATGCAAGAATATGGAATATTAAATACAACTAATGAACACAAATGAGAATATCTTGGTGAAATTACAAATTTTCAAAAATGGATCCAAGAAATTAAAAGTTACCTAAGTAGAAGGACTACATTTTCTATTCTATGGAGACTGAGTGTGAAAAAGCAGGACTTAGAAAAAATGTTCATGTGAATTTAGACAGAAGAAAAATTTACACAAAATAAACTCATAAGGCTGTCTTGTCTATGCTATGGTTACTATTTTAGATTGTAAAAGTGGACTACTTCCTAGTTTTTTCCATTATACTTTTTGACACAGATTTCCAAACTAGAAATTATTTTGATTTGAATTGTTTGAATTTGTGTCTCCAAAAATTTGCAGGGTTTCTAATCCTTAATTCCCCCAAATGTGTCCTTTGGAAACTGAATCATGGCAGATGGAATTACTAGAGTTAAATTAAGCTAAAATCATCTTGAAGTAGTATAAGACCTTAATTCACTATTACTGGTACCTTTATAAGAGAAGGAAGATCGATGTGAAAACAGACATAGGAGAATGTCATATGAAGAAAGAGGCAGGGATTGTTGGTGCAGCTGTAAGATGAAGACCACCAAAGATTTTTGGTCACACGAATCTGAAAGCATCCTCTCCTAGAACTTCCACTGAACACCATCCTGCCAGCACTTCAATTTCAAATATCTAGCCTCCAGATCTGAGAGTCAACTCCTGTTGTTATAAGTCATCCTTTACTGCCTGTCTCTAGGAAACTAATATAGTCAACATTAAAAAGAAAAAAATTTGACCAATCTCATGTATCAATATAGTTACAACAATAAAAGAAAAAATATAAAGTTATTATTAAGAACACAGTAACATATACAAATATTAGTTTATTCAGAAATAAAAAAGACAATATCAGTATATTTGTTAATATAATTTTCCACAGCAGTGGATGAGGGAAGAAAGTTATGTTTGATTAAATATTGGCTGAAAAGAAACTGAGCCATGTCTCTGCTACTGACATCCTTAGTGCTCCCATCTGATGGTAGATGGGAGCAAGCCAACCAGCTACTTTATCTGGACACTGTAGAAATCCAACTACAAGGCTTAGCATTTTGAAGAAAATTACAGATTCATCAAAATTACAAAAAAAA
>NW_022900942.1:25136271-25234239 GCF_012274545.1 Fukomys damarensis | reverse complement strand
AAAAAATGCTATGGAGCAAAATGACGACTCAAATCTCTCAGGAAATCCAGTACCTAGAGCACTGGAAATACCTCTTTTAAAGTGAAGTGAAAGGAAGCAAGGAAGCAAGTTAGAGAATTTGGTGAAAGTTTTTCAGAAGCACAACAGAGTATTAACCAAGCCTTGTCTGAAGAATATTTTGGCACTGACCAGCTTCTCTTGGAAAAAGCGATATAACGAAGTGATTAACTCTATCACTATTCGAACAAACCAAACCTGAAACAAAAAATGGAAAGGAAAGTGGAGTCAAGGGAAGGGAAAGGAGGGGAAAAAGGAAGGAAGGAAGCAAGAAAGGCAGGAAAGGGAGGGAGGAAAGGAGGAAGGAAGGAAAAGAAAGAGAGGGAGAGAGGGAGAGAGAGAGGAAAGGGGAGGAAGAAACATCAAATCGAACAGCAGAAGAATAAGAATAGGTCTAAGTGCATTGATAAAAAGTACAAGAAAAAATTAAATTCAAGAGAGAAGATATAAAAGTAGAATGAATGCTTTTAGGAAAGGAACAAGTAGGAGGGGAAAAGACAGGGAGGAGTGGCCATGATCTAAGTATGTTATATGCATATAAATCCACCAAGATGGAACTCGTTATCTGTGTAATACCTATGACTAATACCAACAATCTGCTTAAAATATTTGAAGCGGTTTCTGGGACATCAATCTTTTAGTGTATATATGTGTATATGAGGACCAGGAATCAACTGATTGCCTCTCAGATCCGAAAATAAAAGCATTTATGTCAGCTCTGTGATGGACAGACTTCTTTTAAGTGTTTCCTCTTTGCAGTGAGAGCAATGTTAAGCTTTCTTCTTAGAAGGCACTAGAAAAGGAGCAAAGGGGAAGGGAAAGTGGGAAGGGTAGGAGAAAGGAGGAAGGGAATGGAATTAATATGAGAAAATGAAAAAAAATGGAAACAAAGTCTTTGTATATAGGGAGGGGTGGAGGTGTTGAAGGGAGGTCAGGGGAATGGGGAAAAAAGTAAGAACCAAGATAGATTATGTAAAGGTACAAATTTTCAAATGATAAATATTGTAAACCTAAATTATAATAGGTATATTGTATTCCTAAAATGTATCAATAAAATTAATAATATTAAAAAAGAGAAGGCACTAGAGAGACTGCAGGACAAAGAAGCTGGTCTTGCTGTTACCTACAGTTGAACCGTTGGGCTCGTGTGGGTAGGGAGCTGGTAGGTTTGGCTGTGACCCAGACTGTGATCTCTTTGTGACTTTGCAGCCAGACCCTGCCCGATGATCCATTTCCTGAAGCCTGTCAGAAACACTGTAATAGCACCTCCAATTTGTTCACACAGCTATGACCTGAGGCACACTATTCCCTAAAAGCTTGCTCTCTGCTTGGCCAGTTATGCACACAGCCAAAGCTTGTGAAAACCAATGATGTTATCCAGTGATTTGCAACTACATCTTCTCTAAGCAAGTTTTATCCCTGTCAAAACAACAAACCCCTTTCAAGCATTTTCTTCCTTGTGTATGCTTCCTCAGCCCTTGCAGGCTTTAGAGAATTCCATTACATTTTATAATTAATCTCCTGCAACAGTTTACTGATTTTGTATATTTCATCTTCTCTTTTAAAATCAGTATGGTTTCTGTACCCTGACTGGACCCAGACTGATGTTGTGAAAGCCTCAGTCTTGGAATAATATTCACTGAACTGCGTGATAAACACTGGGTTGCTTCATTTCAACCACAGGCTTTTAAAAGGATCACAGTAGAACTTGATTTTTTTTATATGACATATTCAGATTGGTTAACTCTATGAAGTTGATTTTCTTCTACTTCTATCCCCCACCTCCAATTTCAACAACGTCCCATTCCATGCCATTCTTAGCTGTCAGCAATCTTAATTTCAGTCACCTAACATGCTTAGAGTTCTGGAAAAGTGAGCAGTGGACCTGTGCAGTGAGGGGTCTTACAGGGTCCTTCTAATACTTTTCGCTATTAATAATAAATACCATTTTCTGTAGCATATTCTTTCAACATTTTCATGACCTATAACATTTCATTATTAGTTAAATATGAGTCCTAATTATTATCAATATTAGGGAATTATTATCAATAGGGAAATGTATTAACTGGGAATAAGCAGCAGGGAATAAAATGAGGTTTTAATTTCCTTGACTAAACCTCAAATATACGATCAAGGTTATACAAGACAGCCTAATGAGAAGAAAATTAAATAGGTATCCAGACGAAGAAAATCTTTTCTTTTTGCAATTTTGAATTATAAAATATATTTATATTTTCTAAATTTCAATTTTTATAAAATTTCTGAAAAATCAACTTATTTTCCAGTATGTGGTTTTGACTATCTCATGAGAACACAGTCAATCCTAACCTATACAATTATATTCTTTATTTAACATTCTGTCTATAAATAGTAAGTCTTGATCACATAGAATTCTTGTATCTATGAGAAGAAAAAGCTATTTTTCCATATTTATAGTCATATGATAAGCTATAGACATATTTCCATTGTCAAGTAGAAAAAATATTGGTTCTTATAAAAGAAAAGTGATCAATGACTTGCCACCATTAATTCACATTTATTTATCTAAAGTGGGAAAGTTAAAAATAAAATTGATTATTTTACATTATCAAAATATTACATTATCAAGAGTAAGATTCACAGTTACCCATTTTTATATCAAAACAGCTTACTGAAATTCAGAAATATGACTTACAGGAAGCTACTCATCAATGACACAAACCTCTCTAACAAAGACAATCAACCACTGCACTTATCCCAATATTCAGATATGGGCTGTTAATGGAACTGAAAATTTTTATAGGTTAAAAAACAAAAGTGAATGTTTTTTAGTTGTGCACTTTCCACTATGTGCTTCAGTTGAGTTACTAACAGTCATTTTGCTAACATAAAGTTACCAATAAATCATGCCCCCATGTGCATTTTGAATAGTGTTATCCTGTAAAACACAATGTTTCAGAAATCAGGATTTTAATGGTGAATGAAAATGTCAGCATGTAGTCAACGTGGACATGTTTTTGGAATATTATTCTCACACTCTACGCTATTAACTCATGCACACTATTTCCTGGAATTATGAAATCGTTGTATATTTGTCACCTTGTGGATGTGGTTTTGTGAAGTGTCATCACACAGTGTTCCCTGAAACTCAATCTTAGAGCTATTAGTCTCACCACATTAGAGATAAACAATTTATGCTACTTTTCATCCTACTGCATCAGCCAAGTGCATTACCAAAGAGTGATATGCTTCATTTATGAATACATCCACTTCTATAAGCCATTAGCCATGGAGATCTGGTTAGACTCTTACAGTTGTCCCATTTACTCACCTCATGTATTTTTAGGTCCCCACAACTATCAGTTTCCATATGACCTATAACTGTAAAGGCTTTAGAGGAAAGACTTTTTGATTCAATAAAATGAGTATTCAATTTATTTAACCTTTCAAGATGCTCCTGACGTAAGCATAAATAAATATTAAGTCTTTTATAGTGACTTAAACTCACAGACAGAATAAATGTTGACTTTATGTAGATCAAATCCCCTTACCATTCATTCTTAGCCATATACACATTTCTTTCCCATTGCACCACTATGGGACACAGACATTGGAAACATGACCCACTTATAGAAGCTGAGTATTAAAATCATCTGGAGTGAAGCAAACTGGGATTTTTAATCCAAGTTTTGCCATCTGCTATATTTCTTAATAGCATCATCTTTTGAATATCATTTAAAACACAGAAAATAGTACCATTCTTCCAGGATTCTTTTGAAAGCTAAATGGAATCGTATGGCAGGAGAAAAATATGCTCCCCCAAGTGGTGAAATTAGACCCCATATGTACATGTGCATCAGAGAGCAATGTATCCACCTCTTCCCTGCAGTACCCAGCTGAATCAGTGATTTCAAGCCGTCTCTCCTGTTTTATGATGGCTGATGTTATATATTTAGCATATTATAATATTTACTACACTCTTAATAAGAATAACAAAGATTGGAAATTGAATTTCTACTGTGTGCTAGGCATTGTCTGAGGCCTTTCTATTCACAGTATCCTTGGAATGAACGTCCCTGGCTTTGCTGTGGAACAGCAGGGTTGACAGTTAATGCAATTTACTCTCCGGTGAACAGCAGCTATTCATGGGGAAGAACTCTTTTCTATTACTCTTGTGATCTTCAGCTTGCCTTCATGTGGTGTATGCCCAGGGAAGGACTTGAGAAAATTCATGGGAGGTGACAAGATTTCAAGCTGTGCTTTCTTCCCATCCAGAGCATTTTGCAAAGAGAGAGCTGCAGAATAAAATGTGTTAAAATGTGTAATAACTAAAGGTATGCAGAGCTCTCAGACAAAGGGAGGCAGCACCCCGTGACACTTCTGTTGCCTTATATCTGGGGAGCCTTTTCACTGCCTACCATACGCTTGCCTTTGAATAACAGTTTAGTCATGGACATACATTCAAATATAATAATTACTGTGCTATGTCAGTTAAGGTAGAAGGACTCATTGTGGGATGAAAATAAGTACAAATTCTCTTACATTTTCCAGTTATTATAGGATGTATATAAATTTGCATTTTCCATATTTAGTTGTGTCTTTTGGTTTCTAATGAAAAGAAAATTTTACAATGTAAGATGAAACTGTCTTTATTATCATTATGTAATTGATGATTTAATTTTTATTATTGTTGGATCTGTTCAGTAGGAATGAAAGAATAAATATCAATGTCTCCAGCCAGATATATTCACTCAGCTGAAGTGTTTATCCTCTGCACTTACCAATAATAAAAACACTGAACAAACTATTAAAAAAAACATTTAAAATGTATAACTGAGTTATTTTAAAAAGCAAAATATTGAGTGCTATAAATAGATAAGACATCCAAAGTCAGAACAGAAAACTAAAGCTGATTATGCTGCAATGCCAGAGAATGAAAAGAGATGGAAACAAGACTAGAAGTGAACCTGCAAAGGTTCAGAGTGACGTGAGGGCTTGGACCTCTTATGTCAAGAAAGTAGATCAGAGAACTCTCAAGACCCTTAAGGAAAGGATCTTGAGGTGCTGCCTGTTCTATGAAAATGAAAGTGGAAAAAAATTTTCCCCACTGTACTGGAGACTCTGAAAGAAAGCTTGCATTGTGCTCAAGGTATAGGCAGGAACTGAGGCTGAGGAAAGAAGAGAGAGGGACTTAAAATTGAAAATAACCCAAATATGACATATATGAGTGCTATGCAAATTCACTATGTGGCATAGGAAATCAAACTAAAAATACAAAGACAGAAGTCAGTCCCTTATTTTTCACAGTTATAAGATCTGATGATAGAAGCAATCAGAACACTGTGCTGTAGACATACACCTCTAAATTCAGAGTATTTGAGATTCTCACAGGGAAAGAAAGATACACAGAAGTTGAGGTCAGTGTAAAAAGGTCCCAAGTGCATGATAAAATGAACCATCGTGAGAGTGTAAGGAAGATGCACAAATATGAGCGATTTATATTTCTAGCACTCTAAATAATAATGAGATCTTAAAAGATTCACTCATAATCTTAAGAATATGAATAGCTAAAAAAGGCATCGCAAAACAAAATGCAGGTCCACTTAACAGCCTTTGTATTCCAGAATCCTGACAGACAAAACCCCAACAAACTTAAATTCAGAACTCAAAATTACAAAATAAATCCTAATGGATGAGTTATCCAAAACCAAAAGCAGCAGAAATTGAATTCCCAAAATTTTAGATAAGATTTTATTTGTATAAAATAAGTATTTTTAAAGGAATAAAAGGAGGAATGTATAAGAAAGCAACAAATACATTTAGAAAGGAGCCCAATGCAAAGAAGAGATTACCAGATTGAATGTTAGATTGGGATCACCTAAATAGAGAAGTAACTTTGATATAGTTTAATAAAATCAGTAGGCTGCAACACAGAAATTTAAAATGCAAGTTATTGATGAGGATATAAAAGGAAGATGTAGCATATACCTAAACGGGCTTTCAAGACAAATATTGTGTACAGTATGATGCTATGAAGTACACAGTATAGAATGATTAAATATAGCTAGTTGACATATGTATTACTTTACATAGTATCATTATTTGTGTGAGAACAAATGAATAAAAAGAAAGAAAATATTGAAAATATTTGAAATATTGAATAATTTGAATATTTTGAATAAATTTGAATAATAATTTGAAATATTGAATAATTTCAACATTGAAAAAAGGTTTGGACTATATATAGTGAATTAAAAGAACAATGTAAAAGAAATTATTGTTCAAAATATTTCATTTAATGGAAACAAGATGATTATTTAATTAAAGACATTTGTATACTAAGCCATGGCAAAAAGAATAATAAAGGAATTCACAATTAGACAAACTATAATGAAACTGTAAAAATCAAAACAAAACTCAACAATAGTAGAGTCTTTAAAATTGCACTTACTTTTTTTTTTGGCACCGGGGATTGAACTCGGGTCCTTTCGCTTGTAAGGCAGGCCACCGAACTGCTGAGCTAAATCCCCAGCCCTAAAATTACACTTTCAGTAATAGATAGAAAACATCACCAGTATGTTTTAAAAAGAGACATACTAGGCTTACATGGTGAACCACGGAAGTTTAGACATCTGTAGAACAATCCATCCAAAGAAAGCAGCACATCATTCTTCTCAAATGCATATAAGTTAGGAACTATCTCCCAGATAAATCATATCATAGGCTACAAACAGAAGTAATTCATTTAAAAACATTGAAATATATATGTTCTGTGACTAGGATGAAATGAACTTAGAAGTCAATAACAATAAAACTTGGAAATTTGACCAATGAGTGAAAACCAAAAGACACACTCATAAATAGCCAGTGGATCAACGAGGAAATCACAAGGAGAACAGAAACATACATTGGCCCAGGGTTCAATCCCCAATACGGGGAGGGGGAGGGCAGGAAAAGAAAAAAATTTAAAAAAGAAAGTATGCTAAAATAGTGAAACTGAAACAGACAGTGCCAATTTAGGAATGCAGCTAAGGCAGTGCTTACAGGTAAATTCATAGGGAAAAACATGTATAGTGTTGTGCCCAGATCGCGAAGTCCCCAAAGACCACCAAGGAGTCGAGTCCGATCTAAATGCACAAGGAGTTTATTGCAAGCTTGAGCCTGGACCCTCATACCTCACCGACCAAGCGGATCAGGAACGATAGCCTCGACCCTCTTCTGAGGCATATTTTTATAGGGTTCGGCTGGGTTAGAATCTATTCCTTTCCTATTGGTGTTTCATCTTACTTTCTACTGCTATTGGATGTTGCTGGGGTGCTAGCGATAGAAAGATAATTATCTCAGTTTAGGGGAGGGGGCTCTAGTCTAGGGAGAGGTCAGGTGTTCTTTTTCCAGAGAACATCCTGTGTGGTTAAACAGTTAGGCAAAAATTCTCTCTATAAACGACGAGGCAAAAATCCCCTCTGTGCTCAGCAAAGCATGCGGTTTCCTTGCTCAGTTTATCTCTAACTTATCTTATTTTGCAAACTTAAGCAACTATCGAGGAGTGGGTAGGTTCACTCTTGGGTCAGAACTAGAGAACAGAAAAACAGGAAAGAGATTAATATACAAAATGGATTCTCTTCTGCTCTTTGCCCAGAAAACTTGGTTTCTACATTCTGAGCAAAGGGCAAAGAGGGAGCCTACCTTGATCAGAAAAGCTGGTCCCTACATATAGTAGAAATAAATATTTGTAATCAGTAACCAAAGTGATACCACTAATTAGAAAAAAACAGCAACAAACTGAAGCCAAAGAAGAAATAAGATAATATAGATCAGACAATAAGTAAAATAGAGTATAAAAACAATAGGGGAAGTCAATGAAAAAAATGAACAAAATTGAGAAAGATGACTAATTACTATAAGAGTGCAATTGGGTAAAGCACAACAGACTTTACAGAAAAAATATTTTTAAAAAAGAATACTATGAACAATTGTATAGCAGTAAATTCAATAATATGGACAAAATGAATATATTCTTAGGAAGACATAGACTGGCTGAGTGTGAGGATGTGTGCTGTAATGCCAACATTCTGGGAGGCTGAGGCAGGAGCGCTAGAAGTTCAAGCCCAACCTGGGCAATGAGACCCTGTATCAAAACTGGGTAAGGGGGTAGCATTTAGCTCTGTGTGTGAAGGCCTGGATTTGATCTTAATACCTTAATAAAAGGAAAATGAAAGAAAAGCACATTGCCAAAACTGACAATAAACTTGACTGTGTTGTTTAACTAGATATCACAAAACTTCCTACAATATTCTACTAGTTTTCCTAATGAATTCTACCAAACTGTTAAAGAATTATTAATACCAATATGTTATAAACCCTTTTAAGTACCAAAAGAAGGGCAAAGACTTCTAATTTATTAGATCAATAGTATATTGGTATCAAAATCACCATCATGCAAAGACATTGTAAGAAAACAGACCAGTATCTTTTGTGAATATCAATACAGAAAGCTCAAGAAAATCATAACAAATTAAATAGATCAATATGTAAAAAAATGATTATTATCTTGACAACCTAAGATGTTTCACAGGAATTTAAGATTGATTTAGTGTATGCATATACAGCACAGTTTATTAGTAGAAAAATAACAAAATCATATCATTTCAATAGATACAGATAAAGTATTTAATAATATCCAACATGTTTTCACAAGAATACTCAGCAAATTAGGAATAGATAACTTCCTCAATATGATAAAGATCATGAGCAAAAAATTCCACAGCTCAGATTATACAAAATAATGAAGGACTGAATGTTTTCCTTCTAAATCTTGAACAAGACCAAGACATATGCTCTCTTACTTGTATTTAGCACTGTATTGAAGGGCCTAGTCAGTGAAATTTGACAAAAACAAAACACATGCACATCTATTAGAGTTAGCAAATAGTTCAACAAAGTTGCAGGATGTGAGGTCAGAAAGTAGAAAGAAATTGTGCTTCTATACTTAGAAATGAACAATCCCAAAACAAAACTGAGACAATGATTAAACTTAAATTTGTATTAAAACAATAAAGTACTTGGGAATAAGTTTAACAAATGTAAGATTTTACATTGAAAATTATAAAACTGTTTTATAAAACTGTGGAAAAAGACTGAAAGAAATAGAAAAATGTCCTATTTACACAGATTGGAAAATTTAGCATTGTACAATGGTAGTGTGCTTAAAGTAGCATAAAGACATTGCAACTTCATTACAATTCCCATTTATTAAAATTATTGTTATTTCTATTATAGAAATTGGTAATCAGACACTAAAATTCATATGGAAAGGCAAGCTACACTATTTAACAAGAAGAATTCAACAGGAAAAGATAATAGCTATAAATATATGTGCAATGAACACCAGTTCAGCAAACTTCATAAAACCCTGCTGCATATAAAAGATCAGATAAACATCAACATAATTATAAATCAAGGGGTAAAAAATTCATCCAAGAAATATCATAGTTGAACCACTCCTTCAAACAAATGGACTTAAAAGATATTTAGAGTGTACTATCTATCAAAATGCTCTTCTGAGCAGCAAATAAACCTTTCTCCAAAATAGACCACAATTAATCAATAATTTATGTTTAAATAAATAAAAATATTACCCCATATTTATATCAGATCATACTGCAATGAAAGTAGAAATCAATGGCAAAAGTAGCCACAGAAATTATGCAAATGGATGGAGATTATAATACATTCTAGAATAATCAATGAGTCCGAGGAAAAAAAATGAAGAAATTAATTCCCAGAATTAAATTATAATGCCAGCAAAATATGCCAGTAACTTCTGGTATCGTATGCATTTTTAAAATACAGAGGAATTGTTTTACATTACTTATGAATATACATATGCTATTAACAACAGAAAATTTTATTAATAAAGCCTTATAGGCCCTGGTTCCTCATGCAGGTCTTACAATTAAATTACAATACCTGTACAACATACCAGTACCTGCTGGAAAAATATGCGATAAAGTTGGGGTATCAACCTTGTTTGTTACCTTTGGTATACAAGCATATGTGGGTACATACATAAATATTTTTATACATTATATATAACATTTAATTATTTTATTTATAAATATTATTACATGAATGTATAATGTAAATATAGAACATACAGAAAATACTGAAGCAAGCATTAATTATTTTAAATATATGATTGCTTTTTATGTTGTCTGCCTGCTCTTTTGTAATTTGGAAATCTTTCAACTTAAAAATTAGCATGAATGTCTCTCAAAAGTCAAGAAATACACAATGATAATTATCATATGTGTACTGTATGCCTTCAAGGAAAGATGACACATAAGATACATTTTGCTAAGTTTAGTACATAATTCAAGGAAAGGTTTTTCTTTTCAGCTGTAAGGAATCGGCATAAAAACTAAATGAATGGATTAAAAAAATTTTATTGTTCCAAGACGCCACATAGGAGGACAGGAGAAAATCAGTGTAAGATGAGTATCTTAAAAATATCTAATGAAAGTAGAGGGAGATTAGAGAAGGGGAAGGAGTGGAAGGGAGGTAGAAGGGTAAGTAAGTAAGTAATGGGCGATGAAAATGATCAAAATATATTACATCTATGTGTGATAATGCCGCAATGCACGGCTAATCTGCACTAATAAAAAAGTAAAAATGGAAATGTCTACAATGATATTTATCTCTTATATATGTATGATTTAATTTCAAATGTACTCCTGTACTAATTCTATGGCTCTGAGTTTAGAAAGTCAAAAATCAACATTTTATGTTTTAATCTCTACTAAAAAATGGATATTTTTGCAATACATATATGGACTTTATAAGAAAATAAATTTTCAATTAATGGAGATTGTCTTACTTTTCTTGTTGTTGAGACAAAATATCCAACACCCACAGTAAAAGGAGGAAAGATTTATGTCAGTTTGCAGCTTGTATAGGTTTCAGTCCATAGTTGGCTGCCGCCAAGGCAGGTTGGCACATGACAGAGGGGCATCACAGAGGAGAAACAATTTATGGAAAGGCAAGAAATAGGTGACAAGTAGCAAGCAACAAGCTGCCTTTCCTTTTCATTTCATCCCAGAGTGGGGTTTTGGTCCGCAGTAAATTATTGAGCCACACCCATAACTATTCCAAACAGTGGACTAATTTAGTACCACACACCCTTAATTCTAGTATCACATGCCCGAGGTCCAGCTATCCTGGAAAGGTCCCACCTATGAGTGCATGAGGCTTTGAGGGAACATCTAGATTCAAGCCATAGCACAGGTTATCACTGCTTTTTACCAAACGAGTACTATGCATTTGTAATTCAATAGTCAATATAGTAATATGAAAGGCTATTTAAAATACAATATCCATTGCATCTGGAACAGATAACACATAACTATTAATTAATTTTTTCGATAAATGAATAGACGAGTATGTGTGACTATTACTCTCGTTTGGTATTTACAACAATCTTTAAGGAAGTTTTTTTTCCCTGTCATATATAAATTCATAACCAAGCATAGTTTCTTTTACATTTGCCTCTTGAATAGTCCTCCAATGCAAGGACAAAGATCCCTTCCCTAAAGAACAGGGACTGCAGATGGGTCAGCAGCAAAATCCTTGATTGGGCTGTTTTCTTGGTAGGTAGAAACATTCACCTTCAAAGGTTGCTAAAGTTACTTCTTTCTTATGAATTAGTGGTAGATAAATTGAAGATCTTTTCTTTTCCAAAACAGCATGCACTCACTTTTGTATTTCACTTGCTCTATTAAGTTAATAGAAAACAAAACACAAGAGTGACTTTGTTTCTACTTGTTCATTCCTTGGAATAGACCTCCCTTAGAAACTCATAGTCTGAATGTGTCTGGAGTCAAGTGGTTCTTTATAATGATCTCTGTCAAGATCATTAAGAATCTCAGGATATTACTCAGCTGACTTAATAATGCAGCTTTCAAAAATGCTTTCTTTCACAGAATTTCATTAGGTTAGGAATTGTTCTTGTATTTAAAGTATGCTATGAACAGCATATTTTTTTGATTTATTTCTTGTGATTCACCTAATAAGAAAAGAACAAATTTTTGAGACCACTTAATTTTATTAGACAGAATAATATAAAATGTGCAAATAGAACACTATTTCATGCAATGTCAAGGGGCATAAATTGAAATTTTTGCAAAGGAATAGAAAAGAATCTTTAAAAGCTCATGAAACAATTTTGCCATATGCCATCATTTTAACCAGTCCAAGGATGGATTAAGCAGTGACCTAAGACTTTGTGTAACTAACCATTCATGGAAGAACTTGGAGTGATTTACAAGCATTGTTATTGCTTTTAGTTTGGCAGAGGAGGAAACAAATGTTCAATACATCCAAATAATTTTCATATCTGAGTAATTTAAAGGAGAAATCTAAACCATACAAGGTACACTTTTGTTCCAAGTTAAGATTCCCATCAGATTGCTTTGCTTTTAAATTCTATTTTCTTTGATAAATTTATCAAAAAATAACAAATGTTTTCTTTTTTGCCTGTTTAAAAACATTCACTGACTCCAGGTTGTTTTTAGTATTCAAGTTAAAGCTCTCTATGACCTGACCACTATTGCCAGCCTATTAGCTTCCCCATACAACGCAATTTCTGGCCTTTTAGTTTTCCAATATATCCTGCATAGTTTTGTCTTCCTTAGTGCTATTTATAGGTTGCTTTATGTCCAAATCCCCTGACCTTTGCATGACCCTACTATATTATTAAAAAGAACATTGGACTAGAAGTCTTAGCTCCTTTCAATTTTAGTTTTATAATATATAAATGAAATTGATATTTACCTTTCCAATGTGTTAAGATCAAATAAAGCAATATGTACAAAAGATTTGTAATAAAGCACTCAAACTGTTAATTAAAATTATTGGTTATTATGAAAATTCTAGTAGAAACTTCCCTTGTCTGGATTTTTCTTGTTCACTTCTTGGTATATTGGTGACAATAATGGCTAATATTTCTAGGCTGCTTACATTCCAGTCATCATTCTGTTTCACATATTTTTATGTGTTTAATTCTTACCACAATTCTTAGAGGTATGTTGTATCATTACACCAAATTTTCGGTTAAAGAAATCCATCTACTAAATGATGGAATAGAAATTGGAATTCCAGCCACCAAAATCATGTTTTATTCTGAGCTGTCATGTTGGAATAGTCTATACCACTCATTTTCCATTTAAATTCATGATGTAATTAGTAGAATGCTGCAGCTATTATTTTTATCTTCATAGCAAGTTCATAAATTTCTTGAGAAGACCAGCTCTGATATTTCTTTTATGTAATGCACACAACAGAAGATACAGTATGCATTTATCAATTATTCCATAAATTTACATAAATTAGGGAAAGAGGCTAACTAAAGTTGTGTTCTCTGGAAAACAGTTCAAAACTGCAATTTGAGTGTGGGAGTTATTGAGGGTGCACTGTGAGGACAACTTCTTTGAATGAGTAAAAGAAAAAGAATTGGGTAGGGAGAAGAAACTAACTATAATGTAGTCACCAAAAAAAGCCTTAGCTTTACATCAAGAAGACTCAAAGTTGTCCCAACTGAGGCATGGAGATTAATTACCACAACTGCGCCTATGAGTCATTATATCTGAGATTACAGACACCTACTAACCTCAAGAACTGTATGATCTTGGGTAAGGCAATTCTTTCAGCCCAAAGTGTCTCTGCAGTTAGCCATTAGGGGTGAATATTCCTGTCTTCTGGGATAACACATCTCTTATGGGCAGTATGCCACAGTTTCCTCTCCAGGTGATCTCTTACCCAACTAAGATCTACTTGTTTTGCATTATAAGTTCACATCACCTACCAGATAGCTTCTCTAGGATTCTCATTTATCTCATTTCTTGAGTCTATATCCAGAAATATGAAATCTGTATGCTGTGTGTAAAAAAAACTACAGTCCTAGGTTAACTGCAGCATGATTCATAATTATCAAAGAAAGAAACAATCTAAAGTGCCCATTAGTTGATGAATGAATAAAGAAAATGTGCTATATCTACGCAATGGAATACTATTTAGGCATAAAAGAATGAAATCCTGCCATCCGGGGCAATGCAGAGATCACTACAGGTGAAATAAGCAAGTGTGTTAAGTTCAAATTATCTTTTGATGGGAGGGATGGGTTTTGGGTCCATGAATTTCCTGTAAGTGGATCTTCTTTTAATAGAAAACATTCAAAACACTAACAAATTTGTAAGATGTTCACTGATAACTTTCCACAGATGTGCACGCACCATCAAGATTATCAACTTCACTAATGATTGTTTTTAAATTGTGGAACATGTCATAACAATCTTCAGAAACTCTATTTTTCCAATTTTCAAGCTTTTGTTTTTGTCCTTCAATCTTATCTGCCATTGAAAAACATGTCACATTTTTTCCTTGCACAGAATCAGTAAGATAACTAAAAATACTAAAGATATCAGACCAATAAACAAGCCTAGATATCCAATTCACATCTTTAAAAAGTTGAGACCAAACAGGTTTCTTGCCTTGCAACAAGACTTAAGAGATCGTTTTGTAACTCAAACTCTCTTGACAGAAATTTTCCCTGCAACAACCCTCGTATCTCAGCATGCAGTAATAGTTAATTATGTTCAGCTTCTGTATTATCACATAATAAAGCAAAGTCTTGAATTGACAGGATTAGATTTTATATAACTCACAATTTTTACTATGTCAGTGAGCACACTATATAGTTCAGTGGATATATTTTTCATAGCAAAACTGTATTGATGGATGAATTATTTTATATTCTGGAGCAAGTTCCTTAATCTGGGTGACCACTTTGGAATGTTGCCCTGTTATTGACGCTGTACCATCAGAACACATTCCTACACAAAACCTAAATTCCAAGCCACTTCTGGTAAGAATGTAATTCTTCACAGCTTCATAGAGTTCTGAGCTAATTGTGTTTGTAGGCAAAGAGACTGAAAAAAAAAAGAAAAAAGACTTCTTCCCTTATATCATCATTGTGTTCAAACCTCTCAGGGACTAACAGAATTATCATGTTGGCAGTATCTCTGCACTCATCAAGTTGCAGTGAGAAATACTTTCTAGTATTACCCATTCTATGAGTTACTCTTCCATGTCATTAGCCCCACTCTTGAATGTGGGGAGCTATGGTGTCATTGAGAAGTGGTACTTGCACTACTTTATTTGATGTAGATTCGCCCAACATTTCCAAGCAAACTTCTTTGATGCAGTCTTTCACAAGTGTCTCTGCTATTGTGTATGACTTTTTAGACTTGGCAACTGGAACTTCTACTTTATATCAAACCCTCAGAGCACTAATATGAGAAACATTGAATACCTGCTTGGGTTGATCTTTTTTAATTCACTACTCTTTCTCTCAAAGAATTATTTTGTTTGTGAAATTATTTCTTTATGCTTTGGATCTTAATGTCTTTTAAGTTTTGATGGTTTCATTGCTTCATTAGCCTATGCATCTCTGCAAATAATACACTGGTTTTAGCAATTCACCATCCATTGCGGGTACAAAACTGAACTCAAAATATGAAGAATCATATTTCTGAGTAAAACTCCTAAGCACTCTTCTGGCTTTTTGTTCCCCAGGAGGACTTCTCTTGCCACCATTTTAAAAAATTACTACTGCTGTATTCCAAAAAGGTGTATCTTTTCTTAATAAGAAAGTCAAGTGATTCTTGTTTCACCATCTAGTCTCCTACTGCATCTGGTGAACAGAGCAGGAGCTTTAAGACACATGATTCTGCACATATGTGCAATCTATAAAAGTTGATCTTATAAAATGAGAGAGTAGAAGTGTAGTTATCAGAAGCTGGGAGAGTAGAGGGCAAGGGAGGATGAGAAGAAGCTGATCAGTGGGTACTAAATTGGTCGGGGATAAGAGCTTCTGGTGAGCAACAGAACATTATAGATGATGACTATAAGCAACAATAGAGTACTGTGAATTTCAAAAAGCTAGAAGAATGAATGTGTAATATTTTCATCATAAAGAGATGATAAATGATTAAGGAGGTAGGTTTACTCAATTAGATGTTCCATAATATATACAAATATTAAAATATCACATAGTACCTCTTAAATATGTACAACTTTTATTCTTTCAATTTAAATTTTTAAAATTTAGTTTAACCACTTAATAGTTTACATTTATATTGTGTTTGTCTATGTACTGGCTATTCCAAGGGTCACTCAGGTAGGTGTCATTTCAGCCAGTCAATTTTCGTGTGAATAAACTTGATAAAATTGTCATTTTAATATTTCTGGTTATATTATTTTATAAAAAAATGAAAAATATGCAATATTTGGTCATCCTCTATTTAAATAATTGGACTGTTAAGTGGTTTAAAAAGAAACAAACTGAAAACAGAATACACATGAGAAAAACAATGAAAGAAAAACTCTCACCTTGGGAATAAAACAACACAAAAATCTGTAAAACAGTTATAATCATAAGTAATTTTATACATCATGAGGGCCCAGAAACAAGTACTCTGATATTCTGAAAATTATACAGATGAATAACAATTTGAAAGAAACAAAAATCTGTTTCATAGGCTATTTCAGTTTAAATTCGAAACGCTCTTTAAAAGCTCATGAGCTGAAAGTTTGTTCCCTAACAGTGTTTAGAGGTTCTGTCTTTAAAAACTGATTGGGTCATGAAGGCTGTAACTTCATCAATGCACTAATCCACTTAAAGATTCACAGCTTACTGGACTATTGGTAAGTGATGGAAACTTCGGGAGCTGGGGCCCAGTTGGAGGCATTAGGTCACTGAGGGCAGGCCCTCGAGTGGAATGTTTTGTCCATGTTCTCTTTCTTTCTCTGACTCTGCTCTACGACATGCTCCCTGCCATAATGCTCTGGCTTAGCATGTGAGCAGTAACAATAGAGCCAAGTTGGACTGACACCTCTAAATATGTGAGCCAAAATAAACCTTTCATCCTTTAAGTAATTTCTTCAGTTATTTTGTCACAAAGTTGGAAAGCTGACTAGCTCTAGTGATACAAATGGCAGAATGCAAAAGAGGAACAGGAGAAAGGCATCAGAGGCTTTGTAGGAATTAATGTCTTCACAATGGCTTTAGAAGTGCTCTATGAAGTTCTAAAATATTATACAGGCCATGAATTGTTGAAGTAAGGTTAGAACTTATTTCTATCTGATTCTTAAACTTTACTTTTCCAAAGATCCTGACAGAGTCTATATTTTAGTCACTTTCTTATTGCTGAAACTCAATATTTGATACCAGCAAAGTAAAAACAGGAGAGATTTATTTTGGCTCATAGTTTTTTGGAGATTTTAGTCCATGGTAGACTGGCTTCAAGGCAGAAATCACAAGGGGAAGGGTCTTCCATGGAGGAAAGCTGATTACATTATGACAGCCATGAGGCAGAGAGTGAAGGAAGGAGCCAGGGAGGACAATTTATTTCTTTTGCTTGTGTGTGTGTGTGTGTGTGTGTGTGTGTATTTGTGAGGACTGAATCTAGGGCCTTCAGTTATAACCCTTTTTACTTTTTTAGAGTAGATCTAGGTTTTTGCTTCATAACAAAAGAATTCTATTAAGAATTTCACTATGTTGTAAAAAAGCTCTGTATGAAGAATATATATTAATTTGATTATATACAGCAATCGTTAATGTAACACTAATATATTTATAATAGGCTGTAAGGGATAAAAAAGAATTTTAAATATGAAATACTTTTCTTCTTGTGAGAAGTGAGAGAGCAGAGCCTGCTAAGCTAATTTTGTGCATTGTGTATTCTATTTGTGGATCCACTCTGAAGTTTCTTGCCTCAGATTCTAGGTACAATATCGCCCTCTATGCTCCATTTTTGGTAAAAAAATTTTTTTTGGTGTGAAAAGGAAAACATTCCTCTAAATAAAACAAGAATGTCCAGAAAAATTTATACATACAATCTTTTAATGCAAAATGAATAGTTCTAATGATTTTTGCTTTAAAATGATTATATATCTTGGTCTTTTAAGAAGACAGATATTAGGAATAGAGTCCCAGGAAAAGTTTAAGACATGCACTATATTTAAATACTATTTATGGCATATCCAAGGTTGCACTGGAAATTTCAGAAATTTTATAATTTCTTTCTTAAACATGCAATATATTTTTCTAAATTGTGACCTTTCAAGCTTGTCATCACTTGAAACTAATGAGATTAGATTCTCAGAAGGCCTCCTTTAATATTAAAATCTGTGTCTGAGAACAAGCCACTGACTCTCAATATGCCATATGTTAATTTTCAATTGTGTTCTTTACAGACTATCTTTATATATTTAGAAATAGCACCTTTTACTAATGATTTCTTGTAATTGAAAGTGACATCACAGTTTCATTTTGATGCATTCCTCTTTTTTTTTTTAATCAACAGATGTGTTTCATTCAACTCAACTTATAAAAATTTTGTTGAGTGATGAAAGGGATGTTAAGCAGAGCCAGTGCAGTTAGTTCTGAACATGGTGCTCTCACATTGTGCTTATACTACATGTATAAATAGAGTTTTCCTTAGAAGTAGAACTTTCTTTTGTTAAAGATGTTGTTTTTGCATGAAAACCTGTTGAGTCCTACAGAAGCAGTTTAGGAATATAAATATTTTGAGAATAAAACAGTTTCTAGCATGGGCAGTTAGAGAAGGAGGTGTATGAGAGAAGCTGGGAGGAGAACCCACCAGATAATGTAAATATTCTGAAATGGAAGAGGCAAACATGCCTGGGTATGAAAAATCAACTTGAAAGACAAACCCACTACTCAAATAACAAGTCCACTGAATTAAATAACAAGGTTATTGAGAAAGAAAAGTGAGGGCTTCCACTGATCTGCAGCTGCCTGGAACCATTTACCCAGTGACTATGCCATCTAGGAGTAGTTCTAACATCCTCAGAAAAGGAGGCAGCACTGTAGAGGTCCTGGAATAGGCTCCCTACATGCTGTTGCTCCCTCTCACCTAGAAGAGGAAACCCAATGTGGTAGCTAACTACAGTGAAGAATCCTTCAATTGCAACTTATAAAACAAGAGTAGAAGGGGAAAGCCAGAAGCACTAAAACAACCACACAAATCTCAATCCTCCATCATTCACCTAAACGCTGGAGAGCCTGTGTCCCTGCAGCACCCTTCTCACTGCCCACCATTCACTGTCAACAAAGGAAGCCCTCTTCCCTAAACAGAAAGCAGAGGAACACCATGAGCCATAGCAAGGGAGAACTTGCTGGTGGAGAGTTGCAGACCGCACCTATGGAGACAAAGAGGAGAGGAGGAGATTCAGCAGAGCCATATCAGAGCATTTGCTCTTGTATTGTTTTCCCAAACACTGGATAGAGAGAACATTGTGAAATATTGACTACCACCCACTGTCCTGTGCAGGCAAAAGAAGCCCTCTGCTGAGACTTGGGGCTGCCTCAAGTTCCTTATATCAGAAAGTGGAGCACTTGGGACAAGAAATCATAAAAGACTAGGGTCAGATTGTCAAACAGTGATGTATACAAATTTCTCGTTTATCCTTCTTTATGGAAGCCATAATGTTAAGTGAAAAAAAATAAAACATTCAAGCTTAAATACTGTAGGTTTTCTCTTATATGATAAAATGCAAAATACAAATGAAAACTAAAAATAGATGATAGGAAATTGGGAGGTAGGTCTTTTGCAGAGGGGAAGGGGACCAAAAATGGGGGTGGGGAAGATGGGCAGTGGAGAGAGGGCCCAGTGATGAAAAAATTAAGTTGTGTTATGTAGGTGGGAGGAATTTAATCATTATGTACTGCAGACATGTACTGCTGGGAGTGATATGCTGTAGATCACTATGGCCAGGCCTAGCTCACCTCCTCCGGTGGATAAGGTAGGCCCCTAGTAGAATGAGGAACATGCATCTTGTTCACTTCCTCCTGCAGATAAGGCAGGGCCCTGCAGGAGAACAGCAGGCAACCAGGGGGCATGGTGGAGGAAGGCCTGGCTGAAAAGAGTGCTGTCTTCCTCCTGACCTATTCGCCAGAAAACAAAGAATGATGTCCTGCAGACCTTAGCTACTCTCCCGGCTCCAGTCACAGACCAGCCCCTTTTATCTCCACCATTATACATAAACATGTGGCCATTTTCTTGGTAGTCTTTTCCTTCCATCAGGAGTTAAAGCCCCACCCACCCCCACCTATACCTTACTAAGTCTCTTTTATTTTCTCATTGAGTTTATTGGTACATTTTAGGTATACAGTACAGTTATATTCATCATTGGAATCTTGGACATTTACATGACAGGTCTTGGTTCTCATTTTTTCCCCATACCTAATCTCTTTATCTGTCTTTCTTAATCTCTCACTGTAGTTTTTCACTCTGTTACCACAATCAAAATACCAACAGCATTTATCATAGAATTAGGAAAAAGCTACTGTAAGGCCTGACATAGTGAATGAGTTCTGTTCTGGAATAATGTTCCTAAATCAAAATCATTCATAAGCCTGACAAAGTGAGTCTTATACACCATTAAAACAGTATACAATGTGAAGTATAAAAACCCAAACACACACAAATATTGTAATAAACTTTTATCACAGGAGAAAACATAGTCTGTAACAAACAATGCTGGAGATCTGGCTATATACACAGAGAATATTGAATCTAGATGCATATTGCTCAGTATATGTTAAAATAATATAAAATGGATCAAAGATATAAATTTTAAAACAAATACTTAATCTTCTGAAAGATAAAACAGGCAAAACACTTGAACACATAAGCACAAAGACTTTCCAAACAGAACCCCAGTTACAAAAGAAATAACATCAAGAATCAAACAAATTGTATCATATAAAATTAAAATGCTTTTGCACAGCAAAGGAAACAATAAATAGAGTAAAGAGATAACCTACAGAATGGGAACAATTTTTTTCAGCCACTACTGAGGAGATTAATATGAATCATACATAAAAAAGTCATAAAAAATCAGAACCCCTCTCAATGACCCAATGGGCAACTGAAATGAAGACAATTCTCAGAAGAAGACATACAAATGACCAATAAATATTGAAAAACTGTTTAACTTCTCTGGCCATCAGAGAAATCCAAATTAAAACAACACAGATATCTTATCATTAAGATATCAAACAATAACATATGCTGACAAGGCTGTATGGTACAGAATATCCTCAAAATCTCAAATTAGAATTTCCCTTTCTGGATATCTCTTATGGCTTGTGTCTCGATGTCCCCCAAAAGACTCATGCAGTCACAGGTGGAGCTTTTTCTGAAACTGATTCATGGTGCAATGCTAGGCTCTAGGGCAGTAGGATTCAGGGTGTGAGTGCTATCCATCCTAAGTAATCTGCTTAAGATAAAAGGGCAGAAAGAGGCTGCTGAGGGTCCCTTCTCTTTCCCTTGGTGCTTTGCTACTTTGATCCATCATAAACTTTTGCCTTTCTGCCAAGTGCTACCCTGCCTTGGAGCCAGCCAATTATAGACTGAAGCCTTTATAAACTGTGAGCTAAATAAAATTTCCCCTTTCATCTTTGGGTGTTGAGTATTTTGTCTCATCAGTGAGAAAAGTAACTAACATAATATCTCCCTGAAATATTTAAAGACATCATAGTACAGCAATACTTGCATATCCATGTTTATAGCAGCACAATTCCTAACATCTAATTATTGGCAATGGCCTATATGTCCACTGAGGGTGGATACGAAAATGTATTTATACACAGTGGAGTACTCCTCTGTTATAAAGAATAAATTTGAGTTCATTTGAAGGATAATGGATGTATACTGAGAAAATAATTTCAAGTGAAAAAAATCAGAAAAGCAAGCTTAAATACCACTTGATTTATCTTATCTCAGAAAATGAAAGTATAAATGATTAAAAGAGCAAATAAATGAAATATAATGGGAACTAGGAAGATAGATCTTTTTCAGATGGGAAGGAAACCATGATATCCTGGGAGTGTGGTGGAAGGAGATATAAAAAGAATTAACATATTTGATGTACATGTACCAACTCCTTTATAGTGCAAATATACCCCAACAAAAATATCAAAAAAGAATTAAACAAATAATTGATTTATTCCAAATCAATATAATTGCCTAATACAAACCCTTCTCTGAAAGCTGGAAATCTAGGTGTGAATCAGCTGAGAATATCACAGATCCCCTGGGGAAGGAAGAGATGAAATAAATTAATTTTATACTTTTAGATATTTTTAAGTTTTATGAGAAGTTAGAACACAGTGACAAGGTAGAATGATGGGTGAAAATGGAAGGGGTGTGGTTTTCAATTGGGTGGTCTCTGGAAGGTAGTCTGAGGAGAGAAAAAAGAATAATTAGTGTAGGAAATTACTAGTGTAGGAAATTATATTTCAAATAACATTCTTGTCATTCTCTTCTCCAAAGGATAAAGTGAGAAGAAAATGGAGAATGATATAAAGAAAATTTGAGATATTAAATGATTGTAACTTTTGATTTTATACCATTGGATTTATATTTAGCACCTCTCTTGAGACATATAGATTTTTAAAAAGAAACACAAAAGGAGGCTATCATTTATATTTTTTTGCAAAGTTGATTTAATCAAATTATCTGAATATAACAGATTTCTTACATCATAATCATGAAATGAGTTTTTAAGTGTAAGTTGAACTCAAAATAATTAATCTTCTGGCTGTACAACATTATTGAAGATTTAAAAAATTTTTTTACCTATAAGGTATTAAAAGTCAGGACATAATGTGTAAAACAACCTTATGCTAATATGTTCCATTATCAAGAAGAAACATAAACCTCTACCACTGAGCAAGGAAAAAAAAAACAAAACAAAAAACAAACCAACAAAACAATGCAAGTCTTTTAAGTTCTTTGTTTTCCTTAGAGGCAAAATAATAGCAGCTACAGGGAAAAGTCATTTAAACATTGCCTAAAAGGTTTACTGGGTAAAGGAGAAAGAAGCCTTGTTTTGGGTGAACTGAGGGAGCTAAAAAATCTCAATAGAAAGTTCTAAAAAGGAAATAGATGCCTGGAGAAAATATTAAAAAACTCTGCATAAGTATTCTTAGTGATAGAACTTTGTATATTTTAAATCAGGTGGCTGTAGAACTGCCCCAGTAGTTTTCCAAACAGATTTCATGGATTAAATCAACCTATAAGAAAATTAATTACCTGGAGAGAAAGCCTATCACTCTGTAAAGAAATCCAAAATTTAGCATAAATTACATCTTGGATCTAACTATTATTAGACTCTCCAGCAAGCAGGAAATTGTAACTCAAAGCTGGTAGACAGTCAATAAGAAAAGACTCAGAACTGAAAGATATGCATATGAGTATATTAAAGGATCCATTTTTAAGTATATTCAAATACTTTAAGAAAATAATGAGTTTGATGCATAGAAAATGGAAGGTTTTTTAAATGAATCAAGCAGAACTTCTGAGGTTAAAATGCAACACATAAAATTTGGATAGAATAATATCAAAATTAAAGCTAAAGAAGCAAGGATCAGTGAATTTGAAGAAATAAATGAAACAGAGGGAAAAGGACTAAAAATGATGAGTCTCTGAACTGTGGAACAATTTTGAGCATTCTAATAAAAGTGCGATTAGATTCAAATAATGAGAAAAGATAGTGAGGCAGATAAAGTATTTGAAGAGGTAATGAGTGAAGTCTTCTTAATTTGATTAAAATGATAAATACACCCAAAAAGCTCAATGAACCCCTGGCAAGAAAGTGCAAATGTGCACATGAATAAAACGCAAAATACATGTTCATCAAGAAAAGAAAATGCACATTTTTACAGAATAAAAAGAATAGCAATAAACATCTCAGAAAAATAGGAAATTCTTCTTTAAAATAACAAAGAAAAACATTGTGTAGTTATAATTTTACATTGCACAAAATATTCCATAAAAGGGTCAGGGATTAGCTCAGCAGTTCAATGGCCTGCCTTGCAAGCGCAAGGACCCAAGTTCATTCCCCGGTACCCCCCCCAAAAAAAAATCCATAAAAGTGAAGAAAAAGAAGTAATTTTTAAACAAAAGTTGAATTTCACTGCAAGAAATAGTAAAACTAGAGTTTTTCAAGCAGAAAGAAAATAATATTAGATTATAGTTAAAAATCACACAGAATAAGAAGCACCAATATTTGCCACCGAATAAAACCAAGTGTAAACATCCTACAATTAATGCTTATTTATTGATCAAAACAAACACTTTCCCCTTAAGAAATGTGGCAAAAGTATTAGTGTCATGTTACTGCTCTAAATAATTACTACAAAATATAAATTTATTGTCTTATAATACCAGAAATCAGAAGTCTAAAATGAGTCTGGGGCTGTATTCTTTCTAGACGCTCTTATGAACAGTTTGTTTCTTTTCCTTGTTCTGCTCTTGAATTATAGAACTTATATTCCCTTCCTTCATTTTCAAAGACTAACATAGCGTCGACTATCTTCTCTAACTTCCTGTTTCACTTTTATAAATGAGCCTTATAAGTAAATCAGGCCCAACTGGACAATCCAAGATAAGTCTCTTATCTCAGTATCCTTAACTTAATCATACCTAGAAAATTCCTTTTGAATATAAGATGTCTTAGTCACTTGTCATCTAGACAAAAAACCTGACATCCACAACTTAAAAGAGGACAGATTTATTTTTGGCTCATGGAGTTTTCCAGCCATAGTTCACTGGCCCCAAGACAGTAAAGAAATGGTGGAAGGGCCTGAGCATGGGACAGTGGCTCATCCTATAGTAGTCAGGAAGCAGATAGCAAGGAAAGAAGCTGAAGAGGGAGGTATACCTTTTTATGTTATGCCCCAGACCCTACCTCCTAACAACACATTCAGCTGGGAACTCTTTAGTAGATTAATCCACTGATAAATATAGCTCCCCCATTCAATCACCTTCTAAAAGCTTGACCTTTGAACACATGAGCTTTTGGAGGGCACTCTAGATCTGAAGCATAACATTCCACATCTGGCCTCCAAAAGATACATATCCATTTCTATATGAAAAATGTATTTATTCCATCTCTTAGTCACAACAGTTTTAAATTTCAGCATTTCTAAAGAGTCCAAGTCCAAAGTTTCCTCTGAGTCTCAAGGCACACTCTTACCTGTGAACCCCTGTAAAAATAAAAAGTAACTTAAACCTAGCTAATATACAATAACACGTGGTATACATTCCTGTTCTAAAGAGGAAAAACAAAGGGATAGAAATAAATGGGATCAAAGGAAGATCAAAGCCCAGGAGAACAAACAATGAATCTTGTGGTTCTATGTGCAGCACCTGGGACAAGCCATGGCAAGATATGATCTCTAAAGGGGTGGGTGACCCTGGCTTTAGGTCATTGCCAGTTCCAGCACTTATGGCCTTCTTCCTGGAGTGATACTATTCATTTATTGTGGCTTTCCTTAATGAACATTTCATGTTTGGGGCTTCTCAAACTTCCTTAGATCACCACTGCACATTTTGGGCTTCACTCTCACAGCTCTAGGCACTGCTGATTCAGGGGCACACTGCCTAGCCTTCTAGGCCTTCTGAAATCTGTATAGATTTCTACACTTAAGACAGGGAAAGGTGGAATTGTGCTAAATTCTGAAATTCTCTGAAGTGATCTTTCCTATTATCCTGTGTTAAGTATTTAACTTCCTTTTTCCAGTTCTAGTTTTTTCAGAAACCCTGTTCTTTGTTCCAACTTTGTGGGTGCTTTCTTTCTAGTGAATTGAATAATTTCAAATATTTAAATCATTAAATTCTGACATTTGCTCCTGACTTGCACTATGAATCTTGCTAAAAGCAGCCAGTAGTACTCATGTCACAACCTAAACATTGAGCTGCCTTGAAATTTCCTCTGGACAGGTTAATTAGTCCATTGCCTTTAATCTGAATCTCCTCCAAAGTCTCAGGACATGGGAAAAATATAGCCACACTTTTGGCCATAGAGTAATACACATGGCATATAGCTTAATTTCCAATGGAGTCCTTCTCCCTACTTGAAACCTCCTTAGTCTGGATAGCAATCTACGTTCTTTTTTTTTTTTCTCATTGAGTTTATTGATACATTTTAGGTATACAGTACAGTTACATTCATCTTTGGGCTCTTGTGACTTTACATGACAGGTCTTGATTCTAATTTTTTCCCCCATACCACTGCACTCCCTTCACCCCCTCCTCCCTTCCCTATTTACAAAAACTTTATTTCTATTTTTTTTCAGTTTCTCATACTTTTTTCTTTTCCCTTATTTCCTTTCCCCTACCCTTCCCACTTCCCCTACACCTTTGCCCTTTCCTTTCTATTTCAAATTGTCAATTAAGCTATTAGGATCTTATGTATAATTATAGTTTTTCACACCAGAGAAGCTGTTTAGTATTTACCCATGTGTGACTTATTTATTTCACTTAAGAGTATATCCTCAGTATGTATCCATTTTCCTATGAATGAATGAATGACTCTAGTTTCTCATTCTTTATGGCTGAGTAGTATTCCATTTTATAGAAAAACCACATCTTGTTTATCCAGTCTCCAACTGATGGGCAATGGGCTGCTTCCAAGTTTTAGCTATTACAGACTGTGCCACTATAAACATTGGTGCACATATATCACTGTGATATGATTCTTTTAATTCTTTTGGAAAGATACCCAGCAGAGGGATAGCTGGGTCAAATGGAACCTCTAATCCTAGTTCTTTGAAGTATCTCCATATTGATTTCCGCAGTGGTTGCACTGTTCTGCCCTCCCACCAACAATGGAGAAGAGTTCCTTTCTCCACACATTCCCGCCAACATTTGCTATTGTTTGATTTCTTGATAGTAACCATTCTTTGTGGGGTGAGGTGGAATCTCTGTATTGTTTTCATCTGCAATCTATATTCTTACTGGCATTCTGGTATTCTGAGCTCCCACAAGAATCTGCTGTCAAGTTTGGCTTATAGCATTCTAGGGCTTCCCTAGCTAACAGCTCCAAACCTTTCTTAACTTTTCCCATGAATCACTTCACAGGCTTGTTTTTTTAGTACACCATCAAGCAGAATTGCAACAAAAACATCATTTCTCATACTAAAATCTAGCATAGTCACATTCTTGTCACTTGAACAAAAATACTTAGTGCTCATTATGTACAGGAGGAGAAGTTTACTTTGGCTAATGAATTTTAGAATTTTAAAAAGCAAAAGCATTGCAAAAGGGCCTGGGAAGAGGACAGCTGCTCATCTCACAACTAGCAAGAGACAAGGAAGCAGAGAGCAATGGGAGCAGGTGAGTGGGAGACATACCCTTGCAAGTCATGTCCTAGACTGCAGTTGCTAATAGCACATTAAGCTGTGAACTCATCAGTGGATTAATCAGATGATGGGTATAGCTTCTACATGATCAAATCACTTTTCAGAAGCTCAATATCTAAACACATGAGCACTAAGGGGATACTCTAGATCTATCTAAACTATAACATCATGTATCATTGCCATGGTTTTGGGGATTAGCCTATGGATATTTCTGTCTGCAGAATCACTTAGTCTTCCTGAGAAAAGATTCTCAAACTTAATAATACTACCGAACATTTTTCTAAAGTTCCTAGTCTTCTTCAAAAGGTGAAAGATAAAGGAAAAAGTGAATATATACACTTTGCACATGATATGATTGCTAACTCATAACAGTCTGAGGAATCTATGAAAAAGCTAATAACAATGTGGCAAGAAGAGATATTTATTCATCAAAGTAACTGATTTTGTGTACTACTAATAAAGAACTGACAATTGCAATAAAATTTCCTTTCAGTTGTATAAAATTATCAAATGTCTAGGTACATACTACAGAACATGTACAATTCATTTACCCCTAAACAGCAAAAAATTTTCTGAAACAAGTAAAAGATAACTTAAGTAAACTGAGTTATATCATGTTCTTGACTTAGAAGACTAATTATTGATAAACCTTTAAATTTCCCCAGATTAATTTATATTTAATTTGGTCTATTAAAATTTTTGTAGTCTTTTTTGAAAAGGTTAATAAATTGTAAAATTAATATAAAAATATAAAACGTCTAGAATAACAAAAAATATTTTGACATAAAACATCATGCCAATTGCCCCATCACCATCTGGCCCGCCCAGCCATGAGCAGACAGACCAGTGAGGAGTGGAGCCACCTAAATCCACCAGCATGGTCCCATCCCCATCCAGACCTCTAGCCTCCTGGTTGTGTCTGTACCTAGGTTCACTCTGCAAAGGTATAAGGTGTCATAAAGGCCATTGACCTGAACTCCAGTAGATAGAGCAAATGTGAACAACAGAAAGAGAGACTTACTCCTTCTAGGTCCCCATCCCAATGGGTAAAGTTGCCATATTGAAGAATTTATTCATATTTATTCATATTCATAAGAACATATTTTGGGCTAGTCCTTGATCTAAAGGTGATAGATTAATAACTATAACAAGTTGTCATTTTCTAACCTGTGCTTAATTCTATTATTGTTGCTGACTGTATCACTTGGGCTAGTATTGTGATTGATCTAGGCAGTCATCCTTCATGGTATGATGAAAGTGAGATTGCCACAGAGTCAAGAGAGACTCAAAACTACAAGACCAGCTATGTCTGGAAGACAACTCTGAGAAGTAATCATTCCATAAGGGTTCTAAATACAAGCAACAAAGATACTTACAATAAGCAACATCAAAGTCTCAACCCAGGAATTAAACCAAAGACTGCACCAAAAACAAAAATAGAAATGAGAATACATTTAAACAAGACACAGACTTAGTCTTCCAGCTTACCAATGACAAATTATAAGGGAAAGAAAGTGAAAAATTGTGATATTCAACCACCTGGACACCCTGAACTGATGGCACAGAAAGTAATAAAACAGATGAATGAGGATCTCGTAAATTCAAAACTTAAATAATTTCCCTAATAACTACAGAGATAGTGAACAGAATAAAAGCCATGATAAGAGGCTTTAGAACAGAAACTGAAAAATAAATAGATGAATCCAGAACCATGATGGAAGCCATGAATGCTCAGCTAGGAAAAAATGGAAACCATGAACATCTAATATAGGAAAGAAATAGAATCCATGAAACAGATTCAAACTGATATCCAGGAAATTAAAAACTCTATTGAAAATATACATAGCAGACTATCCCAGTTTGAAGACAGAATGTCAGATATAGAAGACAGGATGGTGGTCAGTGACCATGAAAAGAAAGATCTCTTAAAAATACTAAGGGACCATGGTAAATCAATCCAACAGCTCTTAGACGATTCAAAGAATAATATACAACAGATAGGAGTCCACAAAAAAGCAGAAGTACAAATGACATAAAAAACTGTTCACAGAATTAATAACAGAAAACTTCCCAAAAAGAGCAAAATAATTTGACATACAGATAAGTGAGGCATATTAGGACTCCAGCTAGCCATGATCAACAAAATCTACACCTAGACATATATTAGTCAAGATCTCAAAAACACAACAGAAGAAAAAAAACTACAAATAATTAGAGGAAAGAAACAAATTACTTGCAAAGGAAAACCAGTAAGAATCACAGCAGACTTTTCAACATAAACCCTTAAGTCAAGGAGAGCCTGGTGTGAGGTAACTCAAAAGCTAAAAGAAAATAACCTCCAGCCTAGACTGGTGTATCCTGCAAAACTATCTTTCAAATTGTAGGGAAATAAGACACTTCCATGACAAAGAACACATGCGAATCTTCATGAATACCAAACTAGTACTCCAAACAATTGTGAACAATATCCTAGAAAAAGACAATGAAGGTCTCAACTCCATGAGGCTTAACAGAGCAAATCCAAATATTTCATTAGGCAAGGCAAGAAATTAAAGTGAGAGGAGGAAAATAATAATAATAATAAAAAACAGCCAACACAGGAAAATAATATGACAATGATAAGTCAATACATATCAATTATAACCATAACTGGTTAATGGTCTCAATTCACCAATCAAAAGAAATAGACTAGCAGAATGAATTAAGAAGCCAAATCTAGCAATATGCAGTCTAGAAGAAATGCACAAGTTCAAAAAGAAAACCATAGAAAGAAAATAAAGGGATGGAAAACAGTTTTCCATGTGACAGGAGCCCAGAAAAAAGAAGGGGTAGCTATCTTATTCTCAGCCAAAGTAAATTCAAACCAAAACTAATTAAAAGAGAGAGAGAGAAAAAAAAACAGGTCACTACATCCTTGTAAAGGGAACAATCCAAGAAGAAGAGATGCCAATCATAAATATATATGCACCTAATACTAATACCCACAACTATATAAAACAAACATTAAGGGACATGAAAAACCAAATAAATACTAATAAAATTGTAGTGAGGGACCTGGGTACTCCAGTGCCATAAAAATACAGATCATCTAGACAAAATATCAACAATGAAATACTAGAACTGAACCAAGCTTTTAAGCAAATGGAGTTAATAGATGTCTACAGAGTGCTCTACATCCCAAAATCAGAATATACATTATTTTTCAGTTGCACTCAAGTCATTCTCCAAAGTAGACCATATACTAGTTCATAGAAGATGTTTAAATAAATGCAAATGAATTGAAGTAACTCTATGGATACTACCAGACCATAGCACAATTAAACTGGAGATCAGTAGCAAAGGAAACCACAAGAATTTCACAAACACATGGAAATTAAACTACACTTTCCTGAACAACCAAAGAAGTTAGACAGCTTTTACAATTTAATGATAATGCCAGTACAACATACAGGAATGTATGGTATACAATAAACACAGTTCTATGTGGGAAATTCATAGCAGTGTATGTCCATAATAGGAAAAACAGAGTGAGTTCAAATAAACAACCTAGAGGTGAATCTTAAGATCCTAGAAAAAGAAAATCAAGATAAACAAAAAGATAGACAAGGGAGGAAATTATAAAGATAAGAGCAGAGATCAATGCAATGGAGACTAACAGAACAATACAAAAAAGTCAATGAATCAAAAAGTTGATTTTTCAAAAGAATAAATAAAACTAATAAACCCTTCACCAACCTTATCAAAAAGAAAAAGGAAAGAAAAGACTCAAATCCATAAAATTAGGAACAAAAAAGGTGAAGTTACAACAGATACAGCAGAAATCCAGAGGATCATCTATGCCTACTTCAAAAACCTGTACTTAAATAAAATGGAAAACACAGGAAATGGACAGATTTCTTGATACTTATGAATTACCAAAGTTGAATGAAGAAGATAAAAAAATTCTAAACACCCCATTTACAACCAGTGAAATTGAAAACATAATTAAAAATTTACCAGCAAAGAAAACACCAGATACTGATGGCTTCACTGCTGAATTCTACAACATATTTAGAGAAGAACTATTACCACTACTTTATAAACTTTTTAATGAAATTGAAAGGGAAGCAATACTTCCAAATTCATTCCTGGAAGCAAGTTTCACTTTGATTCCAAAACCAGGGAAAGACCCAACAAAAAAGAGAACTACAGGCCAATCTTCTTAATGAACAAAGATGCAAAAATACTCAGTAAGATATTGGCAAACAGAATACATAGGGTTATAAGAAGATCATACAACCTGACCAAGTTGGATTTATTCTAGGGATGCTAGGATGGTTCACATATGTAAATCAATAAATGTAATGCACTATATTAACAGAGTCAAGGACAAAAGCCATATGATCATCTCAATAGATGCAGAAAAAACATTTGACAGAATTCAACACCCATTCATGATAAAAAAAAAACCTGGAGAAAATTGTAATAGATGGCCATTATCTCAACTTGATAAAGGCTATCTATAAAAAACCAACAGTCAACATCATATTAAATGGTCAAAAACTAAAAACTTTCATGCTAAAATCAGAAACAAGACAAGGATGTCTACTACCACCACTCCTGTTCAATATAGTTCTAGAAACATTAGCCACAGATATTAGACAAGAGAAAGAAATAAAACCAATAAAGATAGGAAAGGAAGAAGTTAAACTGTCATTATTTCCTGATGATATGATACTCTATATAAAAGAACCAAAAAATTCTGCCAAAGGACTTCTAGAGTCAATTGACAGATTCAGTAGTGTAGCTGGATAAAAAGTAAACACCCCAAAATCAACAGCTTCCTTGTACACAAAGAACAGGCTCACTGAGAAGGAAATTAGGGAAACAATCTCTTTAACAATAGCATCCAAAAATATGAAATATTTGGAACCAGTCTAACAGAAGAAACAAAAGCCCTCTACATTGAGAACTACAACACTCTGAAAAACTATACTATGAAGCCACTGTGAAAAAAGCAGCATGGCACTGGCAAAGAAACAGACCCAAGGATCAGGGGAATAGATTAGAAGATTCAGAAACAACTCCAGGCATACTCAGCTACTTCAACTTTAGCAAAGAAGCCAACCATCCTCACTGGAGGAAAGATAGCCTCTTTTATAAATGGTGTTAGGAAAACTGGATTTCAACTGACAAAGATTAAAACTAGACCATATCTTTCACCATACACTGAAATAAAATTAGAGTGGATTGAAGATATAAATATAAAATAGAAGCACTAAACTTGCTGGAACATAAGCTAGGTAGAACATTTTTTATTTTATTTTATTTTTATTTTTTTGATATTGGGGTTGGAACTCAGGTCCTTGAGTTTGCAAGGTGGTGGAATCACTGAGCTGAATCCCCAGTACCTAGGTAGAACTCTTTTGCCAGGTGGTTATTGGAACCACTGAGCCAAATCCTAGAACCTCTAGGTAGAACTTTTGAAGACATTGGCATCAGAAAATACTTTATGAACAAATCCTCAGTAGCACTGGAATTAGCACAAAGTATCAAGAACTGGGATCTCACCTTTTTAAAAAAAATTTCTGTGCTGCAAAAGAAACCATTAACAGAACTAAAAGACAACCTACAATGTGGGAAAAAATTTTTACCAGCTGCTCCTTAGACAAAGGACTATTATTAAGGATATATAAAGAACTCAAAGCAATCAGTTCCCCCAAATATAAAGCCCCAATGCAAAAATGAGCATCTGAAATGAACAGACATTTTGTCAGACAAAGAGTAAAAGCAGCAAGTAAATATATAAAAAAATGTTCCACAACACTGGTCATTCAAGAGATGCAGATGAAAACAACACCTCACCCCACAAAGAATGGCTGCTATCAAGAAATCAACCAATAACAAATGTTGGCGGGGTTGTGGGATGCTTCTCCATTTTTGGTGGGAGTGCAGACTGGTGCAACCACTATGGAAATCAATATGGTGATACCTCAAAGGACTAGGATTAGAGGTTCCATTTGACCCAACTGTCCCTCTGCTGGATATCTTTCCAAAAGAATTAAAAGAATCATATCACAGTGATATAAGTGCACTCATGTTTATAGCTGCACAGTTTGTAATAACAGCCCATGTGCCCATCAGTTGGAGACTGGAAAAAGAAGATGTGGTTTTTCTATAAAATGGAATACTACTCACCCATAAAGAATGAGAAATTAGAGTCATACGTAGGAAAATGGATGCATATTGAAGATATACTCTTAAGTGAAATAAATAAGTCACACATGTGTAAATACTGAATAGTTTCTCTGGTGTAAAAAACTATAATGGTACAAAAGATCGTAATGGTAAAATTGACAATTAGAAATAGAAAGAAAAGGGCTAAAGGTTTAGGCGAAGTGGGAAGGGTAGGGGAAAGGAAATAAGGGAAAAGAAAAAAAATGAGAAAATTATAAAATGGAAATAAAGTATTTGTAAACAGGGAAGGGAGAGAGGTGAAGGAAGGGCAGTGGTAAGAGGAAAAAATGAGAATCATGTCATGTAAAGGCACAAGATCCCAATGATGAAGTAAATGCATTGTATATCTAAAATGTACCAATAAACTCATTGAGAGACAAAAAGAACATTCTGCACTGCAAGAGAAACCACCAACAGAGCTAAGAGACAATCTACAATGTGAAAAAAATTTTTTACCAGCTGTTTCTCAAATGTCTACTGTGTAAAATATATAAATAACTAAAGAAAAATCAGATCCCCCAAATATAAAGACCCAATTCATAAATGGGCATATGAAATGAATAGACATTTTTCAGACAAAGAAGTAACACAGCAGCAAATAAACATAAGAAACAATGTTCAACATCACTGGTCATCTGATAGATGCAGTTGAAAACAATACTGAGATTCCACCTCACCCCAGGAAGAATGGCTGGTCTCAAGAAATCAACCACTTACAAATGCTGGCAAGGTTGTGGGGAGAAAGGACCCCTTCTTCATTGTTGGCGGAAGTGCAGACTGCTGCAATCGCTGTGGAAATCAATATGTAGATACCTTAAATAACTAGGATTAGAAGTCCCATTTGCCCCAGCTATTTATTTGCTAGATATCTTTCCAAAAGTATTTAAGAATTATACCACAGTGACATTTATGAGCACCCATATTTATAGTGGCAGTTTTCAATAGCTAAAACTTGGAAACAGCCCAAGTGCCCATCAACTGGAAACTGGATAAAAAAGATCTGGTTTTTCTATAAAATAGAGTACTGCTCAGCTATAAATAATGAGAAACTAGAGACATTTACATCTACATGGATGCACATTGAGGCTATATTCTTAAGTATAATTAATAGTTCACACATGTGTAAATATCAAATAGTTTCTCTGGTATGAAAAACTAACACTGTAAATCAGGATCAAAATGTACAATTGATATTGTGCAATAGGAAGAAAAGTTCTAAAGGAGTACGGTAAGTAGGAGGGGTAGAGGAAAGGTAAGAAGGAAAAATAATATGAGAAAAGCAAAAAAAATATGGAAACAAGGTCTTTGTAAATAGGGAAGGGTGGAGGGGGTGAAGCGAGGACAGGGGAATGGGGAAAAAATAAGAACCAAGATACAACATGGTAAGGTACAAGATCCCAATGATGACTGTAACTGTATTGTATACCTGAAATATACCAATAAACTTAATAAAAAATAGTCATAGTTAAGCAATTAAGAGAATACAAATCTGAGTACAGAAAGGAAAAATGAATAAATCCTCATTATATGTTCCACTGATTTTCAACAAAGTTTACCAAGTAATTTAAAGGAGAAAGAAAAATTTTCAAAAAAAAAAGTCAAATTCCATAGCCATGTTAAATAATAAGGTCAACATTTATTTGGGAAAATATGCAAAAAACCCTCAAAATGATTCATAAACTTAAATATGAGAACTAAAACTAATTTTTTTCAAAGAAATGGCAATTTCTAAGTCTTTAGGTTAGTCAATAATTCCTAGATGAGACATAGAAAGCCAAAGTATAAAAGAAAATTATGGCTTAATTGAACCTTATCAAATTAAAATTTTAAATTTTATTAGCCATGATAGGAAAATAAAATCCCAAAATGGGAGAAATATTTTTGCATTATTCATTTTACAAAGGTTGTGTATGTAATACTCGTAAGTGTTCTTCCTATACAATAATTCAAAATAAAATTCAATCAATAAAAAATAGATAAGTGATTTATTTGAGCAGATACTTTACAAGAGAGATTTTACAAATTATCAGAATGCATATATATTATAATAAAATGCCTCACACCATGAATCAATGAGGAAATTCAAGTAAATATCACTACAGAGCCATAGAAGGGTTAAAATTGAAAGACTGCTAATAAGTTAACACAAATGTGTAACACCTGAAACTCTAATTCACTACTGAAAATATAAAATAGTTTATCACTTTGAAAATAATATTGAAGTTTTATAAAGTAAATCATGTACTTATATATGACCTAGCAATTTCATTTATGTCTTTCCTTCAAAGAAATGGAAAATATATTTACACAATACTTGTACATGTATCTGCCTAGTGAACTTATTCATAAATGACAAAAACTCAAAACTGGTGAGATGTTGTATACATCTCCATATGTTTCCAGTAAAATATTGATAGAAAATATTAGTTATTTTTTGGGGGCCCAGTGCAGAAGATGATGACTTGGAAATAGGCACAAAGGAGTTAAAAATGTTTTTTATTATGATTATTTGTAAAACATTGCACATATTTTTAAACAAACTTAAGAAAAAATACATTTGAAATGGATATGTTTTATGATATAAATGACTATTTAAAAAAGTTAATATTAAAAAACAAAACACACACAGTATGTCTAAATTTTAATTGTGGATCAGAGCAAAGTAATTTTAGTCTTCAATCTAATAGTACGCTTTTTCTAAACTCTATCTTTCAATTTTTAAGTAAAAATGTTGAGTGAGGAGGAGGTAAAGGGATTGGAGGAAATAAAGACATATTTTTATGACAATTTTTCATATCTAGTAAGAGTGATCGAGGACACTGGTTGAATTCCACAGGTTTTTGCTTGTTTCTTTTCAGTATTATCCTGTGAGAACCAAAACAGTTGGATCTGTAAAATGAAGATTCTTAAAATAGAAAAGTTCTGTTTGTGTATAAATACTATTTCAATTGTGACTAAGTTCAAAATACTAAAAATTTTATTTTATCTGTAAAACTGTGTGTGTGGTGGCTACATACAAGATTTAAATATTCTATATTCAAACAATAGCTATGAGCTTGGAAAAATGTTGGAATTAGAACGTTAGGAATATTTCAGTTATGTTTTTTGAGTTTGGTGAATTAATTCTGAAGTAGATTATCAAAATAGCATTTAAATGAATTGTCCAAGGTCTTCAGTTAGTACTGAACTGTGCTTGTTTTGTTTTGGTACTAGGGATCAAACTCTGGTCCTTGTGCATGAGAGGCAAGAGACAGAACCACTGAGCTAAATCCCTGGCCCTTGAATTGTGCTTTTAGACAAAAATCTGACACTTTTGCATGGATAAAACTAGATAAAGTTAGATAATTTAAGACAAAAAATAGAATTCAATATTTATTCATTTTAAAACTATTTAATATTTATTACTTGGTTGAAATAAGCCAAATAGAAATAATTTGTTGTTGACCACACCTAAGTCTTCTATTTTGCTTGTTGTGCTTGGTGTCAGGAAAGTTCTTAAATAAAAAGCAAATGGTTGTTTACAAATGCAGATATACAAGGTTTCAGTGAAAATGTGCAAATTTTTATTCTAATGAGTGAAGAAAAAATAAAGCCAGGATTTTAAAAATGTACAGAAATGAAGGCTTATCAATGAAATTTAATAAAGACCAATAATTTATTCTATATTTTTGTAAGCTGATTAGAAAATTATAGGTGTTCTCCAAATAACCCCAATAACCCATCTTAGGGAAATTGGAAGTATCAAAGGGAATACTGAATTGCTACTTTCATCTCTGTTAAGAGGATAAAGTTATTTGGATACCAAAGAAACTAATGAGAAGATAAATTCTAGTTTAAGTCAAAATGATGCATCATTTGACATCAACATTTCAGAGGAGAGGCTCCAACTTTGATAGAATAATTAAAAGAGATTGATCTAATAAAAATCGTGTTCCTAACCTTTTTAGATGAAGGATGATTGCCATAAAATTCTAATTTCAAGAACTTGCTGGATTGATACAAGTGATCCAGTCAAATTATCTTTATTCTATTCTATTCTTTTTCTATAATTTTCTTTTTTGGAGACCAAACTTCAAAAGGTAATGGAATATAAGGGTAATTATAATTACAGAATAGCAATGTCAATTATGTCTTTCAACTAGAAGACACTTTACTTCCTTTTCATTTGTTAAATTTTACAGAAGAACAAACTTGCATAGTTCAAACAATACTTGAATGAACAGTAATTGAATTTCATGTTCCATCAGCCAGTCAAAATTAAAAATATTCCTAATTATTGTCAGAACACAAAGTATGGATTTTTATATTCAATACAGAGCAATGTCCTTTGGAACTACTAACTTTCTGAGTTTTAAGAGACTAAGTTCAAATATCTTTTAAAATAAGCAAACCTTCTGATGTTCTATTTAACAAAAGCTATTGATAGAATTAAATCCCATCCTGATATTCATCTGTCACATGTAAAAAGCTTAAATACCTGTATTTTTCAGCACTAGCAGCAATATGGAGGTAAGATAGTTATGCTTCAGTTCAACTCCTTGAACCTTCTAGTTGGTGTGTGTGTGTGTGTGTGTGTGTGTGTGTGTGTGTGTGTGTGTTAGAGACTAGGACAGGTTTCTTCTCCAAGGTTAACCGAATAAAGGGAAAAGTTAGTCCTGGTAATATAGTCTACTGGCTGTTCCCAAGGTAAAATAGGGAAGGAACAAGTCAAGGTCAGAGGGTTATGAAGGCTCAGGAAGTGAGCAGCAATAACTGGGACTTATGACTGAATCTCTGCAGTTCAAATGGAAGAGTTTAATTCATAAGACATAGGGCATAGTATATCTTTAGACAGGATAAGTGCAGATAGCTACAATCCATGGACCCACTACCACATCTCGTACCCAGTGCTCCAACAAACTGAAGACTCTGTGATTTCCTCATAGCTGAGACTTTCATGTCTCTTTACATTTGCAAATCTTTACTACACTGCTTAACAAATTAAATCCAAAAGCTATTAAGTGATGGTCTACTCATAAAAGATTTCTCAGTTCCAATAAACAGTTGATTTCTTTCTGTGCTACCCAGCTTATCCATCTCTTTTCTGGTACTTTTAATATTTCTAATTACTTGATTATAGACTAAGCATGCTTGCTTTTAAGAAAAGTTTTCTTTATCCTATTACTATATCTATGCTCTTTATCTGATGCACTGTAGATATCATGTATTATGCTCAGTTTTTTAAAAAGCCTTTTCATGTTTGTTATTTAATTTGAGATTTACAGTTCTGTATGGTTTTGGAAGCAATTATAACTAAGACAGTCTCACTACAAGAAACAAGCAAAATATAATTGCAACATTTGTAAAATTTCTGGTGTCTTATTCATCAATCTTTAAAAATTAGTACTCTAGAACTGGTTATAGTGGCACATAACTCTATTCCCAGCAACCTGGGAGTCTGAGGCAAGAGAATTGCAAATTCCAGCCCAAAATGAGAAACTAATGACTTAGTAAGACACTGTCTTTGAATTAAAGATTAAAAGTGGGCTGGGGATGCAGCTCATTGTGAAGGCCCCTGGTACAATCTCTTGTACAGAGGGGGAAACTCCTTTATTCAGCCTCTTCCCAACATTCTTTTCCTTAATTCCCTTTCCAGAAATAGCCAGTAACCTAATGTTGTTATATATCTTTCCAATTTTGAGTTAAAAAATATATATGTATATATTCTTATTACTTTACAGAAATTAAACTTCTAACCATGTCTGTCTGATCCACAATATGAAGTTAAATAAATATTAAGCTTCAGTCTCAGTCACTTCTAAAAACGTATGATTTTTGTCCTCATCTACCAATGAGTTTATCTTCTTCTGGGGAATGGCTATACTTTTACATTAATATTTAACCAGAAGACACTATATTAAACAAAATAAACCATATTCAGGAAAACATACTGCATGATCTCATTTGTAGAAGCTAAATCAATTCCTGGTAGAATAGAGTGGTGCTTATCAGGATTAGGGATGGTAGTTTTCAAGGGCAACTGAGGAGATGCTGGTTAAAAGGCACAAAGTTTATTATGCAGGATTAGTAAGTCCTAGAGACCAGTATACAACATGACTATAGTTAACAATGGTGTTTTATACACCTGAAGTTTGCCAAGAATTTAAATAGTGTTACCCTCTTTAGAAAATGAAAGAAGAGAAAAGAAAGAAAGAAACATAAAAGAAGGAAAAGGAAAAAAATGAAGAAAGGACAATGGTAAATCTGAGATAATGGTATGGTAAGTAGCTTGATTGTATAAATATTTCACATGTATGCATAAATCAAATCCTGTAGTAGAAATGTTAAGTGTGTGTATCTGTGTGCTTGTGTATACTTGACAACTACACTGAATAAGGCTGAAAAAGAAAAATATGAGGCTTCCTAGTTGACAGACAAGTTTTAGAATTGTTTTTTTTTCCACTTTTATTTTCCTAATCAATGATATTAACCCAGATATTGCTATCCTTCCTTCCAGTTAAACAGGCTTTTTCAGCCGGGCATGGTGGCACATGCCTGTAATCCTAGCACTTGGGAGGCTGAGGCAGGAGGATCACTGTGAGTTTGAGTCCAGCCTGGGCTACATAGTGAGTTCCAGGTCAGTCGCAACTACATAGTGAGACCTTGTCTCAAAAAACCAAAAAATAAATAATAAGTAAATAAATGAATAAAGTCTCTTGCCAGTTTCCTAGCACAAAAATGCCTATTTTCTGTGTTTTTCTTTTTTTTTTTTATTGGTACATTTTAGATATACATAGTGATCACATTCATCATAGGGAGTCAGGGTCGGGGATTTAGCTCAGTGGTGCCGCCACCTGCCTTATCATAGGGAATGACATTCCTCATAGAAATCACATTTATCGTAGGGTTCCTGTGCATAATAATCTTGAGTTTTCTTTTTATCTCCCAGTCCTCTTCCCTTCCATCAACCCTTCTTCCACTCCTTATTTACGAAAGTTTTGTTCCATTTTTCCTTCTATTCTCTTTCCCTTTTCCCTTCCTTCATTTCCCCCCTCCTCCCTTGTTCCCTTTCCTATTTGAACATTTCTTCTCATTTCCCAATATATATTATACATTATTTTCCCTTTTACACTTTTGGTTTCTCACACCAGCGAAACAGCATGGTATTTGAGCATGTGTCCATTTATTTCACTTGAGGGTGTGGCCTCAAGGTGGATCTATTTACCTATAAATGCCTCAAGTTTATCCTTTCCACTGTGGCTATTTCTACCTAGGAGCCAGCAGCCATGTACTGGACACTCTGAAGCTAACAGTCAAAATAATCTCTCCTCTTTTCAGTTGCAGGTGTCAGGTATGTTATCCTAGTGGTAGAAAAATAAAATAAGCAGTGCAGAAAATTGCTACCGGAGAAGTGGGGCTATTGTGACTGCACCCTACCATGTGCTCAGAGATGTTTGGAATTGATTTGCAGGGGAAGTTTGGAAAAGTTTAGAGATTCAGACTCGAGGAGTGTCAGAATGCTTCAAGTAGAGCCAGATGGATGATTATAGTCTGAGCTCTGACGTCTAGAATGCTGATAGGAAAGTGAACAGTAAAGATCAGTTTCATGAGGTTTCAGATGAGGAGAAACCCACTGGAAATTAGACCAGGTTCCATTTGTGTTACATTCTGGCAAAGATTATGAATATATTCTAAGTTTAAAGATAACAGACTAATTAATCTGATAGAATTAATTTCAAGGCAACTGAATGTTCAGACTCCTTTGGGTACTATTGGCTGTTGCATTAAAATGAAAATCAGGAAGAACAGAAATGAAGAATGTGAAAGTTGTGCAGCTTGGTTATAAAATAAATGCCTGCAAAGCTCATGGTAAGGAAAGTGTGGTTGCTGAAAAGATCAGAACCATTAAAAAGAAGTCAAGTATGTTGCCTCACAACAATAGGAAAGATATTTTAAAGGCACCTCAGGAAATGATCAGACCTTGCCCATTTACAAAATAGGAATGTAGACAGATCAACTCCTTTCAAAGAACATTTCATTACAAATGAACCCCAGGGTACTCTGATCATTCAAGGCCATACATATACTCAACATTGGTCATTCAGGCCTCAGAGGCCTGCAGCCATGGTACCAAGGGGACTGGTGACTGCCTAAATTGATAAGACTTTGGCATCATCCATGTGGTGCCGATTTTCCAGGTATGCAAAGTGCAAGAGTTATGGGGTCACAGAGGCTTTCACCCAAATTTCAGAAAAAGGCCTAAGGGCACAGGCAAATTGTGACAAGGTCACAGTTCCTGCCAGGAGCAGGTAATGTGTAAATGCAGTCAAAGGAGCAATGAAGACCTAAGAAAGGTAGAAATGCCAGGAATGTGCAATATCTGCTGAGGAAAACTGTAGGCACTGAGCAGATCCAGCCAAAGACAGGGCATATGGGTTGCAACCAGCAAGGCCATAGGAACAGGGCTACCCAAGCAGTTTAGAGCTTACATCAGACCACAAATTGACATAAGTGCTGAGCCTGGAACTACAAGAGTTAATGTTTGCTCTGTGGGGTTTTGATCATGTTTTTTTCTGATTCCTTTCCTATACCCCTATAGAAATGAGAAAATTTACCGTTTCTTATACGCTAAAACTGTCACTTTCTTTATTTATACAGGGGCTCAGAAGAGACTTTGCCTTGAGTTTCAGAAGAGACTTTGGATTTGGTCTTTTAGCCTCACAGAAACTATAATTATTCTTAGTGATGAACTAGATACATTTAACATAATGAGATGGTATGTGTCTTTTGGGGGCCAGGGGTTGAAAGTTATGATTTATGTCTAAAATAAGTGTCCACAAAAAGTTGCATGTATTCAAAGCCAGGGCTTTTTGAAGGTGATTTGATCTTTAGGGCTTTAACTTCATCAATGGATGAATTCATTACTAAATGTGCTGTTAGGAGCTGGGGCTTGGCTGGCGGTGAGTCACTGTACTCTAATTTGGAAGGGTGTATTCTTGTCTCCAGCTCCTCCCTTCATCTTTCTGTGCTTCCTGCCTGTCATGGATTGAGTAGATGGTCTCTGTCAGGGCCTTCTAGGATGTTTGCACCTTGGATCTAGAAAGATCTCTCCTCCATTAAATTGTAGGTGTCCAGTATTTTGTACCAGCAATGGAAGTAATGAATACAAGTGCCACAGCAGTTTTTAATTGTTTAAAAGGACATATCTTCATATATGTGCCTTAGCATATTCTTGAGTCTTGCCAATGAATTTGCATTATTTTTAGAGCTCTGTTAGGATCAGGTATGAAAACACTAGGACTTGTACCTTTTCTATATAAAGTCTCACTTTTTGGAGTTAGATTATTAAGGTACAAGCAGATTTCCACAAATCCTGAAAACTTGGCTAACTGTAAATTCTTTTTAAATAGGAGATAGCATATTATAGTGGTCTAGAATATAAAGATAGCTATTTTACTATTATTTAGATCGATATTGAATAAATCATTTTCCAATTTTATGACTTACAGAAAAGTCTATGAGGACAGACATTAAAAGGGAAAACATGCAGATAAACCTTACAAAGTAAATCCGCATTAAAAATGAGATTTTATACACTGTAGTCCATAGAATCCTCAGAGTAATAGACTCCAGTACAGACATTATCTATCTATCTACAATCTACTATTTTTCATCTATTTAGTACATCTATATTTTTCTTAAGCTCAGGACCTCATAGATTTGACAAGTTGTTGAAAATGACTTTATATATTTCTCATTTTAGTCCATTCTAATTTATTTTCATAAAGAAACTGATTATAGCCATTAACTGACATACTATATTCTCTTTCTTTTAAGTTTTTGTTATGTACTGCTATGATGTTATAGGGACACTAGAAGAAGTTTTCTGTTCAAATGCATAAACAACAGCAACAGTAAACTTAATGTGCTCTGAGTCCAGGCTTAACTATAATTTCCAAATCAGTTATTTCTGTGGGAAAAAATTATTTGCCTTTGTTAAGAAAAATGAAACAAAAATATATTAATGTGCTGCTTTATAAAGGGAGAGGCTATATTTACCTACAGTGTTTTTATCATAAAAATATACTTTTTCTTCTTTATTTCTGTAGAGCGGAGATTCTGCAATCTGGTGTTTCAAACTTCTGTTGGCTGCTTAAAAATTCATTTACTGTTTGGAATCCAAACCTTGAAATAAACGATACCATGGTAATTAGCAAGAACATTGAAAGTGGGAATACTCCCTCTAGTTTCTGACAGTAGCAGCTGCTCAAGACTACAATTAAATAAACTCAGGCTGAAAGTACATAAATCTGTTACTGCACATATGAACAGATGTAGCAATAAGCACCTGAAAGATCTTTAAAAAACAGTGAAATGACTAAGATTTAAAACACTAGCTTGTCATCGCCCCTGAGCTTATGCATATCAAAACAGGATTAAAAACACAATTTTAGATTAAAGGAGACTGTAGAAACACAATAACTCACTATAAGGCATTGTATGTAGATATATTACTAGTATATATATTTTTAATGTGTAGAATCAAAGACAAAATTTGAATAAAGGTCTATAGCTTTGATTACTGTACTATTAATATACTTATTTCAATAATCCCACTGTAGTTATATAATATACACTGAAAAATTTAGGGATAAAGGCTATCATGTATGAAAATTAATTTCAAATGGTTCATTAAATAACACAAGTAATATGTATAAAAGTATTTTATATTATATACATATGTAATATGAACAATGTGTGAAAATTATATATTAAGGGATGCTTAAGGAAAGGTTAAAATGTTAGAATCAAAATGAAGGAATACAAAAAGTTTCTGTACTGTTTTTCCAACTTTTCTGTTGGAAGCAGAATGAAATTCTTTTAAAAGAAAGTGAAAAAGAGTAGAAATTCAGCAGAGTTGTACTTGCTCCCTCAAAGTGCTTTTTGATGTGACGTCAAGAATGTAAACACAAATGTAGTGAGAAGAGAAGTAAAAAAACAGCTAACACAAAGCTGAACTTTTTCACATATATATCTAGTATTAGGGGTTGAAACTAAAAATAATTGAAGAATAATATCACCAAATATAGAGTTCAACTAATATTGCTGCCATTCTCGAGTCTTTTGTAATCTTCTCATTAAACATTTTGTCAATTATTCCTTAGCAGCATGTGTTATTTTAAAACAACATAGACAATAGGAGTACTGATATAAAAATTGCCATATTTCTATCAGGCTTATGTTGTCCTTGAAAATGCATAATGTGCCAAGCATTATACGTGGTGGAAAACATTAAGTGAAATGTTGATTAATACATTAAAATTTTAAAAAGACACATGGTTTCATTTAAAAATATCTCCATCCTTTAATTTAAAGAATATTTATTAACCATTCTAAAAATAAATGGAAATGGATTGAAATGGATAAATGAGGACCCACAATGAAAGTGATTACTTGCTTGTCTAAATACTCATATATATGTTAACTCCAAATTCTATGGCATTGCCTAGAAAGGTAACTTGATTGTCTTGGGTAATCACAGATTACCCATAACATTAAAATGTTATGCAATTTATGACCCGAGGTAGCAATTAGCTAAGGAAAAGTTTAGAAAGAAGGGAGGTTGAAGCAAATTAAAGTCCATGTATTAAAAGGACCATAGATTAGAGAACATGATTTCAACTCAATATTAAACAAATTCCCTTGAGCGTCAACTATGAAAGTTGAGGAAAGAGCAGTGCTAAATCTGATGGCACAGGCAAATCCAATCAAGATTTTTATGTCATTCTAAATAACTGAGACCTTAACTTGAGTGCCATGGAGAGAAACCTAAGGATTATAGGCCTGTTTGTAAAGCCAGGTTAATGCTTCAATCTGATTCCTACAGATACAGAGTTTCTCTAAAGAATGGTGCCTGGGGAACATGTTAAGAGGCTCTGTAAAAGATGAGTTGTGTTCACAAAGAAATAATAAGAGAATTTTCTAAAGAACAGTACTGTGGAAGAGGAATTAAAGAAAGACCTAATCAACTGATGGGAGATGTTGAAAAAAGGAGGAAGAAAAATTATCTTTCTCTCCTGGGGAAGTGAATAGACAATGATGCCATTCATTGAGATGGAGAAAGTGAGCAGGAAGGATTGAGAATGAATCTTGATTTAATATTAGAATAGTAAGTCTTATTGCAAAGTACAAGAGGTGGGATAAGTTTATACATATATTTATTTAGTTTTATAAAGAGATTTATTTAGTTCACAGTTCTGGAGATTCAAAGGCCAGGGGTTGACACTTGCTGGACTTGGGTGAAACTTCAAGGCCAATAGTGTCACAATGGAGCCTGCACCTGCAGGTGGAAAAAAATCACCTCATGAGACAAAAGCTGCAAGGCCTGAGTGGAGCTGGGCTCAGGTGTTTATAACAGTGTTCTAGTGAGAGCTAATGAGAGTCCCAGGAGAGATACTGTACTGCAATCCTTTTGGAAGCATACCCTCAATTGATTCTAGAACCTCCCACTTGTCCCCACCTCTAAAAGGTCTACACCTTTTCTCAACACCACTAAACTGGGGACCAAATCTCTAAAGCATGAATTTCTGGTGGGACAAGCTGCATCCAAGCCATACAAGACAGGAAGCTAAGGAAGTGTACCAGAAAGAAGGGAGTGAGCAACAGGATCAAATTTTGGAAAAAAGGAAAGAACAGTTTCCTTAGACCAATGAAGCTAGAATTCAAACCGAGATAGAATTGAATAATGGATGAAAACTGGAGAAAACACATGTAATCATGCAAGTCAGGCAGCTAAACTCTACTAGAGAGAACAAAACAGTTCATGCGATTAAAGATAGTGAAACAGAGAGTCAGCAAGAGCCCTGGGGAGAAATGAACCATGCTCCCTCCACTCAACCTCAGTGAGACTGAGGTTCGATCTGTTTGCTAAGGTTTAGATATTGCTTTTCTGACCAGAAGCACACGACATCACTGTAAACAGTCAGTTGCAGTAAAACATGATGTGCACTAGAACATGCAGATGAGCAGGGCCCCGCGAGAAAGAGAGAGGGTTTCTCAGAGTGACGCTGTCCCAGGTAGGGACGGGAGTGTGGGGAGACTTCCAGCAAAGGGAGCTCTGCAAACAGGGCAGGCAGCCAGGTAAGAGCCAAGGCAAAAGGGAGTCCATGGCTCAGAGAAGGACATGAAGGGCAAGGCCAGGGCCTCAGAGCCTCAACAAATAAAAACCTCATTAAATTGATGGGGTTTGCTTGCCTAGGAATAAGATAAAATAAGGTGACAGATAACCAGTACCACCGAGTCTGTGTTCAGCTCAAGTCTTTCCAAAGAATATCTTTGTTCTGTTTGTGCCGATAATTTTAGAACAGTTAAATGTAGTCATTTTGGAGGGAATAACAACCTCTAGGCTAAGACCCCTCCCTCAGCAACCCACTCAGGTCCCTTCCCAGTATCCACACTGAGGACTTTCTGCTTTCACTTCAATAAATGCTGCTTTCTGTTTTTGATTTACGATTAAATACTTTTGCTCAGTCCTCTTTTGGCTCTCTGCATTGTGATACTTTCTCAGTTGAGAGAAGAACCCACCACAGACTAGAAGGAAACAATAGAAATGCAGGTTCAAGAGAAGGAGGAATTTCTGAAACGGAAAATTTTTTAGTTTCTATAAGGGCTAATAAAATCTGTCAGTTTGTGATAGCTATTGCTTCAATGCACCAGAGACTGAGTGAATTAAACAATAGAAATTTATTTTTTCAGTGTTCTAAGCTACAAATTAAACATCAAGGCATCACCAAAATGGTTTCTTTTGAGCCCTTTCTCCTTAATTTATATGGGATTATTCCCCCTGTGATTTCAAACCACTTTCTGTGCCTGTGCCCTGACTTCATCTTCTTCTAAGAACACCAGTCATATATATTTATGACCCACTCTAATGTCTTAGTTTTTACCAAATTACCTCTTTAAAGGTCATAGTTTCAAATACAGACACATTCTTAGGTATTTGCAATTAGAACTTCAACATATGGATTTGTTCATAACAAAAATTTAGATAATTATGATATCTTGGTATCTGGAAGTATATTTTGCTTCAAATTTTGGACAAAAATTTGAGGAAATGTCATCAACAACATGACATAAAGTCATGGACATCCAAGTTATCAAGTTTGCAGATGGACTATGCATATTTTAGGAAACTCGAAAATTTCAACTCCTTCCTAGGATATTTTGGACATTGGAAGCTATTCCTTAATTAGTCCTATTGACAGCAGAACCACATATTAGCCTGATCCAGCCCTGGACAACTTTGAAATGGGGGATAGGTACCAGGGAGGACTCCTGTTTGTTTTCACTTGGAGGGAGAGTGTTAATTTTTCATAATCAAGGAGCCAAAGGTAACTTCCAAATGAAGATTATTGCTGAGGGGAAGCTGATGGACATGTCTGGGTGCTCTGTGCAGTGAAAATATTATCACTAGGAATATTTACGGGTATAATCAGAGTTTCCAGAATACACTCAGATTATAAAAGTTCTTGTGTTTAAGAAAGTGACTGGACCATCAGAGAGAGCCAGATTTGAAGGAGGTAGAGGAGAGTTCAGGAATCCAGGTAATTTCTTATTAGGAAGTCAATATGGGGCTGGCGTGTTGATGCCCTTGGAAGGCTGAGGCAGGAGGATCACCATGAGTTTGAGGCCAGCCTGAGCTAAATAGTGGGAACCTGTCTCAAAAAGAAGAGCAAGAAGAGGAGGAGGAAAAGGAGGAGGAGGAGGAGGAGGAGAAGAAAGAAGAAGCAGCTATTATAGGGCACCACTCTTTTAAAGACAAGAGTCTGTTCTAGAATAAAAATAACAAAATGAATTTTTCAGATTTCCTTGTACCTTTTAAGTTATAGCAACAGTAGTATTTAACTCCATACTGAGCACAGGATGGCTATTGTTTCTATATTGTTGCTCAGACCAAAAACTTCACCATCAATTCTCATGAGAAAAAGAATCAGTAGAAGTCCGTTTTCTTTTATTATTAACACATATTAATGGTATAAATTTATAGGCTTCAATGTAACATTTCCGCACATGCATATATAGTACCTTGATCGTGCCCGCACTCCCTCTAAGCTTTCTTGCTCTCTTGCCCTCCTCTCTCTTTTATACCCTCAGTCCCTTTTCTTTCCCTAATGTAATGACTCCTGTAATGTCATGTCTGTTTTTTATTAGTTTTCACGGTTGAGAGAAGACATGTGAGCCTTGTTTTCTACCCCTGGCTCATTTCCCTTAAGTGATGTCAGTTCCACTAATTTTCCTGCAATCAGTGTGATTTCATCCCTCGTTATGGCTGAGTGATATTCTATTCCGTGTATATTCACCGCATTTTCTTTATGAATGGAGAAATACCTACATGAATCCATATCTTAGCTACGGTGCATAGTGCTAGACTAGAAATATATATACAGGTATCTCTTTTGCATTTTACTTCACTTCCTTCAGATACATGCACAGAAGTAGTACAGCTATGTCACGTGGTAGTTCTAGGTTTAGTTTTGACAACTCTTTAGCAAAAATTTTCAGAAGAATCTGCAGACTGACAAGCAATAGGAGACAAATCAGAATCGAGGAATCAATGGTGCCTTCCAGTAACAGAAAGCAACAATAAGCTTAAACTTTAATAAAATTAATTTCTTAAGAAAAACAGTAATTTTAGGGGCAATTAAGTGAATATATTTTTGGAGGGTGTTAAGGCATACCCTACAGAATGACATACTCTGTGAGATTTTTTTATTTGCAATACTTATCTTTATGTTTGATCAACATGTAAATAAAATTTTGATATATATTACTGCACTTACCTAAATATTTCAAAAGAAAGAGAATTCTTTTAGACTATATATTGTAAAGCTAGCTTTATACAGTGAAAGTGTAATTCATAATAACCTTTACCTTAAACTAGAGCTATATTTTCTCCATGGAATTCATTATGTGTGAATTTGGTGCTGTACTATGGGTAATGAATATTATTCTGTTCTGAAGTTGTTGCTTCACTTTTCAGAAATAGTGATTTTATGATCAGATATATAAGACATCTAACCTTTAGGCAGGCACTTAAGGAATTTAAATCTGGCTATATCATTGAAGAAAAAAACCTCAGCTGAACCTAGCTGAAACCAAATGTAAGAAATTATTAGAGAATAAATAATTCAAAAGGAAAGTAGTTGATATTTTAATGAACAGGATGAATTTAAGGTGGGTCAAATTCTCAGGAGCAAAAAAAAGAGGCAAGTCTTTTGCAAATTTTATTTCCAAGTTACTTACTGAAAGAAGAAACTACAGATGGAAAGAACTGAATGGATTCAGAAGACTGCACATATACAATATAGTGATTAATTCGTACTATGCATCCGTATTATTGTATAATTATACTATTAACAGATATATCATTTTATTAATAGCATTTTCTAAATATATCCTTCAAAATTTAGTCATTGGAAAATAATTTGAAGTATTTTTTTAAAATGTGAAGATCTATTTAGCAGAAATACTTTAAAGATGATTTGAAATTTTAAAATAAAAAATATACCTTTTAGAAAATTCAAATAAATTAAATTTTAGCTTACAATTTGTATAGTATCTGAGTATTTAGGTTACTTAAAATTTAGCAGAAGATTTTTTAGAAAATGAAAAAAATTCTGCCATCCTGTCTTTGGAGCTGAAAAAAAATGATAATTTGTCTTTCTGTTTAAGTGAAGAAACCTAGAAGATTACTTTTTTTTTTGGTACTTAGGAGCAAACTTGGGTTCTTGCGCTTATGAGGCAAGTGGCAGCTAGAAAAGTACTTTTATAATAAATTAGGTTGGTCTATAATCACAAAAAAAATTTTTCAGAATTCATTTGTATTCAAAGCACAGATGATGAATAGGAACTGTCAGGAAAGGAAACATTGAGGCAAGAAACTTTAATTGTCAGGCTAACATTATATTCTGGCACTCATGCATGGTCTAAGCCTTTTCAATATGATTTTATATTTCTTGTAATAACTTTGCCATAAAATATAATTTTTCTAAGCTGATATATGCAGAAACTGAGACTCAATTTTTCTTTCCCCAACCCACCTCCAAAAAAAAAAAAAAAGAAACAAAAATTTTTGTTAATAGGGATAAAAGGAAAGTTCGATATTAAAAGAGGAAAAACATTCCAGATAATGAGAATTATATGAACAAATACTCACAGAAAATGCTTAACTGCTTAAAGATGATTTACATTGGCTCTGAATACTTTTTTGCCATGATTTTTCTGTAGAAAAAATAATCCTGTGTTACCTTTTACCTAATAAAAATATTTCTTAAAATAATTCAAGTTCAATTGATTAAATACAGCAGAAAAGCAACTAATGGTACATTAAGCTAAATTGTAAGAAATTCATTAATAATAAAATTGAGTTATTTTTTCTGCTAAAAATTATTATTTGATCCTATATCTATGTAAAATAAAATATATACATAAATATATTTCTCCTAAATATAGAGAATTGTTATTAATTCATTTATAGCACAGTGCTTTAAACTGTTTGTTTTAATTATTTTATGTTTTATGATAAAATTTAGGTGGAACAAAAAGTCATAATTAATCTAACAACAACAAATAGAGTGGGAACTTCTAGATCAGATGATTTCAAAAGGTAGGTAACCAAAAGAAAATCAACATGAATGTAAAATTCACCATTTCAATGATTGTAGTCTTTTTGCTTTACAGCAGCAGCACATTTTTGTGTCATTTAAGATTTTGAAAAAAAAAGCAACTTGTTCTGTTTTTACAAACCTACAACTTCTTGGAGGAAAATAACTTGCTCCATTATGAATAAAATCCAGGTTGATTTCTCTTCTGAAATGCCAGTTGGTATATTCTAGGTAAGTGACAATTTGCATAGGAAATCTGCAAGTTTGTCAACTGGTCACAATGTGAATCTTTTGTAATCAGAGAGTGGAAACTATGGGACAAAAGGATAGTTACAAGATAAAGATTGATTAAAATAATATGCATGTATATTGTGATTGTAAATAGTTACAGTAGTAATTTCAGCAAACTGATTGAAAATGATTTTATGATCAGACTTCTTAGGAGAGCTTCAATACAGAATAAAGGAACCAGGAAAATGAATTTCACTTTAAACTTTATTTATAGTATAATATCACGTAATTCTTTAAAAATTTAAGAGAATTCATTTACAAGCATTGTAAAATACTGAGCTACTTCTTTTATCTCGGTCTTGAAAATAGGTTTATTAATTGTTGGCATCTTTCTCTTCTTTTCAGCCTGTACTGTATTTGATAAACTGAAGACATATTTATATTAATCATTCCATTGTAGAATTATGTCAATTTTAGTTCATGTCATTTAGAGTAATTAAGAAAATATTTATTATATCTGAGGCTCATCATGGCACCATGAAGGAAAAACTTCCATTTCACAGACTGGAAAGTCTCCAGTAGGTAGAGACCTTGCTCCAGAATACAAAATAAGTTAGTGTAATAATTTCTTTCTTTCTCCCTCCCCCTTTTCCTTCCTGATTCCTTTTCCCCCTTCCTCTCTTCCTTCTTGGTGTAGCAATTTATTTTTTTGCTCTTCCTCCTCTTCCTCCATCCTTCCTTCCTTATTTCTTTTTTAAAATATGTGTATCAAAGTAGAGTACAAAATATATACTACTATCAAAACATTGTATTTAATCACTTTTCAATTTTCCTTTTATATTTTTCTCATTTTCATTCTATATAATCCAGTATCATTTCTTACACATGAATAAACTTTCAAATTATTGTTCATTTTCAAGTCTCTTTCTCATTATTATGGAAATGAAATTTTTTCCAAGAAGAAATTAAATATGATTACCTAAAAATATAGTATCATAGCACTAATTTCTAAGCCAACTTTCTTTTCGTTGTAGTGCTGTGAATCTAACACAGGGCACCGTGCTAGGCAAATGCTCAACCACTGAGCCACATATATAATCCAAAAGTTTTTTAATAGTTAATTAAAATCATATATCATATATAAGTAAATTATTATATATTTTGAGTTATACGTTATTTTATAAATATTTAAAGCAATTTTGTCAAGACATTTTTTTTCTTTTTGCAGTACCAGGGATGAGGACCTTGCAATTGTGAGGCAGGCATGATGCCACTGAGATAAATCCCCGCCCCTAAAATTTTTGTACTCATTAATTTACTCAATAGCTATGTATATCTATATCTATATCTATATCTATATCTATATCTATATCTATATAAACCTAAATATGTGGTTGGTCAAATGTATATATGCATACTCTCTATATATGTATATTTTATCATGTGTCAAACATGCATACTGACATGCAGGTAGGAGTCATCTGCCAAACAGGTATTGTGAGTGATAAGGCCACAGCAATGAATACAAAAAAGTCTCAGTCTTTGAAAAAGTTACACACTGGAGGGAAGATAGATAAAGCACAACTAAATAAGTAAAATCTTCAGTGAAAGATAATAAAGAGGAGGGAGTTATAGCCACATTGTAGTATAATAGGCATTTAGATAATCTCACACCTTTACAAAATATTCTTTGGAAGTGCATTAATTTGGTACTCTTAAGGGAAACTGCAATGCAGACCAGTATACTTTCTTGATAGTAGAAAACATTAAGTGCCTTTTCTTTTCCTATTCTCTATACATTTGCAACTCATCTGAAATGCAAATCTGATGTCAGTTCTTATCTCTTATACAAGCCTTTTCAAATTTTTCCCTTGTAGTACTCTGGTAAAAATAATGACTAGAATACAGTGGAGAGTTTAATAATCAAAGCTTATAGGACTAAGAATTTGAAAGTCCTTAAATCTTGTTGTTTATCATAAGTATGCCAGCAGACTTGGACTCTATCCACAATATCCTTATTTTAAGACAAGGTATTATTTAAACTTATACACTGGAAAAAAACTTATTGCTACTGCATTGATTAGTAGATGAAATTCTGGTTTATTTGACTAATACTTTTAGATATTGAGGTATTAATTTATCTCATTAATTTTAGGATAGAGTTGTGATTACATTTCAGTTTCAATATCAAATTTAATTTTTATCCTCAGATTTTGTACTTCAATACTGTATTTTTTTGTATTTCTCTTTTTTCACCAACTTTAGTAATGAAGATTTTGTGACATAAAAATTTTGTCAAATATTGTACTACATGACATAGTTTTCCTTCCATTCACCATGATTTTACTAAACGAGCCTTCAAAATTAGATTCTTAAATAAACCAGGATTGTATCACTTATAAGTGCCATGATTTCAATTTGAATAGGCTTAGCAAAAATACTAAAGGAAAGTGATATGTTGTAATGAAACCGGTGTGTGCCAAGGATGAAACCTTTAACTCATGAGGAAGAGTGGGCAGTGGGGCAAATCAAACTGGACTGTTCATGGAGGGTCTCTTACAGGAATAAACCTCACTTGCTGTTGCCTTTCTCATTACTGAGACACAGTACATGACACCCACAATTTAAATAGGAAAACTTTATTTTGGCTTACAGTTTGTAGAGGTTTCAGTTTGTGGTCAGCTGGCTCCAAAGCAGGGTGGCATGGCAGAGGAACAAAAGGTCATAGCATAGCAGGCAGGAATCAGAAAACAATAAATGGAAGAGGATGCACCTTTCCAGGCCATGCCCATGTTGACCCACCTCCTGATACCAGGCTTCAGCTCCCAACATCTGATTTAGCTATGCACTCATCAGTTGACTAATCCATGATGAATATTCTACCCTCAGGATAACGTCAATTCCCCAGAGATCTAGCTATGAGTGCATGAGGCTTTGGGGGACCTCTACATGTAAATCATAACAGTTACCCATACTTATTTTGTTTTCAATGGTGCTGGGGGTTGAATCTAAGGCCATGCATGTGCTGGGCAAGTGCTCTACAACTGAGCTAGAACACAAGCCCCACACTGCTAACTCTTTACTGGGATCTCTTCCATCTCATGTACCCTATTTTCTCACATCTAGTACCCAGAATTACCTTTCAGATAGACTACTTGTACCTGAGTCTTTGTCTCAGGTCTCTTTTGGGGAAACCCAAAGTAGAATGTATGATATCTCACATCTTTGTCACTAACAGATGTGAGACTGGTTAAGAAAAGACAGGTTTGAAATCTTGAAGCTACATTCATATTAGAATATTCTAAAAATAAAGTATCATTTTTTTCAAATTTAACCAATGTTATTTCTGTTTATAATTTTGTGACTAAAATTATCACTGAATACTTATGCATTGTTTTGTAGTGTGGTTCATACCCTTGTATTATTGAGTAGATCTTTTCAAAGTGCAGGGATTGTTATCACTTTGTATAGTTCAGTAAAATAAGAGAAAATGGGAGTGATTTTTTGAAGGATTTCACTTGATACACTACTCAAACATTATTCTAGATTAAATTTTAACAATTCATTTCTTATATGACATAATTTTGGTAATTATGGATTTAGAACGTATACTTTTATTTTATTTTATTTTGGTACCAGGGATAGAACTTGGGTCCTTGCATTTGCAAGGCATGCAGTGGAACCACTGAGCCAAATATCCCCCTAGAATGTATACTTTTAGATATATTTTATAAAAAAAGGAAATAAGGTATAGTCAAATTCATGTGAATTTTTTTTCCTCATTGAGTTTGTTGGTGCATTTCACATTTACAGTACAATTACATTCATTATTGGGATCTTGCACCTTTACATGACAGGTCTTGGTTCTCATTTTTCCCCTTGTCCCTGCCCTCCTTCACCTGCTTCTCCCCTCCCCATTTACAAACATTTTATTTCCATTTTTTTCATTTGCTCCCATTTTTTCTTTCCCTTATTACATTTTCTTACCCTTCCCAATTTACCTACACTTTTAGCCCTTTTCTTCCTATTTCACATTGTCAATTGTCTCCTTAGGATCTTATGTAGTATTATAGTTTTATAATAGTACTATTTATAGTACTATTATAGCTCACAACAGAGAAACTATTCGGTATTTAAACATGTGTGACTTATTTATTGCACTTAGGAGTATATCCCCAATATGTATCCATTTTCCTATGAATGAATCTAATTTCTCATTCTTTATGGCTGAGTAGTATTCCATTTTATAGAAAAACTACATCTTTTTTTTTTCTCATTGAGTTTACTAGTACATTTTAGGTATACAGTACAGTTATATTCATCATTGGGATCTTGTACCTTTACATGACAGGTCTTGATTCTCATTTTTTCCCTTTGTACCTGCCCTCCCTTCACCCCCTCCTGACCTCCCCTTTACAAACATCTTATTTCCATTTTCTCCTATTTTTATTTCTTACCTTTCTACCTTTCCCCTACCCTTCCCACTTTAACTACAGCTTTAACCCTTTTCTTCCTATTCACATTGTCAATTATCTCATTAGGATCTTATGTACTATTATAGTTTGTTCACACAAGAGAAACTATTTGGTATTCACACATGTGTGACTTATTTATTGTACTTAGGAGTATATCCCCAATATGTATCCAATTTCCTATGAATGAACCTAATTTCTCTTTCTTTATTGCTGAGTAGTATTCCATTTTATAGAAAAACCACATCTTCTTTATCCAGTTTCCAACTGATGGGCAAATGGACTGTTTCCTAGTTTTAGCTATTACAAGCTGTGCCACTATAAACATAGGTGTGCATATATCACTGTGATATGATTCTTTTAAATCTTTTCGAAAGATACCCAGAAGAAGGTTGTCTGGGTCAAATGGAACTTCTAGTACCAGCTCTTTGAGGTATCTCCATATTGATTTCCATAGTGGTTGCACCAGTCTGCACTCCCACCAACAATGAAGGGTTCCTTTCTTCCCAGAGCCCTGCCAACATTTGTTGTTTGATTTCTTGATAGCAGCAATTCTTTGTGGGGTGAGGTGGAATCTCAGTGTTGTTTTCAAATGAACAGTGAGGTGGAACATTTTTTCATATATTTACTTGCTGCTTTTACTTCTTTGTCTGAGCAATGTCTATTCGTTTCAGATGCCAGTTTTTGAATCAGGTCCTTATAGTTGGCGGGGTGGCTGATTGATTGAGTTCTTTATATTTTCTAGTTAAGAGTCCTTTGTCTGAGGAGCAGCTGGTAAAATTTTTTCCCACATTGTAGGTTGTCTCCTAGTTCTGTTGATGGTTTCTTTTGCAGTGAAGAAGCTTTTTAATTAGATGAGATCCCAGTTGTTGTTTCTTTCTTCTATTTCCTGTGTTACTGAGGATTTGTTCATAAGGTCTTTTTCTATGCCAATGTCTTCAAGAGTTCTGCCTAACTTATCTTCCAGCAAGTTTAGTGTTTCTGTTTTAATATTTATATCTTTATTATGAATGACTGTTGAATTTTGTCAAATGCTTTTTCTGCATCTATGGAGAGGATCATATGGTTTTTTTACCTTGACTTTGTTAATATAGTGTATTACATTTATTTATTTACATATGTTGAACCACCCTTGCATCCCTGGAATAAATCCAACTTGGTCAGGATGTATGATCTTCTTGATAATCCTCTGTATTCTGTTAGCTAGTATCTTATTAAGGATTTTTGCCTCTATATTCATTAAGGAGATTGACCTCCTTTTTAGTTGCATCTTTCCCTGGTTTAGGAATCAAAGTGATACTTGCTTCCAGGAATGAATTGGGAAGTATTGCTTCCCTTCAATTTCACTGAAAAGTTTGAAGAGTAATGGCAGTAGTTCTTCTTTAAATGTCTTGTAAAATTCAGCAGTGAATCCATCAGGACCTGGGCTTTTCTTTGTTGATAAATTTTTAAATACACTTTTAATTTCACTGATTGTAATTGGGGTGTTTAAAATGTTTTTATCTTCTTGTTCAACTTTGGTAATTCATAAGTATCTAGAAATCTGTCCATTTCTTCTGTGTTTTCCATTTTATTAGAATATAGGTTCTCAAAGTAGGTATTAATGATCCTCTGGATTTCTGTTGGGTCTGTTTTGACTTTGCTTTTTTCATTCCAGATTGCATGGATCTGAGCCCTTTATTTCCTTTTTTGATAAGGTTACCTAAGGGTTTATTGATTTGATTTATTCTTTCAAAAAACCAACTCTTTGATTCATTTATTTTTTGCATCATTTTCTTAGTTTCCATTGCATTGATTTCTGCTCTAATCTTTATAATTTCCTCTCTTGTTCAAGCTTTGGGTTTCTCTTGCTCTTGTTTTTCTAGGAGTCTAAATTTCATCATTAGGTTGTTTATTTGAGCTCATTCTGCATTCCTAGTGTGGGCATTCAGTGCTATGGATTTTCCACGTAGAACTGTTTTCACTGTGTCCCATAGATTCCTGCATGTTGTATTAGCATTTTCATTTATTTTCAAAAACTGTCTAATTTCTTCTTTAATGTCCTCTGTGATCCATCAATTGTTCAGGAGACTGTTGTTCAATTTCCATGTGTTTGTGAAGTTCCTATGGTTTCTAATGCTATTGATCTCCAGCTTGATTGCACTGTGACCTGATAATATACAGGGAATAACTTCAATTTTTTTGCATTTATTCAAACCTGTTGTGTGAGATAATATGTGATCTACCTTGGAGAATGACCCATGTGCAGCCAAAAAGAATGTATGCTCTGATTTTTTGGGGTGGAACAGTCTATTGATGTCTATTAAGTCCATGTGTTCAAAAGTTTGGTTCAGTTCTAGTATTTTGTTGTTGATTTTTTGCCAAGATTGTCTGTCTATTTGTGATAGTGGGGTATTTAGATCCCCCACTGCAATTGTATTAGTGCTTACTTGGTTTTTCATGTTTCTTAATATTTCTTTTATATAGTTAGGGGCATTAATATTTGGTGCATATATGTTTATGATTTTCATCTCTTCCTCTTGAATTGTTCCCTTTGCAAGGATGTAGTGGCCTTCCTTGTCTCTTTTAATCAGTTTTGGTTTGACATTTACTTTGTCTGCAAATACAATTGCTACCTCTGCTTTTTTCTGGCCTCCTGTCCCATGAGAACTGTTTTCCACCCTTTCACTTTCAGTCTATGGGCTTCTATTTGCACTAGGTGTGTTTCTTGCATACAACATATTTTTGGATTTTGCTTCTTAATCCATTCTGCCAGTCTATTTCTCATGATTGGTAAATTAAAGCCATTGACATTGATGGTTATAACTGATATGTACTGATCTATTATTGTCATTTTGTTGACTCTTTTTAATTTTTTACCTTCTTTTAGTTTCTTGCCTTGCCTATTTGATTTGCTCTGTTGGGAGTCATGGTGTTGTTTTCTTCATTTTCTTTAGCTAGGACATTGTTTAGAATTCCTTGTAGTGCTGGTATGGTGTTCATGAAGTTTCTCAGGTGTTCTTTGTCATGGAAGTATCTTATTTCCCCATCCACTTTGAAAGAGTTTTTCAGGATACATCAGTCTAGGTTGGAGGTTTTCTTTTAGGACTTGAAATACCTCACTCCAGGCTCTCCTTGACCTGAGTGTTTGTGTTTCAAAGTCTGTTGTGATTCTGATGGGCTTTCCTTTGCATGTGATTTGTTTCTTTTCTCTTACTGCTTGTAGTATTTTGTTCTTCTGTTGGGCTTCTGGGATCTTGATTATTACATGTCTAGGTGTAGATTTTTTTTTTTTTTTTTTTTTTTTTTGATCGTGGCTAGGTGGAGTCCTATATGCCTCACTTATCTGTGTGTCAAATTCTTCACCTCTGTTCAGGAAGTTTTCTGTCGTTAATTCTGTGAACAGCTTTTTTAAGTCATTTGTATTTTCTCCTGCTACTTCATGGATTCCTATCAGTCTTATGTTTTTCTTCTTTGCATCATCTAGGAGTTGTTGGATTGATTTCTCATGCTCCCTTACTATTTTTAAGAGACCTCTCTTTTCACAGTCACTGACTGCAATCCTGTCTTCTATATCTGTGATTCTACCTTTGGATTCCTTTATTCTTTTGTGCACACTTTCAATAGAGTTTTTAATCTCCTGGATATCTGTTTGAACCTGTTTCATGGATTCCATTTCTTTCCTCTGTTGGGCATTCATTGTTTCCATTTCTTTCTTATGCTGGGCCTTCATGGCTTCCATCATGGTCCTGAGCTCATCTATTTTTTTCTCAGTTTCTGTTCTAGAGTCTGAAATCATGACTTTAATTTTCTCACCATCTCTATGGTTATCTGGGAAATTATTTCTATTTTGAATTTTTCTAGGCCCTGATTGATCTGTTTTGTATTTCCTGTGCTATGAGTTCAGAGTCCTGGTTCTTCACTATCAGACTTTTCATCCTCATTTGCCCTACTGTTTGCCATTGGTGAACTGGAAGTCTGTCTTTGTGTCTTGCTTAAGTGTTTTCTCATTTTTATTTTTGTTGTTGGGTTGTCCTTGGATTATTGCTTAAATCTTCCTTATATAGCTGTACTTTAGCTTTTGAATCTCTAATGACTCATAGATAGTCTCATTTTCATAATATCAGAGAAAACAGCTCATTAAATCAATCACAAACCTTTAACCCAATTGATACAGTTAGCAACACAATAGGATCATGCACAATTTGCAAACTGACCACTTGTGATGGTCATTAGTCTATCACCTTTCAACTGTGTGAATTAAATTAAAATCAAGAAACAGCCCAAAATATGTTTGCAGTGAATCACTTTTCAATATAGCATCTTTATCATTTAGGATGGGGGGCTTAGACAGAGTTAGGATGAGAGGAGTAGATAAGTGAAAGAATTGGAGAAGGTTTCAAGTGAAGCCAGAGGACATAGAATGACCACACAATCTTGGGAAAATGTTAAATTCAAAAGGGATAGACAGAGTGCAAGTGTAAGAACAAGAATATATCCCCTTAACAGTAATAGGGGCTCACTTCCCCTTGAATCTATTGACTCTTGAGTGAGGTAGAATGACAGAAGAAAAGAACATAAAGAAAAAAGAAAAAAATGATAAAAGAAGAAATCTGAATTAGGGCAGGAGCAGGAACAGAAAGGGAGATGAAGGATAATATGGTGGAGAAAGAGACTGAGTTGAAGAAAGAGGACAGAAAAAAGAATTTGCAGAGTGGAATGAGGAAATGAAAGAAAAAAATTATTTGAATGACATCTTTCAGACTATATCTCTATTGTCATAATATACAACATGTGCAGCCACATGCAGAACCAAGTCCCCTGATCTCAGCTAGCTTATGGAAGTCCCCCCGATGCAGACTGACCTCAGGCCACAAGGCCTAGACTGAGTTTCCCCACCTCCTGCATGGTTGAACTCTACTCAGTTCTACTACAGGTTTTCCATGCCCTTTTTTTAAAGATGTTCAAAGTTGGGAGCTCAGAAAAATACCCTTTATGACCACCTATGCCTCTGCAGAGTGAGTCCAAAGACTGGCACAATCAGGAGGTCTGAGGGGGGTGTTCAGGGGCTATCTTGGTTGCACTGAAGTGATAGTGATGGTGGCAGTGCAGGCAGGGGAGGGCATGGCTACCGAGTCCCCCATATGAAATATTATAAACATGGAACACTTGGTTTCTTGGATAAACTGTATTTATAAGAAAATTGCCATCTTGTATTATTGATCACTCAGGAGCCCAAGTGAATGAATGTTAATAGATGAATATGCTCCAGTCCTGCACCCACAAAAACTAGTGAGACAAAAATTAATATGCTATCCTCTACTCTTTCCAGGTTAATCATCATCATCTCTGGTAGGTTTTGGATTTGTAAACAAGAATCAAACTAATATCTCATTTCAAGTAATGTTCTATTATATAAATCTTTGTTTTTCATCTTTACCTTTATTAGCATGGTAGCGGTCAGTGATTATACTGAAAGAGCATTTTAAAAATATTTAAATGTCATTTATTTTTAGAGCAATTTTTTGCATAATACACCTACTGCCCTTAGAAAAGAGCAAGTAGATAAATAATTCAGAGAATATTCATGAGTTTATTCATTTGTTTTTCAAGCCCTGCTTATCTGTAGGTGAATTAATGTGCAAGTTAAATATTCATGAGACAATTATTAGTTTACATTGTTATATCCAGATGTTATTTTTCTCCTCTTTGAATTCTATGATGATAATCTGAGTTAAAAACGTGGACATTAGGTATAGTTATAACTGTATATCAAAAAATGAATATAGGATTCCATAAAAAAGTCATTTAACCTATCATCTCCTTTTAAATAATATAATTTAGTGGGAATGGTATTTTCTACCTTACAATAATTTACATCTCAATAACAATTATATGAGAGAAGCATTTTAGAATGAAGTAGTTTTAAAACCTTTTTGTTTCAGGGTCCATTTACACTTTTCAAAGGTATTTAAGAAATATTTTTTTCTGTATATGGGTCATATCTAACAATTTTGTCTATATTGGGATTATTGTTTCAAATAATAATTATAATTATAATATAAAAGTATTTTATATTTTACATATATACATATAGTTTTAGACAAAATGTTTTTTTATTACCCAAAAACAAAAAGAAAATTTTGAGAGGGGTAACTATGTTTTACATTTAGGTAAATATGGCTTAATAAAGAATTTTATTTAATAGGTTTAATTTAATAGAAGTAATTAGATTTAGCATATCTGTTTTTGTATTCAATATATTTCAAAATATTGTTTTGGTTGAAGTGTCTGAAAAACAATCAGCTCTAGTAACACAGTTGGAAAAGACAGGCATGTATTAGTACATTTCTGATATTACAGTTTTTTTCTTTAATACACATAAAAATGAAACTGGGATTTTCTTAAAGGTTATGTGCAGAGTAGAACTTGGGACTGTATCAATGAACTTCCTATTCTCTTTTCCATTGAATTCCATTATCCCATCTTGCACTTTGTGATGCATGATTTGTAATATGCTTTGGCCACTTGGAAATATGGGCTGAGTCGACAACAGAGATCATTTGATATCATCACTGTTCTCAAAAGAAAATCTTTACTTTTTGTGAAGGGGTGAGGTTCCATAATTATTTAATGACCATTTGATGAACTGCTAATTTAAGTCCTTGAATTTTATCCTGAAAGGGAAAATTGTATATGTCCACTGAACCCATTGCATGTGTTATGTTGTTCAAAATATGCTTCAGAACTATGTGTGTATTTTTTTCATCTTTTGCTTACTATATTTTCTAAGAATTTAAATTAACCTTTTGTGTTATAATTATGTATCTAAATTAAAATGTCATGATTAGCAGCATTTGAGATGCTACTAGGTCAATAATTAAAAATGATAGCTCACAATTCAAAAGTAAACCTTCCATAATCAAAATTATTCTGAGTTGGAAAAAAATGGAAATTTATTGTAGTTTTTATTCTTGTAATATTGCATAATATATATATATATATATATGTCAAAATATTTGTTATATATGTATTCTTTGTTCATAAATATATGGATAAATAATGTAATATTTAATTATATTCTCGGATTTAAGATATATTGTTATAGAGAACAAGTGATTCTTCCAGTAGAAAGACATCAAAGACTCCCAAACTCACTTTATTACTCAGTTATTTCTCCATAAAAATAAGTTAAACTCAGAAACCTTAATGATATGCTACTTATTAATAAACACTTAATTCAAGCACACCTGAGTGACTCTGCTTTGTGCTGCAGCTCTGGAAGCAAGAGACACTAGGCTCCAAGTGTCTCATTTCTGTGATCTAAAGCCTTTTTTCTTATGGTGAAATAAACAAGTCAGACAATTGTGAAACCATGCCATCCAAAGAAGTTTTAAGTCTTTATTACTATCACATTCACCCCAACAGCTTCTTGGCCAAAAATGCAAAGGAATCAAACTTATCCCAAGTATAATATCAAACCATAGTTCAATTAAGCTGGAGATCAATAGCATAAGAAACTGTAAGAACTTCACAAATGCATGGAAATTGAACAACACTCTCCTGAACAATCAATAGTCACAGAAGAAATTAAACAAGAAATTAGTCAGTTTTACAAACAGATAATAATGCCAATACAACATACAGAAATCTATCAGACACAATGAAATCAGTTCTATGTGGAAAAATGATAGCAGTGAATGCCCACACTAGGAAAAAAGAGCAAGCTCAAATAAACAACCTAATAATGAATCTTAGGCTCCCAGACAAAGAAGAGAAAGAAAAACCCAAAGCTCATACAAGGGAGGAAATTAGAATGATCAGAGCAGAAATCAATGTAATGGAAACTAAGGAAATTATACAAAAAAATCAATGAATCGAAGAGTTGGTTTTTCAAAAGAATAAATAAAATTGATAAATCCTTAGCCAACCTTGTCAAAAAAGGAAAGAAATGGCTCAGATCCATGCAATTAGTAATGTTAAAGGTGAAGTCACAACAGAACCACCAGAAATTCAGAGGATCATCAACACCTACTATGAGAACCTGTACTCAAATAAAATTGAAAACACTGAAGAAATGGAGAGATTTCTTGATAATTGTGAATTATAAAGTTGAATGAAGAATATAAAAAAATTCTAAACACTCCAATTATAGCCAGAGAAATTGAAAATGTAATTAAAAGTTTATTGATGAAGAAAAGCCCATGTCCTGATGGATTCGCTGCTGAATTCTACAAAACATTTAGAGAAGAACTACTGCCACTATTCTTCAAACTTTTCAGTCTAATGGAAAAGAAAGCAATACTTTCAAAATCATTCCTGGAAGCAAGTGCTACTTTCATTCAAAAACCAGGGAAAGACCCAAACAAAAAATAGAACTACAGGCCAATCTTGGTAATGAACACAGATGCAAAAATCCTCAATAAGATACTGGCCAACAGAATACAGAAGATCATCAAGAATATCATACAACCTGAACAAGTTGGATTTATTCGAGGGATGCAAGGATTGTTCAACATATGTAAATCAACAAATGTAATACACTATATCAACAGAGACAAAAACCACAGGATCATCTCAATAGTTGCAGAAAAAGCATTTCACAAAATTCAATACCCATTCATGATAAATACCATGAAGAAAATTGGAATAGATGGTCTATGTATCTACTTAATAAAGGGTTTCTATGAAAAACCAAAAACCAACATCATATTAAATGGCCAAAACCTAAAAACCTTCATGTTAAAATCAGGAACAAGACAAGAATGCCCACCATCACCTCTCTTGTACAGTATAGTTCTCAAAACATTAACCACAGCAATTAGATATGAGAAAAAAATTAAAGCAATAAAGATAGGAAAGGAAGAAATCAAACTGTCATTATTTGCTTATGATATGACACTCTACATAGAGGACCACAAAACACTGCCAAAAGGCTTCTAGATTTAATTGACACTTTCAGCAGAATAGCTGGATACAAGGTCAAAATTCAAAAATCAATAACCTTCATGTACACAAATAAGAGATTCACTGAGAGAGAAATTAGGGAAACAATTCCTTCCACAATGGCATCAAATATATTAAATATCTAGGAATCAACCTAATAAAAGAAGCAAAAGACCTCTATACTGAAAACTACAGCACTTTGAAAAAAGAGAACAAAGAGGATATAAGAAAATGGAAAGATATCCTCTGCTCCTGAGTAGGAAGAATCAACATAGTGGAATTGGCCATACTACCAAAACTGCTATACAGATTCAATGCAATCCTTATTGAAATTCCAACTGTATATTTCACTAAATGAGAGAAAATAATCCAAAAATTCATTTAGAACCAGAAAAGACCTTTAATAGCAAAAGTAATTCTAGGCAACAGAGACATTCCAGGGGGTATCAAAATTCCCAATTTGAGACTATATTACAAAGCCACTATGATAAAAACAGCACAGTACTGGAAAAGAAACAGACCTGAGGATCAGTGGAATAGATTGGAAGATACAGAAACAACTCCAGATGTACTCAAGTACCTCATGTTTGACAGAGGAGGCAACCATCCTCAGTGGAGAAAAGATAGTCTCTTTAATAAATGGTGTTGGGAAAACAGGATTTCAACCTGCCAAAGATTAAAACTAGACCCTTATCTTTCACAGTGCACTAAGCTAAAGTCCAAATGGATTAAAGTTCTATATATTAAAGAAGAAACACTAAAATTGCTGGAAGATAAGTTAGGCATTGCCACAGGAGAACTGCCACAGGAAGACATTGGCATAGGAAAAGACTTTATGAAGAAATCCTCAGTAGCCTGAGAACTAGCACAAAGGATCAACAACTGGGACCACAGCTTATTAAAAAGCTTCTGCACTGCAAAAGAAACCACCAACAGAGCTAACAGACAACCTACAATGTAGTAAAAAAATTTTTACCAGCTGCTCTTCAGAGAAAGAATATATAAAGAACTCAAAAAAATCAGGCCCCCCAAATATAAAGACCTGATTAAAAAATGGACATCTGAAATGAACAGAAATTTCTCAGACAGACAAGTAAAAGCAGCAAATAAATATACAAAAAAACATTCAACATCACCTCAATCAAGAGAACCAATTTTAGGTCTATCAACATTAGGTTGCATTGGAATCATATTAGGAAAAAACTTTTCGATGCTGATTTAAAGTACATACAGAAGAACCTCCTGTGCAATTCCATGATGGTGGATAAGGCATTCTGTGAGCCTATGGATGGTACTTTTGCCAGAAGTGCTATGTGCAAGGAAGGCAAATCTATATTTAGAATAGGTGTCAATGTCAGGAAGGACAAAGTTCAGTCTTTTCCATGATGGAAGGGGTCCGATATGATCAACTTGCCACCAAGTCACATGATCATCATCCCGTGAAACGGTTTCATATCAAAGACTCAGTGCTAGTCTCCGCTGCTGGCGCATTTGGCATTCAGCAGTGGCCATAGCCAGAACAGCCTTTGTGAGTGAGAGTCCATGTTGCTGAGCCCATGAACGACCTCCTTCCCTTCCACCATGGCCACTCAGTTGCTGAGCCCATCTGCAAAGAAAGGAGTGACTGAAAAAAGATCGTGACCACTATCTGTAACACAAGCCATCTCATCCCCTTGATTTTTAAAGTCCTCTTTTGATGAGGTCACTTTTTAGTGAGCATTTATATGGACACAGATCTTTTTACATCCTCTGCCCATGTGAAGAAGCCTATCCACATGTCTCTTCCCCAAATACGTTTGTCAACAATTTTCCTGTCATATTCCCATATTCCTTGCAAGTTCCTGACAATTCCACTAGACCATTGGTTAGAGCTCATGGTATTCAGTCATACATCTGTTTCTGGCCATTTCTCCTTGCAGGCAAAATATAACACCAGGGGAACTGGCAAAAGTTCTGCCCACTGTGAAGATTTCCCTTCACTGCTATCCTTCAAGGATGACCTGGAAAGGGGTTGTAATGCTGCAGCTGTCCTTTCAGTTCATGCCTGCATAATGAGCAGAACCAACTGTAAATCAGGCCCAAGCCTTCTCTTCTTCTGAAGCAGCTGTCCTTTCAGTTCATGCCTGCATAATGAGCAGAACCAACTGTAAATCAGGCCCAAGCCTTCTCTTCTCCTGAGAGCTGATCATATGATATACCCCAGGAGGCAATAGACTCATGCTGGGAAACAGGCAACATAGCAGGAGCAGGAGCCATGGGTATCTGGGCAACTTCATGTAACTTACTTGTACCCTGTGCACCTGCTCTAACTCAATCATATTTATACCACTTCTATTTAATGATAGAGTGCTACTGTGCACATGTAACCTTATCATTAAGTGGATCAGATAATATTCAGCTTATGTTAGACAGCTCAGGTCACATGGTAGCCTGGTATTCCTTGGCCAAGTGTGCAGTTTCCCCTAAGTCCCATTAGCAGACCAAGAGCTGTTTTTCAAGGGACAGTGCTTATCTACAGTTGATTACAGTCTCTTGCTCCAAAATCTTAAACGTCTCCACTGCAGTTCACCAGTGGAGGCCTGACACTGACACCTCAAGAACCATTGACTCTGCTGGATCACATGCCTCCAGTGGCAGAGCAGCCTGCACACCAGCCTGGCATTGTTGGAGAGCCTTTTCATGTTCTCGGCCCTACTCAAAACTAGCAGCTTTCCAAGTCAGTAGGTAAATTGGCTGGAGTAAAACACATTAGTGAAGAATGTGTTAGCTCCAGAATCCAAATAGGCCCTCTATGTGCTGTGCCTCTTTTTTGGTAGTAGAAGCCAGATGCAACAACTTACCTTTTACCTAGAAATTGCACTGTGGTAGAAGGATCTTGATTCTAGTTGGACTCATTGCCTATCCTCTGGCTTTCAAATGCTATACTAGCAAATCCAGATCCCTGAGAACTAAATTGTGACAGAGAGCTGGAGAGTTAATGTCGAGTTTTAATCTTTGTCAAGTTGAAATTCAGATTTCCAGCACCATTTTCCTCCAGTGATGGTGTTTGGCTCCTTTATTGGAGATGAGGTGGCTGAATGTTTCTGAACTTGTTTCTACATCTTCTAATCTTTTCCACTGCTCCTCAGGTCTGTGTCTTTGCCAGTACCATGTTACTTTTTTTTAATCATAGTAACTTTGTAGTACAGTTTCAAGACAGGGATTGTGATACCCTCTACCTTGTCTTTATTGCCTACAATAGCTTTTGCTATTCTATGTCTCTTCTTGCTCCAAATGAATTTTTGGATTGTTTTCTCAAGGTCTATGAACTATGCTGCTGGGATTTCAATTGGGATTGCATTGTGAATGCAATTGGGATTGCAATGATTCTATATAGCATTTTTGGAAGTATGGCCATTTTCACTCTGTTGATTCTTTGTACTCAGGTGCAGGGGTTGTCTTTCCATTTTCTGATATCCTCTTCAATTTCTTTTTTCAGAGTGTTGTAGTTTTCAAAGTACAAGTCTTTGATTTCTTTCATTAGCTGGATTCCTAGATATTTCAATTTTTGGATGCTATTGTGAAAGAAATTATTTGCCCCACTTCTCTGTGAGTTTGTTTTTTGTGTACAGGAAAGCTATTGATTTTTTGTGTGTTGACCTTGTATCCAGATAATTTGCTGAATTTCTTTTTCTTTTCTTTTCTTTGTCCTTTTTGGTACCAGGGATGGAATTTGGGTCCTTGGGCTTGTGAGGCAGGCACCAGAACCTCTGAGCTAAATCCTTGGCCCATGCTGAATTTCATTATTAAGTCAAAGGCTTTTGGTGGAATACCTGGGGTCTTCTAGTTAGAGTATCGTGTCACCTGTAAATAATGACAACTTGACTTCTTCATTTCCTATCTTGATTCCTTTTTTTTCTTTCTCTTGTTTAATTGCTGTGGCTAATGTTTCCAAAACTACATTGAACAGGAGTGATGATAGTGGCCATCCTTGTCTTGCTCCTGATTTACTGTGAAGGATTTCAGTTTGTTTGTTTTGTTTGTTTCTTTGTTCCTTTTTGAGACAGGGTCTCATTATGTAGTTGAGACTGACCTGGAACTCAACATGTAGCCCAGGTTGGTATCGAACTCAGTGATCCTCCTGGTTGAGATTATACCACCACACCTGGCCAGATTTCAGTTTTTGACCATTTGATATGGTATTGACTGTTGGTTTTTCATAGATGGTTTTTATCAGATTGAGGTAGAGATCATCTGCTCTGATTTTTTTGGAGGGATTTTATCATAAATGTGTGTTGGATTCTCAAATGTTTTCTCTACATCCATTGAGAGGATCATACAGTTTTTGTCCTTGGCTCTATTAATGTAGTGTATTACATTTTTTGATTTGCATATGGTGAACCATCCCTGCTTCCCTGGGATGATTCCCACTTGGTCAGGGTATATGATTTTCTTAATGATCTCCTGCATTCTATTTTTGAGAGTCTTACTGAAGATTTTTGCATCTACATTCATTAGTGAGACTGACCTATAGTTCTCTTTTTAGGTTGGGTGCTTTTCTCCTTTGGGGAATAAGGTGATGCTTGCTTCCAGGAATGAATTCAGGAGTATTGCTTCCCTTTCAATTTTGTTGAAGAGTTTAAACAGTAGTGGCAGTGGTTCCTTTCTAAATGTCTTGTAGAATCCAGTAGTGAAGCCATTAGGACATGGACTTATCTTTGATGGCAAGTTTTTAATTATATTTTAAATTTCATTTCCTCCAGAAGCAATGTATATTATGTCTCTTTATCCATAATATGCTAAAGTTATATTATCACCTAATAATATGTATTTATTTCCTCAGATGGAGCTCTGTGTTATTTCAGTAAAACTTTCTTGTAATTTATCTGTTAAATACAATCTCTTCATAATTCACTATCTGAAACTTCCATCATTTGGCTCTTGAAACCTCCTGATTTGATTTTCTAATTGCAAACACTTTTCTTGTTATCTATCTTCCTTTTTTACTTAGAATATTTTCTCAAGGATATTCCTTATATCTCCATTGTTATGTTTTAAATTTTCAGAGAATGATTTATTCTTTCCTTTTCTTCTTCACTTTTTTCCAGATATTCATTCAACTGATTTCTTTGACAATAATAATTCTACTCTGTTTTTATAAGCTTTCTACTGTTTTCATAATATTCTCTGTTTCTAATTTTCTTTTGGACCCACTTTCCTATTGAAAGTGTTCCTTATATGGCTAGTAAATAGTTGTGTGTTCCTTCTAGAAGTTTTGAGAACACATGTGGGTCTGCGATTAGAGGAATTAACCCTATGCCCCTAGGTAGCTGATCAGTTTTTGCAGTTGATCATCTTGAAACTTTTTCTCATCCATTTTATTGTTTCTATTCTATTCTGTTCTATCCTATCCTATCCTATCCTATCCTATCCTATCCTCCTATCCTATCCTATTCTTTAGGTCATTTGGAAGTTGTTGGAGAAGGAGAAATGTCTCTTTTGGGCATTCTCAAAGAGTTATAGTTAAGTGTGAATTTTGCTTAATTCCCCAGCCTTCAGTCCCCACCCCCCTTGTTCTGGGGATCGAACTCAGGACCCTGCTCTTGTGAGACAGGCACCAGAGCCACTGAGCTAAATCCCTGGCCCACACTATTGTTTTTAATATGCTTTATCCCTCTAAAACTACCAAAATTAAACTTATAAGGACTCCAAACCCAAATACAGTAAGTCTTCAATTTACGAACAAGTTCCATTCCAGAAGAACAAAAGTCAGCTTCATTCAGAAACGGACAAAGTGAGTCTTACACACAGTGCGTGTTTGAGTCTTATACAGTACACCTGTGAAAGTTCACAGCTTGATTGTTTACAAGATGCATTCTGTTGTATTCTGCCCAGATGTAGGAACGTTGAGGTATAGAGTAGAAGTGAATGATAATTGTCTAGTTTTGTAGGGAGGATTTCTTGGGGTTCAACCTCTCTATCAGCCTTTAATCAATTGCCTGTTTTCACCTCATAGCTTTTGCTCTGTCTGCTGCTTCTGAAACATACTTTTCCAGGGATATTCAGAAGTGTTGCAAATCTATATGTAGACACGTGTCATTCTTTATTAAATAAATTACCATTTCTTCAGTTATTTTCATCTTGCAAATTTAAAAATGTTGTTTACTACTTCTTTTCTTTTTTTTGTTTGCTACTTATTTTCAAGTAAAAATGCAATGGTAGAATTTTAGAAAGGAGAGAGATACATGCTGATAATCACAGAGTGCATCAGGAATTCTTTTTTTTTTTTCCCTCTCATTGAGTTTATTGGCACATTTTAGGTATACATTACAGTTACATTTATCATCGGGATCTTGTACCTTTACATGACAGGTTTTGGTTCTCATTTTGTCCCCTTTTCCCTGCCCTCCCTTCACCCCCTCTCCATTCCCTATTTATAAATGCTTTATTTCCATTTTGTCATATTTTTTAGGAATTCTTTATTGCTCACTCAACAGACTGGCTTTTGCTGTTATTATTTCATTGCAACCTCTTCTGGCAAAGGCAACCAATATTCTCTGTACTGTAAGCCCAGTGTACTTACTTTATTCTTATGTGCTTATTTTGCTTTTTTTATGCCACATCTCTGTAGAACAAAAGAATAGTATAGTTATGTTTCTTTGACTTTATCAGATGAATTGCTTTTTAAAAATTGATAATAAGTACTACAATTTAACTTTATCCACTTCCTTATCTTTTCCAACATTCTTAATGCCTTTGTGTAGAGCCACATTTCTAGAAAAATATTTGTATTTCAGTTTGGCCTGAAAAATATCCTTTAATATTACTTGTAGTACATTAACAAATTTTTTTCTTTGTGATATAGAGTGTAATATAGAATTCTAGTTTAATGGTTTTTTTCTTTACTTTCTTTCATCATTTTAAAGAAGTCTTATTTTTTAGTTCCTTGTATATGTCTTTTGTTTCCTGATTGCTTTAAACTTTTTAAAATTGTTATTTGTTTTCAGCAATTTGATACATGTTTACTAGTGTGGTTTTTCTTCTGTTTATATAATTAAGGAGTCGTTGAGCTTTATGAACTCTCTGGGTTTCCAGTATTCATCAAATTTGGATTGCTTTTTACTTATTATTTCTTGAAAATTTTCTTTTCTTTTATTTTTTTCCTCATTGAGTTTATTGGTACATTTTAGGTATACAGTACAGTTACATTCATCATTGGGATCTTGTACCTCTACATGACAGGTCTTGGTTCTCATTTTTTCCCCTTACCCCTGCCTTCCCTTCACCCCTCCTCCCCTCCCATTTACAAACATTTTATTTCCATTTTTTCATTTTCTCCTATTTTTTCTTTCCCTTATTACATTTCCCCTACCCTTCTCACCTTCCCTACACCTTTAGCCCTTTTCTTCTTATTTCACATTGTCAATTATCTCATTAAGATCTTATGTACCATTATAGTTTGTTCACACCAGAGTTTTATATTTGAATGTTTTCTTTCCCTTCTTTCCTCTGCAATGCCAATCATGTATATATTAAACTCCATTATTTTATAGCACATGCCACTAGACTCTGAAAAAAATTTTTTCAGTGTTTTTTTTTTTTGCCCCTTTATTTCATTTTTGGTCCTTTTTGAATTGTTTTTTTCATATTCATTAGCCTTTTTTGTTTTTTTTTTTTTGCTTTGTAACATTTAAACTTGTATGTTTTTCCAGCCCTAGAAATTCTATTTGGTTGTTTCCATTTCTCTTTTGATTATGTTTAGATTTCTTCAAATCCTTGAATATATTTGTAATAGATTTGTTAACATCCTTATAATAGTGATTTCACCATTTTTGTGTTCTTTGCATACTCAAAAAAATTTTAGTAGGTACTGGACACCGTAAATTTTGTATTATTTGGAATGTTAATTATTTTTCCCAGAGTCCTGAGTTTTGCTTTGATAGGCAGTTAACTTACTTGTGGGGCAAGTTTATTCTTTTAAATCTTGTTTTTAAGCACTCTTAGGATCTATGGCTCATTTCAGTCTTACTCCTAACTTGTGCTCCTTTTGGCTCTGAGATCTCTACTGAATGCTCCATGTATCAATTTGTTCTGTCTACCTCCCATGTGACAGGCACAATAGTATCTGTCCATGTTTAAACTTTGGGTATTGTTCTGTTTACTCAGGATTTTTTCCTCTGTACATATTCTTGGACTGATAAATGAAGTCTCACTCCAAGCATTATAGTTTCATATTTAGCATACAGTTATATTTTATACTAATTTTGAAAAATAATCAAATATTAAGAGTATATAATATATATTTTTAACACTACCATGTGCTAATACCTCTGTGTTAGCAATAGATAATTTGGTATATACATTCTAGTTATTTCTTTCTACAAGTTATTCCATCTATTCTGGTCACTGAATTTTCTAAATGAAATTTTCTTACACATATTATCCTGGGACACATTAGATTTTATAAACTATTGAGATATCTTTTCTTGACTATGCATAGACATGTGCTTCTTTATAGCCTTAAGACAGAAAGAAATTCATGTCAATTGCCATGATCTGGATAGAACTGGAGTGGAATAAGCCAGGCCCAGAAAAACAAATATAGTGTAATCTCACTTACATGTAAAATCTAAAAAATATTGATCTCATAGATGAGAGAATAGAAAGCTGATTACCAAAGGCAGGGGAGAGTGGAAGAATAAGAAAGGAAAAGATGTTGATCAAAGTATGTGAAGTACCAGATAAGGTAAATAAATTTTAGTGACCTACTGTATTGCATGATGACCATAGTTAATAATGACATATCTATATTTCATAATCGCCAAAAGAGTAGATTTCTACATTATTACAAAAGTGATAAACTGATGAAGTTCTGGATGTATTACTTAGCTTAATTGATTTTTTCTGCAATGTATACAAATATAAAAACATCATGTTGCACCCTATAACTAAATACAATTAATGTTTGTCAATAAAAATGAATGAATAAATTATACATAAATGAATACATTTATTTTTTATACACATAGCATTTGTATCTGGCAAACTACATTATTGCTATATATATGTGGCACCTTCCAGTCTTCTTTGTTCTTATCTTCATATGACAAATCCAGATAGTCATTGAATAAAACAAAAACAAAAACAAAAACAAACCAAAAAAACAAGACTGAAAACTCTCTTTTCCCCCATCCCCAAAAGATTGTGTATCAGGCTCACACATGGCTGCATTTTCCTGGAAGAACGGATGTTTTTGCTTTGCCCAGGTGTATGAATATTGTATCTGAAGAAAGCAAAAGCAGAACTGCAATATAAAATAAGAAATTAGAAGGCTGGATGAAAATAACTGATATAAAGATTATGAGTCACTTTTTAAAAATACAGACAATCGAGTGTAATTTTTGGTTTCTTTTTTGGCCAGTCTAATGGTCAAAAATATTTTAAAATTTTAATTATTAAAATATTATTTATTTTTCATTAACATAAATTGTTAAAAGTTTTAAACATTTATTAAAGTTATATTTATAATTACTTCACTCATATTTGCAATGATCATTTTTTGGTTTGCTTAATGGCCCACTCCTTTCTTTCTTCCTCCTTTTTTCTTTTTTTTTGTGGTACTGGGGATTGAATATAGGTCCTGAGTTACACGGCAGTCCCTTAATGGCCATTACATTTTTTCTATTTTTTATTTGTACTCTTCACTGTACCTTTAAGTTTTGATGATTTGAGTAGTCTAGGAAGAACTGAATGAATAACAATTACGTGACCTGATGTATCATTTTAATCCTCAGTTCTTAAAATACAAAAAAAAAATCCATCCCAAATACAAGTGTCTTTACAAGATGCGAGTCTTGTAAGACATTGTGTTGAGACCTTGTTCGCTTTATTCACTGGATCTGGTGCTATATGACTTCTGCCTCTACACCAAAGTCAAAAAGACTATGAAAGATAGACATTTTTAATCAATTCAAACATCAAAGCAGCCACAAGGGCACAGCTAAAGATCTGAATGAGAGACGACTTCCAGAACTGTTTCAGAAACAATGGGATATATCTGTTTGAAGTGAAGGGGAGTGTTTTGAGAAATATTGGCAAGGTGCTTTTTACTGTAATGTATTTTTTAAAATTACACTTTCAATGTGTTTTTATTATACTTTTTATATTTCATTCAGAGTACTAGATTAAGTTGTTTCCATGGGTACTATTGAGCTGTCTTCCTGGTTTACATGAATGGGAACACTTGAGATTTTTCTTAATTTTCCCAGGCTCCTACTGATTAATTAGCATAAATGTTTTGTTTCTGTTCAGACTAGTTTACACATAATGTTATGAAATTCAACTTGGAATTGTTGATCACCGTTAGTCTATATGTTAAAATCATTCTTTAAAATGTAAGCTTTGCAAAAAACATGGGGACTTTTGAGAAAAGAAATATATCACTAAAAGAATACAGATATCTAAATGGCAGTTTAATTCTTTCTATGTAGAAGATCATTTAGAAAAGTCTCAATAAACCTAGGAAGTTGAAATCATTAACACTGAAATTCAAGAATCAATACTGCTTTTTAAATTAATATTTAATGTTCAAGTGAAGTATGTTTCCTGAGATAATTTAGAATATTGGCATGAATACTTAGAGTCTATTTAGAAAGTCATTCAGTAGGATGGTATAGTTAGTATTTCATTTTGTCTTAGCAAAATGAAGAGATTAAGTTTGGAAGATTGGTTTCTGGTCTGGGGTCAAATCTTTGTCTGACAGTTGTTAGATTTACTTCATAGGGCAAATTCTCTAAGGTTTACGGAAAATAGTTTCTGTAGATATTTGGTTCAAATTATGTATCTAAATAATGTGAATGGTGAATTACAAAGAACAAAACAAAACAAAGCATAACTTTTTTCAAACCTACAGATCAAGCTAACAAAATACAGATATCATATATTCAATCCCCTCCAAACCACAAAGAACAATGTATTTTTTATTATACTCTATGGTTGTGATTTTTCTCTTTTCAATATGGATGAACAAAAAGATTGAAAATGTCTGTGGAAAAATTAAAGTGAAATGAAAGATGAATCACATGCCTGTGAAAACCAGATATTCCCACAAAGCTCAAATTATTTTCTCTGTTCTTTGTGTGTTTAGAATGCTCTCTTTCATGTTATTGTTAAAAACAATTTCTCAAAGATGAAAAGAAATTCTCCCAGATGAGATCACTGAGTTATTAAAACAGTAGAAGTCAAATCTCACAAAACAAACATATCAGTATGTCTTCTGGGTGTTTATTCAGTTAACCTAGCTTTATGTTTCAAAGCTTTAGTTATTTACTCCATCTTCATGTTTATCTTCAATTTGAATCCAAATAATCAGAAAGTATGTGAAAAGAAAGTCTAACAAATACAGCCTCATTGAAAGGAATGACTTAGTTCTTTGGAATTTAGTGTAACAAATCACTATATTTGAGGTGTAAAGAATTGATTGGGTACCATGAAATGTATAAGAAATCAAATGATATTTTTTTCTTATCTTCAAAGTTCATAGACTCCAAGAGCCAGAGTATCAAAATAGCTAAAGTAAAAATAACATAATACTACGTAATAATTGTAGTCACATTTTTATATTGAATAACATGTTGTTGAAATTCAATGCATCATTTAAATGCATCCTTTCAAACTAAAAACCAATGCTCAATGTAGTTTTTATATATTTTTAAGTCTATTTGTGTCATGCATAGACTTTTTTCACCAAAATTTTTCTTAAATTTAAATATGGACTATATATTTCTAATGAAATTTAGCATCCTAACTGAGATGCATAGTTAAGATGATAACACTTATGAGATTAAATTCAACCTACCTATATAGGATAATTTTACCTATTTCATTTTACTTTTAAAATTTTATTTATAGAAACATTTAAATGTACAGGTATGATTTACATATAGTTTTATTAGAGAGCACCGACTTAAGAAATAGCAGAGTCACAGGATAGAAGAAACCCAAGTCTTTGGATGACTTCATGGAGCAGAATGGTGTGATAACCCTTAGCTATATACAGTGTCATGTGAGACTTCTGTGTAGTGGAGAAATTAATTTTTTAATTGTCTCAAGTTACTCTTTGATAACTGGTAAAATAACCACACACTATTTTAACTACTAAACCACTTCATATAGCTGTTGGAAGGATTAAAAGAGTTTAATAGTTTAATCCATCAATGGTTTAGATTGGAACCTGCCACATAAAGTCTTGATGCCTGTAAGTTATTTTTATTATATCTCCAAAATGAACAAGATTCATTTTATTGTTGATTTCTATATTATTTTTATGTATTTTTATTTTATACTACCATTCCATAATTTAATTTAATGTATTTAAACTGAAATTCATTTTGCTGGTTGCCATATCCCTATCTCTACAATACCTATTGATCTTGTACATAATAAAAAAACTTTGGCACCAAGTTTTACAAAGACAGTACTTTCAAACACCATCCCTTCACTATAGTTTCCACAACCATAAGGAAAGTACAGTCATATCATTCCAAAGTTCAAACTTTCATTGCGCTTCTCTTGCTCTAAAGATGAATGTCAGATATGCTCATGTGCCATTCCCATCCTCCAGAGTAATTTTTCCCTGTTGGTTTTTGGAGATGTCCCAAAGTCTGGCTATTTTATTTTCTCACTTGGTATCTGAAGACTTTTTGTATTTGTTTGGTTCCTCAATGAATATGCTTCTCTTTTCTCATCCTGCATAAAGTTCTTTATTCACATTTCAGCTCAGGATCAGGCACTTCAAGGAGCCTCAGATGGCCTTCCAGACCACATTTGCTCTGCTGGTAGATGCACTCAGAGGATATTGGTAAGGGCCTCCTCCATCATCTTGTCCCTTTCCTGTAACAGAAGCTATGACTGCAATCATATTACAAATGTAGCACCTTTCACATGATTAACCTATGACTTTTTCTTTTACCTCTTTTTTTGTTGTTGCATTTCCTCAAGTGCAATACTGTTTGTTTTATACCTTCACTTTGACCTCAAGGCAGAACTTCTAATAATGCAGTAGACTGAAACATAAAATATTAAAAAATTGACAAATATTTGGTGAAATAATTCAGAAGGAAATAAAATAACTTTAGTATATCTGGGTATGGTGACACATGCCTGTAATACTAATACTCAGGAGACTGAGGCAGGAGGATCACCTGAGTTTGAGGCCAGCCTGGGCTACATAGTGAGTTCAAAGCCAGCCTAAACTATAATGAGAGGCCTCCTTTCAAAAAAAAGAAAACTATCCCCCCAAAATTTAAGTTCAGCAGAGTGTAAACATTGATAAGAAACTATATATGGGATTACTAACATGTGGCTTGCACCCTGGAAACCAGAAGTCATGGTAGTGTTGAAGAAAATAGCACCTACTTACTAGTTGGAACTACCATTTATTAGCTGTGTGATTCCTGAAAAAATAAGGTAGGACCAGCTTTCACATTCATCTGTGAAATGAAGAAAGTAAAAACAGTATATCTTAGAAGACTATAGGAGGAATTAAATAAGTTAACACAAATCTAATTTAGAAGGATGTTTGGCACAGAATATATTCTTAGTGGATATGTGTCATGAATAGGCTTTAGATTAGAAAAAAAAGGAAAGAACACATTTAAAGGATATGAAATTGTGTGAAATGTGGTACAAGGCAGTAAACAGAAAGTAAAGTGCATGAAAAGTTGAGTGAACCTTCTTCTGAGATGCAGAAATGTTCTGTAGATGAGTCTTAGGAAGTAAAGCAAGTAAAAGGTCACCCTAAAGAATTAGCTGGGGGAGGAGGGGGTGAAGGGAGGGCAGGGACAAGGGGAAAAAATGAGAACCAAGACCTGTCATGTGAAGGCACAGGATCCCAGTAATGAATGTAACTATATTGTATACTTAGATTGTACCAATAAACTCAATTAAAAAAAAAAAGAGTTAGCTGGGTAGTGGATAAGAAGCCACTAAATGGTCAAGATAGTGACACATTCAAAACTGGTTTTTGCAGGTTTTACTTTTGTTTTGAGGATCATTTTTGTCAAATAATAGAATGACTAAAACATTACTATAGGTACTTTAAAGGACCTATTTCTTTTGATAGCACAAATCCACAAATAGAATTTATTACAATGCATACTGAATTTGTAGGAAAACTGAGGTAGAGGGAGACATGATACAGAATAAGGCAATATTAATACTTGATTAATAAAACTTATACTATAGGTCAGCATATGAAAATCTTTTAACATTGCAAAATAAAGATCCAACAGGGAAACTCTATGAACAGTACAATTATTATCAATCCCAACAGGAAGTCCTCAGTCATTTTTTTTAGTCTCATCCAATATAGGCTAAAGGAATGCTGTCATGTTCTATGCCAATACATGTTCTGATTGATTTCAAGCTCAATTTATGTGTTTTACAAATAGGAAAATGGATACATATTGCGGTTATACTCCTAAGTGAAATAAATAAGTCACACATGTGTAAATACCGAATAGTTTCTCTGGTGTGAATAAACTGTAATAGTACCTAAGATCCTAATGATATAATGGACAATGTGAAATAGGAAGAAAGGGGCTAAAGATGTAGGGAAAGTGGGAAGGGTAGGGGAAAACTAATAAGGGAAAAGAAAAATATGAGAAAATGAAGGAATGGAAATGAAGTGTTTGTAAAGTGGGAGGGAAGGAGGGATGAAGGGAGGGCAGGGAAAAGGGGAAAAATGAGAACCAAGACCGGTCATGTAAAGGTACGAGATCTCAGTGATGAATGTAACTGTATTATGTACCTAAAATGTACCAACAAACTCAGTCAGGAAAAAAATAGGCTAAAATAAAAATAATTTTCCCCTGGGCCTTGATCATGTCAGTTTCTTGCTCAGTATATCTCTGAATAAGGATTGAATGAAGAAGAGGTAAAGCATGAAGAGAAGGAAGTGAAATAAAAGCTGGAGTGTGCTTTGTGACTCAAGATTTGAGTCCTCAGAATTGAGCTGTGTCTGATGGAACACAGAACACTGGTGGCTACCGTGTATGAGATGGACCAGGATGAGGAAAGGGAGATCAGGAATCGTGGAGGGTAGGGTCTCCTCAGAGCTGAAAGTAAGGATTAACTTCCAGACAGTATGTACAATGAAGGAACATGGTTGAGCTTGTTAACCAAGAGGAGCAGCTGTCCAGAAGCCATGAGGAACACTACATTTTTTCTAAATAAAGATCATAGGATGATTTCCCTCAGCAGACATAACTTGTTAAAATACAGAAGCTGTGCTGACTGTTGGAGGGACAAAATAGCTATAGACTCCTTGACATTTTTCTTCTCAATTTTCGTACTATTATGCTATTTCCATAATCATATATCAGCACCACTGAGAGCAATGAGGAAAACAAAGGAGGAAGTAGTCTCAAATCACCAAGTATGTCCTGTGTGTTTGCCAGACTCTACAGAATGCCTTTATGAAAGAGGAGTTGCAATAAATGGGCCATATACGGACAAAATTTATCAATGTTTTTGACAATGCACAATGGTTTTCTGTCACTTGAGTGTCTTAGTTCCTTTTCTCTCCTTGCTAAGACAAAATACCAGACACCCAAAGTTAAAGAGGGAAAGGTGTATTTGGCTTACAGTTCTTAGAGGTTTCAGTCCATAATAGGCTGGCTCATAGACAGAGTGACACATCACAGATGGGCGTTGTAGTGGAGAGACAGTTCATGGAGCCAGCAGGTAGCAAAAGCAACAAGAGACCTTGACAGTGTCTTTCTGCCCCTTTAATCCCATCCAGACTAACGGGGTTAGCATGGTGCCAAAGCAATCACTCATGGGTAGTGGTTTAGTAATCACGTGCTTAATCCCAGCATTATGCGTTCCAGATTCAGCCACCTCTGGAAAAGAAAGCTCCACCTCATCCATATGAGACTTTGGGGAGACGTCTAAATACAAGCATAATGTAGAGCGAATTAAGAAATACTTAATTTGCTTATAAATTGCACCTAATGTTGTAGCTGATGTGTTACCAGATGCTTTTATTATGTAAATCAGCGATCTTTTGTTAAGCATTGTTAGCAGGCTTAAAACTAGTATAAGGATAATGCTGACCTGTACATTACCTAATTGTTGGAAACTCCACAGACAACTTGATTATTGATATGTTTTATTAAAATGTCTACCTGATTTCCAACGGATGGGCAAATGGGCTGTTTCCAAGATTTAGCTATTACAAACTGTGCCGCTATAATCAGCGATCTTTTGTTAAGCATTGTTAGCAGGCTTAAAACTAGTATAAGGATAATGCTGACCTGTACATTACCTAATTGTTGGAAACTCCACAGACAACTTGATTATTGATATGTTTTATTAAAATGTCTACCTGATTTCCAACGGATGGGCAAATGGGCTGTTTCCAAGATTTAGCTATTACAAACTGTGCCGCTATAAACATGGGTGCACATACTTCTCTGTGATATGATTCTTTTAGTTCTCTTGGAAAGATACCCAGCAGAGGGATGGCTGGGTCAAATGGAACCTCCAGTCCAAGCTCTTTGAGGTATCTCCATATTGATTTCCATAGTGGTTGCACCAGTCTGCACTCCCACCAACAATGGAGAAGGGTTCCTTTCTCCTCACAACTCCGCCAACATTTGTTATTGTGTGATTTCTTGATAGCAGCCATTCTTTGTGGGGTGAGGTGGAATCTCAGTGTTGTTTTCATCTGCATGTCTCAAATGACCAGTGAGGTGGAACATTTTTTCATATATTTACTTGCTGCTTTTACTTCTTTGTCTGAGAAATGTCTTCATTTCAGATGCCCATTTTTGAATCAGGTCTTTATATTTGGTGGGGGCTGATTGTTTTGAGTTCTTTATATATTCTTGAAAACAGTCCTTTGTCTGAGGAACAGCTGGTAAAAATTTTTTCCCACATTGTAGATTGTCTCTTAGTTCTGCTGATGGTTTCGTTTGAAGTACAGAAGCTTTTTAATAAGATGAGATCCCAGTTGTTGATTCTATCTGCTAGTTCCCGTGCTACTGAGGATTTGTTTATAAAGTCTTTTCCTATGCCAGTGTCTTCAAGAGTTCTGCCTAACTTACCATCCAGCAAGTTTAATATTTCTGTCTTAATATTTAGATCTTTAATCCACTTGGATTTTAATTTAGTGCATGGTGAAAGATAAGGGTCCAGTTTTAATCTGTGGCAGGTTGAAATCCAGTTGAAATCCAACACCATTTATTAAAGAGGCTGTCTTTCCCCCACTGAGGATGGTCAGTCAGCTCCTTTGTCAAAGATGAGGTAGCTGAGTACATCTGGGTTTGTCTTTGTGTCTTCCAGTTTGTTCAACTGATCCTCAGGTCTGTTTGTTTGCAGGACCCCACTGTTTTTATCACAGTAGCTTTGTAATATAGTTTCAAATTGGGAATTGTTATACCTGTTGCCATGTGTCTGTTGCCTAAAATGGCTTTTGCTATTCTAGGTCTTTTATGCTTCCAAATGAATTTTTGGATTCTTTTTTCTAGTTCTGTGAAATATAGTGTTGGAATTTCAATTGGCATTGCATTGAATGTGTATAGCAGTTTTGGTAGTACGGCCATCTTCACTATATTGATTCTTCCTACCCAGAAGCAGGGAATATCTTTCCATGTTTTTATATCCTCTTCAATTTCTTTTTTCAGAGTGCTGTAGTTTTCAGCGTAGAGGTCTTTTGCTTCTTTTGTTACATTGATTCCTAGATACTTCATTTTTTTGGATGCTATGCATTGAATGTGTATAGCAGTTTTGGTAGTACGGCCATCTTCACTATATTGATTCTTCCTACCCAGAAGCAGGGAATATCTTTCCATGTTTTTATATCCTCTTCAATTTCTTTTTTCAGAGTGCTGTAGTTTTCAGCGTAGAGGTCTTTTGCTTCTTTTGTTACATTGATTCCTAGATACTTCATTTTTTTGGATGCTATTGTAAAAGGAAGATCCCCGGTGTGAATAATCTGCAATAATGCATAAGATCCTAATAAGATTACTGTCATTTAGAAATGGGAAGAAAGGAGCTAAAGGTGTAGGGAAGGTGGGATGGATAGGGGAAGAGTAAAATGGGAAAAGAAAAAAATGTAAGATAATGAAAAGATGAAAATAAAGTGTTTGTAGATGGAGAGGGGAGGAGGGGGTGAAGGGAGGGCAGAGGTAAGGGGAAAAAATGAGAATCAAGATTTGTCATGGAGAGGTACAAGATCCCAACAATGAATGTAACTGTACTGTATCCCTAAAATGTACCAATAAACTTAATTAAAGCTGGAAAAAAAATGTCTACCTGAAATGGGGCTCTCATGTCCTCATCATAATGTATTCTTGGATGATTTTACATTTTAGGGTTTTTAATGTAAATGCATAAAGTAATTCCTTATAAATTATATTGTTAATACATGCATGCATTTTTTTCATTTCTGCTGTACAATACCTAACACTTCACCTCAAACATAAAAATAATGATCATCAAGAAGTTGAAACCTATACATTTTTAACATTAAACCATACTTTTAAATATACACTAAAGCAAGTGATGTTTAAAGACAAACATAGTATAACCCTCTCTGTTAATTCTCCAAACAAACAAAAGCTTTGTGTCCCTGCCCATTGTTCAAGTAAAGAGATCCTCCCATTATTTGTTAATTTCCTTGCAATCAAAGAAAGTACTTGAAAGGAGTCTGTACTATAAATATGGCAGTCACAACTCTCTAACTATCAAGTGTGTGAGAATACTTCTCTGGCTCAAAGTTTTCTTTTGAAGTAGAAAATTTTTTTTTCATAGCACATGGATTTTAAAGGATATGGATACAGCCTGACACGTAAGTTAAATTTTTTTGAAAATAAATGGGAATTATTATTAACTGAGTAAATACATATTTATTAGAAGTTTGAGGGGAATTTTGCTAATTACTAAGAACCACAGACTGTCAAATAATAGTGTTATTTATTTCATGTTATTAATAATAAAATATTTTAACAAATATTAGCAATCTTGTGAACCTCAAACAACTATTGTGTTAACAAATATAAATACGTCTAGCATAGTTTTAATTGTAGATTCAATTTGTAGTTAAACTACTAATGGACTATAATTCTTATGCTAATATGTAAAATGTGTTGTCTTCTACACAATTTATTTTTATGATTTCTGTAATATGTCTTCATGTACAGGGTTTTACAAATTTAACTTTTTCTTGTGATTTCATTTCTAGGATTATTTAAATGAAGTGATACTACTAAAACTTCAGTCACTTTAGAATTCATTTTACATTTTATAGCTGAGAAACTTTAAAATTTCCTTCAAAAGTTATATGATGAAATAAACTAATATATGTCTACTGGAGTTAATGTGTAATATGGTAATTTAAGTATAATGCATGCTGTATAAATTAGTCCGCATTACTGTAATTTGTTATTTTCTATTATGCATGAGTTCTTTAAATATCAAAAATTTTGTTCATTATAACAAAGATATCATAAAATATTTTCATCTTACACATAAACATTTAAAACACTTAAACATTGTATTAGTGCTTAAAAATGAACTAATTTTGCTACAGTCATATAGATGAAATTTCTAAAAAGGAAGGGAATGTGTTTCAATTTAAGAAAAATCTATCAGGACTGGAAGCAATTAACTACAAACTGCCAACATAAAATCAAAACTACAAAATTAATCCATAAATTATTTCTAGATTACTTTATATTTTATACAATTCTATGCATAATCCCCTTGATTTTATGAACTATATTTTGTAAGTTCTTTTGCCCCCCCAAAAAAATTTCTCAGAAAAATAAAAATATACTTATGGATGTCTTGTTTGCTTGATTGGATGTTTGGTTCAATATCTTTTTTAAGGATGATTTCAGGACTTATTAATTTTAAATATTAATTTTTAAAGAGGATACCTTACTGGTATTTGTAGTCAAACAGGTCTGTGTATAAGTCCAAGATATAACATGTAATGTTATTTTTGTTAATAAGCCTATTATCTATATCCTGACCTGTGTCATGGGGACCAAACAGGACAATATTTGTGAGATACTTGGAGCAGTGCTCAGGGCAACGTAAATGTTAAAAATACTTTTGGTTATTACTGTTATTTAACTTCTTTATGTTTTTCCTTATCTGCATAAGGAAAAATATTCTTATGAGACTATTGTAAGATTTCAAATGTATACAACATACTTAAGGTGCTTAATGCATAGCAGTGTTATAAATAAATTTAATAGAAAGATCTTATGTAGAAGATATTGTTAGTTATACTTAACATGCTCTTTTAAATTAATACTCCTACACCTGCACACTAAACTCATGAAAATAATAACCAGATGTGTATCATTTGTTGTTCATATTATTTCTTTAGCCTAAGTTTCTCTTTAAATTATATGTGTCCTCCTGACCTGCATGAGAATGGAAATGAGAGCTGCAATTACTATAATTTTTTAGAGACCTCTAATTGATGATAGATAAAATGGTAAGTAACATCAATACATTTTGATAGTCAAAAATTATTTCTTTTTTAAACTTAGATAAAGAACAGAAGAAAAAATCTTTTCCTAATTTTCAATCGACTGAGAGTGATGTGAAAGAAGACGCTCATACAGAGAATTTAATGACTAATTTATCAAATGCTTATGCTTCAGGTATGAATACGATTAACAAACGCTGATTCTTCTATTCTCTTCAATAAATGAATTCCATGTGATCTGTATATGCACTGAAACAACTACAGTGTATTTTTCTTTAAGATATTTAACTTCCTTTTAAAAGTTGAATGACCAGATCCTTTTCGGAGGAGAACATCAAATAAATTCCTTCCCTAGGTAATCTTGAAGGGTCTTTTGCTCCAATGACATGAATCTAAAGTGGTCCATCTGGGTGAAAGTTTTCATCAACTGAGACACAAGAGGAAAATTATTAGTAGGATGTAGTTGTATTACATTGCTTGCCACTTGGTATCTCCTTTTAATATGTTCTGTTTCCATTGATGAATCTCTATCTCTTGGGGACTTTCTTGGCCACTCTTTTTTTTTTTTTTTCCTCATTGAGTTTATTGGTACATTTTAGGTATGAAATACAATTACATTCATCATTGGGATCTTGTACCTTTACAAGATAGTCTTGATTCTCATTTTTTCCCCTTACCCTGCCCTCCCTTTACGCCCTCCTCCCTTCCCTATTTACAAATACTTTATTTTCATTTTCTCATATTTTTTTCTTTTCCCTTATTTCCTTTCTCCTGCCCTTCCCACTTGCCCTACACCTTTAGCCACTCTTTGTACTGACTTTGCAATTTATGTTTTTTCGTTCCTTAGATTTGTTGCCTAATAAGGACGGTAAGGATTTAACAAAATCCTTTCTCCTACAAGTGGTAAATATTCTTCTGCATTACATCAAAAAATCCTTTGATGTTAAAAGTAAAATATTGGACTTTCACCATCCTCATCAGCTCCTTCAAGGTTTGGAAGGGTTTAATTTAGAGCTGTCTGACCACCCTGAATCTCTGGAGCAGTTACTTGTAGATTGCACAGATACCTTAAAATATAGTGTTAAAACAGGTAGGTGATTCTCTTTGAAATTGATGTTCCTAAAGTGTAGAATGATCCAATGGCTGTGAGTTCATATATGTAATATAAGATATCTTATTTTTGTTCTTAAGACATTTCTTTAGTTTATTACCTAATTAGTACTATCATACAGAAGTTGCTTTTTAATTAACAAAGGAAAATAAAATGATTTTAGTTTGGAATTTACTTTCCAATGACAACTAATGTATGGCTTTTATTCATCATTATTTCATTAATAGATTTTATTTGATAATATTTAATTATTGATGCTCAATTGACTCTTATTTCAGATACATAGATATATAGTCTATACTGTATTTTAGAAATTGTATTTTCTGATTCAGCAATGTTATTATACTTGATTATTAAACATGCAAAGTGATGATATTTCCAGGAGCAATCTGTTTGAATAGGCTTTATAAACCCCTTCTTTTAAAATCTTAAATATATAATAATGGTGCATTGGAGTGAATATTGTCACTGGAAAGACACAAACAAATGGAACCAAATGTATCATCTCTTCTTGTGCCTATTTCTTATTATGTGGTCTTAAAAATATTGTGTGTATCATATTAATAATTAGACATTATTTGTGTATTATGCCTTATGCTTAATAGACATGAAGTAATATGGATTGTGCTATAATAATATTCTTTTAGATGAAGCATTTTAAACATCACAGGTATTTTATCTTCAGACAAAACTGATCTACCATTCCTTATATACCAAAATAAAAGACAGACAATAGGAAAAAAAGAGAGGAAAAGGAAAAGAAGAAAAAAACGAGAGTTCTCTTCCTTTTCTTATGTAGCATTGTAAATGTGGACTAAAGCCACAGCCCAGCCCCACATACATTTCTAGCTCCATTGCTGCATATCTTAAGTGCAGAGGGGAAAAAAAGATTCAGGGAAGGTAAAAAAAGTAAATAATAAAAAACATTTCTCTACAATAACCCACAACTTTCAGATATTCCATTCCATTCATTCAGCACATATTTATTGAGCACCTACCTGTTAAGAAATCATGCAAGTGTTACAGAAAAGGTTGTGTTGAAAAAGAGAATGAAAGAAGAAAAAAGAAAGTGATTTTTAAACAGTTATGATGCATTTTTTAATTCACTGTAAAAAGTTCAAATCTGTTTTGAAACTAAGGAGGGGGAGATTAATGTAAGTTTAATATAGATGGCTCAAATATTAAGCATTAGCTATCAAGTGGAATAATTTATATTCAGCTTATAAACACAAATAATTCCGACTAGTTTACTGGTTCTAAAACTTACATGTTAGTGACCATGCCCATCTTGTATTCCCTCTACTTAGCTCTGTCCCTGTGTATGACGGTTGATCAATAATGCTTTATTGTGTGACATAATTATTTTAAGTGTGCTAATACATATATATCTGTTAATTGAGAAACCGCCATTAAAGTCAACTATTTTTAGCTTTCTACTTCTATTTTGATCTATTTTCAATTTTGTCTTTGTTTGTAGGACATCCTCGATATTTTAACCAGCTTTCCAGTGGGCTCGATATAATTGGGCTTGCAGGGGAATGGTTGACAGCTGCTGCAAATACGAACATGTAAGTAGCCTTCTGTATCTAAGGAATGTGAAGATGTTAGATACAAGTAAGCCACAGTTAAGAATACATTGTGGAATTTACATTTTGCTGGGAGAAATGCAAAGAAGCTGCCATATGTTCTACATGTTCTACAGAGGTCTATCCAATCCTCTTCTATTTTTTCTCTGGAAACATCCATGACCTGAATTGTCTGGCAGTGGGAAAGCTCAGGGACTATCTTGAGTCACTAATATGAAGACTGGAAGTCAGTTTCCAGAACTGGCATCAATTCAACACTACTCTAAACGACACAGGGTGCAAATAAGTCTGAGGCACAAACATGTAAATGGGAAGTTGCCTGAATGTTATTTAGAAGCTTGATCTTTATGGCAAAGAAAGTAAACCTTCAAAGAAAAGTTATGTGCTACTCCAATGTGATTCTTTTAAAATATTGACCTTTTCCAACAAAATCTTTTGGCCATAAGGAAATTGGATACACTATGCTAGTGTTTTGAAGTAAAGTAAATTTTAGAGCAATATTTTTCAAGGTTAAAAGGGATAGGAAAATGATCTGATACAAAATTGAGAAGAAAATTGTGTCAGATGGTAATATGATTTAACTACTAATTGATAGAAATAGCTGGTAGAAATTTAAACTTTAAAACCAAGAACTAAATATTTATGAGAAGAGACTGCTTGTCCATTGGAAAAACTGAAGACTATTTTAACTGTTTAGTTATCATTTAGCTTTTAATGATGCATAATTCATGGTGGTAATTAGCATTTTATAGATGTGAAATGCAAATTATAATGGCCTACATGGTTTATTGCTATTTTAAATTTTATTTCTTGCTCATGGTCCCTTATTTAATCTGTATAGAGTGACACTTTGCTCTTAATAATGTCTTTTGAGACAATATTATGTATTTGTGTTATACAAATTATTACATAAAATTAATATATAATATTATATTGACTGCAATTCCATTAATTGTTAAAATTTTTATCAATGTGAAAAATATAAATTCTTGAGTTTAGATGGAGAAACAGTGAAAATATATAAAGTTGCTAAGATGAAGAATTTAAGGAATGATTTTTTTCATCTTCAAAGTGTTCTCACTTATTGATGAATTAATAAACAATTTGAGATAATGGAAAAACACATGAGAAGGGAGTAAAAAAAATCAAATCCAATTCCTAATTCTACCATTCTATATGCTATAAAGTTTGGCGAGTTCTTTTTGTTTGAAAAAATACCTATTCCATGGACTTAAAATAGGGTAAGTTGAGTGGAAATTGCTGTTGACACAGCACCCACTGGCAGAAGTAAGACTTGTTGAAATAGAAGTATGTAGGGTTTGCTTCTCACTTTGTTTCTCTTAGAATTAAAAATCTCAACTTTTTTTCCTCAATATTGGTGATTTAACCTGAGTCCTTGTTCATACTAGGCAAGAGCCTCTACCACTGAGCTATATCCATAGGTCTTTTAAAAAAATTATTTTATCAGGCTGGCCTCAAATTTGCCATCTTCTTGCCTCATCCTCCAGATTATTTGGGATTACAGGCATGCATTACATGCCCATTTAAAAAATTTTAATACTCAGTGGATTTTGTTAGCATGGATCTCTAGCCAAAACTAAAGGTAAAAGCTTGGATGTTATTGTGCTTTTAACATCTGTCATCCTGAGGAATGGGGTTGTTGGCAACTGAGGGCAGTTAGGAAAGAGTAGTGAGTTATATGAGCAGGTGTTACAGACCTGGTTGCCACTTAGTATAGGCACAAGTGAATGCTTGATCCTTTGGGATGCAATGGCCCTCATAAATGACTGCTCTCAGAAAGTTCATCCGGAGGAAAGAAAGGGAATGAATTTCTTCTCAACCAGTTCTCCTAGGGCCATTTGATTGCATGATGCAGTATTCTTTCTCCAGATACAATGGTTGGGGCATTGTTGGAACTCGCAGCAGATTCCCCAACTTGTCATGCCTCAGGGGAAAAGGTAGGTTTCGGGATGGAGGTCAGTGACTATAGAGGGTAAGGAGGAAATTCTCTGCTGGGTCATGGTTGTGTCTAGTGATAGTGACCACACTAGGCTTGCATAATGTCCAAAGGTGTTAGGGACAGCAAGCTCAAAGCTTTCTGAAGCAGCAGATCTTACATAGTTTTCCATTTGCCCACTCACTCCTGTGGCATGAGGAGCTATAATCTATTTACTTAGCAAAAGTCCTGAGTGCAATACATATTGTACTGTAATCCTTATGTCATATACTACAACTTTAGATTTGTGCCTCCTGCCTACCTACTACTTTATCTCTTGAGAATAACTGTGCCCACTATCTGTAGAATTCATTTTACATCTTTCATTGTTTATTGTACATAGTATTCATAGAGGAAAGCTTTATAGATTTATTTTTATCTCAGCTTCTTCTTTCTGAGGGGTTAACATCAGTCTCAAAGGATGACTTAGAAGATTTCTCCATTTATCCCTCTCTGAATTGTCTTCCATGGGTGCTGTGCTTTTGTTATGTATCATCTTGTGGCATCTCATATTCCTGAAAATATAGTACTTCTTAGCCCTTCTAAATGTGTTTTATGAAAGCCCAGTCTTAGAGAATAGTTATCAAAAAATTTCTACAAAAGGCTCTTTGTACCTCTTTCATGTTCTACAAAATATCATCTGTGGCTCTAGATTTCTTTCTAATTTTCTTAGTATGATAACTGGGTATTTTCTCTTCCTAATAGTATTGAGTATATGCTGAGGGGAAGAAGGAAGATTTAAAAATTCCTTTTGGTGGGAAAGATATTTTCACCTACCTCAAAAACAATATATTATTTTTGCTTACTTAATATACTCTAGGTATGTAAGATGCAATTTTGAACATATAAAATGTAACCATTTCCAATCTACTATAGAGCAAAACAATGCATAATATTGTGTAGTATGTGATTTTATTAATCGTTTTTCATGTACTTCACTGTTGAATTTTAATATATGTATAATAGGTTTACATATGAAATAGCCCCAGTATTTACTATCATGGAGAAAATTCTTCTCAAGAAAATGCATGAAATTATTGGCTGGGGAGAAATAGAAGCGGATGGTATATTTTCACCTGGTAAGAAAAATCAGGATATTATTTCTGTAAATTAAATGAAGCATCATTTAAGGAAATGTATTTTTTAATTCATTAAGTTTATTAGCACATTTTATGTATGCAATATGATGACATTCTTCATTGGGAATTTGTGCCTTTAATGATGTATCTTGGTTCTTATATTTTCCCCATTCCCTGCCCTCCCTTCAACTTCTTCACCTCTCCCTACTTACAAGGATTTTGTTTCTATTTGTTCCTTTTCTCTTATTTTTACCTTTCCTTTCTTTCCTTTGCTATTGCCCTTCCACCTCCCCTTCCCCCTTCCCTTTGGATCTTTTCATCCTATTTCACATTGTCTATTACGTATTTTGATCCTCATTTGTGTGAGAAACTGAAAATGTAAAGGTAATTATTTTTAAAATAACATCAGTGATTTAACACAACTTTAGTTTCTGATAACTCTAAAACAGTTATGATTTCAATGAAAATTCTGTTTTCTGAAATTAATAGTCACTATTTCTCTTTCCTAGGTGGGAGTATATCAAACCTCTATGGTATACTAGTAGCTCGTTATAAGCAATATCCAGAGGTAAAAATAAAAGGCATGACTGCACTTCCTTGCATTGCTTTATTTGTTTCTGAACAAGTAAGTATCAAAATAGTGTTTTCTACATTTAGAGACTCAAAATAACCTGATAAAATAGTGATTAGCAATGTTAGCTTCAGGTTCATATTAAATATGTTTGGGTAATCTCTGAGTTTAGGTTTACATATTGATATTGTAAAAGTAAAAAAATTTCCAGTAAATATTGACTCTGTAAATAAGCAATTCAAGTAATTTAGGGATAAATTCAATTTCAACATATGAAGAATTATCAATAAAACATGATTATAAATATATACAACATATCTTTATCAAGTAAAAACAAGCTATGAAATATCAAAGATTCAATAATTCTCTTTGACACTGAAGAAAGACAAGAAAAATATAATTAATATTTTATCTTTCTAGGTAGGACAAATGGAATTAGTTGAAAAGAAAATTTTTCTTTTTGGATAAAGTCCTCAACCATATGTCTCTGCTGCTGTGCTGACAATACATTTACTAAAATAGTCTTTAGTTTTGATGTTCCAGTTTTGTGTACAATATCAAAACTTTTATAAAAGCAATTCATGTCTGGAATAAATCTGATAACTTTCTTCTTTTCTAAGAGCAAAATTTATGATCTTCAAATGTAATAGTAGTCTCACTAGAATTATATGTGAAAGTGTTGAGAAACATAGTGATTGTTTGGAAGTGTTCCAGTTTTTGAAGTCTTTCCTTTGCCAAACTAAAACAGGCATTATTTATTTGCATATTATCAAGTTGGAGGTCACTGATACATACCTGATGAAATTTACTATGACAATATGCTTGTTTACAATTATGATTTCTATCATTTGATGTAAAATATTTTAAAATATGGTGTGCAAATAATCTTAGATTTCATAATGTAGATTTTGTAAAAAATCATTTCCTATTTAAACTATATATTTTCCATTGAAAATGAATATTTTTCTCTCATGTATTTGTTGTTTTCCTGGAAATTAAAAATAATCCAGGCCAGTTTAACTTTTTTGAGCTGCTATTACCTCTGTATTACTGGTACGATTTATATGAGGCAGAATGATCCAAGCAAAAAGTAGGCAACTAGAAGGTAAAAAGTCAAAGCTGATGTCAGAATTGGAACTAAATCGCAAGCACAGAGAGAATCAGTGCATATCTTAAAGCCTTACTCTTAAAAAAAAAAGAAAAAGAAAAGTAAGGGAGGAGTTAGATCTGTCTGCAACGGGAAAAGATTTACCTGGAGGATACTACTATTCAACTTATAGGTGACCTGACTTCATGTGCATAAAGAGATCTAGAATATTTAATCTCCCACGGCATGTGAAGAGTTGTAGTCTGTGATAGTATCTTTTGGAAATGCTAAGATCATCTTCAACTCATCAAGGTCATAATGAGGGCCGGAAACCATTCCTTAAAATTGGAAATATGTGTTCACACGTGGATATATGAATAAACCTACTCAAAGCTGTGCTTATACTCCTCCAAACACACCAGAGTATAAGTGATTGTTGAATGTACAAGAAATAATGTCTTTTTAATTTTTGCTCAAGGGTCACTATTCAGTGAAAAAAGCTGCAGCACTTCTTGGTATTGGAACTGATAATGTAATTGAAGTAAAATGTGATGAAAGGTATGTTTCTTAATAAATTCTCCAAAATTTTATTGTCACTATACTTCATAAATTAAAATTCCACTTCTTATTGTTCCAATTTTTAGTAAAAATACCATTACATATTATCTTCATTTAAATTTTAACAAGAAGTAATTATGAAAAAGTACCAAAATAATCTATCTTGTTAAAATTTACTTAGTAACTATGATCTTGTGCAAGTAGGATTGCTACATAACTTCTCTATTTTTTTCTTTAATGAATATATTCAAATATCACTGTAAGCATGCTTGGGTATAAAAATTCAGCTGGGTTAAGTAGAATACAAAGTGAAAATATATTCCCAATTGTTTTGAATTTTAATCTCTATAAATAATATAAAAATTTAAACATATACTCTGAAAGAACATTTTATGCATATCAAAGCTCATCAATTCTGTGTTATATTCTGTAATTTGATTTTTAAGTTTTGGCATTATGTCTTAGATATCTTATATCATAAATTCATACAGAGTTTTTTCTTGTTTTTCAAAGTTATTTCAGATGGGCTGCGGATTTAGCTCAGTGGCGCTGCGCCTGCCTCACAAGTGTGAGGTCCTGAGTTCAATCCCCAATACCTCAAAAATAAAAATAAAAATAAAAATATATATATTTTTTGGAGTATTTCACTGCGTAAATGTAAATATAATTTCACAAATCATTGTTAGGTAAATATGTCTGACTGTCTTTTTATAAATATCTCTATTTCTTGGAATTGTATCATTGCTTCACATGATTCTCCATTTCAGGTTTTGTAAAGATTTTTGTTTCAAATATTTTTTAGTTAATTAGGACTTTATTATATTAAGTCTGCATGTTGTCATTATTTATATACTTGAAAGGTCTGATAGGCACAAAAAAGATTTATTATTGATCAAAAAAAGTGCACCTTGAAATATACTGACCAGCCAGCTATATATTATTATAAATTACCTATTCATGTATGCTAATCACTTTTTTTGGTAGTTTACTATTTCTTAGAGGCTTATTATAAATCTATATATTTAGAATTCCTAAATATGAAATACATGAATATGAAAGGTCTTGGATGTATATTTTATAAACTTTTAATACTTTATCTTAATTTATTCGATTATGTATTTCCTGTTTATTTTCTGAGAATGGTCCTTTTTTGATACTTGACATCATTTCTATTATTTTAAACAGAATTTCTCTATTATTTATTAACAAAAATAAGTGTTAATAAATGGGAACATGATTTACCTTTGTAACTTCTCAATTTGCTCAACATTCTCATTGTTTCTGCTAACAACTTAGGTTTACAAACATATTTACTCCAATTAGGTTAATTTCTTTTTTTTTCAGCTTTAATTGAGTTTATTGGTACATTTTAGGGATACAGTACAGTTACATTCATTGTTGGGATCTTGTACCTCTACATGACAAGTCTTGGTTCCCATTTTTTCCCCTTGTCCCTGCCCTCCCTTCACCCCCTCCTCCCCTCCCCATCTACAAACACTTTATTTCCATCTTTTCTATATTTTCTTCCTTCTTCCCTTTTTTCACTCTACATGAAGTCTTGGTTCCCATTTTTTCCCCTTGTCCCTGCCCTCCCTTCACCCCCTCCTCCCCTCCCCATCTACAAACACTTTATTTCCATCTTTTCTATATTTTCTTCCTTCTTCCCTTTTTTCCTCCCTCCCTCTCTCTTTCTCTCTCTCTCCCTTCTTCCTTTCCTTCCCCATTTCTGTCTTTCTTCCTCCCTTCCTTCTACCCTCCCTCCCTTCCTTCCTCTCTTTTTCTGTCTTCTATTAGATGTTTTTCAGAGAAAAAAAATACAGAGTATCAATTATAGTGTCCTTCATTAGTTTTGACTTAATAGAATACTCCTAAGGAATCCTCAGGAGGCATGGTGGCTTTTATTCTCATGTCTGGATGAAATAGAAAAATATCAACTTTCATTTTTTCTTGGAAATTTGTTTTATAGCTATGTGAAAGCACCTTAACTCATATCACTCCTTTAGACTCGCAATCTAGATACTTGACTTTTCTACCTTAATATGAAGAGATCTTTATTTTGTATTTAAAATGTAATAACAATGAAAGAAAGACAGACAGAAAGAAAAAAAGAACCAGAATCTTCTTATTAGTTAATGATGTATATATTAAGGTGACTAAATAGTAAACTAAGCATTCTCTAAATCAAACAAGATGGTTTTAAGGAATTGAACATTTACCCAATGCTTGTTTATATTGAGAAATAGTAAAAAATAACTTTTTCTAATCTTATTGTCATTTATGCTTCAAAATAATAGAGTTTTCAATATGTATCCATTTTCCTATGAATGAATCTGTTTTCTCGATATACTCCTAAGTGAAATAAATAAGTCGCACATGTGCAAATACCTAATAGTTTCCCTGGTGTGAATAATCTGCAATAATACATAAGATCCTAATAAGATTACTGACATTTAGAAATGGGAAGAAAGGAACTAAAGGTGTAGGGAAGGTGGGATGGGTAGGGGAAGGGTAATAAGGGAAAAGAAAAAAATGTGAGATAATGAAAAGATGAAAATAAAGTGTTTGTAGATGGGGAGGGGAGGAGGGGGTGAAGGGAGGGCAGGGGTAAGGGGAAAAAATGAGAATGAAGACTTGTCATGTAGAGGTACAAGATCCCAACAATGAATGTAACTGTACTGTATCCCTAAAATGTACCAATAAACTCAGTTAAAGCTGAAAAAAAAATAATAGAGTTTTCATGTGCATTAACATAATAAATCAATGTGTCTTTACATTTCTAAGGGGAAAGATGATGCCAGATGAGTTAGAGAAAAATATATTACAAGCTAAAAGAAAGGTATGTTTTACAATTCCATAGTCAACGTGCAAATATATCTTTATTTTCTTACCCAATTTTCATTAGTGGAAAATAATTGATAAGAGAATTGCTAAGAAATGAAAAATAATCCCCAATTGTAAATAATTCCTTATGTAATCAAAGTGCAATTATAAGTAACATTTCCATATTTCTTTAACAGTATTGATATAACAGTTTGTTATATCAAAAGAGACATTATAAGTGTATTTCCTCTATAAGGGAATTCAGCCTTACAGCCTTTTCAGTGTTATTTTCTTAGAATTAATTCAGAGGAAAAAATTATAAGTGAAATTCAGAGGCTTGGATATTAATTCATTTTAAGATTAAGGAACTTCCTCCAGTGCTTTATGTACCTCAAACGTTTTAAATATTAGATATTTAATAACAGAATCAAAGTTATCCGGCTTGCTAACATCTAGAAATGTAATGGCTAAGTAATGATATTATCCTTGAGAACTTTATGAGATGCTAAAATGGCAATGACTGAGGAGTTTTAACATCTCAGGGCCAAACTCCATTCTGTGTCAGCGCCACCGCTGGAAGCACCGTGTTTGGAGCTTTCGACCCGCTCCAGGATATCGCTGATATTTGCAAGAAGCACAAACTCTGGATGCATGTGGATGTGAGTAGCCAACTTTGGTCTGGCTTATAATACCTCTTTAAGAAACCACCCTTACAAGCAATCTTCAGACTGTTTTTTTAAATCTTTATTAAGTTTATTGGTATATTTTATGTATACAACAGTTATATTCATCTTTGGGATGATGCATCTTGGTTCTTATTTTTCCCCACTGCTCAGCCCTCCCTTCAGCTCCTCCACCCTCCCCTGTTTACAAAGACATGTTTCCATATTTTTCCTTTTCACTTACTTTTTCTTTTCCCTTTTTACCTTTCCCTTCCCCTTTACACTACCTCTGCTCTTTTAGACCTCTTCTTTCCAGTACACAATACCAATTATTCAGTTTGATTCGTATTACCCTTTTAGTTTTTCATACTTGAGAAACTATTTGGTATTTACACATGTGTGACTTATTAATTTCACTTAAGTGTTTGGCCTCAATGTGCATCTACTTAGCTATAAATATCTCAGGTTCTTGTGCTTTATGGCTGAGTAGTGCTCCATTTTATAAAAAAAGAAATCTTTAGATTCTTAACCAGCATTTTAGGCAATATAATAGTTACTCTGTAACCACATTTTTACATTGAATAGATATGGAGAATGGGTAATTTTATTTGTATAAATTATTTTAAAATGGTCTTCTAGAGCAGAAACTGACAAAAAAATAGATGAGCTCAGGACCATGATAGAAGCCATGAAGGCCCAGCATAAGAAAGAAATGGAAAAAAATAAACGCCCAATATAGGAAAGAAATAGAATCCATAAAACAGATTCAAACAGATATCCAGGAGATTAAACACTCTATTGAAATTGTATGCAACAGAATAAAAGAATGTGAAGACAGGCTCTCAGATATAGAAGATAAGATTGCAGTCAGTGACCATGAAAAGAGAGGTCTCTTAAAAACAGCAAGAGATCATGAGAAATCGATCCAACAACTCCTAGATGATGCAAAGAAGAATAACATAAGACTGATAGGAATACATGAAGTAGCAGGAGAAAATACAAATGACTTAAAAAAGCTGTTCGCAGAATTAATGACAGAAAACTTCCCAAACAGAAGGGAAGAATTTGACATTCAGATAACTGAGGCATATAGGACCCCAACTAGCTACAATAAAAAAAAATCTACACCTAGACATATAATAATCAAGATCCCAGAAACCCAACAGAAGAACAAAATACTACAAGCAGTAAGAGAAAAGAAA
>NW_022900942.1:25124691-25135170 GCF_012274545.1 Fukomys damarensis | reverse complement strand
TATATACATACATATATATATAAATTGAATTTTGGGAAACTTTAACGGTGCTGCCAACTTTGGAAAAAGTCATCCCAATTTACTGTGTTGACTTGGCATTGTACAGAAACGGACAACCATATTGGTCTAGAAATGTTAATTTATTTTTATTTTTTATTTTTATTTTTTCCCTATGTACAGGGGTAACATATCATACTAAATATGTAAGGTCATATCTGCATGGATTTGATTACAGAAACTAATGAAGTATTCTCTAAATAATAAAAAAAATGGTCTTATTACATTAGGGACAGGGGTACAGATATATCAAGTGATACTAACAAGTCTAAATATCTCTTAATATTCCAGCAAAAATTTAGAAAATCAACATGAAGTAATAAACATAATTTGAAATCAAATGAAGCTTTAGCTCATTACTTTAATTTACATGTCTTATTTAATACCCACAAAGGAAATAAAAACTTTTGATGCTATTAATTTTAGTACAATAACTTTTTTGGCAAAAAATTCTTTGACTTTGATTGCAGTTGGACAAATTTGAAGTTATATAATTAGGAGAGATTTTTAATTGTTTTGTGGTGTAGCCAAGTTTGATTCTGACTTTTAAAAAATCTGCTTTTGGAAAATATACAGAAGGTATCCACTTGAATTAATGAGGAATTTAAAACTTTAATGTGTCATGAATACACAATGAGAATTCATAGGAGTAAATTATAAAACACATTCTTATAAGTAGGATAATTACAACTGAGTTTATAATTATCTAGCATGGTAATTATCTTAAAGAATCAACTTTTGAAATAAACAACATGGAAAAATGGCCTGTGTGATGTAAAAATAAACTAGTTAAGTAAAGTGCATGTGCTCTGTATTTGCTGTAGGCAGCCTGGGGAGGCGGACTGCTGCTATCCAGGGAACATTCCTATAAACTCAATGGCATTGAGAGGTGAGGCTGCGTTGCTGATGACAGCAAGGGAACATATCTTATTTAGGCTTCTGTTCTCTTCTGCTGGACAGTGAGTGCTGACTGGAGCTGTTTTATTACTTAGGGCCAACTCCGTGACCTGGAATCCGCACAAACTTATGGGCGTTCCTCTTCAATGCTCTGCTATCCTGATCCGAGAAAGAGTAAATGATTTCTGTTTTTAATTCATGACTTGAGGGATGTTTTAGTAATAATTATCATCATTGTGGATGTTATAAACCAACATAGTCACGGCTTCCTTGTACTGTATATAGGGCAGCACAGTTTACCCTGCCAAAGAAAACGGTTCCTCTTCCCTTGGTCTTCAAGTACAGTGGTACCTAAGTTCATGAACATTTTTAACAGAAATGTTTGGCAAATTTTGTCTTGTTTGGGGACTCTGGTTCCATCTGTATTAAATCCATTCATCCACACCCACAACTATGCTAATTATGACTAGTGAATAATTTAGTACCACATACCCTTAATTCCAGTGTCACATACCCTAGATCCAGCCAGCTCTGAAAAGCCCCACTTCTGAGTGCATGAGGCTTTGGAGGGACATCTAGACACAAACCAAAACAATGACCAAATGAAATATTTCTTGGGGGCCAATGGGTCTGAATTTGTAACCTCAGAGTGTAGGGTCAAAATAGGATTCATTTTTACTGTAACAGCAATGGATTTTTTGGTATACAAAGAACACATTTATGAGTTATATTAAATTATTTTCTGCTTAATATACTTGTATTTTATCTTCATGAATAGTGTATGTGAGGTTTTATGAGAGTTAAACTAGTGTTCTCCCCCAAGGAGAAATATAATTATAAAGTTCAACTTGAGTGTTCTTATCTCTATTTTGCAGTCAGAACAGCAAATCCTTGTTGGCATTATACCTCTGGGAGCATTGTTTTATTTTTCTTTTATTCACAAGCAATTCAAAGGATTTGGAAATAAATATAAAATGCCTGTGTTTCTATTATAATTGCCTTAATTAGTACTCTCAGCTGACTCTTTGAGTACTTAGTTTTCACCTCCTGTCTGGTTATGAGAGAATTCCAATTGTGTCTCATCCTAGCCCTTACCTGGCTCCTCAGGCTGTAACTATCATCTCTGCTGTAGCTTCTACTCAGTCGGACACATGGCAGTGATATCCCTTTTGTAAGGCAGCTGTCTTTTGTTCAGGGGCTGCAAGTTAACAGTCTAATCCTTTCCTACCTCCAATGTGTGTCCAGTATCTAGAAATTATATCTTAGCCATTTTTTTCTTTGAGGAGCTTTTGGGTTTGCTCTCACTCCTTCCAAACCGATTTGTTTTCAACTTTCCAGATACCTTTGTGTCTAGGGTTCAAATACATATTTTTTTTCAGTCTTCTCAGATTTTTTAAGTCCATAATAAGCACACCGAAGCTATACGTTTTATTTACTCTAACATCTGCATATTAAATATGTTTTCTTTTTTAGGGTCTTCTGGAAGCATGCAACCAGATGCAAGCTGGATATCTTTTCCAGCCAGATAAACTCTACAATGTTGACTTTGACACCGGGGATAAAGCTATTCAGTGTGGTCGACATGTTGATATCTTCAAGCTATGGCTGATGTGGAAAGCGAAGGTTGAGATTTGCCATTTTTTACTCATTCTGTCTTGCTTGGAATAGAAAGGAATGCAGCGAAGATTTACATCTTGGAAAAGAAGTACCAAAAATGTCAGTTTCTGGGTTACAATGAGATGATTTTAAAAAAGAATGCATTTAACTAATGTGAGGATTTTTAGTATGAATTAGAGATCCTGACATTTTAGATTATATGCCAGTGGAGAACATGTGGATATTATGGGTGTTCCTAAGACCAGAAACTCTAAAAATTGTTAAGAGCCAGAAAGACAAGTATATGGAATGTGTAGGTTCTAAGAAAAGAATGAATAATCAAACTAGCATATTGAGCCAATCTGATTAATTCACATTTAAATTAGAGTAAAATAATGCTTCAGCCATATTAATAAAGTATTACAACTCCTTACAAAATGTTGTTAAGTGCTGTTTAGCCAAGCAGCTGACTGGGTAGTGGGAATGCAGTTAACCAAAAATGATAAATTTTCTTCTCTAATGCAAGTTAAAAAGTGCCATAGAAAATAACCTGTATAAGTTTGTAGTAGCTGGTAGTGCTATGAAGAAAACTAAAGAAATTTGGAGGTACTGAAGGATAAAGCTCAGACATTATATAAAGTACTAGGTGAAGACCTCTCTATTGAGATGATATATAAGGAAATAAATAAACAAAAGAACAAGCTATAATACCTGCAGGAAGTGCTTTCTGGAAGATAGAGGTGTGATCACAAAAGCCTGGATGTAGTACATGTCTTAGTGAATTAAAGGCATAGAGAAAATAGATCCTTTAGCTGGTGAGCAGTGGGTTATGGCACACAGTTGGAGAAGAAGTTAGAGAGACAGTCCAAAATTATGCGATCCAGACGTTGCCACGCAAGGTAAGGCAAACATTTTGGATGTTGTTCCAGTTGTTATGACAAATCTCCAGAGCAGAGCCAAAGATGAAGGACACTACAACACTGAGAACCTTATTTAGGTAATTGAGAGTAGAATTGACTCATTCTGAGATTGGGAAGACCCTGGGAAGAGGAAGGTGTGTATAGAAGCACCCAGTGTTTAGTTCTGGACATGTCATACTCAGGTGTTTATTAGTCAAAGAGGAGTTTTGAATAGGCTATATTAATGTTTATATGAATCTGAGGTACAGAAATGAGTCTGAGCTAAAGATACCAGGGAGAGGGTGATGAGCCTATGTAGAGCTCAAAGAACCCTGCGACAAGCTGATGTCACCAAGCAAGTTAAAGTGAATGGAGATCCTGGTTAACTTCTTCTGTACCTTGATTTTCTGCTCTACAGCGTCCCATTAAGAGCAAGTGAGATTAACTGTGCGAAACACTGAACTAGATGACTGGTATAGAGCAGAAGCTTGACATATATTAGACTTTAAATATAGTATGTTGACAAGTGTGTCCAGGGTTTTGTCACAGTTCTCCTACTCCTCACATCATTATATATAATTTTAAAAATTGTTTCACATTACTGGAAAGATTGAAAATTCATTAAAAAATTCAGCAAGTATTTGTAGATTCAGGCAACTAAAGCTTAGAAAACCTTAGTACCTTGACTTATCAAATTCCACAGGGAGTAGGGAGTAAATTCAAGATAGAAATACAAATTTGTGACAATATCTATTTCTAGTGACATAATAATTAATCACACATTTATTTAAATGAGTATTTTAAAGCAAACTATGTCTAGAAACTTCTCTGATTTAAAATAACTCATTTGGATTAAACTTTGATTTTATTTGTTTTAAATGACAGGGAACCTGTGGCTTTGAGGTACAGATCAACAGATATATGGAACTTGCAAATTACTTGTATAAGATTTTAAAGAAAAAAGATAATTTTAAGCTCGTGCTTGATTCTGAGGTAATATATCTTTTAGGGGTTTTTAAAAGATGTTTAATGGAGCTTAACTTCTTTGGTGACTATTCCTACTTAAATCCATTTCCTATCTTTTGCAGGAATCCTCAAAGGTATTACAAACATTTCATTTTACTTCAGTTCAAGTCAGGTTTTATAACCTTCTCACTTATGTTTCATCAAAGCTTTCCAGCTACAGGTCCAAAAGACTTGCATTGATGATTATATTCAATTATAAAATTTTTAACCCAAAACTGATTTTTTACTGCTTTCTTGATTTTTCTGGCACTAAGTAAAGGATAATTAAATATTTCTGAGCTTTTTTTTGTAGTACATGAGAATGTGTAGTTGGATTTCTGAAAGGTAAATGATAAAGAAGCTAGGCTTTAAATTATATGACATTTGTCTTATTAAGGCAGTAAATAGATATTAATGACAAACATGAGATTTTTGCTAACATTATATTCTTCTCTCTCTTCAAAGGTCTAATTAGCCTTGCATTGACATATATTAATTTATACTATAAGAATAACTAGTAGGAAACAAACGTACTTTATTAGTCTTCTCACTATATCCTTGACTATATTATTATCTTCATTTTTGTGCATCACCCCTCACTTTTTAGGTGGGAACTAGAAGTAAAGTAGTTTGTATTTGTTTTTAATACCACATATTATCTGATTATCTATTTTTCTCTCAGAATAAGTTTTGATAGTTAATTTTTCTTTGGCTCTTTATTTACTCACCCAAGCCCAAAACCCTGAATTCATCTTGAAAGCCTAGCATCTCCTGAAGGTTTTGGACGTTCGAACATTCCCATCTATACTGACAGCTATTGCTTTAGTGGAGTCTCTTACTCCCCTCACCACACCCTGAATAATGTTCTATTTACATCTCTTCAATCACATGCTCCTCTAATCCACTATCCAAACTAAATTTTCTCATATAAAAAATTTGCAGTTCATTATTTGTAGAAAACCTATGAAATAATTGTTATGGGATAGATAGAGATACTTAACGGACTTGCTAGACAAGAGTACAGGGAAGAAGATCTGCATAGGCAGGAAATTCACCTATAGCTGTGTTAGGAGAGGTTATTTAGAGAAAAACAAGAGCCTGTGCCTGTCCAGTTACTCTGAGGACAGTGTTTATTGCTTTTATCTCTGTGTCAAATAGCTGGCATGTATTAAGTGCTCAAAAGCTATTTTATGTAAATTAAATATTAAATTAATTAAATTGCTTCTGAAAAATTAAGTCATTAAAGAATTAGATGAGAGTCCAAGGATAAATGGAAAATTTCTATCTTTGCCTTAGCCTGAGCTCACCAATGTCTGCTTCTGGTATTTTCCTTCAAGACTTAAACATCTCCCAAAAGGTTGTGAAAGAGATCAAGAACTCCATAAGGTAAGTGGACTATATTTTATTTTTACTTTTGTAGCATTTTAATTTTAGCATTATTTTTAAAACAATGTGTCTACTTTGTTTGATTGACTAGTAGATGGTGGCTATGTGGTCCCAAGTCACAGGTTTAATAAATGTCAGACTGAAATTCCAACTCTTCAGTCATTTTGCAGATCAATCCAGGCATCATTTATATATTCAAAAGCTTTGGGTGTCTAAAATGCAATCAACTGTTTCATTTCCTTTAGTTAACTCATTCATTAATTAATCTTTGATGAGTGTTCCAGTGGGGCTCTGAGATGTATCTGAGTGAGAGAGTGAGAAATAATTCCTGCCCTAAGGTAGCTGGAAGTCTCAGTGGGTGAGAAGAGAATATAAATAACCACAATTCCTTAGAAAAAATTAACAAATTTGGAATACTTAGCATAAGATCACCTGCACAAGAATCTGAGTTATTTTATTAGAAATATATAAAAGTACAAAAAAACTTCAAGTGTCATAACAATTGGGATACTTCATCTTTATCTTAATAATTTAGGAAAACACCACCATTATTATATATTATCTATCCATATGTTTATTGTAGGCTTTTGCCTGTCTTAAGCCTACCTCACATTTATTCTTTTTATCACATATGTTGCCACTGTTTTTCAAGCTATACTGCTTTTACAACAACTTAGTTTAGGTAATTTGGGGTGCCCTAAGATAAGTGGAACACATATATGTGATATTAATATTTAAGGGCATGAACTTTTTATATCATCAGAGTTTCACTGGGCATGTAAGTCAGAAAAGAGAAGTTTTTACTTTGTTTTTCACAGTGCTCTTTATTTTATGAGTTGAGGCTCTTAATTTTTTAGAAAACATGTGAATGCCACTGTCCACTAGAATAATTACCACCTCCTGAGGGTTACTGAGAAGCATATTTATAATGACTTAGCAAGGGATTCTCAAAGTATACACAACCACTTACCCAAAGAGCTGTCCCTTTAGGGCTCTATACATGGTCCTGGACAGTGAGTAAGGTAAGACAATGAACAATTTCTAAATTATCTTGGATAGTAACTAAAATCAAGTTACATGTATCTCTCTGTATATTTGGTTCTGCCCTGCCATTAAAGTTATGTGAAAATATTTAACAGATGGTATTTATAGCATTTTAGAGATAAATTGTGTGTAGGTGATGATAGAAAATAAGATCACGTTGAATATGTATAGAGGCCTTTCCTCTCCCCCATATTTCCAAGTGTTAGTGTCACTTTGGCATAATCCCAGCCCAAAGATGTACTATGTACCAAGGCCACACAAGCGCTGTCATTTTAGGAGCTAAACAAGACAATGAGAGCTTATCTCTGTGAAATTTAGGAAAAAGCTGTTTTGCTGCAAAGCAATGACCTTGTAGAAAAACTCAAGATATAAAAGTGACTCAAATAATACAAATCATAATACAAAAACACACTATTTTTCTCCACCCTCTATTTCATTTTAGCTCTTCTTCAGTTTCTATTTGACTTACCAAGTAAATATAAGAAAGTGACACATACTTTTCTCTAATGAATTCTGACACGTGTATTGTGCTATATGTTTGGTAACTTTGAATCACACAGTTACAAGAGCCACAGTTTGAATATAGAACATGTTGCTCTTTCTTGTCCTAAACTGCTTCATGAAAATTACCCCTGACAGCTTCAAATTGTTCACAGTTTACTTGAAGCTAATGATAGTTATGTACTTGAAACAATTTCTTTTTAATAATATTTTCATTTACACACAGATTGCTCCCAAGATTAAAGCACAGATGACAGAAGAAGGCACGGCCATGATAAGCTACCAGCCGTGTGGAGACAATGTAAATTTTTTTCGAATGGTCTTTTCCAATCCTGCAACAAGACAAACAGATATTGACTATCTTATTGATGAAATAGAAAGACTTGGGAAGGATTTATAATACCTCAATGTGAACTTGCCTATCACATGTAAATACCAACTCTAAATATTGTATTGCTAAAGATAAGAATATTAACACGGATGTTCTCTCTTTTATAACTTTTGATTCTCGTTTGGCCTATGAAATGTCAGAGGATGAAAAAAGGATTAAATTAACTGAAAAAATATATACAGTAAATCCACAATTTAGGAACATTCGAGTTGTGAACTTTCACAGGTACAAATGGACCTCGCATTACAAACATCCATATGCAGACTTGAACAGATTGTGGATGGAGTGGAAGGAGCTGATCTGTCTGCTGGACACTGTCACAGTTGTGCTTTATGCTTACTGCACAATGTAATAGTGCACAGCAGTATAGAAAAATCAGGGATTCACTGTACTTCTGTATGTGTGTTTGGTTTTATTATGCTTTACAGTGTATATTTGTTTCAAAAGTGTGTAATACTCATTTTGCCAGACTTTACACAAGTGAGGGAGTATTCTCCTGGAAAGGAACTTGCTAGTAAGTAAGCATTTACTATGTGTTTGTTCATATACTTGGATTTTTTGCATATACTTGTTATTTTCATTAATTCAGTAAATATTACTGAGTATCTATCAAGTGTCAGGTTCTTTTCTCAGTGATCTTAGAATATATCAGTAGCTACAAAAGGCACCCTCCTTTTATAAAAAGATGCTTTCCATAATGGACATTCAACAGCTTAGTACACACACACACACACACACACACACACACACACACGTATGCTTGACTATAAAGACATACAAAGATTTAATAGATTGAAATGATTTTCAGTATGGTGTTATTCCACTTCTCCCCAAAATAAAATAAGACAAGAGATATTTCTCTTTTTTTGATATGTTTTTCTTTTTTCAAAGAAATACTATACATAAAATGTGTATTGTGGAGTAGAGTGATGGAAAAGAATAACATAGAATGATGTAGTCAATTTTATCCTTGCATTTTTATTTAGAAATGACTTTAACTTGTACAAGACTTCTGATTGAACTCATTTTTTCCTGCAATACCATGTTGTGCACCTAAAGACAAATAACAGTGCCATCCATTTATAATTTGACAAAAATATTCATTTGTATTTCACAAAATGGAACCAGGAAGCTCCATTTCAAATATACAGTTAAAAGGTTTCAATTCAATCTTTTGAGATAACAAAAGTTAATATTAATTGAACACTTACTGTGTTTCAGATAATAAGCTAATTATCTTACCTTACATGGTCTCGTTTAATTTTCTATTAATGTTGTGATTCATTAACTCCTTTTCATGAATTAGAAGACTAAGGTTGCAGAAGTTTGAATAATGTATCTAATATCACATTGTAGATCAATAATAAATTAGTCAGGTTTCTTTTTTAAGTATCTTCAAAGAGCCACTGTAAATTCATTTTTCTAAGCTATGTTTATCCATTTATGTTAAATGTGTGTGTGTGAAATTTTTAAATTTTAGGAATAAAACATGGATTAGAATTTAGATTCCTTTCATTTATTCTAGCCAATAAATAAGGCATTTCATATTCAAGCTTTTCTAAAGGAAAAATAAAATTATTTATGGTCAATGTTTTAATCTGTATCTTTGTGAAGTATATGGAATAGCAGTTAAATTATCTAAATACAATTTATTCTTGATAGGAATTGTTATTCTAGACAGGACTGTTTGTTCCAGATGTGATTTAGTTTGTCAGACTTAGCAACATAAATCAGTTTCTTCCCTATGCATTATGCATGACAGCCTATCATTACACAAACTTTATCAAACACAAACTAAACATTCAAAAATCACATCTCAACTTTCTTTATTTCTGTATTCACCACGTTAGATACAAATTTTATTTCTTAATAAACATTTTCATATAAGAAAATACTAAATCAAAACATTTTTTAGTATAACGTTTCTGTTATGCTGTTTATAGAAACTAATTAAAACAGTGCTTCTTTCCTACCCTCAGTGTTATAAATTAAGCAAATAGATTTCATAGTTTTTATAAATCTATAATGTGATTTATCATTAGTCTTATTAATAATAAGGAATCTGATAAGAATTTTTCTGTATGTTATTTTGAGTTATGTAGTATTTTCAATTATTTGGATATGTATTTTATATTTTGCTGAAGATTTGTGACATTTAAAAAAAGATAATATTTATTAACAGGCATCTATTTCCTCCCTGCTTTATTTGAGTGTTTTAAAAAAGTATTTTGTGATCAGTTAGCATCATTTTAGCCATGAAATAAAATCATTATTCAAATGACTATGTTTTCTCCATCAAGGATACAGCTTTTGCCTTGTATTGTATGAGATAAGGTATGAGATAATCCTCTATGATTTATAGACATTCTGTTTTAAAAAAATATTCCTTTTTACTGTTTAACATAAGTCTTTCAAAGGGATATTTTCATTTTTCAACTTTCCTAAACACATTGCAAGGTGTTTTTTTTATTGTTTTATTTTACATTGTGTTTTTGAAACAAGGTCTCACTATCAGTTAAAAACATAGTGCAAATCCAGGCATGGTAGTGCACAAAGTTAATCTTAGCACATGGAGGGTGAAGCAGGAGAATCACTGGGAGTTCAAAGCCTGCATAGGTTACATAGTGAATTCAAGGCCAACCTGAAGTATACACTGAGACTTTGTCTTAAAAAAAAAAAAAAAAAAAAAAAAAAAAAAAAAAA
>NW_022900942.1:25117847-25124592 GCF_012274545.1 Fukomys damarensis | reverse complement strand
AAAAAAAAAAAAAAAAAAAAAAGGAAACTGTGAGGATCCTAAACAGACCACTCTTAACACAAAAATAGGAGCAAAAAGCAGCTTTTAATGTCGGAAGCTCAGCAGGTGACTCCTGTCAGTCTCAAGAGCCCTGAATAGAAGTTCGTGCTTCTTTATATACCTATTTTTACATCTGTAAAGCTTAATCCCACTGGAGTTTCCCTGGGAATACAGCAAACAGGATATACAAAGCAGAGCAATGGAGAGGTATAGGGTTCTGGCAGGACTTTCTGAGTCCATTTATACTCTTCTGGTGACAGATTGCAGAAGTTGTCACGGTTACTCAGGTACATTCTACAAAGAGCATAGTTACTTAGTTGACTCACTGTTGCCTAATAACACAGTGAACCCATAGTTTCCCAAGTCCATAAGAAGGGATGAACTCTTCTCTCAAAATTACACAATTGAGTCAAAGAAGGCATTAGAAGACTATCCATTTTTTTTCTGTCAGAAATATTCCTATCTTATAATGTTCTTCTCAAAGCATTTTCTTGCTAATATTTTAATCTAATCAAAATCTGCTGTATGGAGTGTAGATATAAAGTAAATAAATATTCATTTTAAAAGAATATTATAATTTCTTCCTTCAATCTCCTGTGAGTTTTCTTATCTCTAAGTCTCCATTACAGTCTTCCACAAATACAATAATTAGTGGTCATTAAATCTTTCTCCTTTTCACTTCCACAGGAGGGTCCACTCATCTTAAAAATTTGCAAGAAACACCAATGGAAGAGTGAGAACATTGTTTAATGCTGGTATGATAGTTAAAATATCTCCAGAAACAGTAAATATTCCATTTAACTACATCCAGACACTCTAAGGAGTGTCTAAGGAATCTAAGTAGTCTTTCATTTATAGAGAGCACTGAAATGCCTAAACCCGCAGTTGACAAGACATTTAAAAGTCTTTTTCCTCAGCTTCTAGTCTGTATTCCACAATTTCTATTAAGAATGCCCTCTGATTTCTTTAAAAAAGTACTTTCAATTTAGCTAGTTATTGTTCTTTTCAAGTTTTTAATTGTACAACAATTGAATGAGCTTAGTTCAATAAAATTTAGTAATACTTTCTGGGATGACTATGAATAGTTTTGGTATTTCTACTTTTATAAATGATTTATCTAATTGAGCTTTGCAACCTTATAAGCTTAAGTTACCAGTAAACTGTATTATAAAGATCCTATTTAAGATTTTGTCAATAATGTAATAGTAGCTAATAATAATATTTAATCAGCCATTTGCTATTTAAATAATTTTGGTATCATGTATTTTATTGTAGTTAATTATGTTTTCTAAAAAAGGAATAGCCACACACTGTGTAAAGATAAAAATATCACAAAGTGGTTCATAGCACAGATCCTGCACCCATGCTTCCTGGGATCAAATCTTAATTTTGTCCCTCACTAGAAATTGCTGTATGCACTTTGCTCATCTCTATAATGAGTAATAATGGTATCTCCTTACAGGTTGTGTGAGGTTGAATTAGTTGGTATATATTAAGTTCTTAAAACAGTGCCTGCAAAGTAGTGATCTCGAAATACCTGTTAGTGCTTGTCTTACTCACATTTTCATTGCCTGGACAAAATAACCAATGCCCACAACTTAAAGGAGCAGAGGTTCATTTGGGTTCACAGTTTCTAGAGGTTTCAGTTCAGCTGACCAGCTCCGAGGCAGCAATGGCTTGGTGGAAGGTTCTGCTGGGAAGGCAAGCTGCTCACGTCATGGCATCTCGGAAGCAGAGACAGACTGGAGAAGCTGAGGAGGGAGGCATATAGTCATGTCCCCAGGGATCTCTTCTGACTCAGTGCTACTTCCTACACAGCACACTGAGCCAAGAGCGCCTCCGTAGATGAACCCTTTGATGAGCACAGCACCCCATGAACCGGTCTCCTTCTGAAAGCCCCACTGGGTACTCAAGAGGATTTGGGGGAACATTCCAGATTTAAACCTTAAAAACATTCTTAATATTATAGTCTTAGAGATACTAAACACAAGTTTTAAAAGTTTTCTAAGGTAGGGTTTCAACTCACGGTTCTGTGATTTAAAACTCAAGATTCTCTCTAGTCAGTCATTCTACCTTTCCATGAGCAAAGACCTGTGTAGGAAGAATTGTGCAAAACAAACAGACTTCGGTTGGGCCTGAAAGTATGAGTAGAAATTAGTCATATGGCAGTGTCAAAATGAGAGTTAAGATATAAATATTATAAGTATCAATAAATACTTAAAATAATTCTAAAAAACAAAATTGTACTATGGTCTTTCACTTTTATTTTCTAAGTGCAAAGAAGGCCCCCCTCTCATAAAATATCCAGAGTTTATTTAAAAATAAAACATTAATCTAGAAGAAAGGGACATATCTGTACAGACATATCTGTAAATAAGTTTTATAAGGATTTTATCACAAATTATCCTGATCCCTGGCAGGTTGCCTATCTGCATTATCACGCCTTGTGGATTCAGAGTGCATCAGTCTTGCAAGAAGATTAAAGGTTACTTTTTTGTGGCTCCTGCTCTTTATGTTACCAATTTAACTAGATACATGGAGAAATTTATGAAAGACTAAGGGTTTTTTGAGAAGGTATAAAACATATTTGATCACAATGGTATGTCTTACATTTACTGAGATTGGTTTTGCATTCCCAAGTGGAGTAAATAATCTAGGCTACAGAAATCTCAAAACACAAACTACTTAGAACTGACCCATGTCTTGAAGATTCTTCTGGGTAACCCTACAGTTCTGTCTGGGAATATTTAGCCACTATTTCCTTAGGAAAAGTTTATGGCACATTTGATGTTTCATAGATAGTACATTCAATACTGCCAACTCTCTGCTTCTCTATTCCCTTCTGTCAAAATATTTAAAGGTCAATAGAAACAGAAGTAAAACGGTATCGGAGTTATCCGTGGTTTAGGTAAGAGCTAAGAGTATAACATAATTCATAGTTTATGTTAATTTCCTTTGCTCAGATAACATCTCAGGGAATTTTGGCATAATTAAAAGTGCAATAACCTCATTAAACATTGTTAACTTTAACAAATGCATTTTATTTCAGTGATTTATGGATAATGTTTAAAATCAACATTACTAAGTCCCTCTCAAATTCCATGTCTGATCATTGTATAATTACAGCAAATGCACTCAGTAACTGTGTTACAAATTAAAATTTCTTTTGAGCAGATGATTTACTATGATAATTCAACAGGGATGATTTTTTGTTACAATGATTCTGTATTGAAAAATTAAATGCTGCCAAGAAATAATATGAGAAAAATGTGAAAATACCAATTGAATAAGGATATTTTATAGCTTTATTTAACTTGTCCTCTACCTTTCCCTTGATATCCAAAGTTTGGCACATGTCTGTGATTTTTCTCCTTTTATACAAGGAGAAATTTTTCATCATTTTACTTAATTTAATACCTACCCTTCCCACTCTAACTTCCAAGATCATAAGAAGTAGACTTTTTGTTGAGTAAGGAACAAATAAGACCCAGACCTTCTATGTGGCAGGGACAAGTGAAGCTAAATTATTTGCTAGTTGATTCACACATTTGAGTGTCCACAAAAATGCGTACAACCAAATGAAATCATATACAGTTTAAGTAAAATGTGTGAGGGAACTTGCTATAAGTTAGAACTGACATGTGGCTTTTAGAACTTACTATAGCAATCACAGAAATTTAAGTTGTTTTTGTTTTCTAGGAACAATACAAGATTTATAGATTTACGTATTCTAAAATTATCTCAAAATGTTTATGCAAAAATTTTATAACTTTTATATTTAAACAAATGAATGTTTGCTTATTTCTTAATATCTTAAGAAATATTGACATTTCAGAGCACTCAAGGAATTATCTGTTTAAAAAGAAACAATATTTAAAGTATTTAAAGACAGTACAAGATTAAAATGTAAAAGAAACTTCATTTCTTTGCACTAGCAATTAACAATTAAAATGAAATTCACACAAATCTATTGATCACACCATCTAACAATAAAATTGCAAAATATCATTGGAAGGAATATTTTCAATAATTATAAATAAATCTGTACTCATGGTCAGGATAAATATTATTAAAATAACAAGCTTTCCAAGTTGATATGCAGATACAACACAGTTCCCAACACAAAAATCCCAGTTGCCTTTGATTTGTTTTTGCAAAAATTGACGAGGTAATCCCAAAATTCATATAAAAAGAAAGGGATCCAGAACAGCAAAGCAATCTTGAAAAGAAAACACAAACTTAGAGGACTTTTATGATTCTGTGATTAAAAAAAAAATCAAGACTATGATGTAATGAGAGAAAATTTCTGATAAAGTAAATGTATCTAGAATATATGATGAATTCTTAGAAGTTAATGTTAAATAAAACAAAGCATCTGAATAGACATTTATCCAAATAAGATACACAGATGGTCAATAAGTACATAAAGAGACACTCAGTATTGTCAACCCCATGTCCCTCTCCCTCTTTTACTTTCTGCCCTCTGGTGGATTATGTATTAACTGGCTAGCTCCCTACTCCCTACCAGCACTGAGAAGTGCTGTTTTCTCCTTTCTGGCATCTGTAAGTAATCTACTGCATCTGGTATTTCAAATATTTCAAATATTTTCCAAATATTCTCAAATATTTTGTGAGTTGCAGCCTGTGTGTTACCTAATTGATATATCAGAACCTGATGTCTCCTGCTCAGAGCTCTACTAGACAATATTTGCCTATGGTAGGTATAAACTAGGCTCGGGTCAAATATGAGCAACAGAGATGTCTGTCAGTATAAACAAATCTCCTGTGGAGGATATCTGTTCATGAGATTGACACTTAGGCATTAGACCATGCACAAGGATAAAGTATTCTGTGAAAGAGAGGGAGGAAAAGAAGGAGGGAGGGAGAGGTGGGGGAGATATTCTACCAAAAATAATTAGTCTTATATTTTACAACTAGATCCACATAGAACACTTAACTTTTCAGAAGATCTGAAGTATGAACATAACAGTCACAATTTGGAAGAGTGCAGTGTTTAATAGCATTGATTTCATGGGGTTCTGACTGATTCTTCTTAGGCAAAGGAAAATAGAAAAGTAGATATCAGAATTTCTTTCTTCAATTTCCAATGACCACTCAGTGAGTCTTTACATTTGTTGCTATGGTGATAGATGTAGAAATAAAATATTAACTATGGATCTGTAGAAACTCCCTTACATGTTTGATAGTATGACACAGCTAAGAGAAAATGACCACATAAGATATTGCTCTGTAAGACTACTTGAATCATTTTCCCAAACTCCTGTCACCTGCTATGATGTCAAATCCTGGTGAACCATTTGACTTTGATTTAATGATTCCCACAGGCTATTGTTTTCTCAGATCATGTAAAATCCTATAGTGCTCTTTGTTGAGAAGTTACAATTGTGCCCAATACATGGTTATTACTAGTTTGATCATTTTCCTGAAACAGTTTTACCTTCAACCAAAGAGGAAATTCTTGTTTAACACAACTTTGGCAAAGACAAAACTAAGCTATAACTCCTCTTTTTTTACATATACACTATATCCCCACTGTTGGTGCTGATGACTCATAGGAACTTTTTTTGCAAGATAATAATATCCCCTTTAATGATAGTAATGTCTTATAGTCAGCTAGACTATTGGCTTTCTAAGAACAGACACTATCTCTGGAAATCCATTTTGTAACCAAGATTCACGGCAAGTGACAGTGATATTATTAATGATATTTTTAATGTTTACTCACTGTAATAAATGCATCAAATTGAAAAGGTATATTTGGCAATCTGGCTCTCCCACTGGATAGTTACCTCTTCTTGGCAAGGGCCGATATCTTACTCTGGCAAATAATGAGAGTACAGTGATGTTGTTTATCAGTATCATGCATTCAATTGTACACAGGCAACGTTTTAAGGTTTTAATAATTTTATATGATTATTTTTTCTCTACATTTACTTTATAATGTGTCATATCCTATATTTTGCTCATAAAAAGAAACAAAATGATAAAGGAATATAAAGTAGATTAATATAAAGAATATATACTACATAAACTATACCTATCTAACAATTCCATGAAGTAAAGAGCAATTTTGGCTCTTTCCTTAATTATATATAGTCCTGAAAACGTCTTGTAACATCTGGAATTCCAAGATTTTAGGTTGATGTGTCATTAGGGAGCAAAACCTGAATTTTAAAATGTAGAGACTTAATTACTTTAACACATTATCTTGCCAATATTTTAATGACATTGTCCTCAATCATCAAGCAGTTTTCCTTTATGCCCTGTTAGAGACAGATTACTTAGCTGCATTTGCTCCTTTGGGTGCTCTGACCTTATTTTCCATCCAGTAGTTCTTCAGTTCTACATGATTCCTGTGTATTGCTCTAGTCTGTGGTTTATTGAAGACAGCTTTGAAAATATGAATGCATGGACTCACCCATGCCAAATTAAACCAGAATTACCCATGGTGTTGTTAGAAAATGGAAGTTTAAAAAATATTCTTAGTATTTTTAACTTAAAAATAAATTTATAGTTTAATGATTGACCTACAAGCCAGTCAGTTAAATGGAAAAACCTGACTTCACTACTTTATTTTTCTAGTAGCCATCAAGATACTGGCTAGTTTTCTGGAGAGAATTAATTTAGTAATCATATATTACTGAATTTAGCCTATATACACACACACACACACACACATATATAT
>NW_022900942.1:25085508-25116927 GCF_012274545.1 Fukomys damarensis | reverse complement strand
ATATATATATATATATACGCGTGTGTTGCATGCATATACTTATATATTTCTAAGTACAACTGAGTTTCATATTTTAATAAATGTCATGCTTGTGAAATCATGTACAGAGATTGAATTGCCTACAATTAAATGTTAATGGCTCTCTCAGTGAACTAGTCTTTCAATATTATTTTCATTAGTCTGGTGCAAATTAGAGTAGCTGTGTATAAATACAAAGATTAAAATGTTAATGCAAAAATATAAAAGACTATGATCAAATATTTTCAAAGAATGTAATTAGGTCAAGACTAGTCATTATACTACAAACTATACACAGTACTTTGCTCTTTCATGACATTTTATGAAATATCAAATACATACTTTGAGGGTAAATAAAGCATCCAAGTGACCTAAAGCATTCCTTATCTATGCATTATTTTATATGTTAATACTAACCAATATGACCTTTGCATTGATTTAGACATAGGTCTAAGTAGGAAAATATATGCTTGATGAAGAGGATTTATGATGTGATCCTAGAAAGGAGGTAGTTGAATCTGTTAATTGTATCTCTCTCTAATAAAAAAGAAGCATGTGATTTAGAACTATGGGTTATAGTAAAATAATTTTCAAGATACTTAAGGGTCAAATGTACTTGCGTTATTTTTCCCTTAAAGGTATTAAAGATAACCTACTCGATTTCTCCATGATCTGCTAGTGTTATCAATTAAATAGAGAACATTTAAAGCAAACTACTGTATTGAAAATTAGTAAAATAAATCTTAGGAAAGTGAGCAACTCTCCTTCTCTTCTTTATAATTGCATGTACCAAGTAAAATCATTTTTTTTTTTTTTAGTTTTTTCCTGTAGATGTGGAGTCAAAGCAGGAAGCTGAATTAAAATCAAGAAAGGAATTTTCCTGGTTTTCCTAATAAGCCAAATATAGTCTTTGTATAAGATCCAGCAATGGCATACTTTGATACAAAGATCAATAAAATCAAAACATAAATCACATCTCCCAAACAAAATCGATAAAATTTATGGAATAGGGATGAAATGATTACTTTAAAACTTCCTTTCAGAAGTGAGAGGGATCTCTTAGTACTTATGGATACATATAAATTCTATATCAAAATATTGGGAAGACTCTTTCCACGAAAGCAAGGACTATTCTTTTATGGTGTCCCAATTTGGCTTCTTGTCTTTACTCTCCAGTTTATATACTCCAGAGTTCTTGGTTTGGTCTTATTGAAGCTTTTAATTTTTTCCCCATTATTCACCCAACAACAACTAATTGGCAAGGTGTAAAATATTGCTTTCTTTGGGATGAGAACAATTTTCCCAAGACATTTCTGATGCAGAAATATTTACTGGCCCAAGGGTACTATTTTTTCATTAAGTTTATTGGTACATTGTAGGTATACAGTGCAGTTACATTTATCTTTGGGGTCTTGTACCTTTAAATGATATATCTTGGTTCTTATTTTTTACTCATAATGCCTGCCCTCCCTTCACCCTCTCCACTCTCCCCTATTTACAAAGACTTTTTAAATGCCAGATAGTGACATTATATTATATACATTGCAAATGGCTTCTTACTTTTCAGTATATATCTCAATATGTTTGTAATATTTTATTGTGTGAGTAGCTTCATCTAGTTATTTTTAAAACAAATCTTAGTGTTTACCTTTATTCTCAGTGGAAACTTTGGTCTTGGACTTTTAGCAATGCTAAAACTTTTGAGACTTTAGTGATCTTAGAGATGGACTAAATGCATTTTTCATAATGTAATGGACATGAATCTGTTGGGGACCAGAAGTGGAATGTTATAGTTTAGAATCCAAAATGTTCCCCAGAGTCTGTGTGGAGCTTTCCAAGGTTGATAGGATCATGAGATCAGTGCATTAATTCACTGATGAGTTAGTAGCTAAATGTGCTCTTAGAAGTTGGGGTCTGGTTGAAGTAGGTGGGTCACATGTCCTAGTTTGCTATACTCTTATCCCATTCACCTCCCCGCTGCTTTCTGGCTGTCATGGGTTGAGCAGCTCTCTTCTGCCAAGCCCTTCCATCAGGCCATTTCTGCCTTGGAGCCAGGCAACCATGGACTGAACCCTCTAAAACTGCAAATAAAAATAAATCCTCCCTCCTTTAATTTTTGGATGTCAGGTATTATGTCCTAGTGGTGGGAAAGTGACTTACACAATTGTTGATCTCTAGTATTTGTTATAGGGGAAAGTTATAAAATGTTGTTGAGAGGGCTATAATGTTACAAAGTTGTATAATAGTATGAGACTACCATTATACGTGCAATTTGTCATTGACCAAAATGTCATTCTGCAGCACCTTACTGTGTATCTTCTGACACAGCTGTGAGTATGTGAAAACTGTCTTTAATGAACAACTTGTACTTTTAGCCTCTTTTGATCTCAGCCATTTTGACCAGGTGATTGAAAACATCTGCAGGGAGCTATTTTAGTTTAACCTTTGGTTTCAATTAAGTGTAATTAAAGGGACTTGTTTGGAAAATTCCCTTCTACTTTCAAGTTATATCAAACAAGCCTAAATTGGGAAAGCCTAAAATATAAGTTTCTTTATCTAAATGCAAAACTTTTAACACCAGGCCTTGACTGATGAAATACTTTTATGAAAATTTGTCCTCCAAACATACTGAACTTCTATGTTGTTCATGTAAATTTAGAATTGATACAATTGAAATCTTTTTACAAAATGAGCTATTTCTCAGCTAGGTTAAGTAATGAAAACAAATTTCTGGCCAAAAGACCAATAAAGATATAGAAGTACAAAGTAACAAAAATGAAAGGTGCCACATTCTATACTTCGTAATTTCAATAATTTTAAAAGGCAACTCAACATTCTATTTGAATAAGAAATAGAAATTTAGAAGTTAATGAGAAGCATTAAAGGAATCAGTTTAGTAACTTTGTTGCAATACCAAGGAAGATATATATCAGATGCTAGTGATTTCACAGATGGATTTTACTCTCTCTCAAGGAACAGAAAATTTCAAATTTCTATAGACTTCTTTATTACAGAAAAAGAGAAAAAGGACCTCTAAACCATTTTATAGATTTGTTCTCACTGTTACAATAAAGCTAAACCAAAACAGTAACATAAAATTATATATATATATATATATTTTTTTTTTTCCTCATTGAGTTTATTGGTACATTTTAGGTATACTAGTACAGTTACATTCATTATTGGGATCTTGTACCTTTACATGACAGGTCTTGGTTCTCATTTTTTCCCTTTGTCCCTGCCCTCCCTTCACCCCCTCCTGTCCTCCCCATTTACAAACACTTTATTTCCATTTTTTTCATTTTCTCATGTTTTTTTTCTTTTCCCTTATTCCCTTTCCCCTACCATTCCCACTTCCCTAAACCTTTAGCCCTTTTCTTCCTATTTCACATTGTCAATTATCTCATTAGGATCTTATGTACTAATATAGTTTTTCACACCAGAGAATCTATTCGGTATTTGCACATGTGTGACTTATTTTTTTCACTTAGGCTTATATCCTCAATATGTATCCATTTTCCTATGAATGAATCTAATTAAAATTATATTTTATATCAAATCCTTTTGCAGAAATTAAGGAATGTATTCCAAATAATATCCCATCAAATCAAGTTTAGTAGATTCTGCTAATCTAAAATAAGATGCAATGTCTAAAATAAAATTCTGTCAAAGTATAAATTCAAAGCCATTTTGATTAAATTCTCAACAGGTGTTTCTTTGTTTACTTGGAATATCACCACATGCTATTAAACTTTCTATGAAAAAATAAAGAGCCACAATAACACTGTCATCATAAAGTGGGAGTAAAAGGAAGAAGACCTTGTCATTTTGGTCTCCAAAACTTACCGTAAAACTCCAGTGATCTCAACACTGGGATAGTGGTAAAGGTATTGTAGATCAATAATTACCACATTACAAAAACTGAAAGTGAGAATTCAGGTATATGTATTTAAAAGGTGAAAATATGGACAAGAAAGTTTACAGAAACTCCTCCGCTGATGGTGGGGTTGAAAATATCCTAAATTGAAAATGTATCTTATGCGACTAGCATACTGAACATCTTAAACTAGCCTCCCTTAAATGTCTTCTGAACACTTACATTGGCCTAAAGTTAGGCAGAGTTATCTAATACACAACTTCACAACTTGATTTGTTTATATCTAAAATATTTTATTTGCTTTATGTATTGCCTATTTCATGTGAATGGCTAGAGGTTGTGGCTAGCTGCTGCTGGTCTGTGTGGCGAGAAAGGATCATACTCCATGTCACTAGCCTGGGGAAAAGTCACAGCTCAAAGCACAGTTTTTATTAAATATATATCATTTTCACATTATTTTTTTTTTTTGTACCAGGGATCGAACTCTGGTCCTTGTGCTTGCGAGGCAGGCGGTGGAACCACTGAGCTAAATCCCCGGGCCTTCACATGATTTTTAATACAAAAATTTGTAAATTAAACTATTATAAGTCAAGGGGCCTCTGACACCAATTTCTAGGTTTATTTTATTGCTGGCAGGGAGACTAGTAGGATGGTAAACAGTTCAAAGTTTATCGCAAGAGTAGGGAATTTTCTATTTCCTTAAGCAATCTCAAGAAAATATAAAAAAAACTAAGGGTTATTTTTCTGAATGATGGTGGAAAAATATTTTTTAAATAAGCTTCTTCATGATTGAAATATTTCATGTTATAAATGATTCAAAACTCATTATGATGTAGTTCTGGAGTAGACTGAAGTTTTAGCTTCTCTTCAGCCTTTAAACTTTTCTGTAAACTTAACTATTTAGGTATCAGTTTCCTCATTAGTAAAATAAAGCTACTAGAGCCATGTTCTGTGCCTTTAACCACCACATCCTTCCAAACTATGTAATTCTCAGGAATTTCATTGTGCCCCAAATTTTACCTAGATTTATCAGTAAGTCTTTATTTGTGAAATAAGTGACTGTAGTTCTAACTTAACTCCTCCTGCTTCTCCCCTGAGGAGGAGGCGGCAATTATCATGATATCACTGATGTGATACACCAACTGGCCCTTATTGGTTATCATTTCTAAGTCTATCCTCACTTAATTATGCCCATAAATTCAACTATCCCTGTGGGAAAATAGTAAATGTATACAGAGTTGCATCCAAATAATGTGAGCACGGTCTGGCTGGATTCCAACTTTGGATTGAAAAGAAGGCATTAGTTGAGTCTTTACAGGCATTCTGGTGATCCATTAATCTCTCACATCTCCTGTACAATCTTTGCTGTGTCAGATGCAGCTGATGCAATCTGATACCACCTTGTGTAATCCTCTGAGGTCAGCCTACTCTTCACTTTCAGAGTGTTTGCTTACATGCTGGCAAGACAAGACTGCTAGGGGAGGTTGTAGTGTGAAATGAAAAATTCTCACTTCAACCATTTTCTTAAGAATAATGATCTTGCACTGCCCTCCAGGCAACTCTCAAAGTTGTCACTTAGCACGATCAATTAAAATTGGGCAAGGACAATTTTATTTAATATCACTAGTGAAAAAGTAAGGACAACATTATCATTCACTCATTATATTCATCTCAGTGTTGAATTTTGGTAAAGGATTGAGACTTTTGAATAATCAGGTACATTTTCTAATTTGTAACCCAATACCCCAATGTTCAAAACAGCACATAAAAATCCCTTTATTGTAGGCTTTTTTCATCTGCATCCTTATTCCATAAAGTCTACTGTGCCTGGCACCTGGAAGAACTAAAATATGTTGCATGCCACTCATTGGTCCATTCATTCAAATTGTTGCTTAGGACCTAAGATCCCTCTGTTTGGACAGTTAGATAAGCTGATCATGGACACTGAAACTTTTTCATGAATGACTTTAATCTTCATGAATGACTTTGAATCCTCAAGGTCTTGGAGGTATTATACATAAAATGAATTGTGTCATCTTCGTTTGAGGGTTCTGGGTTTTCTTCTCATAGGCACTTTATCTACTGGAGTTATACTTCAGTTTATTGAGCTTGGATTTATTTTTTTACCGTGGTTAACAATCCTAGGTCATGTGTCCTTTATTTTGGAGTATGATTCTTTGTTTCAAAGTCTTTTTTTTTTTTTTGTAAAGTCAGAGACACTGTCTTAGTTACTTTTCTCATACCGGTGACAAAATACCCCACACCAAAGTTAAAAGAGGGAAGTTTTATTGTAGCTCACAGTTTGTAGAGATTTCAGTTCATAGTCAGCTGGCTTAAAGGTAGGGTGGCATCACAGCAAAGCATCACAGAGGAGAAACAGTTCACAGCAAAGCAGAGCAGGCAGAAGGCAGCCAGAAGTGAAGCAGCAAGCAGCAAGACAGCGGCAGCCCCCTTTCTGTCCCTTATATTCTCTCCAGGCTATTCCTGAAGATGGGGAGCACTCACACCCAGGGTGAAGCACCCTTCATGTTTGATCTTAGCATTGTTCCTTTAATCCCAGCATCACATCCTTGACCCCACCATCACACACTCTAGATCCAGCCACCTCTGAAAAGCCCTACCTATGACCACAGGAGGCGTTGGGGGACCACGTGGATACAAACCATAGAAGTTAAGCAGACATTTCACGCTTCTAAAATGGGAAACCCCATTCCTATGTCATCGTCATGGCACCTCATCCCTGCTAAGGCTCAAGCCTCCGTGGAATATACACAACGTAGACCAGGTGACTACAGTGAATCCAAACTCAGACTTCTCAAGTCACCTTCTGCACAGCTGATGCATCTCCCTATAGACTGTGTCTGAACACTCTCATCTGCTTCTGCAATCGGAATGTACACTGAGCCTTTTCAGTCTAGCAAGGCCCCACCTCACTGGAGTGCCCCTCCTGTCACTGTAGCCTGGGACCATGGTTCCCAAGGCAGAGAGGGTAAAAGATGCGATTCACACATGGTGCCTTCTCTCAGAGAGCAAGGTTGTGTACCACCTTTACTCAGTGACATAAACTGTTGCCAAATACAGTTGTCTGATTTTATAGTTGCTTATGATTGGAGGGCAAGTAGAGCACAGCTATTCTGTCATGGCTGAGAGTGAATGTCTGATTTTGTTTTACTTACTTTTCAAAATTGCCAAATTTAGCACAAAGACCTGAGTTTGATCCCCGGTACCCCCCAAAAAAATCCAAATTCCTATATATTTCCATGAAAGTGCCAGTAGATATCAGCAAAAGGGAAAACAGTGCTAAGTGAATGTTGCAGTATGATGCCAAATATTTAATTACCAAACTCAGAGTTCTGTCAAACATTTCAATTTTTTAAATGTAATGACTCCAAAGATAACTCTCTTTTGTGGCTAGACAGCTGGTAGTGATAGAGGGACTCTAGTCTTCCTCAGAAGCAACAGGACTGCAAATCTCTCTCCAACTCAGAGAAGCTATTCACAAGGAAATACTGCAGAATGGCTTATTTAGTCCGACTAGAAGAGGACAGAACCCTATTATACTACATGTCTGAGTAAGGTGGCCTTAAAGTCCCTCTCAGCTTGACTCATTTTAAAAACAGGCTTTACCGGTCTCTAGCTTGACTTCCTTTGGCTTACAATTACTTTAGAAAACATGTAAATTCTTTCTGCCTCTTGAAATGTGATCGTTTTTATTTTGTTTTATGATTAAAACATAATATTTACACATATTTATGCATATTTACAGCTAACCCCTTTAAAATATATAGTGTAGTATTTTTAGTTGAAAGCCTACCTTCTTTCATGAAGATATGGGAATGTTTGCTTTTCCTTTGGATAAGATAAATTCTAAATAAATATTTAAAATAATGTACTGCAGGATATATAATCATGCCATCTATGATGTGTCTAAACAATTTGATACACTTTGATCAAGGCAGAGCTCAACAAACTTCTTTTATAAAGTGCTTATGGTAAATGTTTTAGGTATCGACCAGCATACGGTCTCTGGTCTCTGTCTCAAACCTTCCATTACACTTTTGTAAAGGAAAAACTTCCATACACAATGTATAAGCTAATGGGTATAGCTGTGTTCTGGATCTATCATAAGGGCCCCATAGTTTGCCAATATTTTTTCTACACTAACTTCAGAACATGTTATTTGAATAACGATTATTTTTAGAATAGACATTTAGTGTAGATGTTTCTTCTAAACCCAATGGTTCTCATTAATAGAGAGCCACAATTACTGATTTTAAGTGTAAAAACAAAGCATAATGGGTTCCTTAACATATTAACTAATGAGTTTTCTCTTTTTGCCCCCAATGATTTGCTATTTTCTTACCTCATGCTTATTTACACACTATTTGACTTACTTAAATTACATTGCTGGATACTGTTATCCCTTCCACAGTAATATTAATTTATAGCAGAAGACATAAATTGAGGCTTGGTTTTTTTGGTCATTATAAGTACAAGACCTGATGCTTTTAATCATATTTAAACAGTATATAAACAATTTGGGTTGACTTACTTTTCCTTCCAGGAAAATAAAAGTAAAGAATATATTAATTATTTATATGAAAGAATTTACTTAGGATGTCTAAGGGGATTATAAAAAAGACAATTTATACTTTATTAACTGTTTTTGAAAAATGACTCAAAGATCTGAGAAGATTCATGTTCAAACTATACAAATAAAATATCTTAACCATTTTTATTATGCTATAGAGCATATAAATTATATCAGTCCCTCAGAAACAGATTGTGAGAACAGTGTTTGCATGTATTTGTGATGGGAATGGATTCATTGTGTGGAAGATTATAACACAGCAGGGGTAGCTAGCTACTACTGTGGATGAATGGTATTCAGTCTTGCTAAGATGCTGTGAAAGTCAGCAGTGATTGGATGATGGATATCCTGGAAGATATTAATTCTCAGTACCTCTGATCTACTGTATGTATGATCAACAAATCAGTTTTGCGCAGGTAGACATATCCTTCAAAGAGATGTGGGTATTGGCCACAAGGAGGAAGGCTAGGCCACATTGCAAGGGAATGTAAGCATTGTATGACCAATGGCACATGGGCTAAGATGCCTGAGCCTACACTATATCTTGATGCTGAGAAAAATTTTAGTTATTTTCCTACTGTTTGGGGCTTGACCATTAATCCTAAACTTGAATGGGTTCAGAAACAACTAGCATAGTAAAGCATGGTTCTGAATGTGTTTGTGAGTGACTGATGTGCATGAGGAGGGAAGACTCACCCTCTTCACCCATAAGCTTGTACCCTGAATGGAATAATATGGGAACAGGGAACACAGAAGGAAGTTTTAGAAAGACAGAAATCTATACTATTGCCTTTGGGTATCACTATTTAATTTCTTCAGCCTTCCAATGCAAACTTCCACCAGACTCTACAATGAGGTTCCAGATCTTCGAGGTGGGTGTGGTGCTGTGTTCTTGCTCCCTCTTGTTCTTCAGTCTCCACCTTTCTGGGTTGAGCAGATACTTGATCCTTTAGTCCTCTATTGTGCAGAAGATGACTAGATTTTTCTGCCTCTGACCCAACAGTCATTGTGGACTCTTCCTCCTCTGACCATGTAAGCCTACATAATAAATGCTGTAGCATAACTGTACATATAATTTCTATTTTTCTGTTCCTCTAAAGAACCTCAATACAGCCAGAGTGAAGAACAAGTATGCTAAAGAGAGTATTTTTATTTTCTTGTCAGGTTTTTAGTTTGTATAAATTTAGTGATTATAAAAATGCATCCATAGCAGCCTTTTATGTATTTCTCCAACTAAGACACATAGGGTTTTTTTTGTTGTTGTTGTTGTTGTATTGTTTTGTGTTTGTACTGGGATCAAACTCAGGCCTTTGGACTTGCAAGCAGGCAGCAGAATCACTGAGCTAAATACGCAGCCCCTAAGACACATAGGCTTTTTAAAAGACTATTAGGATCCAGGATAGGCTAAGAATATAAGTCTTTGATGGCACCATATGCTAAATAAGCAAATAAATGTGTTAATCATTCATCATAGATTAAGAACCATGATAACCAAAGGCAATATGCAAATTTTTGGATTTTTAAAGGAATAAAATTAATAAAAGAAATTTAGGGGGTAATATGGGTAATTTCTTCTCTTTTTTAACTGACAAAGTTTTCCACATAATGTACAGCATGACTTTTTTTTCTCATTGAGTTTATTGGTACATTTAGGTATAGAGTACAGTTACAGTCATCATTGGGGTCTTGTACCTTTACATGACAGGTCTTCATTCTCATTTTTTCCCCACACCACTGCCCTCCTTCAGCCCCTCCTCCCCTCCCCATTTACAAACACTTTATTTCCATTTTTTCATTTTCTCATTTTTTTTCTATTCCCTTATTTCCTTTCCTCTACCCTTCCCTCTTCCCCTACACCTTTAGCCCTTTTCTTCCTATTTCACATGTTCAATTATACATTAGGATTTTATGTATTACTATAGTTTTTCACACCAGAGAAACTATTCAGTATTTACACATGTGACTTATTTATTTCACTTAGGAGTATACCCCCAATATATATCCATTTTCTTATGAATGAATGTAATTTCTTGTTCTTTATGACTGAGTAGTATTCCATTTTATAGAAAAACCACATCATCTTTATCCAGTCTCCAACTGATGGGTAAATGGGCTATTTCCAAGTTTTAGCTATTGCAAACTCTGCCACTATAAGCATAGGTGAGCATATATCTCTGTGATATGATTCTTTTAATTCTTTTGGAAAGATACCCAGCAGAGGGATGGCTGAGTCAAATGGAACCTCTAATCCCAGCTCTTTGAGGTATCTCCATATTGATTTCCATAGTAGTTGCACCAGTCTGCATTCCCACCAACAATGGAGAAGCATGAGTTTTGGAAATGCATATTGGGGAAGGGCTTAATAGAGCTAATTAACATGTGCATCCTAAATTAAAATCCAAGTGGATTAAAGATCTAAATATTAAAACAGAAACACTAAACTTGCTTGAAGATAAGTTAGGCAGAACTCTTGAAGACATAGGCATAGGAAAAGACTTTATGAAGAAATCCTCAGTACCATGGGAACTAGCAGAAAGAATCAACAACTGAGATCTCATCTCATTAAAAAGCTTATGCACTGCAAAAGAAACCATCAGCAGAACTGAGACAACCTACAATGTGGGAAAAAAATTTTCCCAGCTGCTCCTTAGACAAAGGACTATTATCTAGAATATATAAAGAACTCAAAACAACCAGCACCCCCTGAATATAAAGACCTGATTCAAAAATGGGCATCTGAAATGAACAGACATTTCTCAGACAAAGAAGTAAAAGCAGCAAATAAATATTTGAAAAAATGTTCCACATCACTGGTCATTCGAGAGATGCAGATGGAAATAACAGAGATTCTACCTCGCCCCACCAAGAATGGCTGCTATCAAGAAATCAATCAACAACAAATGTTGGCGGAGTTGTGGGGAGAAAGGAACCCTTCTCCATTGTTGGTGGAAGTGCAGACTAGTGCAACCACTATGGGAATCAATACGGAGATACCTCAAAGAGCTGGGACTAGAGGTTCCATTTGACACAGCCATCCCTCTGCTGGGTATCTTCCAAAAGAATTAAAAGAATCATATTACAGAGATATATGCACACCTGTTCATAGAGGCACAATTTGTAATAGCTAAAACTTGGAACTGCCCATTTGTCCATCAGTTGGAGACTGGATAAAGAAGATGTGGTTTTTCTATAAAATGAAATAGTACTCAGCCATAAAGAATGAGAAAGTATATTCATTCATAGGAAAATGGATACATATTGAGCATATACGCCTAAGTGAAATAAATAAGTCACACATGTGTAAATACCAACTAGTTTTTCTGGTGTGAAATACTATAATAGTACATAAAATCCTAATATAATTTTCAATGTGAAATAGAAAGAAAAGGGCTTAATGTGTAGGGGAAGTGGGAATAGTAGGGGAAAGGAAATAAGGGAAAAGAAAAAATTATGAGAAAATGAAAAATGGAAATAAAGTGTTTGTAAATGGGGAGGGGGTGAAGGGAGTGAAGGGATAAGGAGAAAAATTGAGAACCAAGACCTGTCATGTTAAGGTAAAAGATCCCAATAATGAATGCAACTGTACTCTCTACCTAAAATGTACCAATAAAGTCAATGCGAAAAGAACAGAAAACATAATTACAAACATACCAACTAAGAAATACCCAGACTGTGAGGGCTTCACTGCTGAATTCTATAAGACACTTAGAGAAGTACTACAGTTTAAGCTCTCCAATGAATTTGAAAGGCAAGCAGTACTTCCAAATTCATTCCTGAAAGTAAGCATCACCTTGATCCCAAAAGCAGAGAAAGACTCAACCAAAATGGGGAACTATAGGCCAATCTCCCTAATAAACATACATGCAAAAATCCTCAATAAGATATTGGCAAATAGAATGCAGAAGATCCTCAAGGAGATCATACACCTTGGCCAACTGGGATTCATCCTAGGGATGTAGGGATAGTTCAACATACACAAATCAATAAGTATAATTCACTATATTAACAGGGCCAAGAAAAAAATACATATGATCACCTTATAGATGCAGAAAAAGCACTTGAAAAATTCAACAACGATTCATGATAAAAACTACAGAAAATTGGAATAAATGGTCTTTATGTCAACCTGATACAAGCCATCTATGAAAAAATAGTCAACAGCATTCTAAATGATCATAAACTAAACTTCTTCAAACTAAAATCAGGAATAAGACGAGATGTCCACTGTCACCACTCTTGTTCAATACAGTTCTGGAAACATTAACCACAGCAATTAGGCAAGAGAAAGAAATAAAAGGAATAAAGATAGGAAACACAGTAGCTAAATTGTTGGAAACAAAGAAGTTAAATTGTTATTTGCAGATGACATGATACTCTTTATAGAAGACCCCAAGAATTCCACCAAAAGTCTTCCAGATTTAACAACCTAATTAAGTAGAGAAGCTGCATACAAGGTCAACACACAAAAATCAATAGCCTTCTTGTACATGAATAAAAGACTCACTGAGAAGAATTGAAAGAAACAACTCCTTTCACAATGGCATCCAAAAAAATGAAATACCTAAGAATCAACTAACAAAAGAAGAAAATGACCACTACTCTTGAAAACTACATCACTCTGAAAGAAAAAAAAAAGAGAGATGGAAGAGGATATCAGAAAATGGAAAGACATCCTTGCTCCTGGAAGGAAGAACAAATATAGTAAAAATGGCCATACTTCCAAAACTGCTGTATAGATTCAATGCAGTCTCAAATGAAATTCCAACAGCGTACTTCACAGATCTTGAGAAAGCAATCCAACAACTCATTTGGAAAAAGAAGAGACCTAGAATAGCAAAAGCAATTCTAGGCAACAAAGACAAGGCAGGGGGTATCGTAATTCCCAACTTGAAACTAAACCACAAAGCCACTGTGATAAAAATAGCATGATCCTGGCAAATAAACAGACCCAAGGATCAGTAGAAGAGATTAGAAGATGCAGAAACAACTCCAGACATACTCAGCCATTTTTGCCAAACACCTTCACTGAAGGAAAGATATCCTCTTTAATAAACAGTGCTGGAAAAATTTGGTTTCAACTTGTCAAAGATTAAAACAAGACCTATATCTCTCACCATGCACTAAACTAAAATTGACATGGATTAAAGATATAAATATTAAAACAGAAACACTAAACCAGTTGGAAGAGTGGTTAGGTAGAACTTTTGAAGATATTGGTGTAAGAAAAGATTTATGAACAAAACCTCAGTCGCATATGAACTAGCACAAAAATTCAACAACTGGGATCTCATCTTATTAAAAAGATTTTGCAGGGCTAGGGATTTAGTTCAGTGGTTCTGCCACCTGCCTTCCAAGTGCAAAGTCCAGAGTTCGCACACAGCAAAACTTTTGAACATCAAGAGAAACCACCAAAAGTGTGAAGAGACAATGCACAATGTGGGAAAAAAACTTTATCAGCTATTACTCTGACAAAGGTGTACTATCTAGAATTTATAAAGAACTTAAAAAATCAGACCTTCCAAACCTAAAGACCCAACCAAAAATAGGCATCTGAAATGAGCAGACATTTCTTAGACAAAGAAGTAGAAACAGCAAATAAACATGAAAAAATGTTCAACATCACTGGTCATTTGAGAGATGCAAATGAAAACAACTTTGAGATTCCACCTCACTCCAGACAGAATGGCTGCTGTCATGAAATCAACCAATAACAAAAGCTGGCAGGGCTATGGGGACAAAGGGACCCTTCCTCCTTGTTGCTGGGAATACAGACTCGTGCAACCACTGTTGAAATCAGTATGGAGATGACTGAAAGAACTAGAATTAGAGGTCCCATTTGACCCAGCTGTTCTCCTACTGGTTATCTGCTCCAAAGAATTAAAAGAATCATACCACAGCGATGTGTGTGTATCCATGCTTTAGCAGGACACTTTGTAATAGCTAAAACTTGGAAACAGGCCAATTGTCCATCAATTGGAGTCTAGATAAAGATGTGGGTTTTTTTTTTAATGGAGTACTACTCAGAGATAAAGAATGACAAACTAGAGACATTTAGTTTAATGGGTGCACATTGAGGTGATACTCAAGTGAAATAAATAGAACACACATGTATAAATACTAAATATCTGGTGTGAAAAGCTGAAAGTGTAGATATGGGTCAAAATGTATAATAGATAATGTGAAATAGGAAGAGAAGTCCAAAGTGGAAGGGGAAGTAGGAGGCATAGGGGAAAGGAAAGAAGGGGAAAGGAATAAATATGAGAAAAGGAAAAAACAGAAGCAATGTTTTTGCAAACGGGGAGATGCGGAGGGTTTGATGGGAGGGCAGAGGAATGGGAGAGAAATATGAACCAAGATATATCATGTAAAGGTACAAATTCCAATGGTGAGTGCCATCATATTGTCTATCTGCACTGTACAAATAAACTTAATAAAAAGTAAATAAAATATGATAGAAAGTAGGAAGGTAGACGTTTTTAAAGGGAGAAAGAAAAAAAAAAGGATAAGGCATCAAATGATGGAGGAATGGCAGGGAAAGGGGATAAAAGAATTAAGCTCTGTTTTACATAGGTACCAACTCCCCACAAAGATTGTGTACTACCCATATATGCAAAAAAAGATGGAAATCAAGAGATAGATGGAGGAGGGAAAGAGGGAAGGGAAAAGGAATGAACAAGAGAATTAAGCTATGTTATGTACATGAACCAATTCCCCACAGGAATGTAAACATTGTGTACTACAAACATGTACTAATAAAATATTTTTACATATGTATGAAAAAAACCCAACCACACCAATAATTACATTAAATATCACTGTCCTCAAGGCTTCAGTTCACACGAAGTGATTGTAAAACTGAATTAAACAAGTGCCTCTTTAAATACAAAGACATAGGTTGATGTTAAGGAATGGAGGATGAAGAAAGTGTAAAAGCTCAATTCACTGAGCAAATATCACTTTCCTATATGTGTATTCACCTAAAAATAGAACTTGTAAAATACAATAAAATTACAAAATGTAAAGAATTAAAATTATATATGATTAAAGTTTGACCTTAATGTTCTCTCAGAAATTTATATAAAACGTAGTTAAAATAGCAATAAGAATAAAGAAGACCTAAAAAATTTGTAATTAATTTGCTGTCATTGATATAACAGGGCACTCCATGCCATAAAAATGTTGGATAGATGTCAAATACATGCATATAAATTCATAATCATCATTAATAACTAGGAAAACAAAAGTGAGGAACTAGTATATATTTACCAGGCTAACGAAACATAAACACTGATGATACGAAGTGCTGACAAAGATGCAAACCATCAGGAACCATCAAAGATTGCTAGTGGCCAAACACAGTCATATACGACTATAATCTCAGCTAGTAAGCAGGATGACACAAGAGGATTGAAGTGTGAGGCCAGCTAGGGTAAATTAGCAAGACCCTGTCAGGAGAAAAAAAATTATTGCTAGTGGTAATGCAAAGTAGATTAATCACTTTGGCAAACAGTATGGCAGATTTTTCTATTTTTAACTCTCCATATGGCTTAGCAGTCCTACCTCTAGATATCTACCCTTCAAATTAAAATATATGTTGATAAAAGCAAATATGAAAATATAGCCAGAGATTTTATTCATAACAGTCCCAAACTGAAAATAAATGATTCATCAAATAGTGATAAGTAGACCGACAAATATTATTCAACAATGCAAATATTATTCAACAATGCAAACAGCAAACCAAAAACACAGAACAATGTGAGGCAGTATCATAAACAAAAGGCTACATATCTTTTTATTCTATTTGTAAGACTTTCTAGAAAAAAACAAAGTGATAAGACCAAAAATCAGAGTAGGGATGCCATAGCCTGCAGGCTGGAGAGAGACAATGATCAAGGGGGCACAAGGAAACTTTTGAGATAACGGGAATATACTATTATTTGTGATGGTGGGTACGTGGCTGTATACATGCTGTTAACATTCTAGTGGCATACAATGAGTTTTTTAGTATGTGAATTAAGCCTACATTGAAGAAGAGAGTAAAGGGATTCTAGGAAGGAGAGTTGCAAGTACTCCATGGCTGAATCTTCATTGTGGGGCTCAAGAGGTGAGTCATGGTGATGTAGCTAGGCAACATATTTGCCCTTCCAGCAGAGAGGTTAGATTTATACCTTGAGGAATGCAGAGAAGGAGGTCATCATGTGGATTCCACTGACTCACTTATTAGTTTCAACACCCTGCTCAAGCCAGAGCAAATACTGGTTTTCCATACTCCTTAGAACAGTTAAACCTACTTGTCAATTTACTGGAGGAAAAGAGTGGGCACGTAATTAGATCGTAGGGACAATATGTTTATCAGTCTATCTACTGGTGTGCATAGCTGAATATACTGTTAGGAGGGGGTTGCTGTTGGGGGTAGGTCATTGGGATCATGCCCTTAGAGGTTCTGTCTCTCATTGGCTTTCTTTCTAAACCTGTTTGCTTTCTGGAAGACATGAAGTGAGCCACTTTTTTTTGACACTTCCTTCTGCTATGGTGTTCCTGTCTTGGACCTGGACCACCATGGAATGAAACTTTCAAAACTGTGAGCCAGATTAAATGTCCCCTTTACTTTGTGCCTGTCAGGTAGTTCAGTCCCAGTGATAGGAAACCTGATTAATATACTTCCTTTCATCTTTTTGTCTTTATTTTTAAAAATAGCATATTTTCCCTCCATAGGATATTAAAAAATTATTATAGTATATCCACAGGAAAGTCGAATCTGTTTTGGTCAGATTTTTGTTTAATACAAATTCTTAATTTCATAAAAAGAAAGTGAAATGGAAATGATTTTCCATATGTAAATCTTTCAAAGGAAATGTGAGACTGTAGTTCTTTGTGTGGTGTTTAACCAAAATTCTAATAAATGAAATTGTGTTCAAAGTGTCAATAAGCTACAAGGATTAACTGCTTGAGTGCATAATTTGTTTCTAGCCACAGCTTTTGATTTCTCATTTAAAAATTAGAAGTTTAATATACTTTTTGCAATGTTCTCTTATGAGAACTGATTTACACAAATAAGCTGAGGCTCTGAGAAATTAAGGGATTTTGTTAACTCTATCCTGAATCAATAACAGAGGGACCTGATACTAATTATAAGTAGACCTTGTTAGATACATATATGGGTGAAGGGATTGGGTAACATGGCTCTGAGCAACTGATATTTCATAGGTTCAAGTGTTACTTTACTGTGAACTCACACAAAAATTTACAGTAGTCCTTTTACAACTTTTTGTACATAACATCACACACATGCACATGCACACACACACACACACACACACACACCATGAAAGTTTAAGTACTTAGAAACTTTCCTTGCATTTATTGAATGTGTCCACCAGATGGCATTATTAGTTCACAGGCCATCGACTATTTTTGTAAAAGTTCTTATAAAACTTTGACATCCTTTATCTTACATAGTGAAACATATCCATGCCTTAAATGCATTGTCCCCAATATAGGCTGATATTCCTTTCACTGTTCTCTAATAAATATTTTCCAGAAGATACAATATGTTGTAACTACATTATTTTGAGTGAGGTATTGTGAGACTAGAGGTAGACAAAAAAGAGAAGCCAGAGGTGCATGCCTGTAATCCAAGCTATTCCAGAGGCGGAGGCTGAAAGGTCCAAAGCTCAACGTCAGTCTGGGCAATTTAACAAGAGCTTGTCTCAAAATTAAAAAGTAAAAAATGGTTGAGGTTGAGGATGTAGCTCAGTGTGAGTTTCTGCATTAATTTCTTATTACAGTGCACACACATGTGTACACTGGTTACACACACACACACACACTCACACACACACACATGGTTGGGGGAGACAGAGAGATAGAGAAAAGAGAGAGAATGAATGTAGGAAGGGTTTCACAATCTTTTATTCCTAGCTCCCTGGAGAGAATACAGCAGGCCACCCTGGCACTCTGGGCCACTTAGGAAAGGTGCTTGGGTGCTCAGGAGGCAGAGGGGAAAGAAGGGAGCTTTGTCCAAGCACCTTTGTTGTGGTTTCTGCTGAAAAAAAAGGGCAATGCAGGAAAGCAGGTTTAAGATTGGCTATTTTTTTAATATGTTTCGGGACTAAGTTGTTGCCCCTGCTTGTCTGTATCTAGCCCCAGAAAGGGAGGTAGATAAGGGAGTGGCCAGGCATAGCTGTTCAAGGACAGCTCAGCGGCCTCTAGGAAGAACTTCAAAATTGGATCAAGCCTGTAAGAATGAACAAAAACAAAACCCTGCATTAAATGAGAATGGGCTAGGTGATTCAATGTGAACGTGGGATACTTCTTTCAGAGTTTCAAATTTTAAGATATATCCTTGTCTCTGAACTTCTTATACTTTCCTCTTGAATTTTCACATGACTTTGCCCCTTTTAACTATTTCACTATTGGGATCCACAATGTTTACTTGATTATTTGTTACATAAAAATATTCTCATTGATATTCACTAGCCTTTCGTCATCCCTAAAAAAATCAAAAATAGCTCTTTGACCCATGCAGAAAGTCTTTCAGGCAAGGTCTGCTGTGGAAAGTCTCCATTCTGACCACCACTACCATGACAAAGAAGTGCTAAGTGGTGCGCTGACATTATTCCAGCTGTGAATCAAGGCAGAGGAGCTCTCTGATGGTGACCAGAGAAGGGGTCCCTAAAGCAGTCCTGGAGTTTTACTATTACTTTTTAACAGGGTGAAAAATGGTGATCGAGAAAACAGCCAAGAATATGTAGCAAACAATATCAAAAAATAGAGATTTGTCTTATATAACATAACAGTAAAATTATTGCCCTGAGATTAAAGTATAGTTAATAATTAGTTTGTGAAACCTAAACATAAGAGTAACCTTATTGGGTGTTCCAAAACTTCCAGAAGTGAAAGGCATGAAACAATACAGTTACCCTTTGTTATTTGTGGGGAAATAGTTCTAGGCCCTTGCAAAAGCCAAAAATCTTCACATGAAGTGAAGTGGTATAGTTTTTACATATTATCTATACACATACTCCTGTGTATTTTTCTAACCTCACTATTGTATTTACTTATGTCTTAGAAATTATAATGATAAAGATAATGTTAAAAATCATTGTAAATATGACTATTTATAGTTTTTTGTTCAGGTTAATATTTTAATTTTTCCTGTTTTATTTAGTTATGGTCAGTTGCTAATGAATGAATGGTTCCAACAAGATTAGAGATGGATGTTCCAGAAGTTGCACACATATTCCAAATTAGGGTCTTGGTACTTCTCTAGATCTCATACTAAGAAGACATAGATGACACTATTCTGAAAAGAAACAAGAGAGTCGTAATTTGGAATACATTGGCAAAGAAGATAGAGAACAAGACCAGTAATGAAAGGTAGGAAAAGGTTAGTCTGTCAGTGATCACATACTTATAATAAATGACTTTTCAGGAGTACTGGTCAATCAGCAAATCCAATAAAGACTCAAACAGATTGTATTTCTAATTTATGTCATAGGTTCTTGGGGATTGTCTTGTTGTACCTATATTAATATTTTATTCCTCATTCAGTATATTTTAAGTGTCTACTTTTCAAATTTTTTCCGGATTTGAATACTTCTGTACTAGTGGATTATTCTCTCACCACCTTCACTTCTTTTACCAAGGCCAAGGCCAAATTATTTTTGCATCTTTTAAATGATGGTTTAGTAGTTGCAGAATAATTACTTTTCAACCTCAACCGAAAATTTTCTTTTAAAACACTATCTATAGTGTGAAATTGAGTAGACATCTGATGGAGCTCAACCCATTTATTTCTCCCCTCAAAAATTCATTAAGTTTGAATCAGATTGAAGTCTGTACTGACATTAAGTAATGCATTCCATTGCTTTAAATTGCTTTTCTATGTACACATTATCCATATAGGTAAACATCCCAGAATGCTCCACATTTTGTGCTAGTACCCTAAGACACACACACACACACACACACACACACACACCCCACCTCCACCTTCCCTTATGATTAATAATAGTAACAGGAAACAAAGAACAATTGTGTTGTATAGTTTTGGCTTCTTAGGTAACAATAAGCAATTCCTGTGATCAGAAATGCTATTAGCAATTTTTTTTGGTGTGTTATTCACATTGCTAGAAATTTTCAACAAAATAGCTTGCTGCTTTAAAATTTATTTTATTGCATAAAATTATCTCAATTATGCAAAAACTTGTCAGCACCATGCTTGATTTTTAATAAGCATATTCTAAGAAGAGAACTTAATCCTTGCAGGGATATAAGGGTATTGATTATCTGCCTCCTATGCCACAGGGTCAATTATAATGAGCCGTTTGTATAAATATAAGTTCCTAAGCAAAAGCATCGAAATCTGTCACCATTATTGATTCCTATTTTAAAGCCCACTTATTTGAGCAGAAAATATTTGAGGATGGATTTAACACTCGCTTAGTATGACGTGCAGTAAATAGCTAAACTACTGAAGAGATATTTGCAATACTGCACTTTATGCATACCAATCAAAGTACACAGTTTGTAAAAAATGCAGTGAGTGGGTATATTAGATGTCGCATGTATACCACCTGTCCTGGGCAATTAGTTTTTGATGAATTTCCAGAGAGTTGAAGGAAAATTGTGCATAAGTACACGGATCTGCTCTGGAACATATTTAGCAAAGACTGTGATATGTGAGACATTATCATTGAAATGCTGGGATTTATATTAAAAAAACTCCAAACGCACTAAAAGCTTTTGAGTATAAGAAATTCTCTATACTATATGCAACCATTAAAGTAATGATTTTTCATCACAGGTGGGATCTTAAAATATGTCTAATTTGGAAAATTCAATAGATACGATCTGAAGGCTTATATTTTATGGCTTTGAACCAACTAGAATGTTTTGGTTTGTCTTAACTTTCTTGTTACTTCTATTGATGTTACATACTTTCTCTTGGTTATGGCCTGTCTGATACCCATGTGAGCCTGATTTTAGAACCTCATATGATTCTGCATAGGAAGAAAGAAATCTGCACTCTATCTTTAAGAAATTCATCTAAAGGTGATTCTAGGACAATGAGTAGGCTTAGAATCTTGTGACTTTATTTACATTGCTTCTATGATCTTTTTTGTTGTTTCTTGTAGGCAGTATCAATTGAGAAGCAATATTAGACAATATTGAGCAAGTTCTTTGCTCAAGATTCATATAGCTAATTTGTACAGTGATGGTATTGGTTTAAATTATCTATAAAGCTCTAATAAGTTTTACTACCCTATACTATATAATCCCTATTTAGCTTGATCAGTAAGTAGCTCATAAATTTCAGCTTGAAGTAAGATTTCCAGGTTTATGTTCATAGAGCATTTGATATCTTTCAAACAATTAAGTAACTGGTTGCTATATATACTCATTTGGCCTGAAATTTAATTCATTATGTTCTCAAATATTTTAAAAGACTGAATTTGGTTGTTGTTGAATAATTTTTATATGAGTATTCCACATTGTGATGGTTAAGCTTGACTTTCATTGTCAACTTGATTGGATTAAGAATTGCATAGGAAATTAGTAAAGCACACATCTGTGTCCTTAGTGTCTATAAGGGTATTGCAGAGGCAATTGGCATATGGGAGAGCAAACAATAGGAAGAACCTCCTTGAATGTGGCTCACATCATCCAATATAATGTGAAGTCCTAATTAATCAAAAGCAAAATGAGGATGTTGTTTATAACTTCTCTTTCTGCCCCTCACCCCAGTTGCCAGGACTTGAGCAGCTTTTCTCCGCCACTTTTCGCTGTGATAGCTCTGCCTTACTGCAGCTTATCCCAGCTGATCATGGACTAGAACCTGTGAAACCATGAGCCAAAATAAATCTTTCCCCTTTAAGTTGTTTTTCTCAGGTATTTTGTCTTCCCAGTTTCAGGGCTTTTAAAATGACTTTTTAAAAAAATCACAAAATGTGGCTGCATCAGCAAAAGCCATTCCTGGAGTCAGGAAGACCTGCTTAGTGAGTGTATTTACGCAAATCACCCCATTTTTATGAGGTTATTTCCTTCTATGTTAAATGAGGATAATGAAAAAAAGATTTAACTAAAATGCTTATATTTTATCACCTTTTGGTATTGCTACACTAATGATTTATTAGTATTACTTAATAAGTGAGAAGTGTCAGTTTTCCATTAATATGGTCAGTACTATTATTATTTCATTATTATTAGCAATCTGGTTCCACCAAAATGGGTTCAACATTAGTAAATTGACTTATATGTTTTACAGCTTGACTTGTATGTTTTCTTTTAACTCTGAAGTGCATTCATGTCCTTTAATACTCAAAAGGCATAGTCTCTACAGAGCTTAAAAGTCAATTAATCTCTATGCATACATCCCCCCGAAAAAAGACCAAGAGAATGATTGTAACATTTGTATGAACCAGAGTGTAAGGATACATTAATTTTCCATTGCTGCATTGCTGCAAATTAAAATTTTAAAAATAACTATCGTTTACTGTCTCACAGTTTCTTTTGTTCAGAAGACCAGAGCACAGCACTCTTAAGTCCTCTGCTCTGAATTTTAATGCTGAAATCAAGGTTTGGACAAGGGCGTCAGCTGATGTGAAATGCAGGGTTTCCTATCAAGCTCTTTTAAATTGCTGCCCACAGTCATTTCCTTGTGGTATAGAACTAAGATCCTGTTTGCTTGCTGACTTGAGCAGAACAGCTCATAGGAAGACTTGAGGATGCCTCTATGCTGCCTCCAGGCTGCCAACGGTGCAGTTTGCAACATTTCTGCTGCTTTGTCCAGGCCAGTTGGAGAGGCTGCAGCTGCACCTTGCTGCTGAAGCACTCATCTGAATAAGTCTTACCCAGGATAATCTCTCCTTTGGTAACCCCACAGTCTACTGATTAGGGACTTTAATCGTATCTGAAAACTCTGTCATGTCATGTACTGTAACACAATCAAGGCAATAATGTCCCATCATAGTGATGGATTCCATCCAGACTCAAAGGAGAGGATCATGTGGGTATTTTGAGGAATGTCTTAGAGTTCTTCTGCTTGTCAGAACTTTGTTTAGTAACAAAACACTATTAAAATGATTGATATTATCTAGATTCATCAATAATTTTTCTGTCAAACCAAATTATCGCATGTATGACATTGGAATAAATCCAGTTGGCACTATAGAGGAACTCGCAGTCCATGACGGTGTCCAAATCAGACAATGGAGTGAAAAGGAAATGGGAAAAAAATGGTTAGAGAGGGATGGACCAAACTGAGACCAATCTGCCTGGGGAGAAGCTTACAGAAAAGTGAAATTCAAAAACAAATTTGAGTCAGTCTTTAGGGAGACCTTCTGGCCCACTAGTAATTATGAATTCCACAAATTTACATGAAAGAGATGTGCCTGTGCCTCCTACATAATCTAGCACAAAAAGGAAATATTTGCAAATAAAAATATTCCTTAAGATACATAGGGAGAAGCTATTTTGATGATTTTCCCCCTCCAAAATGTGGTCCAGACTTTAGAGAATATGTGTTCAAAATATTTCATTTCTAATTAAATAGTTTCAACATTTATCAAGCCTCAGAGAGGATTTCAGCAAAAAAAATTAACTTTAGAAATATTAGATGAAAGGATAAAACAGGCAAATTTAACTACATATTCATAAACGTTCTGCATGAAACTAAATTTTTTGTTTGATAAACATTTATAATAAATATACATAAGAGTACATAGCTTTGCATAAAATCATACAGTAAACAAAAGTATTTTTTAAGTTAGCTTACAATACATTAAAATATCATAAATTGAATGTACCTACTATTGTATTTTCTGTATGCTTACCATATGCCATTAGGCCCAGTGCTTTATGTCCATTACCTCAATTTTAGTGTTCTGTGGATATTAGTATCATGTTTTATGACTGATGAAGCTAATTAGAATTGGCTATGTGTGTATTATATGGCCAGTGAGTGACAGAGCCCCTTCTTTAGCTGGTGAGAGAAGACTGAAGCCACACCTGATTGTGACCTCCTCCAAAGCCTCCTCTTCACCTTTCTGACTGACTCTGTTAAATGGATACAGAAGAGAGTTCAGCTGTACCTCACATATATGGAGCATGGTGCTTAATCACTTTGTTAATGAATGAGACACCATTTTCATTTATTAATCATAAATAATAAAATATTTTACAATGAGAAATCTTTTTAAATTAATTATAATTCTCAAACATACTACTTTCATTTGTCAAATTATAAATAATAAAATAATTTAAAAATTAGATACTATTTTCATTTTTTGAAATTATAAGTAACTTTTTTTCTTAACTCAAATTGGATATTTTGCAGATTGGCCGATCCTCAAAAAAAAAAAAACTACTTTCAACATTTTACCTCATTTAAATGCCTTTGCTTATATTTTGAAATCATTGACAAAATATTGAAAAATAGAATTTCTAAACCCTAATCTGTTTGGCTTTGCCTAATTTTCTTTGATCACCAAAAAAATTGAAAATATCTTTATGCAATTCTTTATAGACATCATTCTTAGGTGAATGCTTAGGAGAGTGGCATATGAAAGCTATACTAATGATGAGGCTAAAAACTTCAGGTTTTGAGTAAAAATTAAAATATTTGGGAGATTCTCCAAAGAAATGCTGGTAGGAGAAGAGTGAAATGACTTGCAGAAGTGGAAGGAGTGAAGAATGCATTCAGAATCAGCCGTTGCTGCAGAGGTAAACACTTCTCTTAGCCCATTTAAGCACAAAGGGACTATGTGCATTTATCACAAACTTCCATCAGCCACTGCGTGAGAAAGCTTCCTTTAGGATGGTGATTCTCTGATGCTAGTGAGAGCTTGGTGAAATTATTCATCAGGCTCTGGGCATGGTGATATATTCTGATTAATTATCTTTCATGCACTAGAATACAACATTTGCATGTCTGGACCAGAGTACACGGATAGATACCCATGTACCAGAGAACACCTCGTGCAAGGAGATATGGACACAATTATCCAGTGAGTAGTGTACACAAAGAATACGGGTAAAAGGACACAAGGAGGTTTTTGATTAATATTTTTATAATGCATCTTTACTATTTGGTTTTAGGTTGAAGACACTATGTGATTTACACAGTCTTTACCCACAGCTGGCTAGCATCCATGTTCCTTGGATTCATCCTGTTGGAAATATTTAGTCCTTATTAACATCTTATCTAAGTTCCAGAGAGTGAGACTGAGCCCTCGGTTTTCTTGGTTATTTATTTAAAGCAAAGTGTTAGTAACATATAACCCCAAATTAGATTGTATAAACACAATACAGATGCACATACATATGCATACACATATTTCTAGTATATGACTGTATCCTATAAGTATCAAACTAGGTAAACAGGTGGGTAAAATACCCACTCCAAGATTTAATCCAAAAACAAACATAATCCTCGTATGCCACAAACCTGTGGACTCTGTTTCCATCCATGACTGACATAGAAGGGCTTCCAATCTCATCAAGCTACTGAAAAGCCATTTATCTGCCTAGCCCCAATGTAATAATCATCACGTATACTTACTTCTTCCATTTGGATCTCAATGAAATTTTCTTATAGCTAGTTTTAGACTAAACAGGTACATGATGATCATTTGACAGCTTTTTTTCCTCCTAGGCTACAAGGCAAGTGCCCTGGAGTATCAGGGTGCTTGTTATGGGTTTCCCAATTATATCATCTTGCCAGACATGGAGCTTTCTGGAAGATCCTTGATAAGAAATGTCCATTTCTGTGCTTTGGTGGCTTTATTTTTTGAGACCATTTCCATAATAAGAAGTATTTCAAAGCAACATTTTAAAAGAAAAAAAGTGAATGCATCATAAACAGCATTAAATTTCCTAGAAGAGAATAATATTTCAAAAATGATAATTATCTAAAACTGCAAAAATTCAGCAATCACTAGGCAGATTTCAAGCTTTTGATGTTGAATAGATAGATAGTATCTAAATAGCTTCAGAAATAATGGAAAACTTTCAGAGCTGGCATAATGTATTTTTGTTATATCAACATTTGAAAATTCCACAAAAGATTACAATAATCAAAATAACAAATTATGAACACTTAAGCTTGAGAAATGTGAAAAGAATTATTACGTATCCACAATAATGGAAAGGAAAATAAAGTCCAACCTGTGTAGAGAACAACATTTCTTGTTCTCAGGGCTTTATATATCATCAAAATTGGGGAAAAAAATGAAGGCAAGGAAATTCCTGATCATTTTCAATAATTGCTTTAGGTTTTCCAATTTTCTTTCTATTTTTATTTTAAGCAAGCAAGCAGACTCTATTCTACTTCTCAAAATTGAAATTTTCAACCACATTTGCTCTCCAGCCATAGCAACAAATGTGTAGTTTCTTTATCAAATATGCAAATGTTTATTTTAATTTAATGTGTGTCTCCAAGTCAATTAAGGATTCCAAGAATGAACTACTTTATGATAAATTATGATGCCTGCCCATTTTATCTTTATGTAATATCAGATAAGTCATTTAAAGTCTGAAAGCCAGTCATTCTGTGGGAAGCTTAAATTACATATACTTATGGAGTGAAAATTGTTCCTATTTGGAGTATTACTAAGTGCTTTGGGATTCTGATGAAATCTGTATGGACCCATGGATACTTGATCATGTGCAACAATGACGAGAATAATATATGCACTTTTATTAACTTCCTTTCCCCTTACCTGAGCTCATGGATTTCAATTAAAGAACTCTAGTCTGTTTTTCTCCTCTATATGTAGCAAATAGAAATATAAAATAAGCAAGCAGGAAAAACAAGTGAGCTGTTAAGTTTGAAGGATGATGATGACTTCAGTTTTCTCCTGAAAAACAAGATGATTGAATGAGATGATTTTGAAATCCATTCCATCTCTGATATCTGTAATTACATACAACAATTTTGATGATGATGAAGATAATTACCCAAGAACAACCATCTTCAAACTGCACTCGCAAGCCATTGGGGTACTGAAAGGTATTTTAAAACTTATTAGAATCATTCATAGGAAAATGGATACATATTGAGGATATACTCCTAAGTGAAGGAAATAAGTCACACATGTGTAAATATTGAATAGTTTCTCTAGTGTGAACAAACTATAATAGTGCATAAGATCCTAATGAGATAATTGACAATGTGAAATAGGAAGAAAAGGGCTAAAGGTGTAGGGAAAGTGGGAAGGGTAGGGGAAAGGTAATAAGGGAAAGAAAAAAATAGGAGAAAATGAAAAAATGGAAATAAAATGTTTGTAAATGGGGAAGGGAGGGCAGAGACAAGGGGAAAAAAATGAGAACCAAGACCTGTCATGTAAAGGTACAAGATCCCAACAATGAATGTAACTGTACCGTATACCTAAAATGTACCAATAAACTCAATGAAGAATTTAAAAACAATAAAATAAAATTTAGAGCTGAGTTACATTTAGGCCTACAGACCTAGATAAAGCTTTTAGATAAATACTTGGATATAAATAAAAACATTGAACATATTTTTTAAAAGTAAAAATAAAACCTATCATAAGGGGAGTGGAGATTGTTAATCAATAAACTAGATTTAAGAGCTTTCAAACTTTAACCATAATAGGTCTTTGTGAATTTGTTTTAATATATTGACATTTGTGCTTGAATGAATTTAAAAGAATATACACAGATGTAAGACCATATAAATATATACATACATAAATATATATACAGATATTCCCTGACTTACAGTAGTCTGACTTATAGCAATTTGATTTATGATTTTTCAACTTTATCTTGATATGAAGGTGATAGATATACATTTAATAGAAACCACATTTCAAATTTTGAATTTTGATCTTTTCCTTGGAAGGCTGTATGAGAAACAAAAGAGATGGAAGATAAAGATTTAACATTATAGCTTAATATAAATGCTGCAGATTTGACTTTTGCAAATATATATAGCCATTGCAAGTAGAAGAGCCTTACTGCCAATTCCACAGTTTTGTTTTGTTTTTTTTGACATTCAGTCTCTAAAGACCTCTGCAAATGCTTAAGTGTACATATTATGTCTCCCACAGTTTGGTTTCTTCTCCAGTAGAAACATAGAAACTATGAGGAATGCAAATTAATCTCTGATGAAAGAGTTCATTTGAACAGCTCTCTGATAGCCCTTGCCCAGAATTAACTGTGGGAAGATAGTCTCATTTGGTCTCATATATACATCTGTTGGCAAACTTTGCAGTTAGGGACAGTGAAAAGAGCCTATTTTCGATTATATAATAAAGGTGGTGCCCCAAGCACATCCTGATACTCACAAGTATGAGACTGTCACACACATTTCTAGATTATATGTATTTTCTACCTTTTCTTGATACCAAATTAAAACTCAGAGGTTTCTATCCTGAAATGTACTTAAAAGAAAGTATCTCTTCAAAAGTCTGCCTAGAAAATGTATTTCTGAATTTCATGAAAATCCTGAATTTCACTGTAGTTCAAAATTAGAAGCCTAACATATATTATTCTGTTAAAGTAGTTATAGACTTTTCTTTGAAAAAGTCATTATTTCTATATTTCTTTGGATAATTCCAAAAATCTAAGAGTTAACTGTTCTCTTGAGATTCTCAGTGAAGCCCTAGAGCTAAGAAAGGTTGTTCACTGTATCTCAGTTCACTCACAAAACATTTTATTAGGTTAAGAAAATAAAAATTTCATGCTGTGCTTTGCAGAGAGCTAATAAAGGTCTGAACTTATTTTATAACTTAGTATATATTAGCAATTAGAAGCCTATTTACACCTGTAGACCCTCATTGACATTTGAGAAGTGTCTAAGCAGACAGATCCAATTGACTTCAAAATGCAAAATGGTCCCACAGTGAATTACTGAATTATAAACTTCACCTCCTCCACTATGCTGAGTTTTATGTAAACATTCCAGGCATCTCCTGAGAAGGTCTGACCTGCAGAGAACCTGCCTGTCCAATTCTGATGCCCTACAAAGCTACATACTACAAAACCCTTTGCTTGCTCTAAAAATAGTGAGCATAATTAGTCTTGCAAATCAATGTTTCCACTCATCAGGATGACAAAATAACTTGTTAAATAGCATGCTTAATTTACATATCCAAGAATCAACAAAACCTTCCTCTAATATTTATTTGATTATATTCTTTTAGGATAAAAATGCAGTTCATTGGCTGCCTGCCATTCTCCAAAATATAGGAGGTAATTAGAACCATACTGTTGTCATGTTTTTAGAGCAAAATACAACTTGCATTCAGAGAAAATATGCCACCTTATCTAGAGCTCCTTCTTCGTGGTTATTATGTTATTAATGTTTATAGATAAATAATTTTTAAAAACAGTAAATTGAAAATAGATTACACAAGTAATTTCTAGTGGTGGATTTAACAAAATGTTTGAAAATACTACATAGTCACATGTATTTATAAATACTTTACTTGTATGTATAATGGAAAAATAAATGCTCATTTTTAACACTATTAACACCACTGACATAGCCTAATTACTTTGAAATGATATGAGATAACACTAACTGAAAGAATTATACTGATACTCTAATCACACCATTATTAAAATATATTTTGGGAAACAGCACAAGAAATATATTGAACTTATTAGAAAATATGGAAAACATTAAGAAGGGGCTACATTTAGGTTTCTATTACTTCTGTACTTTCATGTACATCTTCTGATGTAGTTTATGCTTTCTTTCCATTTTCAAACAATTATTTCATTTACATCTTTCTTTCTTTTTTGGTACCGGGGATTGAACTTGGGTCCTTGTGCTTGCGAGGCAGACCACCGAACCGCTGAGCTAAAATCCCAGCCCTTCATTTACATCTTTCTAATAAATAAGGCCATATTGCTTTAATTTTTAAATGAATATTACGACGGTTATGAGTCAATTCTTTTATGGATAGTGATTTTTTCAAAATTGTCTGCATTCTGAAAGGAAAATGTTGAATGCCTTTAAAAAAATGCAGCATTTTTTTCCATAATAAGTGTTTTTAATGAACTAGAATACCTTGAATCCTTAGTACCAACTACAGCATTCTTTTCCTGTAGAACTTGATAGGTAATAATAGGAAATTAGCATCAGCAGTGTGACCTTAGAATGAAGAATGATAATCTACTGCGATAATGATCAAATATTATCACGTCATAGGTACTATTTTAAATGGGAAACTCTTGAAGACATTGGCCTGGGAAAAGATTTTATAAACAAAGCATCAGTTGCCCATGAACTAGCACAAACAATCAACAAGTGGGATGTCTTCTTATTAAAAAAGCTTCTGCACAGCAAGAGAAATGACTGATAGCGTGAAGAAATCGATAGTGGGAAAATCTTTTCACCAGCTCTAGAGTATATAAAAAGGTTTAGTATCTAGAATATACAAAAAAACTTTAAAAAATTAGACCTCCCAAATTTAAAGACCCAATCCAAAAATGGGCATCTGAAACGAACAGATATTTCTTAGATGAAGAAATAGAAACAGCAAATAAATATATGAAAAAATGTTCAACATCACTGGTCATTTGAGAGATGCTAATGAAAAAAGAAAATACTGAGATTCCACATCACCCCAGAAAGAATGGCTGCTATCATGAAATCAATAACAAATGCTGGTGGGGCTGTGCGGAAAGAGGAACCCTGTTCCTCTGCTGTTGGGAGTGTAGACTGGTGGAACCAGTGTGGAAAGCAAACAATTCATAATCTAAAACTTGGAAGCAGCCCAATTGCCCATCAACTGGAGACTGGATACAGAAAATGTGTTTTTAAACAATGGAGTATTACTCAGCCATAAAGAATGAGAACCCAGAGACATTTACAGCTAAATGGATGTGCACAGAGGCCATACTCTTAAGTAAAATTAATAGGACACAAGTGTGTAAATACCAAATAGTTTCT
>NW_022900942.1:25078885-25084452 GCF_012274545.1 Fukomys damarensis | reverse complement strand
AACTATATATAAATAAAATTAATAAAATAAATATACTATTTAAATTCGATATTCATTCTAAATATGATGTGTACTGAACAAAATTCTCACTACAGTGCCCTAAGAAAAACTAAAGGGAGTCAAAATATTTTAAAAGTAACAATTGTATAGGAATCCTATTCTAGGGTCTACAGCATCAAGATCAAATAACATGATACATATTTTTTCATATACAGTAAACATGGAATATATATGTGTAATTTCTGTATATTATAAATTAAATATCGTATTATAATTTTATAATATGTAATATAAATGCTATTCCTGTTTTACAGGCTCAAGGAAATTTAAGTAACATTTCATAAATCACATAATTAGCAATTGGAATAGAGATACTCTAGGAAATAGGGGCAAATTATTCTATTTAAATAGGTATATGTATAGATTTGCATTATATAATTGTGATATAGGGTGTATGATCTAAGGATGACATAGGACCTCAAAATAATCCAAGTAATATTAAGAGAATTGCTGTAATTCCCAACCTGATAGATATCTGAAACATCGAATTTGTGTTTTCTAAAATCAAAGAATTATAGGAAAAAACGGAGGTTAAGAGTAGGAGGAATTTATTGAGAGAAAGATAGCTTCTGTGTAAGAGAGATAGGAGGGGTAGAAGAAAGTGGGTTGCCTGCCACCCCTCACTTTTCAAAGCTGTTTTACTGAGCAAAGCCATGAGGTGAGGAGGGTTCAAGGTAGGACAAAACTATAGTTGACTAATAAGATTACAATATAGACACTTACATAATATTGATCCAATGAGAAATCACGAGGTGGGACAAACTATGATCAACCAATACGATCATAGCAAGAGTAGGTACTTAGATAATATTGAATAAATGAGGATCAAATGGGAAAGCAAATCATGTAGCAAGTGTACAAGGATGAAAAAGAATTTCTGGGGAGAAGTGGGCTAGGTGATTGAATCCAAGGAGATTGAGGCCTACTTAGAATATCAATTGCTGCCATTTATCTCTCACGGAAGTATGTGAGAGCAGTATTTTCTTTTTCTTGAAGCCTGGCCTTCATGAATGAGCCTCAGGCCACAATTGTCTTTGTGCTGAGGGCCCAGCTCTGCCTAACTGCCTCATAATATTTTCTAATATAGCTGTCTACAATAGTTCTATATTAAGTTTGATAAGAAATTTCAAATGAATTACAAATTTATTAATCTATGTAGTATCCTTGTATTATGGCAGCCCTTATATTGCCAATATTTAATTTATTTTATCAACAATTATAAAATACCTTCTACATGCCAAGGAAACAGCAATTTAAATCCTCATATAGTTCCCAGGAGCTCACAATTTAGACAGGGAGTCAGATACATAAAGAATATGTACACAGTTTAGGAATGAGTAAAAAACTTCTATTTACAATCTCATTCAGTCCTGAAACAAAGAAGATAAATAGAAGAGGTATTATTATCACATTAATTTCAATGAGAAAGAATACATAATTTTCTTATTACCATGAATTTTGCAAATTATAGAGCAGGACTATGTGGCCATAGGTTATAAAAAGCAAAAAGTTAATTGAAAAAACATTTGAATTTGGTCTAAAAATCAGAGTAAACTATATAAATTTTTAGTTAAAAATGGAATAGTTAAAATAGTAAATTCTGTGGAAATAATAATCTCTAACATAGCCTCTCCCAAGTCTTCACTAAAGAAACAAGAAAAGGAAAAAACTGAACATTAATTTGAGAATGGCAATTAGCTCTGGTTTGTTTTGTTCCTTACTATTTCATGTCATCACAAAAATAAGCAATGAAATAGGAGTAAACATTTCTGCTAGTCAAAGCTTATGAAATTACTAGCTCACAAGTCTAATACAGCCTTGAGATATATCATAGTTTAAGGTCAGATAATCTGGTTCTACCATTTACAAATAAAATTAGAACAGGTACACAGTCACCCTTCTTTCTTTTACAAAATCCTTGCTTAATTACAGCAACAACAAGAGGAGACAAGTAGGTACATGGAGAGTTTATACTCCCTGATTGTAGCACATTAAAAGAAAAGATTGCTTCTTAATCTAAAATAAGTAATGATGTGAAAAATACCTGGGTGTTCAGATTAGGATGCTGAAAGCTTCAAGAAAACAGTGCTTCCAAAGCTTCAAGGAAAGAAAAAGTGAAATCTGTAAAATTACAACTTTTTATGGAGTCCCCGAGACAGCTAAAGTCACAAGTCACAGTAAATAGAATTTCAGAGAGAAGCATTTCTCTCCAATAACAGGTACGTACACAGGGATTAGATATTTTGCCATCAGACAGAGAACAGATGACACAAATCCCACACAAACAAAGAAGAAAGTGGCTAAAATGGTAACCATTACGAAGGAAGAGATGTGGGATAACAGGTCAGGTTAGAGTAGCTAGAACATAATTTAAGGAGCAAAATAAAAGATGGATGATGGAAAACAGGAAGGTAGACTGTGGAGATGCAAGGGAATCTAGGGATGGAGTAGAAAGGAGGGGGAAAGGGAAAGTGAAGGAAAAATGATTAAGATGAAATATGTATATGTGTCAATTTGGTAAGAGGAATTAATTAATATTCATTGCAAATATATACTAATAAATAAACTAAAAGAATAACTAGACCCTCCAGACCCAAGGGATGTTTATATTCACTCACAGCATCTTTGCACAGGACTCATGAGAAAGAACAAGCTACAGAAAGAGACCAGAGACGCCTCCTCCAATGGCTCAGCTATGGAGGAGGCTCAGCAACTGCTCCTGGGGCACAGATGTAAAGCCCTACTGGATTGCCTTGATTTTCTATGAATCAAAAGTCTTAAAGTACGAGGGGGTGAAGGGAGGGCAGGGGTAAGGGGAAAAAATGAGAATCAAGACTTGTCATGTAGAGGTACAAGATCCCAACAATGAATGTTACTGTACCGTATCCCTAAAATGTACCAATACACTCAATTAAAGCTGAAAAAAAAAGTCCTAAAGCTCTGAGGTGTTGGTAGCAATCCACTCAACTCCCAGAGACCATTAAAAAGTAATTCTAGGGAAGGGAAAATAAAAAGAAGCAAAACTTCTCTTTGGGAGAGAATAACTTCTCACACCATGACTTTCAGGACAGAAGCAGAGATCACTTGAGTTTGGAAAAGAAGTAAAGGCAATAGCCTTCCACACCATGAGAGGACTATAATAGGCTCAGAATTCTGCATCAGTACCAAACAGGTAATAGTTACCTGGGAAGAGGCATAGGAAACACTGGACAAGGCAAAGCATACATGCAAGTCTAAAGAATACTAAGAAAGCCCACACTTGAGGGCCAAGTGCACAGTGTATAGCTAGTGTGGAGGCTCCCAGGGCAAGGACAGTCCTATCTGCCTCTGCCTCTACCGCCAACCTACCTCAGAAGAAAATGCAAGCATCCTACTCCTTGGGAAGGAAGCAGAGCCTGGAGAGAAGTCACTCTGCAGCACAGGTGGACAAGTCCTGATGAAGGCTGGATGGAGCAGCAAAGCTGAGAAACCCCACCCAGTGCAACACAGGGAAGAGCAGCTGGCTAGTGGAACCTTGTGAGCGTAGCAGCAGTAATAAAGCACAAACCCATATTAACTCCTGATTCTACTGAGTTGCATCTCTAGCTGGCTGATTTAAACATCTATTATCTATATATATATATTTTCAGTAGTTGACTATGATAAACCAGTGTTTTTCTTTCATTCTCCTTAGAATTTCCTGAGAGTCTTGATTTTATGGATCAGTTTTTGGAAACATTTTTTGCACTTATTTTCTCTCGTTGTCTTCTGAGAATCCAGTTAGAAGAACATAATTTGAAAAGTATTGCACAACAGACATTACTCTTTTGAGTGTCTTTTAACTTTTAAAAATTTTCTGTATGACTGGATTGACCAATCTACACATACAGTGATTCTAAACAGTCTCTTTTTAGTCCCCACAAATTATTTCTTCAAATTTGATATTACATTTGCATTTATATTTGGTTCTTTTTTAAAAAAGTTGACACATCTCTGCTAGAATGACTAACCTCTTTTCTTCAAGGGATCTTTTGTCATTTTTTACAATCAATGTTGTTGAAAATCATTGTTTTAGTTTCATTACTTGAGTAATGCTGGGTCTGCTTCTATAGACTATTCTGTCTTGTCTGTATGCCAAATTTCTAATTTCTGTGTGTAGCCTTACTAGTTTGTGATTATATGCTAGTTTTCATACAAAAATATAAATATTAAATGCTATTTACCATTCTTCTTTTGAGTAGTGCAGATCAATGAAAGAATCTGAAGTTTATCTGGGTCTGAGTTTTGTTTTAGTTTTACTATTTAGTGTATTTATTATTTAGTTCTATTGTTTAGTTTTAGTTTGATTCAGTTCACTGCTAGCTTCAGATATTTTGAAAGTCTAGTCCATACTTTCTTATCGTGTTTGCTAGCTTTCTATTGCTGTGATAAAATATCTGATAAAATCAATTTAAAAGGTGAAAAATTTATTTTATCCCACAGTTTCTGCTCATAGTTGCTTGGGCCTATGCTTGGGCCTGTGGGGAGGCAGAACACCATGGTGAAAAGAGGGTGATATGAGCCAAGCTGCTAACCTCATGGCGGCTGGAAAGCTGAGACTGAGAGGAAAGGAACAGTGTCCCATTCCTCCCTCAAGGGCACACCTCCAATGACCTAATTTCCTTTAATAGGCCACACCTCTTAAAGGTGCCAGAGAGATTGGATCTGCAAAGAATAGCTATCCTTCTGTAAATTGTTAGTTTGTGGCTATAATAATCAAGTTTACTGATGCCTGAGAATCTATCCTTTGATGCTTTTACACCTAAGCCCTTATTCCTGAGTACACAAAAAAGGTGTTTGGGACTTTCATAAGCTACAGCATGAGCCCAAACCTAAACCCTTGCCCAAATGTAACTTGTCTTCATTATGATACTAAAAGTACCTCCCTAGGAGGAGACTTAAAATGTTAATGAAGCACGCACATACAAAGCAGCATAATGAGCTACTGTGCATGTCTCATGCTTACCCATCCCCAGCATCATTGCTTCCTAACTTTTCCGCACAGCCCCCCTCATGTGCTCTAGCATAAGAGCATAACTTTTATGCTGTATTTAATAACTCGACTTATTCTTCTAGCAGAGATCACAAGGAATAGAAGTTTGTAGCACCAGCAGCTTCCAGTGGCACCCTTATCTGCAGACCGAGCCTTTAACACATAGTCCTTTGAGGAACATTTAAGATCCAAATCAGCTGTGTGTGGTGGTGCATGCCTGTAATCTTAATACTCTGGGAAGCTGAGTCAGAAGGATCTCACGTTTGAGTCCAGCCTGGTCAACTTACTGACTCATTAAGATCCTTTCTTAAAAAAACAAAACAAAACAAAACAAAAAAACATAAAAAGGGCTAGGAATGTAGCTCAGTGTGAAGGCCCTGGGTTCAATCCCTGGAACCTAGGGGTGGGGGTTGAGGTTGATAGCAAGATATGGTCTCTAAGAGATGGTGGGATATAGAAACCTTCCTGTGCTTGTGCTAAGCTATTTATTTTGCAT
>NW_022900942.1:25066144-25078385 GCF_012274545.1 Fukomys damarensis | reverse complement strand
TTTTTTTTTTTTTTTTTTTTTAGTGGTGCTGGGGATCAAACTCAGGTGCTTGCGCTTGCGAGGCAGGCCACCGAACTGCTGAGCTAAACCCCTGGACCTTACTTTTCCTACTTTTAAAAGAGTATTTGAAATTATTAATTTGAAATTTTTATTCTCTCATGAGTCAATGCCCAAAAATAATGACAAATATAAATTTAAACAGTATGACATCATTTACATGTATGACTTTAAAATTTTGCTCTGGGTTTGGCCAGTTGTGGCAAAAATAACACTTATCCATAACCATTACACATTTACAAAACCTGTCTCACTGAAAACTGAGGAAAATACCCTAATGCCAAAAATTATCTCTTTCTGACCTAATAATTTCAAGTAGAACTTTTTTCCTAAGGAAATAATTAAACAGGTGTCCATAGATATATGTAAATAGCATTTATTAAGTATTGTTCATAAAATTATAAAACTGGAAGCAACCTCAATATCTTTGAAAAAAAGAGACGAGATATTGGTTTCATAAATTTTGGTACAGATTTTCAAGAGAATATCATACAATAAAGAAAAGCTGAAATTCTATCCCTTCTCTCTCTCTCTCATTTTGTCTCTAGTACTGAACCCTCGTCTTTGCACTAGCTAGGTAAGCAAGTATTCTTCCACTGATCTATTTTCCCAGCCCAATTTCTTTTTTTTTCTCTTTATTGAGTTTATCGGTACATTTTAGGTATATAGTACAGTTACATTCTTTATTGGGATCTTGTACCTTTACATGACAGGTCTTGGTTCTCATTTTTTCCCCTTGTCCCTGCCCTACCTTTACTCCCTCCTACTCTTCCCATTTACAGACACTTTCTCCATTTTTTTCATTTTCTCATATTTTTTTCTTTTCCCTTATTCCCTTTCCCCTACCCTTACCCACTTTTCCTACACCTTTGGCCCTTTTCTTCCTATTTCACATTGTTAATTATCTTATTAGGATCTTGTGTACTATTATAGTTTTTCACACCAGAGAAACTATTCAGTATTTATACATGTGTGAGTTATTTATTTCACTTAGGAGTATATCCTCAAAATGTATCCATTTTCCTATCAATGAACCTAATTTCTCATTCTTTATGGCTGAGTAGTATTCCATTTTATAGAAAAACCACATCTTCTTTATCCAGTTTCCAACTGATGGGCAAATGGGCTGTTTCCAAGTTTTAGCTATCACAAACTGTAATGATTGTATATATCTTGTTATTTTTCAGAAAATTGTTACTTTTATATATGATCACACAGTAAAAAAGTAGTATATGCACTCTGGCAAGGAGTCCTTTTGTTCCTTCATACTTCTACTGCTTGTGCTTTTGCTTTAGTTTCAATAGTTTGTTTCTACAACACTTTTATAATCTGTAAGTAATTCCTAGTCAGTTCCATTCAAGTAATCTTACTTTTGAAATTTTTAATAGATCCTTCTTTGAGAGATAAAAAGGCTGTTGAACATCAATGCATTTATAGTAGAAACATAGCAAGAATGTGGTAGTGTCTGTACATGTTTAAGGCTGAATAAAAAAATCCCCCAAAACCAAAAACTCTATTTTTTTTTTTTTTGAGACAGGGTCTCCCTATGTAGTTGAGACTGACCTGGAACACACTAGGTAGTCCAGGCTGATCTCGAACTCACAGCAATACTCCTGCCTCAGCCTCCTAAGGGCTGGATTACAGGTGTGCCAAAAACTCTATTTTTAAGCCTAATATACAACTTAGTTTTATTTTACTTATTATAATTACCAATATTATTATTAATTATACAGCGAGATTATTTGATACACATGTACAAAGTGCAATGAACAAATCATGAATATTAATATTTCCATCTCCTTATTAGCTCCTGTTTGCACCCTTAGGATTCCTGTCCTCATAAGAAGTTTATTATGATTATTGTGAAGTACAATCACCTCACTATGCTGTAGAACACTGGTACTTGTTAATTTGCTCTAACTGTAGATGGTTAAAAAAAAAAGAGTAAGTCAATCTAAATGTAGATAGTAACTACTAGAGGTTAAGAAAGGAATTGGCTTGGTATTGGCTACCATTTTCTTACTAAACGGAGATGCTTAATTTACTCTCTATACCTATCATTATATGCAGTTGCTATGTCACATTCCCTCTCCATTGCCCTGATTAAGAATCGACATACTTTTGTGGCTATGTCAAAGGCCTACTTCCTCTAAACTGACTTCAGAATTTCCCCTTATTAACCTGCACGATTGAGTGGTAGATGCTGTACAGTGAAATTGGCAAAGTCTAGAATTCATATCACCAGAAACATGATTTCTAAACCAATCAGTTTTATTACCCTTGTTTCACATGACAAAACATAATCAAAAGTAAGGAATGACTCAGCTGGTATTGGTGTTTAAGTGAATAAAATTGCAAATATAATTTTAAAATTTAACAGATATAATATATATAGTATATATTTAATATAGATTTTATATAATCTAGAACCCAAATAAATATGATTTAAAGATTTTAAAGGTTGAAATAAACAAAGAAAACTAAAAAACTTGAAAAGTAATAGAAGAAAATATAGACATCAAAATATTCTCAAAAGGAGCTATTTGAAGCATAAAGAAAAACTTTATTTCAAGCAATGTATTTCAATAAATTATATAAGTATTTATTTTTATGAGTACATTTTAGATATACAGTAGTTACATTTATCATTGGGATCTTGTACCTTTATATGACATAATTTCAATAAATATATATTTAAAAACCTATTGGAGAGAAACGTACCATAACCAAAGAGAAGCAGTTAATACTATGCATCTATTCAGAAAAATTACATAATCCTCAACAGTTTTACTAAGAAATTGTACCAATCTGTACTTCCAGTGTGAGAGTAAAAATTTCTTTATAACCTCACCAACACTTAGCATTGCATATATTTTTCCATAATTATCTATTCTTATAAGAGTTTTGTGATTTTTAATTTACTTTTTTGAGATGATTGATAGGCTGCCGTCATTAAAAAATACATAGAATTGGAGTGGCTTAAAAAACAGAAATTTATTTTCTTACAATGTTGAAAGCTAGAAGTCCCAGATCAAGGTGTTGGCAGGTATGGTTTTTCTGGGCCTCCTGGAGGCCCCCAGAAAAAAAGGTCTTAGTCTAGATTAATCCTTTAATGTACAGTATTTTAAAAGTTTAAAATATAGAAATTCAACAATGTACTTATATTTTACAACTGCTCTGAGCAATTTTAGGAAAATATCGAAAATAGAATATAACTTATTTTTCTAACACAAATAATATTTATGTTTTAATTTAAATATTCTCCTGAAAGATACTATTATTTATTTCTGAACTTTGAACATGGACAGTATTATATCTTCCAGAAATCATGTGTGAAATATGCACTATGTTTGGAGTATTGTCAGCAGGGCAGCTCACTTGATCCTTACTGACCAGAGAATGTTTACTGGGACTTGATCATTTAAACATGGCTGACCATCCCCAGGGTTGACCTGACCACATCTGAAACCATGTGGCCAAAGTTCTAATCCTAAGTGAGACTGTTAGCATCTAATATCCAATATTCTAAGCCCCCCAGGCAGAGGTCTTAGGCTAGGTTAATCGTTTAATGTATAGTATTTAACCAACTACTTTACAACAGGTTTGTAACTATAGACACACAATTATTTTTCTTTCTTTCTCTCTCCCTTTCTTTCTCTCAGCTTTCCCCTTTCTTTCTTTCTTTCTTTTTTTTCTTTTCCTCCCCCCACCTCTTTATTTCTTTCTTTCTTTTTGTGGTACCAGAGATCTAAATCAGGACCTTGCCCTTGCAAGGCAGGAGTAGTGCCACTGAGCTAAATTCCCAGCTGTAGTTTTCCATCTTCCTAATCATGCTGATTCAGCAATCTATGATAAACCAAGAAGAAAAAGAAATACAAAAAGACAACACAAAATGAAACAAGAAAAGAAACTTTCATTATGAAAACATAGGATGTTGACATGTGAATTCCTGATTTTGAGAACAATTTATTACGTAATTCCCTTTTTATTTTTCTGCAATAGTTTCAAGCTTCCAATTAATAAAATTTAAAAAATATATTCATAATTAACTTTTAAGCAGAATTTTGTAGTACAAAGAATAAGAAGTGATGCTTGGAATTTAGACATAAGTTTCTTCTCTGAAGAGTCACGTAAAAATATTAACAGTGTTTACTGCTTTTCACATTTTCATTGAAAGCATTACCATGAAAATTAGATGAGTGCATTTTAAATACCTACAAATAATAGAAAAATAATGAAATATTTTATATTTGTGTCATTATCACTGATATTTCCTAATTCAGTTGTGCTAAAATTATTGGCAATTATTCTGGTATTTAGTATCTCATTTGTCAGTCATGAAGCACGTTTTCTCAACTGCAGATGCTAACAAGATGCACTTTCCTATTACTGCATTTTATTTTGTATACTATAATCTGTGAAAAATATTGAAATGAGAAAGATGTAGATAAAAGACTACATCGCAGATCAAGGGATAGTGTTAAGATATTTGGAAACATTTCTAGGTTTGTTTTCTTCAAATATACTGACCTACTTATCCGTGTAAATGTAAAAGGTCTCTTTTGGATACAGTATCAGTCACAACTCAGAAACAAATTTCAATGTATGATTTGGCTAAGAATCGTCAAATCATTCTTTGTCTCCTAAGAGTAGCTATTTTGTCATTTAATGAAAATATATGCTTATTAGAAATTACTTCCTACAGTAAAGAGCAAACAAGGACAAGAGCTGAAAAGATTCAGAAAACAAGCAGAAAACCAATCAAGGACAAAATTTGAATTTGGATCAGTTTGGTTCTGGAAAAGAATTTGTGTGGAAATCGGCATAGCGAATTCTGAACAAGAACATCAATAATACTCAATCCACCCATAACTCCTTGGGTTATATTCCTGAAGAATCACGGACAGTAAGCTGTAGTGACTCCTGTGTGTCTTCATTTACAGGTGAGCGATTCAAATAGCTAAGCTCTGGGAACAGCCTAGATGCCTATCAACATATGAACTGGCAAAGAAAATATGGTATATAGACATAATGGCACATTTATTTGGGGGGAAAAAAGAGAGGAAATGATGTCATTTGCAGGAAAATTGGATGTAATGGGAGATGTTAAATTAAAAGTAAACCAGGCTCAGAAAGTTAAATATCACATTTTCTATTGTATGAAAATAGCTAACAAATAAATAAAATACAGAAGAGAAGCCAAGAAACTAGAAGGCAGACTCTGGGAGATGGAGAAGGTTAGGGGAAAGGAGGAGGAAATAGAGCAGTAATAAGATTTATAACTATACAGTTATATCGAATGTGTGTCCCAAATTCCCAGAATACACCCCACTATTCTCTATTACTAGCACATACTGAAAAAATAAAATTAAGAATATAGAGTTCTGGTAATAGTATACAGAACTGAAGATAGATTGGAAAGATTAATCTGAGAATGCTTGGAAGATATACTATCTGGGTTAGTCAGAAACCAATGTGCATGTTCATTTGAGCTAGGTTTTGACATGATTCAATCCACTTTTATTATTTGTATTGTAAATACTGCACACTTAGCCTCGTCTTGTAAGAGGAGACTTACTTAACCCTCTTCAACTGCAACACTATGAACAGAGAACAGATACTTAAATGTATCTACACTGAAGTAAGATTTTGTTTTGGCTGACTAATCTGCAGAAATGATATTTTGGAAAATAAATTCCATTATCCAAACATCACAAAAATTTAAAATTGTTTAATTTATGTAACAGAAACAGATACAGCAATCAATGCAAGATTTGGTTGCATAAAAATCTTGTATATGAGGTCAGGGAGGCTAGCTCTATAGTATTGAAAAGTACAAAATTTATTACTCATTATTATAGTAACATTAATTCCAGTTCTTTTAAAAAAGAAGTAACAATGCATTTTATTTACCAAAATATGGATTTGTGCATATTCTTTGTATAAAATGAGGACCTAGCATTTATAAGGAGTTTTACTCTTTCATAATTCTCTTTGTCATGATAATTGCTGCCATTGATTTAGATTTGCAGTTGTCATATTTCTGTCTGCAGAGGGTGGTGATCTTAGTAACATAAAGAGTCAATTACACCTCTACTGGTACTAGTTTGAGATCAGTAATTCTAATACTAACAAGTGTTGAAATGATTACCTGAATATGAGCAAATATAAAACATCATTAAAACTTCATTAACCTGATTATATCCTTCAGAAAGTATCATTTGCCTTAGTGTTTACTTTTGATGAATAAGTCCTTCACAAAGCTAAGTGTATAAACTGAATACTTAAGAGAATATTATCGTTACAAGTTCTTAGACACTCCAATTTATAAAAGTGGTACACTTAAAAATAGTTAATCCACAATATTTTTTATTTTAGAAATTTAAACATTTTTTAAAAATTTAATTCTAAATAAGCCCAAACTTCTCTCATGTTAAATTGCCATCTGTATTCCTTTGAACATTGTTTTATTTAAATCCTCCTTCCCTTTGAGTCTCCCAATTACATGGACATTAGGCCATTTGAAGTCTTATATTTCTTTCATTCATACTCTTGATACAGCCACCAGCAATTTTCTGTATTTTTTAAACTGTGGGTGATTTCTCTACTCTCTCTGACGTTGCCCCCACCCTGGGGCTGGTGCATGGAAAGTTAGCAAGTCTTAGTAATTACAGGCCTCATCTTATCTGTTTCCCTTCTCTCTCTGATCATTGACCTTTGCTGCCCGAGTTTACTGCCTTGAATACCACTATGTCACTGTTTTGGGTTGTTTCTTAGTTGTTTCACATGGGCTGGAATAATAAATAGATTTCCTGTTACTTCATGTTACAAGAAGAATTTCTCCTCTCAGTGTTTAACTTCAGGTCTTCAAGAAGATGTGACAGTGAATCTCTCGGTAATTTTAATATTCATTTTACTGATAATAAATGATGCTCAACACATTTATCACTATATTTTTCTTTGTGAAATGTCTGTATGTGTTCTAAATTATTTTTAATGGTAGCTTTTGGACTAGAGAGTTTATCTATATTACAGTAGATTTAGAATTCCTTTTTCTTCTCCAAAATGGTAAGAAACTTTGCAACAAAATCATTTTATTTATTCCCTCATTGTTAATCCCACTGCCGCATATTTTCCACCTTAGTGTGTTATACACTTCTGTACGGAGTGGTATACTTATGACATAAAAATATACTTGCCTTTTAAGAAATCTAAGAGAGAAACATCAGTGTATTTACTCAGATAATCAATTTCAACATTTTTAATTCCTTTTTGAAAATGTAAATTTATTATTTTTTCTTTGGTAGCAGGGATCGAACTCAGGTCCTTGAACTTGTGAGGCAGGTGCTGGAACCACTGAGATAAATCCCTGGCCATTGAAAATGTAAATTTATATGATGAATCATCTCCTTTCAGTATGGAATCATTTTATTTTTTATAATGTAATTCTCTGATAAAATCTCTAAACTTTTAATTCTTTAAGAAGTCTTTGATTTATCCTCATTTTTTTTCTTTTTATTGAGTTTATTGGTACAATCTAGGTATACAGTACAGTTACATTCCTTACTGGGATCCTGTACCTTTACATGATAGGTCTTGATTCTCATTTTTTCCCCTTGTCCCTGCCCTCCCTTCACCCCCTCCTCCCCCTCCCCATTTACAAACACTTTATTTCCATTTTTTCAAGTTCTCATATTTTTTCCTCTCCCTTATTACCTTTCCCCCACCCTTCCCACTTTCCCTACACCTTTAGCCCTTTACTTCCTATTTCACATTATTAATTATCTCATTAGGATCCTGTGCACTATTATAGTTTTTCACACCAGAGAAACTATTCGGTATTTCAGTGAAAGAAATCTCTGTATGAACCTTAAAAATAGGGAATCATAAAGTAAAACTAAAAAGGAAAGTAAAAGAGAAAAGGCAATGATGTAAGATTAAAATAATCCTTAATTCTGAAGATGAAAATGGTCCCTTAACATATTTAAATTGCTTCTTGCTCTTGTAGTCTTATCTTATTCTTTTTTTTCATTATTTAGAGAATACTTTATTAGTTTTTGTAATCAAACCCACATAGATATGACCTTACATATTTAATACAGTGCATTACCCCTGTACAAATGGAAAAAAAATAAAAATAAAAAAATTAACATTTCTAGACCAATATGGCTGACCATTTCTGTACAATGCCAACTCAACACAGTAAATTGGGATAACGTTTTCCAAAGTTGAGAGCACTGTTAAAGTTTCCAAAAACCAAGTTTTATATATATATATAAGCAGTATGTTATGCATCAGTAACAGCAACAGCTTTTCCAGGTTCAGGTCATCTGAACAAAATTATAGACATTCAGCACATATCATTAAAAAAACAAAAACAAAAAAACAAAGAAAAGAATAATATCCAGAAAACAGCACAGTTCTGTTGTCCTCAATTTTGAAAGGTGTTTTCATTAAATATATTATTGTGCTTGGATACATTTTCCTCTAGCATTGATTTCTAAAGGGAAAGAGAAGTAAAAAGCATGTGGGCTGGGGATTTAGCTTAGTGGTTCTGCTGCCTTCCTCACAAGTGCAAGGTCCTGAGTATGATCCCTGATACAAAAACAAAACAAAACAAAAACAAAAACATGAAAGAGAAATGCAGCACATATGAAACAAATAGTAAGATGGCATATGTAACCCAATCATTTCAATAATCAAATGAAATATCTGAACACCTCAATTTAAAAACTGGAAAATGAGATTGGATTAAAAATGAGATCTAACTATGATCTGACTTCAAAAAACTCATTTTTAATATAAAGATGTTAATAGGTTAATGATAAAATGGTAGGCAAAGCTATCATGTTAATATTAATCAAAAGGAACCTAACATAGTGCATGACAATTGACAAAAATTTTAGGCAAGAATTTTTAAAAGAAATAGGGAAGATCACTTCATAACGAGAAAGGGAATACATCTATCAAGTGACCATAACAAAGGAAAACATTTAACACTTAATAACAGAGCTACAAAACGCAAGCAGCATTTGAAAGAGATTCAAATACTGCTATTTCAAGTCTTGATGAACAATTAGACAAGAAAAAAAAAACAGTGTACAAAGAATTTGAACAGCAGTGGAGACCAACATGCCCTAAATGACAGTTATGGAACACTGCCCAATGACAGCAGAATGCACATTCTTTTCAAGTGCACATGAAATGTTTACAAAGATTGGCCATATGCTAGGTTTAAAACAAGTCTCAATGAACTTAAATTGACTCAAAGTCTGTTCTCTGTTCAAAAGGAATTAAGATAGAAATCAATTATATAAAGATATGTAGAAAACAACTGACGAGTTGGCAGCTACCTAGCATGCTTCATATTAAACCATGCTTCAAAGAAGTCAAAGGAGATATTGGAAGCTTTTAGGTTGAAAGAAAATGAAAACACCAGATATCAAAATTTATAGCATGCCACTATTCAGAGAGAAATGCAAAGCACAAAATTTGTATAGTCAAAAGAAAATTATTTTACACAAATGACCTCCACTTGTATCTTTAATATGGAAGAAATGCATAATAGTGCAATATAAAGTAAATAGAGTAAAGGATGACTTTAAAACTTTAAATACAAATCAATAAACAGAAAACAAATAACAACAAGAACAGAACTGCCAAAATATATATGAGAGAAGCTGGTTCATTGAAAATATTTTAACTGAAAAACTTCCCCTTGGGTTAATCAGGAAAACACCAATCAGCAATGTTGTTATCAAAAGCAGTGACATCACTAGAAATTCTCCAGATATGAGGACAATAAAGGCATATTAAGAACATGTATGTGTCAAATTAGACAAAAAGGACAAATTCCTTGAAATGCAGAAAATTCCAAAGGTCACTTAGGAATATTGAGAGCACATACAAGGTGGTAAAATAAGGTTGTAAAAAATTCTATTCATCCATGAAATAAATTAGATAATTAAGGGAAACTGCTAAAGTAAACATTTTAAAACCACAGAAATTAAGAGAAGCCTACTATATTTTAAGAAAATTTACTGAAATAGTTGAATAATTTATAAGCCTGATTTATACACAATAAAAACCTATTATACACTATTTTGCTACATGCTTATTAATATGAGTATTAGTTAGTATTTCAATGAAATTTAATCCAGAATATCATTTATAGCCAAGTGTTGCAGGATAGATGCTGAACTAAGCATTAGGATTAAGAGGGATGAATAAATAACAACTAAATGTGTATATTTTCTATTAGACTACAACAATATATTTTGTGATCAGAATATGACATTAAAATAAAAATAAAACCTGAAATACTAGGTAAAGATATAATTTGTCTGTAATTCCAGACTCCAGTGCAAAGAAAGGCTGACTCAAAGGTTATGAAAAAATAAATATTTGGCTTTTACATTGAGAGCTATAAAATATACTGATGGCTCCAAAACAAAGATCCTTAAGGAAGGAAAAACAAATCTAAACCTGAGAGAATAGCATCAACAATTTTTTAAAGTCTTTTTTTATAATTATTTCTATTTATGAAATTAGTGAGATTAAAGTGTATTCCCATGTATTAAAAGTAAGCATGGAGTATATATATACCCAGTAGCGAGATTATGGGGTTGTGTGATAATTCTAATCTTTGTTTTCTAACATCATAGAAGTGGAGAGTAGAAAAGGGGAGTTATACAGGGAGAAAGACAGGCTGGGTAATGAATAGGTTACTCTTCAATAGGATTGATAAATTCTAATATTCTATGACACAACAGGATGAATATAGTTAACAAAAAGCCATATGTATTATATATCACAAAATAGAAAAGAATATTCTCAACAAAGAAGTGATGAAAGTTAGATGATGGATATACTAATTACCATGAATTGATCCCTATCCAATATATGTGTGAACCTCAACCTCAAAAATATGTACAAATATTACATGCTAAACAATTAAAAATAAACAAAATAAATATTGAACAATAATTTCCATATGCTAAAATATCGAGAGGGCTATTGAGAAATAGATTGGAGGAACAAACCACACATTGTTTTGCCAGGCATTTACCATCTTTATCAACAAGCAAGCAGATTATAATAGGATAGGGTAGCAACTGTTATTCATAGGAATATACAGGTGCTTCCATGACACATGACAACAATCTCATCCGGCATGAACTTGGAGGGAGGTCCTTATATTACTGCACTGAGGGGATGGACTAAAAAGGAGAGACCTGCAACATTAGTGGGATTTGGATGGGTGTCTGCTTGAGAGTTGTGAATATAGGAGAGAAGAAGGTGTGAAGAATTGGAGGGGGTTCCAGTGTGGTAAAGCATATCCAGAGTACAATTCGGCTGGAGCTATGGCAATGATATGTACCTGGCCCCTGAGGATCGCTTCAAATAATATGGAAAACTATTAGTAACATGGAAAGGTGTGTTCCCAAAGACAATAATGAGGACTTTCTTAGGATTCTCATGCAGGTTGTAAGGTCCTGAATGGATTCAATGAATGAGACTAAAGGCAAAGGGGCCATTTATTAATCTGCTGATGTCCTGGCATAGAAAACTGACATTTTTCAAGGGATAAAAAGGATAGTGAAAAATTCCAGAGAAAGTGAAGTATGATTAAACTAGACATAATAACTTCTTTATATCGAGGATGGGTGAGGAAGAGAAGTTCAAAACTATTCAGTTTCTGTCTTGAGTGACATTTTAGATGAAAACAAATCTTTAAGAAGTGTTTGATGCATACTTTTTCACTTTTGCTGCAGGATATTTAACCACTGAGAAGGAAGAGATAAAGATAGATATCTTCAAGGCAAGTCGAGATTAACATGGCTTATATTTTTCCTTAGCACAACTAAAAAAATACAGGAATCAAGCCATTAATTATAATTAAACATACCACATGATTTAGAATAAAGTGCTGGGGAAGAGTTAGGTCAGAAAATAGATAATGATGTTATCGTGAATATAGTTAATGACAGCCCTTGTTAGACTCTTGCCCAAGAGAACTTATCTACCAGGGAACCTGGCCTTCTAGTTGACGATTGATCACAGCAAAGGAAGACTGAGTGGAACATTTGACACTTTCTCAGTAACTCCCAACTGAATTCATGTCTGTGTCATATATTTGTTACTCTAATTCAGATTTTTTTTTTTTTTTTTTTTTTTTTTTTTT
>NW_022900942.1:25058852-25066098 GCF_012274545.1 Fukomys damarensis | reverse complement strand
TTTTTTTTTTTTTTTTTTTTTTTATATACTGGGGATCGAACTTGGGTGGTTGCCCTTGCAGGGCTGGCAATGGTACCACTGAGCTAAATCCCCAGCCCCTAATTCAGATTATTTTGATTTTGCAGCTTGCATCCAAACAATCATCTTTCAATTTGGGGAAGTCTAGGTCGTTTTCTATTTTACTGAAAGAAAAGACAGGTCACATAATAGTTGAGATAATGCAATCCTGCCAAAATACACACAGAAAATGCAGTTATATACAAATGAAGGGCGTGTGGCAGCCTGTCCAAGAGTTTGCCAGAGGAAATCCATTCAACCTGATTTCTTTTTTACACTACCAAGTAAACAGTGGCAAGGTGTATTGACAACAAATGCATGAGAAAGAATGAATAATTTGAAAATTTGGGGTGAAGAGACTAAAACTGGGAGTTAATCTCAGTCATAAATTTGTAGCACCTCTGGGACAGTCAAGTAGTCCTCCCTTTGTGTATGTACAGCTATGTACATGTATGTATAAGGAATTGTCTCTCTGGGAGGCACAGGCATTTATAATGTAATTAAATTAATGTGAGTAGTCCTTTCCACTAATGAGCAGAGCGTGTGCTTTATGAAAATTGAGGTGAATGGGTTACGATGATCACCTATATGATTTCTGGTAGTCACTAAAATATTTTAGACATTTTAAGCCAGCTTCAGATCTATAAAATCAAACCAACTGAAAAAAATAAGGCAATGTATTTAAAAATTTTCTGATTATCTAATTTTTATAAAACAGAAAGTTAGATTAATTCTAGGAAAATTAGGGAAACTTCATTTATTCAATTTATAGAAATCTTTGCTTTGAATCATCTTATTTTATACTGTCAGATATAACTAAATCATAATAAATTATAGCTAAGTGTAAATGAATATTTTCTGAAGTGATAGGAAAAAATAGATCCTTACCTGAAAAAAATCTGATTTAGGGCATTCATTTTCACCTAATAATGAGATGATTCATAAATTATTTTAGCAAAGTGGCCTCTGAATATTGATTTATTTAGTAAATCCTACTTTTATTCTATATTAAGCCTGACTCATGTCAAATGAGCCAAACTTCTGAACGAGAGAAATTTTATTTTACTTATCTTTAATTCTGTATTTTTAGCAAGCAACATTTACATAAAACGCTATTTCTAGAGAAATCTATCATTTAAGTTCATAAGTTTGTATATCTCATGGGAAGATTAGTTTCAAAAGTTTTCTGTAGCAATACCTGCTTCAAGGAGAATGACATACGTAGATTTTGAAAATAAGCTTTAAAATGCAATCCAAATATCCATAACTTTTTTTCTCAAAAAAGAGTATTTCAAACATTTGTCTTTTTTTGCAAAATCAAATAACATCTAAGAAAAATAAGAATTCTAAAGGTACAGAGGAAGGTGAAGTTTCATCTATGAGAAATTATTAATCACCTCTAAAGGTACAGATGAATTTGAAGTTGTACCGAGGAGAAATTATTAATCACCATTAGACACAGATTTTGGTAAAAAGGTAGTGTAAACATTTTAAAACTTTCATTGGCCTCTTGTCCATTATGATCAGCTTATATTCTAAATACAATTCTGAAGTTATCCATGGATTGTTAGGATGATATGTGAGTATTTTGAAACTGCAAAGAGTAGATCATAAATGAATATATGAATGTCTTTTAGAATTCAATAAAAGGCAAATTTTCCTCTAAGTCTTCTGTGATTCTGGAAAGCAGTGAAAATTTGATATTTTAATACAATTCCTAGAGCGACATTGAAGTAAATCATTATAGTCAAAACCAAACTCCAAAGAGATTTTCCTTAAAGAATTCTCCTAAGTGAAATAAATAAGTCACACATGTGTAAATACCGAATAGTTTCTCTGGCGTGAATAAACTGTAATAGTACCTAAGATCCTAATAAGATTACTGACACTGTGAAATGGGAAGAAAGGGGCTAAAGATGTAGGGAAGGTGGGATGGGTAGGGGAAGGGTAATAAGGGAAAAGAAAAAAATGTGAGATAATGAAAAGATGGAAATAAAGTATTTGTAGATGAGGAGGAGAGGAGGGGGTGAAGGGAGGGCAGGGATAAGGGGGAAAAATGAGAACCAAAACCTGTCATGTAAAGGTACAAGATCCCAATAATGAACGTAACTATACTATATACCTAGAATGTACCCATAAACTCAATAAAAGCTAGAAAAAAGAAAGAATTCTGGATATGGAAAGCTTTTTTATATTTATGAAAGTCTATTTTATTGGTATTTTATAGAAAGAAATGTTACATTCCCTGACAAACTCGATTGCAGAAAGTGTTAAAAGATATCACTCACCTCGCCTGTCATAGATCCAGCTCCTCATCAGTAAACAGTAGCTAAGCCAAAGAACTCTTATGAAGATGAAAGGAGATCACGTTTAAAGACATAAATTTTACCTCTTGATTAAATAAGGCCACCATGGCATGCGTTGATTTTAGAAATTTCTACAGACAAAACCATGTAGTCATTTTCCCTTGGCAATCAATAATAATAAAGCACTTCTGAAATTAAGTCAAAGTAGGTAAAATTATTCAAGTGAAAATAATTTCTATATGGCCACTCAGATACTTATGCAAGACAACACAACTACAGTGGTACCTTGGTTTATGAACTTAATTCATCCCGTGATTCTGGTCATGTACCAAATTGGTCAGGAATGGATTCAAATTTTCCCATAATGTTCAATATAAATAAATTTAATTTGTTCTGAACCATATGTATTTTTCAGTTACAAAAATATGAAACAAAGTATAGCACAGAACAGTATGAAAAGACAGCACACTGATCTTTGAGGGGATTTCTGACATGGAGGACAGGAAGTTTGAGTGAAAAGGAGATTATTGTTTGGAAGGAGAGTCCCCCTTCATAAGACAGGGGGTTCTCTTTCAGGGCTTTCCTCTCTTATTTGTGTCATAGCTACAGAGTCAGTTTTGATGAAAAATCTGTCTAATGTCATTTATTTATTTTTCCATATTCCATAACCCTCTGGAGATGAGAGATCATTTTACTATTTGTCAGATTCAGTACTCTGTTTGTTACAGTTATGTTGGGGTTGTGCTTCTCAGTGAAATCATCCCACTAATTCCATTTTTCCATAATGGATTTTATCATAGCGCTTCTAACCTCTTCTCTGCTTTCTTCTTGTTCAGTGGAATTCTAAGCAAACACCTTCTGCTGCTCACCCTGCAGTTCAGCAAGTTTCTCCTTCATCAGATCCTCCTTGGGGTCTTCAACAATCTCCTCTGTGTCTGCACCACCAACTTCCAGACCCATACTCTTGACCATGGACACAATCTCCTCCGCTCCCTGCACATCAGACTCTCCGAAGTCAGCTTTAGTGACACATTCTGGCCTGCAGGCTGAGTTTTAGGTCTCATATATGACACCCTCCCCAACTTTAACCAGTGAAGTTGATGCAGTGAAGGATACAGAAATGTTTCTTCCAGAACTCTCTTAGAGCCAGGTCCCTCTCATCAGTGGTATTAAAATATCTGGTAAACAGTACCTTTGTGTACAATTTCTTGAAGTTGCAGATCACTTGTTGGTCTATGGGCTGTAGAAAAGGTGTCATGTGGGGGGGGCATTATCTTTATGAAGTCCAACTCACTGTGAATATCCTTCAGCAAGGCCGCGGGGTGTGCTGAGGCATTGTTCATCGGAAGAAAGCACCTCTCAGATAGTTGGTTGTCAGGAAGATATTTCTTAACTGTGGGTGTGAACACATTGTGTAGCCATTCTATAAACAACTGCCTTGTGACTCATACTCTCACACTGACCTTCCACGTGACCAGTAGTTTAGCTTAGTTCACTTTCTGTTCCTTGAATGCAATAGGGTTCTGGAAATGGTACACTCACTGGCTTAATCTTCGGATCTGCGCTTTTGTTTACAAAGAAAAAGGGTCAATCTGTCCTTCATGGGTTTATGCCCTGGCAGTGCCTTTCCCTCCTGTGTGATAAAAGTTCTTTTGGGCATCTTTTCATCACAATTGAACACTTGTTGAGTGACATATCCTTCTGCTTTCATGAATTCCACTAATACTTTCTTGGAGGCTTCTGAAGTGGCCTTTTCAGAAGTGGAAAACTCATCATGTCTTATTACACTGTGGATGCTACTTCTCTTATAAAATTTATCAACCCACACTCTACTGGCCTTAAATTCATCATTTGTTGCCTTTTACAGGGATTGTCTTGCAGTAAGTCACTGAAATATCCTGGCTTTTTCACAGATCATAGCTTCCCTTATACTATCACCTGCCAGCTGTTTCTCATTCAAGCACACATGCACAAGTTTTTTCACATTTTCCAGCATTTGTGTCCTCTGGTTATCATCGTTACACATTCTGCCACTTCAGCTCATTTGATGACATCTTTATTCTTCAAAATAGTCAAGAGTAGAGACTTTTCCATCTTGTGCTCCAAGGCCAGATCAGTCACATGAATAACACTCATGATTTTCTACAATTTCTTCTTCCATTCAATGATTTTTTTTTCAAAACTTTCTACTTACCATGCTTCCTTTGCACTTTTTTGTTACCTATATTATTGCTCTGAACATTCTTGTGACTTTAATTACCACTGTGCATATTTTCGTTATCTTCATTACCGCTCTGCATATTTTTTCACACCTTCATTACCACTTGGGATTTCTCTTAAACCACCATGTTTGCTGTGCGCTTTTTGGAGTTACACTAAATAAAATAATACTGTATGGTACTGTGGATCCCCCAAATTCACAGGGGTTATATTCCTGGAGCACACTCGAATTGTGAAAAACCATGGATTTCAGATATGGTCAGAAAAAAATACTATCAATGCCTTTTTTATAGTTTAATCCCTATATATGCTATGTCTAGCACAGTTATGTAATTTAATTTAATAAAATACTGTGTTAATAAAGCCTTAGAGGATGCAGGATTTTGTGACTGCATCTTAGGGCTCTCAGGGATTTAAGAAGAACAATACCTAGAACAATAGAGATAATTGCATGTAGTAGTACAACAACCTGTTAGGATGTGAGAATGCCGGTGCATCTGTTCGAGATGGGATACAGGCAACAGCCAATCAGCAGCAAGGAGTAGTGAATAACATTCTCTGATAGGCTACTTGCAAATCACCTGCTTAAAAAAATTTTCAGAGGATATTTGTAGTTTCCCAGAAGAATTATCGGTTAGGTTCTAAGGAAAAGTCTGTGAACGAATGAGGCTGCAAACTCTGAACGATGACTTCGTGGGAGTATTCTATACTGTATGTTCTAAGAAGCACACAAAAAAGCTTCACAGAAAATGTGCACCGGTCTGTGACTTCAGTCTTGACTACAGGAATCCACGACCAAATGCCAGAGTGGGAAAGATGGCGGCCTTCATGTTGATGAGGGGAAGATAGCTGCAGTTGTATTCATCACCCTGTATGAATCAAAACTAGATGTAGAGTTTGTGAATAGAAGCAAAATTTTTCTGAATGCTTCTCTTCACCAACTGAATTATCCACAAATAGAAGCATTTGTGAACCAAGGTATTACTTAACACCTAAGCTGGCCAAGACGCAATCCTAACATGTTAGGAAATAGCATTGTCTCTGATTTCCAATACCTACAATACAAAAACAACTAAAAATAAGAACAGGCATCTTCTAGGTCTTGGGATGTAGCTCATAGGCACAGCATCTGTCTGGCAAGTGCAAGGTTCTGTGTTCGACACCTCCCCCAGGGAGAGGAATGGACATCTTAGAAAAAGAGCTATGGTTGATTTATTCAATTTATAATTTTTATTAAACATTGCAACTTGCTTTCTTGAATATATTTTAACTATCTCGATTCTATTTGCAGTAGTATTTCTTTTCAATTCATCTGTTGTATCAATTCTTGCTTCTGTCAATATGCCTACTCTATAGATTTCCCCATATATTTCTTCATTGTAAATCTTGTGTAGCAGGAAAATTGTATTACTATACTGCAGGGAGATTATTATGCATTCAATACTTAGTGTTCTGCTTTTGAATGCTCATGACAATGGAAGGTGATGAAACCTTTTCTCTTCAAATGCTTGTTCTTTGAATTTTTCTAGGTAACATGTATGAATTTCCCACAAAAATTTTAAAAAATTACAGTCTTTGGCACAAGTGGGTTAAGTAGCTTTGTTAATATACCTCTAAATTAATAAAAAGACTTGTTTTTCAGCTGGTAAACTTTACCTTTACATTCTTTATTCTAGATAAGCTATGCATTAATTTGTGTATGTGCATATGTAAAATTTATTTGTAATAGTAATATCACTAATCTTTTTCTAGTTTACTAGTCTTCTGTCATTAACTCAACAGTCCAAGTTAACTTTTTATCATGAAAGAGTATTTGAAGAGTAGAAGTGTTGGCAAAATTTTATTGTAAATAACTACAAATTTAATAGCTAATTTCCTATATCTTTTGCTTAATTCTACTTGAAATGAATATAATTCCTCCATGCAAAATCTGATACTTGGTGATGTGTTAGAGTTATTTCCTAAGATTAGAGAAAACATTTTAATTTGAGTCACCTATTTAAAGGTGATGCAGTATAGACCTAAATGAGTACTTTTGATATTTCAAACACTAATTAAATTATTTTATGGAATTAATTTAGTGTTGATAACATGTCTTCTGAATCCTGATAAACTGGGTGGTAATTATACTTTCTAAATTACACTTGGTTAGTAATTTCTTTACCTTTCACCTACTTAAATTCATGTTTTCATAACTCTTGATTACAACCCCACAGGGATGTCTTAGTTATAAAACATACTGTTTATTGAGTATTTATGTTATGCTTCTAACTACCCATAAAATACCTTAGGTTCTTACAAAAATTAAGCAAGATAAGTAACATCATTCCTCTTTATAAAGAAATTGAAGTTCAAAGAAATTAAGGAACTTCCCTAGATTGTACAGCTGTATGAATCAAAACTAGAAATTGAATCTAGCTCAATCATGGTCTACAGTGTTCTTTCCTCCAAGATGTATTAATTTTCCTTCCTTCTTCCTTCCTTCCTTCCTTCTTCTTTCTTCCTTCTTTCCTTCCATAAGAAGGAAGATAGATTTAAAAAGAGTGTTTGAGGGCTGGGGATTTGGCTAAGTGGTTCTGCCACCTGCCTCACAAGCACAAGGACCCAAGTTCAATCCCTGGTACACACACACACACACACACACACACACACACACACACACA
>NW_022900942.1:25046608-25058705 GCF_012274545.1 Fukomys damarensis | reverse complement strand
TTTTTCTGAATGCTTCTCTTCACCAACTGAATTATCCACAAATAGAAGCATTTGTGAACCAAGGTATTACTTAACACCTAAGCTGGCCAAGACGCAATCCTAACATGTTAGGAAATAGCATTGTCTCTGATTTCCAATACCTACAATACAAAAACAACTAAAAATAAGAACAGGCATCTTCTAGGTCTTGGGATGTAGCTCATAGGCACAGCATCTGTCTGGCAAGTGCAAGGTTCTGTGTTCGACACCTCCCCCAGGGAGAGGAATGGACATCTTAGAAAAAGAGCTATGGTTGATTTATTCAATTTATAATTTTTATTAAACATTGCAACTTGCTTTCTTGAATATATTTTAACTATCTCGATTCTATTTGCAGTAGTATTTCTTTTCAATTCATCTGTTGTATCAATTCTTGCTTCTGTCAATATGCCTACTCTATAGATTTCCCCATATATTTCTTCATTGTAAATCTTGTGTAGCAGGAAAATTGTATTACTATACTGCAGGGAGATTATTATGCATTCAATACTTAGTGTTCTGCTTTTGAATGCTCATGACAATGGAAGGTGATGAAACCTTTTCTCTTCAAATGCTTGTTCTTTGAATTTTTCTAGGTAACATGTATGAATTTCCCACAAAAATTTTAAAAAATTACAGTCTTTGGCACAAGTGGGTTAAGTAGCTTTGTTAATATACCTCTAAATTAATAAAAAGACTTGTTTTTCAGCTGGTAAACTTTACCTTTACATTCTTTATTCTAGATAAGCTATGCATTAATTTGTGTATGTGCATATGTAAAATTTATTTGTAATAGTAATATCACTAATCTTTTTCTAGTTTACTAGTCTTCTGTCATTAACTCAACAGTCCAAGTTAACTTTTTATCATGAAAGAGTATTTGAAGAGTAGAAGTGTTGGCAAAATTTTATTGTAAATAACTACAAATTTAATAGCTAATTTCCTATATCTTTTGCTTAATTCTACTTGAAATGAATATAATTCCTCCATGCAAAATCTGATACTTGGTGATGTGTTAGAGTTATTTCCTAAGATTAGAGAAAACATTTTAATTTGAGTCACCTATTTAAAGGTGATGCAGTATAGACCTAAATGAGTACTTTTGATATTTCAAACACTAATTAAATTATTTTATGGAATTAATTTAGTGTTGATAACATGTCTTCTGAATCCTGATAAACTGGGTGGTCATTATACTTTCTAAATTACACTTTGTTAGTAATTTCTTTAAGAGTCACCTATTTAAAGGTGATGCAGTATAGACCTAAATGAGTACTTTTGATATTTCAAACACTAATTAAATTATTTTATGGAATTAATTTAGTGTTGATAACATGTCTTCTGAATCCTGATAAACTGGGTGGTAATTATACTTTCTAAATTACACTTGGTTAGTAATTTCTTTACCTTTCACCTACTTAAATTCATGTTTTCATAACTCTTGATTACAACCCCACAGGGATGTCTTAGTTATAAAACATACTGTTTATTGAGTATTTATGTTATGCTTCTAACTACCCATAAAATACCTTAGGTTCTTACAAAAATTAAGCAAGATAAGTAACATCATTCCTCTTTATAAAGAAATTGAAGTTCAAAGAAATTAAGGAACTTCCCTAGATTGTACAGCTGTATGAATCAAAACTAGAAATTGAATCTAGCTCAATCATGGTCTACAGTGTTCTTTCCTCCAAGATGTATTAATTTTCCTTCCTTCTTCCTTCCTTCCTTCCTTCTTCTTTCTTCCTTCTTTCCTTCCATAAGAAGGAAGATAGATTTAAAAAGAGTGTTTGAGGGCTGGGGATTTGGCTAAGTGGTTCTGCCACCTGCCTCACAAGCACAAGGACCCAAGTTCAATCCCTGGTACACACACACACACACACACACACACACACACACACACACACAAAGTGATCAATAGCATGTGTACAACTTTTATGCATTTATATTTCAGTTTAAAAATTAATTTAGATTAAAAAATGAAAATAACTATGAAAAGAGAATACTGAATTAAATCAAAGAATTCAGGTGAGAACTGCATATGATTTACTTTGTTCATTCTAAAAATCTTTCATTTGATTTAACTATAAATGTAGAAGAGAAACTCCTTATTCTCAAGAGATAAATGATAACATAAGAATAAACTGTCATAAATGTTGAACAAAATGCCCAGAATTAGTGCACAACTACATCAGGATACTGTTGTTTTACTGTTATTAATGAACAACCGCATTAGGATACTGTGGCTAAGGATCATGATATCACATTTTAAAAAATTTTTACATTTTGAATACTTATAGATACATATGTTTGGAATCTTACTTTGAGGTTACATTTTTTTAGAATGCTTTAAATATTTTATTAACATTTTAAAGAAAGAACTCAAGACCCCAAAATAATTGGCTTCTGTAGTTCTTAAATATCTAAGTTTACATTTACTAATTTTTATTTATGGACAAATTTCAAGAGGATGCTTGGATGTAAATTAGTTAATATTATCAATTTATCTTTAGGACAAATACACACCTAAAGTTTGTCATAACTTTATGGAAGATTTTGACCATTATAACTATTATTAAAAGCTTGCTACATTATGCCATTCTTGAAAATTTAATATCACATTATTTGATATATAAACAAAGATGGCACTATTCCTAGTGGCATCTACTCATTATTGTGCAGGGAATTTTTACTGAAACATTTTCAAGAAATTGTAACTCAAAAGTGGTCAGGAGCTCCAAAGGAGACATTGGTCCAGCAGGCCTCAAGGCTCACTTGAGGAAAACAGATGAGCAAGGAAGTGGGCCAGAAGGGTCAGGACTAAGGAAGGAAGCTGACCCAGAAGACAGACTTCCAAAAGAGCAGTTAAACTGGGTAGTCAGCTGTCTAGCCATGGTCAATGGTGGCTGAGCAGAAAAGTGTCCAGATGAAGTCAGAGCCTGGTTAAATATAGGAAATTGAGTAAATTGATAGATATGAGCGGAAATAGAGCTACATTTCTAAATTGGAGAAGTGATTTAGAAATATGAAATTGAGATAGAAATAAATAAACCTTGATGTTGTGGATTTGAATTGGAAGAATCAGTATACATGCATAGTTGTCATTACATATAGAATCACGATTTGGGTCAAGAGCGTCCTCCAAAACTCTCCTGTGCTGAGTTGGGGTTTTTGGAAGATGGACGAATCATGGGGATGTCAAAACAGGAGGTGACATTAGGAAGAGAGGCTCGGTTAGAGGTGAGTCAATGGGGCCATGACCTAAGAGGATACATCTCCCTCCTCTACTCTGCCCTTCACTCTCTGCTTCCTGGCCCAATGGCATAAGAGCCTTCTCTCCATGGTAGGCCTTTCCACCCTGCTGTTTGACCATCTGAATGTGATCTGAAACTTCTGAAACTCTCGGCTAAAGTAAACTTCTTCTCCAAGTTGCAGGTACTGGGTATTTTGTACCAGCAGTGACAAAAATGACTAAGTCACATTTATAGATAAATCAGTCCAAATACAAAATATATTTTTATGAATTTGTGTATATGTGTATGTGTATAAATTGTATCTGTATGTGTGTATGTGTTTTTCCTGACTTTTTTTTTTTGAGAGAGGTTGGGAATAGCAACACTCCATGAACACACCTAGTAAGACCTCAGTTTCCAAATATTCTCTATGAAGAGGAAACAGGGATTCTTAGAGAAATCATTGATTACTAAGCAGAAAGGCAAAGTACAAGATTTCATAGTTAGAAATATGATAAATAAGGACTAAATGGTATAATACATAATGCGAAGTAGGAAGAAAAGGTGCAAAGGGGAAGGGAAAGTGGTAGGGGTAGGGAAAAAGAAAGAAGGGAGCGGAATTAACATGAGAAAAAGAAAAAAGATGGAAATAAAGTCTTTGCAGATAGGGAGGGGTGGAGAGGTTGAAGGAGGGCAGGGGAATGGGGAAAAACTAAGGACCAAGATGGATTATGTAAAGGTGCAAATTTCCAATGACAAATGTCATTACATTGCATACCTTAAATGTATCAATAAAATAAATTAATTTTAAAAAAGAAATATGTTAAAGAAGATATGAACCTTCAATTTTTAAACTGGAACGAGGAGTGTCAATGTGAAATCATAGTTTTCAATACATGGATATAGGAAAATATAAGAGTAGAATAATAGGTAAATAGAAGTGATAGACTGACTTCACAGGGTTTAGATCTTAAAGCAGTCTGCATAGATATGGTAGTCTTAAGTGCAGTTCATGCTCCTAGATTGGATTATTTTGCTAATTATTTTGCATAATTAGAACAGCTGGCAAACTTGAAAGGGATATCTGAGTGAAGAGAATGTGGACTTTATTAAACATGATAATTATTTTAAAATAAAACATCTAAGAAAATTTTACAGAAGATAAGCAATCTTAATATTTTGAACATTATGATTTGGAATAGGCCAATATATTCAGTTTAATGCATTTTAAAATATAGTTTTCTATTTTACTATGTAATTACATGTTCTAATTATACAACTAATTCCTGTAAGCATACTTATATAATTAAATGATATAATTACATAGAGTAATTGCATAATTATTTTAATGACATAAGTGTAGTAACTACTCAATTGCAAAACATTAAATGCACAAGTAAAACAACCAGATTAATTGCTTTAATAAAATATCCTCCTAAAAGCCATATTATTTGTATTTTAACTATAGCATAGTCTAAACCACTAGGACATAAATATAAATTTTAAATATGTTTAGTTCTTCATATTTATCCACCTTTTAAAAATATACAGAACTATTCAAGCAAAATGTTATGTATTATTATTTTTAAGTATTTAAAAAGAATTACTTTCCTAAAGTTTATAAAACAGTCTAATCCATTATTTTCTAACACTCAGTTTTTAATAATTAATAGACAGAGGGAAAATGTTTATTATTGAGAGTAAATAATATTATCTATTTTTTGTTGTCTTTGGACAAACAATTTGCATGAAATAAGGCATTTATTGATATTTTTTACTGACGACAGGGCAAGTAGGAAATACACAGTGTATATTCAAAAGAAGACCAAACTTTTGTCTTAGATATTTAATTATGTAAAAAAACAGATGAATGTTTTTAGAATATTTTTGAGCTTGACAGTTTGTTTCTAGATTTTAAACTTTTGATTTGGATTGAAATATGTTATTATCAAATATTTGGCTCTTATTTTAATTTTGCTAACAAATTGTGTTTATTCTGATGGATACTTCCTTTGGTAGTTTCATATGAAAATAGAAGCTAGACCTACCTGTAGGCTTGCAATTACCACATACATAGTCAAGAATCCTAGTTCTTATTTTTCTAAATTTATTTAGTCTCATAAGTGTGTTCCTTTCTCTTACAGATGCCATATTTTCCTCCAGTGTTTGTTTAATTTTTAGGAAAAATGTTTGTCCTTTCACTTTACTGTGCATTTAAGACATTTGATAAAACATTTTACTTTGATTCTTAGCAAAGCATTGAGAATGCCTTTCATTCTGAGAAAAGAATTCCTTGGAGGAAACAGTAATTCTATCTTATAAGAAATGTTTCAGTAAAGAAAGAGAACAGCTCTAATATTCCTAAATTCAGTGTACACAAACAATTGTCCTCTGCCAGTGTTTTTCATTTTGAAGTTATAAGAAGTTATTACACTCATACTTTTTTCTGTTGTATTGAGAGCCTTGAGTTTCAATGAAAGGGTAGATGGGAACTCTAGTTTCAATTTCTGAAAGAATAGTTGCTTTTAGTCACCACTGTGTTGTAAAGTTTTTTAGCCCTAATGATTATTATAATTAAAATTATAATTAGTTTAAAGTATTTGAAATTTGAATTTTTGGGATGAAATTGGCAATATAAAATGAGTCATTTTAAAATGAACGATTCAGTGGCATTTAGTATCTTCATAATATTATGAAATTACTCCATATATTTAAAAAATATTTTTCTCACTCTCCTAAAACTGGAGTACTCATTAGGCAGTTACTCTTTTAAGCCTTTGGCAACCACAAATTTGCTTTTTGTTCCTAACAATTTTACAGATCATGTATATTTCATAGATGGTGTAAAACAGAATATAATGTGAATTTTTATGTCTGCCTTATTTTTTAGCTTAATATTTTTAATTTTTTCCCACATTGTACCATGTATCATTACATCATTCCTTTTTAAAGCTGCATAATATTCCATTGTTGGATGATTTGAAATACATTTTTTTCTTCTCCTTTGACTCTAGTGGACCCTCTAGTTATGATTGGTCTGGCCTATGAACAACATGGGTCACAACTCAGATTTTACTTTTATCTTACGACCAAAGTCCTGAGTTACAACCCATCAGCTGCTTGTGCTTCCAGATGGTCTCACTCACCGATTTACCACATAAAGGATGGAAGGAACATTTCAACATTTCGTGTGTGGAGTTAATTGAGAAATCCTGGGCCATTGTCTCTCAGGGAAATGGGATCTTCCTGTATATGGCAGAGAGACTTTGAAGGCTGTGTAGAGGAACCTGAGCTTTCAATCAACCAACTTGCCTTACAACCAGGCCTTATAAATGAATTGAATTCGTAGGTCAAGTATCTATTGTATTGTTAGCAATTGTGTGATTTCATGTTTTAAATAATATGCATTATTTTGTGTATTTTAGATTTTTTCATTTTTTATAGTACACAGTGTGTGGTTAGCAAAATCGGATGAACACTGTAGGAAAAAAATCATTAAATCTCTATATTGAAGCATCTGTAATACTCCATTCTAACAGTTGCTGTAGAGACATGAGTAACTGCACGGAGGACATTTTCCAGGATAGATGACATGTTAGGCAACAAAAAAGTCCTAAATTTAGGGTGGAAATTATATCGAGTATCTTCTTTGATCATGGTGGTATAAATCTAGAAATCAGCATCAGGAGCAACTTTGGAAACTTCACAAGGAAATGGAAATTAGTCAGTATACATTTGATTTTTTGATTTTGTGGTTATCAGTATACATTTGAATGACCAGTGTGTCAACAAATAAGTTTAAAAGGAAATAAGAACTTCTTGAGATAAATGAAATTTATCACACAACACCCCAAGCCCTATCATTTCTAAGAGAAAAGTTTATAGCAACAAACATGGCACCCAAAAAGAAGAAATATCTCAAATAAATAATGTGAAATTGCAGCTTAAGGAAATTAGAAAAATAAGAGCATATTATATCCAAAATTAGTAAAAGGAAAAATAATCAGGCTAGAAATAAACAAAATAGAGACTATTTTTTAAATAAATGAAACAAAGGTTTTTGACATTTCCTAAACTGTGAAGTTTAGATGATCTGCCTGAATTTAAAATTCAAATTTGGGTTGCTGACTTCTAATTCAAAACACAGCCCCTAGTCTCACCTGTGCATCCTCATACCAAATCATTTCCATTTCTGAGCATGGAAAATCCTGAAGAGTTCAGGCTTCCTCTTCTCATCAAATCACCCTTCTCAACCATAAATTGCAGACAAAATAATGAACAAGTAAGGTAAAAAAATGTCATTACAGAGATAGATAAGGATGAGCACATAGCCCCACTCACTACACTAATGACACAGCTGGAATCAGGTAGAAACTACCTGGGTTTCCAGTATATCATCTGAAATTATTGAAATTATTGTGCCAATTTTCACAATGAAAGCCACACAGAAATTATTCTAGTTGATATTTTTCTTCCATGCCATAAAATTTTTTAGTATTGAGGAAAAGGACCAACGAAATCTGCTAACTTTCATCTTAACAATGAATTTTAGACCAAAAACTGTTATATCAATGAGTCATTTAATAACTGCTCATGATACAACAGAGCATTTTAAGTAATCTTGAAATAAGTACTTGGTTTACATGTAACTAGGCATGAACTGTAAACTAATCAAACCATCTCAGTGGAGATACATCATCATGTGTTAAAAATACGTAGATAAACCATTCTTAACTGGAATACTTGAGCTGGATTTTAAAAAGAAGGATAAGGATTACATTCACATTTTGAATTGCTTTGTCAGATCTACAGTATAATAGATTTAAGAGGCAAAATTTAAAATCATTTCTTGATAAATCACTATCAAATCAGGTCCAGTGCTTTTTTTTTTGGCAATAAAGTTTTATTGGAACATTCCTTTGAACATGGTCAGGGATTGCTTTTATATTATGAAGACATCATGAATAGTTGTGACAAACATTGTTTGACCTGTAAAGGCTAAAATAATTATTATTTGGTCATCTAAAAAAAAAAAAACAAGTTTGGGACAGGGATTTAGCTCAGTGGTTCCGCAGCTTACCTCACAAGTACAAGGATCAGAGTTCAATCCCCGGTACAAAAACAAACAAACAAACAAAAACAATCAACAGCAAAAAAACCCAAATTTGCCAACCACTACTTTTTATGGATTCACTCAATTCTGTGATGTATACCTGTGTTCCTTGATAGTTTATTAATCTCCCACTGCTTTCTAATGCACAAAATGCTAATGTTTACAAAGTTTCAGGTATATATGCAGTATGATAAAAAGTATGGCGAAAGTCAAAAATTTTTTAAATTTATTACAATAAAAGTTACATTGCCATTAATTTCTTCAAAATACTTCTCTTCTCTTAGAACACACTTTGCCACTTTTCTGAAGCAGTTCTGGAAATCATCTTTCCTGGATGTTTTTAGTTGCACTGTCCTGGCTGCCTCAATGTCTTGATTTGAGTAAAAACATGTACCTTTCATGCTCATTTTGACTCTGAGGAACCAAAAGTTACACATTGCCAGATCTGGTGAATGAGGTGAATAATGATACACTGTAATGTTGTTATTTAACAAAAATTTGGTGGCAAGAATGATAGGATAAGTGTGTTCATAGCAAGCGGAAGTATTTTGAAGAGTCAATGTGCCTTTACTGTAATAAAAAGTTTTAAAAATTTAAAGACCATATGCTTTGTTAGTACCTCTTCTGTGGCACTCAGACTTAAGGAAGTATTTTACTTACATATTCTCTATGGCTATTTTCTGTTTATTTGGCAATATTCAGATTTTACCTTTTAAAATGACTAAATGGTATGTAATGTGGTATTTATACAGTTAACCCATTTATATTATTTTTAGAAATTATCATATAACAGGTGTTGAGTTAGAGCCCGAGTATAAAACTAGGAAAAAGAAAATTGTAGCCAGTGTCTCAGTGGAACTTCTAGCCTAATAGAGCTTAAGGATCGTTTAAATAAATGATAAGGTTGAGAACAGATAGACACAAATAGGAACATCTCATCCTTGTGGCCTTGCATCATTTTGCTAGGGCTGCTCCAGCACTGTACCAAATACAGAGTGGTTGAAACAACAGAAACATTTTCTAATATTTCTGTAGGCTGGAAATCTAAGATAAAAGCGCTGGCAGGGCTCTTTCCTTCTGAGGGCTGTGAAGGAAGATCTTCTCAGGCCTTTCTCCTCGGAATATAGATGAGCATCTTCTCCTTGAGTCTTTACATCATCTTTATTCTGTATATATCTAGGTCCAAATTTGTAATTATTATTTTTATAAGTAACTAATAAATAAGTTACTAGTAAACTTTTATAAGTTTGCTAGTTGTACTGAGATTCTAATAATCTCAACATCAATAATATGAGTTCTCCATATTTGTTTTCTTATTTTCAGAAGTGTTTTAACATTTCTGGATTTTGGAACTTTCAGTGTAAATTTTAAAATCAACATATTGGTTTCTACAAAAAAATTCCTATTAATACTCTGATTTTGAATGCATTAAATGTATAGATCAATTAAAGAATTGATATCTTAAGAATATCACATCTTCCAATGCATAAACACAATGTGTACCTCCATTTTAGGGATCTTTTAAATATTGTTCTATGTACATTATGTCAGGTTTATTTGGCACAAATTTAAAATGTTCCAATCTGGTAATTTCAATTTGTAATTTTTCATTATTAACGTATAAAAATACAATTTTGTATTTTGATCTTGTATTCCTCAACCTTGTTTAACACCTTTATTGGTTTCAGTAATGTTTTTGTGAATATTCTAGTATTTTCCACTTAATCAGATGTCTACAAATAGAGACAATGTTGCCCTTCCTTCCCAATTTGCATAACTGTTATTTATATTTCTTGCCCTATTGCACACTGTGTGATAGTGAACAGTAGTGGTAAAATTATGCATTCTTTCCTTGCTTCTAAATGTTGGAGGAAGTCACCCAGTCTTTTACCAGTAAATATTATATCAGCTCTAATTTTTATAGATGACCTTTATTGTATTAAACACAGATTCCTTTCTATTCATGGGAGAAATATTGCATGAATAGATATGGGTTTTTAAAAAGATACTGAAGTGATCATTTTTCTTAATTTAAACAACAGAAATTTATTTCTAACATTTCTGTAGGCTGGAAATCTAAGATAAAAGTACTGGCAGGGCTCTTTCCTCTGAGGGCTGTGAAGGAAGATCTGCTCAAGCCTTTCTCCTTGGAGTGTTGATACAGTGAGCTGCATTTTCTAATTTTATTTTTTTAATTTTTTTCAGCTTTAATTGAGTTTATTGGTACATTTTAGGGATACAGTGCAGTTACATTCATTGTTGGGATCTTGTACCTCTACATGACAAGTCTTGATTCTCATTTTTCCCCTTACCTCTGTGCATAAGATTCTAATAAGATTACTGACATTTAGAAATGGGAAGAAAGGAGCTAAACGTGTAGGGAAGGTGGGATGGGTAGGGTAAGAGTAAAAAGGGAAAAGAAAAAAATGTGAGAGAATGAAAAGATGAAAATAAAGTGTTTGGGAGGGCATTTTCTAATTTTAATGTTGAACTCATTTGATGTACATTCATTTATATATTTTTTCAGATTTGATTTGCTACATTTTGTTGAGGTTTTTTGTCAATTTTAGTGAGGGATATAGTCTGCAATTTTCTTTTTTTTATGAGTTTTGGAATTAAGGTAGTGTTTTCTAGTTTCATAAAATAAATTGCTAAGTGAAGTCTATCCAGGTCAGTGGTCATGAATAGTTGAAAAAAATGTGACTCTAGTATTGATGGACGGTCTATTATATAAATATCACATAGATTAATTTGTTTTCTATATCCTCATTGTTTTTATATCCATTTGTTTTATAAACTTCTAAGAGGTTGCTATTAAACTTTTCATTATTATTGTGGGTTAGCCTATCTTTCTTTTTAGTTATATCAGACTTTGCCTTATACTCTTCTGTAAATGGAAATCGAAGCCACGTATTGACATTCTAGACCTATTTAATGAAGGGATATAAAAAGCCTGCCTGTGTTTATGAAGTGTTTTCAAATAAAAATTCAATGAAAGCAACTACTCGATGGCATGCCTTCCCTTGATGGGTATTGACATGTTTCTGTGTGCTAGGTGAAACTTAAAATTGCTTGCCAATTGACACACAATATAAATTTTTAAAAACTGCATCTTCAGTAAATATGAACATATAATGACGATGGGTTTAGTAATTCAGGTTTTGTGCTCTTCTGCTGTGCCCTCAATTTCTGTCCATTTTTGCTTCCTAACCCCCATAACACGAGACTGATAGTTTTCATATCAGCTTTTGTCTGTCTTTTATTCCTTTTGTAGTTAACTCAATTGTACTATTTTTAACAGCAAAGAATTGCACCATCTGACCACTAAAACCCTAGTTAATTTAAAAACCTTATAATTAACCCAAAGGCAGATGCAATTGCTAATGTTTTTATGAATGAAAGTTTGCACTTGCTTATGTTTTGAACGGTTAAATTGTTACTTAGTGGGCTTTTTAACAATATTGCATACATTATAAAATGTCAGATTACTGAATTTCTTTAGTTTACTATCTGTTATTAAGGTCATTATCACCTTACATATTTATTGTCAAGTCTTTCCCCTACAATGAGTCTTTGTCATATTTTTGTTTGATTTGTGGTATGGGGGATTACACATATTTTAGCTTGTTTTCTCCCTCTCCCCCCTTCTTTCTTTCTTTCTTTCTTTCTTTCTTTCTTTCTTTCTTTCTTTCTTTCTTTCTTTCTTTCTTTCTTTCTTTCTTCCTTCTTCCTT
>NW_022900942.1:25016242-25046576 GCF_012274545.1 Fukomys damarensis | reverse complement strand
CTTCCTTCCTTCCTTCCTTCCTTCCTTCCTTTCTTTCTTTCTTTCGTTCTTTCTTTCCTTCCTTCTTCCTCTCTCTCTCTCTCTCTCTCTCTCTCTCTCTCTCTCTCGACAAAGTCTGTCTATGTTGGGCTCAAACTTGAGATCTTCCCGCTTTAATCTTCCCAAGTGCTTGGGTTACAGATGCGTGCCTCCAGACCTGGCTCTATCAATATTTATCATGTTAAAATTTATTAACCACTGGATAATTTTTTAAATGTCATATCATGAAATAGCCAAAGGTATGTGTATAATAGTTTAGGAGTTATGATATTATGTGTGAACATACAGTGTTTTTAATATTCATTTAAACATTCCTAGAGGAAATACACATTCAATCCTGTGACTTTTTAAAATATTTCTGCTTTTATATTATGTCAGATCTTATTTTATTTTATTTTAGACCATAAAATCTATGAAAATTATAGCTTTCTAAATTTAAGTTCATTTAGTACAAAAACAATTTTTATAAATATTTTATTACTTTCTTTATCCCATTACATATTTAATAAAAGTGTATAACTTAATAGAATTCCCCATAGCTAGAAAAACATTATGTAGCTATCATTTGCATGATTCTATTGTATATAACGTCATTAAAATATAAAACATTTCAAGATTAGCATGTATAATAAACACTGCTCTCTATATTATGTTTATTTCAATATTTGAATGGAAAAAGTGCTCCATTCTATCCCACTACCAGGACAAAAACATGTGAAATGGAACTAACTATAAACTATACTGAAAAAAATGGGAATTTTCTGTATTCTACTCCAGTGGAGCTAGTGATTCATAACAGAGAGTAGGGATGATAAAAATATACATTTGAGAGAAAAATTGCATTTTCCATTTAGTGAGCTGGAAGGCTATCTGTATTTTTAAAACTTACTTGTCTCTTTAGAAGATAGATGTTGTGGGCTGGTTGTGGTGGTACTTGCTTGTAATCTCAGCAATTGGGAGACTGAAGCAGGAGGATCACCGTAAGTGGAAGGCCAGGCTGAACTACATTTTCTATTTCAAAAATGCAGAAAAAGAAAAGATTAATAAAGAAGATACACGTTATAATGATTTGACCCTAAAATATCTTATGCAATCAACAAGAATACAAATTTTAAAATAACCAGAGAATTTTAGTTTTTTTAAAAAAAATATTGGATGTATAGTATTTTGTTATATTGCCTGGTGGTACTAAATGGGTGTACTTATGTCATTATTTAAAAAATCTTCTCTATTAAAAATGTGCATAAATAAAAAGTATCTAGAATATTATTGAACCGGTAACCATATCTTCAAACCAATAGCCTTGTCTACCGATACATCACCTTTGAGCCAATCCTCAGTTGCATAAAGAAACTCTTGGAGTCAGCAAGTTCTGCACTGTCATTAACCTATTATTGGATATGTTTCGAAGTGAAAAACAAAATGTCTACTGAAAATTATTCCAAATATCATCATATACCATAAGCTTACATTTTAATGACACCAAAATTTGTTAGATATTGGAAATTTCACCCAAACTGTATTTCCCACTTGTCAGTAGTAGCTAGAATGGCATTCCCTTGAGGTTTTTATGTGGAGCTATTTACTGGCCCATTATATGTGCTCTGGGGTTAATGTGTTTCCTCCCTAAAGCCTACTAGTAAGAGTTAACTGGAAAAATGGAGAGAAGCAACCTAATTGCTGAAATTTTTCATTGAAATCTGATTTTGGTAATTCAAGTTAAAATGTTCAGTATTTTTTCCTAGGATAGCAATCTTTACAAGGTTTTCAGTTATAATGTCCTTTAAAATGGGATTACATTTCAAATTTAGATAATTTAAATGAAAATGCAAATTATTTTAGTTGAGGGATTAAATCATTTTAAAATTACTAAATTAGTTAAACTGCTTAACTTTTCAAAGTATAATGCCAAGGGCATCATCGTAAAATTGATACATTCATAAATCTGGTGACATACCAAAAAACAGCTTTTTACAAGCAAGTTGGTAAAATCAAACAGGAACTCAAGCATAATTATATTCAATTATACATAATCTAACATCTGACAATAAATGCAAAAATCTATAAAAATCTACACAGATTGTATTGGACACTGATGCACTGTCTAAAGTAATCAGACTTTTCCTGCTAAAGATTTATGGACTATATCCAATATCTAAGGATAAGGAACACATGCACAAAATTGAAAACAATGTCATGCAGTCAAGGAAAGTCATTAAAAAGAGTATAGAAGTGTACCAATAAGTAAAAATCAGTGGAATTTTATGAGCTCTAGCTAAAACTACAAAATATATGTGAATATAAGTAGAGATTCAAAAATTAGAATCATGCAAACTTCTCATCTCTTTAGGGAGATGAAATTGTGGGTAATTCTGCACCCCAAAAGCTACTTCCTACGCTCTCCAGGCTGATTTTCTCCTCAAAATAACTACTATGATAGTTCATGATATTTTAGGTTAGGGAATTGCAAAAGGATGTTTTTATTGCAAATCGCAAGTCCTGAACTCAAACTTTGACATGGTTAGTAAGGTTTCACGATTTTAAAATAATAATTCTAATAACTGCACCAACCCACTAAGCTTTAATGATTATAGACAAAAATCCACTGGGAGATTAAATAGCATATCTAGTCCCAGTTACTTGTATAAGCATTTCTCAAAGGTATACACAGATGTACAGTTTTCAGGACAACCATGAAAACTCCTGTGGGAAATTTTTTTTATAATGTAAAATCAAGAAAATTATTGCTAGACTATCAGCTGAACATTATTCAGCATCAATTACCATGATGATGCTCTCTAATGCTGCTTAGCATGCATTCATATATAATGAGAAACTTTACCTATGATTGCACATCATATCATTTAATGTGTGCTTCAATTACATGCTCCACATGCTGAAAATATATAATATGAATTCAAGATAGATATCAAGTCTTATTGGGTGTTATCACATAGACCTAACAAACAAAATTTCTGGACTTCCTTTCATACAGTCCCAATAAACTGGAAAAAAAAGATTCAATAAATTAAGAACTTATTTTTGAGAAACAAACCCATATAAACAGACACTCAACCTGATAACTCTTTTATTGATTCTCACTATTCAAGACCAATTTTGTTTTATAAAGTTACTAAGTAAAATGAATTAGTAAACATTGAATCATATCTCCTATAGAAAATGCAAAATTTGATTCCTGGGAGATTCTGGGCCCAGAATCTTCCACAACTAATGAATATACAACTTGTTCAACATAGGTTTCTGTTTAAAGATATTTAAAATATATATAATGTTGGTTCACTGACATTGAACTCATGACTAACAATATTATAACTCATACCTGAAGAAAAAGTATAGATTATTTCCAAAATCTAATGTACTATGTCCAGTATCTAGGTCTGAATAACATACGTACAACTATGCACAGGTATTTTCTCCATCAGGCTCATCACAGCCTCTTGAGGAACATTGGGCAGCATTTCGATTCAATGCTATGAGGTTATTTTAAATAACAAAGGCATCACAGAAAGCATAAAAATTATTAAAGAAAGCACTATATAAATCATGTAGTGTTTACAGTGTGAGAGCTGAAATAATGCAAAGCATTGTCTTATATGACCTCAGCTGAGTACATGTCATTCAGGAGACTCAAGTTTTACTGTTTTCTCCATGTCCAGGAAAAGTGCCACAAGTATTAATTTTGGCATCAAAAATAAATTTTAATATATTTGCAAATACAGGATCTGAAACAATGAAGATCTGTTGTATATATTCATATACATGTTATATTTTATTATCATATTACTATAATTTGCTTAGAGATCACTACTGATTCTGTGGTATGTAGCAGAAAGATACTAAGCCCTCAGAATCAATGGAGGAATTTCATCAGGAGAAGGAACTATATTAGTAAACCTGCTATGTATTTGGCTGGCATCATTCTCTAATTTGTCACCAACTAGCAGATAAATGCTTTGCTAATAAAAGTGGTGAAAAGTAAGGGCTTTTTAAATGTTTCACAAATTCAGAGATTATATTTTGTGTACACATCATGTTGATAAATCAAATTTGATTTTTTTTAACATAGTATAACAGGTACAGCCAAACAAAGGCAAACTTTCAGGATCTTGCCCTTGGGTTTGTCTGGCTCCAGAAACCAATTCTCTGTTACGTTCACTGAAGTTATTTGAGAAATATAAATTTGAAAATAATATAAATAGTCAAGACTAACTGATATCAGTCAATCAACAATAAATGATCAATAATAAATTATGAATGTCCAAACAAATTTTGCAAATATCCCTCTCCAGATTTCTCTTGGCACTCATTTGAATTAAAAATGTAATTATTTCTTTTCCCTGTTTTCCTTCCTGTAGAATTCAATGCCAACAAACCATCCTGAAGTTGGAGGCACAAATCTTACAGGTCCAAATGAATATGGTAAATACGATTCTTCTGTGGCTAACCATAGAGGGACCTGAAGCTGTATTCTTTACCTTTCAAAGGAAATGACAGCAGATAAAACTGCCCTGGGCTAGAGCTGTGCCCATAACTCACAAGGTTTTGATGCCAGCAGCCCAGATGAGAGCAATATGGAATCATTTCTGACATCCTTGATTCTTTGAGAACAAAATATATGCCTCCTAAAGTAGCCATATATTCAAATTGGGCATCAAGAAGAAACTGCATTTTCACTTCTCAAAATACTATAACTCAATAATCCTTCAAATAAAAAATTTGGAGCATCTGTGTAGCATTTCCTAAACTACTGAGCAACTATACTTCCTCCCTTGAAAATTTATCAAAACTTATTCCCTTAGCTTCTTGTTCCTACTGTTAATAACAGCAGGAGAAGTCATCAGAACCCAAACAGTAAAAGTTATGGTAGCTTCTTTTGCCTCTCTCTTTCCACAGACGCTATCATTTCATTCCTAACAAATTAGGAAGTATTTCATATTTTTCTCAGTATTAAAAAATCAGTACCAATATCCACTTGTCACAGTCAATCAAAAACTCCTGGTCAATCCAAACAACTTTGATCAAATTGTTAGCATTTGATACCTTAGCAGCAGTAGAGAAGCACTATTGAAGTGAATGGAAATGAGAATGAACACATTTTCAATTTGTACTTTTTCTGGTTTATTTCTCTCTTTCCATACTTTTCATAGTCAAAAAATAACTCTTGTAATCACTATTCTATTTGTTGTTATACTGCTTTCAAGTTTGTTTTTCTATTCTCAATAAGGAATCACTTCATCAATTTTACCAGATGAAATTTAGCAATTATATCCTTAATCTGTATAAAAGAGATGGTAAAATTAATTGGTATACCTTAGAAGAAAAAGGCAGTTAAAGCAAGTCATACCAACTATTGCTGCTTTAGTTTTCAGGTAGTTTTGTGAACTCAGTTTTCAAATGAGAACTGAGCTCTAAAATCTTTCATATCATATGTTGCTGGACTATTTTGTAATCCATATTTTAAGTTACTAAAATACCTCAAATTCCTATTGAGTTAGTACTTCTAGAAAATAGTTATATAAATATAACAACTTTAAAAAATATGAGATCTGCTCTTTTCTTTAATAGTATGCAGAGACTTCAAGGAGTCAATACTTCTAAGAAGTATTCTAGAATGTATACGTGAATACTTGCAATTTATGTTTGTCTTTTGCCAAGAACTTAAAGGAAAAAAATATGTCAACACACAAAATAAAGCAATTGTAAAGCTCCTTTACTGAGTATGAGAAAAAAATGGATGATTTATTATCAATTCTCCAGATCTATTTTCCAAATCTCCCACCATCAAACTCCCCTTTCCCAAATCATCAGAAAACCTATTGAACTAATATATCTAATGGCTTGGGGCAGAAAGGGAATACAATGCTCCAAATGGAGGCAGTATAAATGGTTACAGGAAGGGGACAGTAGGAGAGGATAACACTAAGGCTACAGGCTCAAGACAGGTGATTTTTCAGGCAAGTTTTGAAAGTCAGAGAATTGGTTAGGAATTTATGATGAAATGGCTTTGTACATTAGACACAAAAATAGATATACTGTAATCTTGATTGTCTTGATAAGCAATTTGTTTGGTTTACAATATTATTTTCCTAGAAAATATTTTTCTGGAGTAGAGAGCCTAAATTATTTAACCTGGTCCTAACAGTTTTAAGCCCAAAGTCAGAAAAGTTGTGTTACCTCACAACCATTTAGTTCAGGAAGAATATGTCATGTGTGTTATCAGAATTGCTTAGCACAGGAAATAAACAAAGTTAGTTCATTCCTCCTGGGCAGCTCTTATTCTTTGATAAAAGTGTTCCATTATGTAGATTAAATACTAACAACAAGAAATCCATGTTCAGATAACTAAATAATTTGACCAACAAAGTCAGTATCTGAGTCATAATTCCTAATTTCCAACACAATATTCTTTTTATTACCCGTTAGGAGTCAGCTTCTCATCACTGGGACACAGTACCTAAAACTCATAACTTAAAGGAGAGGAAGTTCAATTTTTCTTACGGTTTCACAGGATCAGTCCATGGTTGGCTAGCTCCATGGCAGAAACATCATAGAGGAAAAACTTGGTGGAGCAAAGACTCATGGAATCTAGGAAACAGAGCAGGAGAACAGACCCAGAAAGGAAAAGACAGGGACCAGAAAGAGATCCCAAGTTCACTCCTTGACTCACCCAAATGCATTCAGAATTAAGCATCACCAATCCCCAGGGTGGATCCCAAGGTCAGTTGAGTTGGTGATACACCCTAACTGCCACCTCCCAGCCCTTGTTAACTTCCTTCCCAAAGATATTCCTTAAATCATCCTAATCTCCAAATAAAGATGAGTAAATTCATAATTCTGCTTTTCATACAACTGGAAATGAGAGTCTCTTCCCTGAAGTCTCAACAGTTGTAGTACTTCTCAAAAGACCAGGTTAAAGTTTCTTGGACATAAGGTGGTGAGATGTGAGTTCTATATGGCCTAGGTGGCCCCATTCTATGGCCTTGCTGATTGCAATCTATATGACCTCTTTCTTGGGCTTACTCCATGCTCAAGTTATAATTTCCCTCAGTAGATATTCCATAGTCCTGGAATCTGCAACCTCCTGTAGCCTCCTTTGTGCTTTTGATTCATTGTCACAGTTTCATGTACCACTCACCTAGGGGGCCCTTACCTGGCCTCCCAGGCCTTTTTTCCAATTTGGGTGGAAGTCTTCCTGATCCCACAACTATTACAGTTTGTACGTCCATAAAACAAACATCACCTGGACAACTCCAATGTCTACTACCATCTCTAGCAGTAGCTGGACCCCTATGGACCATGGCTGTAGTGGCGTCTGAGTGCCTGGATGGCTGAGCACAGTAAAATGAATCCCAGAAAAGACTTTTCTGGTTTCTAGAGATTTTGCAGCCCTTGAGCCTGTGATAAATGTTTTTTTTGTTGTTTGTTTGTTTTGTTTTTTTCATTGATGAGATGTCTTCAAGGCATCTTCTCTCTTCCTTTTACAAAGTACTAGTTTTGTTTGTTTGTTTGTTTGTTTCATAGTGCTAATCTTTTCAGCAGTAATACCTCCTTTGGGAAAAATTCCGAGTTTTTCAACATTTTCTACTCTGTCACCACAGACTAAATGTTGACCTGTCTTGAAATTTCCTTCACCAGATTATTAGTCTACTGCCCTTAGTCTTAGTCCCTTGCAGTCTCAGAACATGGGCAAGATGCTAGACACATTTTCTTCTGCAGTGTAACACACATCTCAAGATCAAATGTCAATGGAATCCTTGTTCCAATGAAAACTTTGAGAGCCTGATCTTTACCATCTGCATTCCTATTAGCCACTTGGCCTTCTAAGTACGAACTAGAATTGCCCATGGAGCCCTATTGACAACATTTTAAGGCTTCTCTAGCCTTCTTCTATAAACTTTTCCAAATTCTTTTTTCGTACTAGTTCCAAAGGCTTCTAAATATTACAGTCAGGCATAATCAAGCAATTATTCCTCTTTTCCAGTACCAATTTTCTGTATTATCTAGCTTTCCTATTGTTAGACACAATATTTTACACTCACAAACTTGAAGGAATAGAAGTTTAATTTGAGTCAATGCTTTAAGGGGATTCAGGTACTTGTTAGCTGACTCTAAGGCAGAAACATCATGGTGGAAGAAAGTGGCAGATCACAGCTGCTCAGTTCATGATGGCCAGAAAGCAGAGCTACTGTGATAAAAACTACAAAGTTACCATGATATAAACAGCATGGTCCTGGAAAAAAGAGACATGAGGATCACCATAACAGAATAGAAAATGCAGAAACAATTCCAAGCACAGATCAATCTTGTATCTTTCCCCTGAATTGACGCTCACAGACTATTCTCTTGCACACTCAGCTACCTTATTTTTGACAAAGGGACCAAACACCTGCATCAGAAGAAAAATCTTTAATAAATGGTGCTGGAAAAACTGGTTTTCACATGCTGAAAATTGAACCTAGACCCATATCTTTCTTTATGCATAAGCTTAAATCAAGATAATTCAAAATCTAAACAGAAATATTTAAATTGCTGGAAGATAGAACAGGAAAAACTCATTAGATGTAGGTGTGGGTAAAGACTTTATGAACAAAACACCAATTGCACAGGAAATATTACAAAGAATCAACATCTGGTATCACATCAAATTGAAAAGCTTTTGCACAGCAAAAGATGCCATCAACAGAGTAAAGAGACAACCCATATAATGGGAAAATAATTTCACAATCTGCTCCTCAGTAAAGGACTAACATCTAGAATATATAAAGAACTAAAAAAAAAATTTGATCCCTCACATTTAAAGATCTATCAAAAAATAGGCATCTGAAATGAATATGCATTTTTCAGGTGAAGAAATGCAAATAGCAAATAAATATATAAAAAAAATGCTTAGTGTCAATGGTTATTGGAGAGATGCAAATTAGCACAATGCTGAGATTCCATCTCACTCCAAAAAGAATGGTTATTATCAAGAAATCAACCACCATTGCTGGCGACAGTGTAAAATAGTACAAGCACGATGTAAATCAGTATGGAAATTCCTCAAAATCTAAAACTAGAGGTTCTAGTTGACCCAGCTCTTCCCCTTCTAGGTTTCTTCCCCAAAGAGTTAAAAGCATCATACCACAGTGATATATGCATACTTGTGTTTATAGAAACACAATTTATAATAGCTAAATCTTGGAAACAGTCAATATGTCCATCAAGATGGATAAAGATAATGTGGTATTTGTATACAATGAAGCACTACTTGCCATAAAGATAAACCTGAGTCACATGCAGGAAAATGGATGCACCTCTCGACCTTAATCTTAAGAGAAATTAATTTGACACACAAGTTTAAATATTGCCTTGTTTCACTTGTGTGAAAACCCAAAGGATACATAGGAATGTAATGGAGGCTAAACATTGGGAAGTAAAAAAATAAAGTGTTTTAATGGGAAAAAGAACAAGGGAAGGGAGAGGGGAAAGGAAAAAGAATGAGAATGAATGGAAAAAATGGAAACAAGCTTTTATAAATGGGGAAGAAAAGGGAGGCTCAGTGGTGGGGAGGGGAATGAGAATAAAAATAATTATGATATATTATGTTCTGGTACAAATTACCCATGATGAATGTGACCAATATATATGGCATATATGCACTAATAAGAAAATAAAGTTTAGGGTTTACGATTTAGCTCAGTGGTTCCAACTGCCTGCCTTGCAAGTACAAGGACCTGAGTTCTATTCCTGGTACAAAAAAAAAGAGAGAGAGAGAGAGAGAGAGAAGGAAAGAAAGAGAAAGAAAAGAAAAAAAAGAAAGTTTAAAACCAAGAATTAAAAAAATTCACATGTTGTTTAATATGTGCTTAATTTTCTATTTATATATGTACATACATAGCAAATGATGTTTATAATAGGTTTGAATCGGCTGTTATTTTGTCTTTAAGTAAAATTGCTAGTAGAGCATAAGACATGCTATCTTGGATTCCAGTGACTGTAAACTATACTTGTAGTTTAGCTTTCCAGTTTCCGGTCTCATGTAAAGGCATGTAAGTGAACATTCTGAAGCAAAGCTATTGAAAGCAAAAGGCTAATGCACATTCAGAGAGCTCCTCGGAATGTAAAAATCATACAAAATTCTGAAATACCTGAAGTTAGTAACTGACCTTTTATGAGGCAACCAAAATTCAAGATTATGTATACGTGTCATTTGGAATTTCTTAATTTATCTTTATTATGACTGGGAACAAGTTTAAAGAAAATTCATCGTTAATGTCCCAATCCAATCTCTCTTATCATTCATAGGTAATGTCCTAAGTTGTTATCATCACCTATCCATTCAGTACCAAACATATTCAGTGGCATTTTTTCCAGTACTAAAATAAAGCATCACATACTTAAGATTGTAATTTTCTGAAGAGAAAATTCTTAGCTTACCAAAATCAAAATACACATATTATTTAGAAATGATTCTATGACTAAAGAAAAAGCAGATATAATTTGAGCAGAAAAATTCAGTATTCTATGTAAAAATATTTAGATATATCACTCATTCAGTTTCAACATTTATGTACAGCAATAAAATTGTCCATCAACCAGTGACAAAGAATTATCCTTACCTCTCAATTTACCTGTAAAGTTAATCACAGCTCATGTTGTGCATACAACCTAAGAAAATTGATGCTTGGTTCTTTGGGTATGAAGAATAGCATTCTAAATAATATTTCAGCAGGAGATCTTTTGCCATAAGTATACAGCTCTTCATTTTAATGGTTCTTTGATTTTAGAGAATAGGATGAAGAAATCACTGAATCCAATTTAAAATATTTAATAAGAAAGCTCAGAATGATTATTAAAGCTATAGACCTTATCAAAGCTATTTGATTTAAAATTGCTACAATTCTTTATTTGAATAGGTAAATTCCCACATTCTTCATAATTTGTGGAAAGAAATCAGGCAAGATTGATTCAGAGATTCTAGGTTTAAAAAGTGTACTTTTACTCCAGAGGTAAAGCACATATCCTTGTATGTTGAACAGCACATAAAAAGTAAATGAGTAAGATGAGAGGGTGGAAAGATATTTCATTTTATTTAACCATCACAAGATTCTGAATAGAGGAAAGAAGGAAGATTTTTCTAGTGACTTCAGGACTCAAAAACAATACAGGGAGTTTGTTGGGTTTTGTTCTTGTGTCCTGTAAATCTTAATTCAAGTGCTAGAAAAGCACAAAACCTGAAACCAGACAATTATTATAGACCAAACAAAATAAAACCCTCATTAAAAAATCCAATGTGAAATAAATACACTCTGTAGACCCATTACCAGGAAAAGAAAAGAGCTCAGAAGCACCAACTCCGGCCTTGAAAGACAAGGTCATGAGTTTGATCCCCAGTATCACAAAAGTAAAAAACAAAAAAGAACAACAAAATAATATCACTGCAGGCTACCTCTTTTTGTCCTTATGACAAGCACAATGAAAAATGTTCTGTCTACCTCTCTTCCCAATATACAATGCATTAACAGAACTATTTTCTACTTTTTCATCCACTAATACAGTAACCAGGGTGTAGCCCTCCCTACAGAGTTTGTGGTTGGACTTCCGACTTCAGTCTCAGAACTGAAAGGTTGGTGCCTCTTGTTCACAGAGTCTTTAGATGGAATGAATTATTTCACTTCCGTCATAATGGAAGCACTCTTCCCCAGTGGAGCCTATGATCAGAGCTGTGATACACTCATGCTCAAGCCAGTCAGGAGGAGACTATGGAGTCCTGAGTAGCACTCAGGTAAAGCATTTTGCATACAAGAATTGCAAAGCTTTTGAGTACTAAATTGATAATGGAACTTCAGCCCATACAAATGAACCTGGAATTCTGAACATAATAAATTGACTACCTGCTCAAAAGGAAGATTTAAATAGTACCCAATCTAATAATACAATAATCAAAATTCCTCATCACATTAAAAACCAGGAATATAATAAATAGGACATTACAATTAATATATGCCAGTAATAACCTCACATGAATGTTGGAAGTTCCAAATAAGGATTTTAAAGCAATTTTTATTGTGTGTGTTTGAATGGCCCCACAAACCCTCATGCTTTTTCAGAGGTGACTGAATTGATTGATTGATTCATGGTAGGGTGAGGCCTATGGGCACTAGGATTAAGGGTGTGAGTGCTACCCGCCCTGAGTAGTCTGAATAAGATAAAAGGGACAGAAAGATGTTGCTAAGGTCCCTTGTTGCTTTTGCTATCTTGTGGGTGCTATGAACTGTTTTTCCTCTGCAACTCCTCTCTGTCATGTGCCACTGTCTCTTATAGCCAGAAACTGTGCTATGAACTGTTTTTCCTCTGCAACTCCTCTCTGTCATGTGCCACTGTCTCTTATAGCCAGCCAATTATGCACCGAAACCTGTACAAACTATGAGCTAAATAAACCTTTCTCTCTTTAACTTTAGATGTTTGTATTTTGTCTCAACAATGAGCAAACAGTAACTAACACAACAACTATTATAAAAATATTGCAATAAGCAACTATTATCGTGTTTGAAACACAAATGAAAAGTTAAAAGAATCACAGCAAAGTAGAAGATGTGAATAAGAACCAAAAACAAGTTTCAGGACTGAAAAATATAATGATCAGACAAACAGATAAATGTGCACTGGATAACCTTAGCAGCACAATAACTGCAACAGAGGAAAGAAAGAACAAACTTGAAGAGAGAAAAATATAAATGATTCAATGTGCACAAGACAGAAAAGGAATTTTAAAAATATATTTAGAGAAACAATTTAGCAGTATGTTTCTGCCTTACTTTTCTCATTGCAAAGACAAAGCACTCAAAGTTAAAGAAGGAAAAATTTATTTTGGCTCACAATTCATGTGGTTTCAATTTATAATTGGCTGGGGCATGGGGCAAGATGGCGTGACAGAAGAGAAACTGTTCATGGTGGGCTAAAGTCTTCAAAATAGTGAAGCAGTGAGGAAGCAGCAGCAAGCAATGGTAGAAGCCCTCTTTCTGCCCCTTATATTCTATCCAGACTATGTGCCCTTAGGATGGGTAGCACTCACACCCAAAGTGGGCTTTACCATTATCCACACCCAGAACTATCAATCAGTATACTAATATAATAACCACATAACATTAATCCCAGCATCACACACTTAATCCCAGCATTATACACTTAATTCCAGCATCACGCACTCTAGCTTCAACCACCTCTGAAAAGCCCCACCTAAGACCCTTTGAGGCCTTGGGGGAAAATCTAGACACAAGCCATAACACTTGATTAAAAAGAAAACTTCAATGCACCTTTAAGGACACACAATAACTGAAAAGAAAACACTAGAATAATATATTCTATGTAAATAGAATCCAAAAGAAGGCCGGGGATTCAGCTCTGCGACCTGCCTTATAAGCCCAAGGTCCTGAGTGTGATCCCCAGTACCAAAAAAAATAAAAAATAAAATAAATAAGACAGCAGAAGTAGACATACTTATATCAGATAAAATAGATTTCAAGTTAAAAGTAGTGAGGCAATACAAACTCTGTAGTTGCATGATGACCAAGGGGCCCACACAGTAAGAATAAAAATAAAACACACCCACACACAGTATATCACTATGTCTATATCTATATATACACATAGTACCTACATATATGAGGAAAAATATTAATAGATCTAAAAGAAAACTCTGATCTCCAATACAATAAAAATAGGAAACTTTAGCACCTTACTTCAACAATGAACGTATCATTCAGAAAATCAACAAATAAATAGCAGGGTTAAATTATACCTTAGACCAAATGGGTCTAACAAATGTGAAATATTCCATCCAACTACTGAAGAATACATATTCTTTTGACAGCACGTGGAACAGTCTCTTGTATAAATCATGGTGCATCACAAAACAAGTCTCAGCATAATTAAAAAATTAAAATCATGTCGTGTCTCTTTTGACCACAATGCAATACATTTAGAAATAAAACTCTACAAATATATGGAAATTAAACAACTTACTTTTGAACAACCAAAGAAGAAGCAAAATGAAAAATATTTTGAAATAAATGAAAATGGAAACACACCTACCAAAACCTATAGGGACATAGCAAAAGCAGTACTGAGAGAAAGGTTTAAAGCAATCAATGCCTACACCAAAAAAGAAGAACAATTTCTAATAAACAACAATCTCTGCACCTCAAGAAATCAAAAAGATAAGAAAGGTCCAAATCCAAATTTCATAGAAAGAAATAATAAAGATCACCATAGAAATAATGCAATAGAAACAAGCAACAAAAAGATTAATAAAATGCAGAGGTGGTCCTTTAAAAAGATAAACAAAATTAATAAACTCTTAGATTCATTAAGATAAAAAGAATACTTGAATAAAAGTCAGAGTTAAAAGGAAGACATTATACTGACACCACAAAAATATGAAGGCTCTTTAGAAAGTATTATAAACAATTATATTTTATCAAATTTGATAACCTGGGTGGAATGAATAAATTCCTATGTACATACCATGTTACCAAAATTGAATAATGAATAAATAGAATACATGACAAACTCAATAACAAATAAAAATAATTGAGTCAATAATGAATGGCTAAATAATACAAGGTACAGGTACAATGTAACAAATGTGAAGCCCTAAAAGTATGAAATCTTGTCATTTGTAACAACATGAATGAAATTATGAGTTAAATGAAGTAAACCAGGCAAAGAAAGATAAGTATCACCCTCATATGTAGAATCTAAAATATTTAATCCCATAAAAATTGAGAATAGAAAGGTAAATGCCACACTCCAGAAAGAGTAAGGAGGTGGAAAGGATTTGGAAAAGTTCATCAAGGAATAAGAATTTCTGGTGTGCTATTGCAGGTGAGAGGACTATAGATAATGGTAATGTGTTGTGTAGTTAAAAAAACTAGAAGATATGATTTTGAATAAGAATGATAAATAAGGAGATAGAGATGCTTTACTGATTTGGACATTACACAATGTATATGTATAGTGAAACATCACATTATCCCAGTAATATGTACAATTTTAATTTTTATGTTAAAATAAATTAAAATAAAAGTTGTAGCTAATAAAATATAAATAATAGTAGTTGATAAAATATAAATAATAGTATAAATAATAATGTACTATCATACATTCACTGGATTAGCAAAATATAAGAAGCTCAACTAAAGGTTCACAAGTATGTAAAAACAAGTTTCTGTAGGTATGTGTAAATAAATGCAGCCACTTTAAAGCATTCTGACAGTTTCTGATAGTGATTACATGTATAAAATTGCAACATCTAGCATTTCTAAGATTTCATCCCTCAGAAATTCTACCATATAAGCCCAGATAAATGTGGTGTTAATTGGAGAATTGTTTGTAAAAATGAAAAAAGTTTAAGTATTGTTTGTGAAGTAGGCATATATTTTACAGCATGTCCGAACATCACTTAACCACTATAGGTATGTGTATAAAATAAGTAAAATCAGTCTATCAAAGAGACAACTGCACTGCTGTGTCCATTGCAGCATTATTCCTAACAGCTGAGATATAATTTTTTTAAAAAAGACAGGAAATCCTGCCATTGTAACAATATGTGAATCTGGAGGCCATTAAATTAAATGACAAAAGCTAGACTCAGAAAGATCAATATTATATGATCTCATTTACATCTGGAATCCACTAATGTTGAAATAAATCAGAGAGTAGAATGATGATTGTCAGGGACCATGAACAGAATGATGTTGGTCAAAGGGTATAAAATTTCAACAAGATTAATAAATTGAAGATATTTAATGTACACTGTGATTACAATAGTTAATATTAGCAATGACTTCAAGCTTGCTAAGAGAGTACAGTTTGAATATTCTTAGCACACACAAAAATAACTGATATATGATAAATAGTTGATTGTGGATATTACTTCATAATCAAAGCACAACATTGTATGCTGTAAATATATACAATTTTATTTTTTAATTACATCCTTGTTTTTTTTTTGGTCTCCTGAGACAGGGTCTCACTATGTAGTTGAAACTGACCTGAAACCCACTATGTAGCCCAGGATGATCTTGAACTCACAGCGATCCTCCTGCCTCAGCCTCCCAAGTGCTGGGATTACAGGTGTGCACTACCACACCTGGCCTAATTACATCTTTTAAAATCTAGAGAAAATATCTCATAGTCTGCAACATATTCACTATAAATGTGTAGAATTATAATAAAGTATAAAACATATACTGATTAATGGTTATGAGAGAATTCCTAACCTCTTCAGGGTTGTGGTGCAATTAAAATATTAATAGAGGAGAGCAGGCATATCAAAATTTAGGACCAAGAAAGTAAAAGTAGTTAACCCAATTAACAATCAGATATACTAAGATAGAACTCTTACCTTTCCCATTTTCAAACAATGTGAAGTAATTTTCCCCAATGACAGGGGGCAAAGATAGTAACTAAAGTAATCTACAGTTACTTTTACATTGTTAGTATAGTACAAGTCACACCCCAAGTGGAGAGCTAAAATGATAAGATATGCACTGCATAAAGAGGCATGACAAGGAAAAGCCTGGGTACAACTAAAACTCTACCTCTGGGTGTGTGTGATGGTATCAAGAGACTGAGTCCCAGCCTACCTATAAAACTACACATTTCTGTCCTCTTGTTTTAGTCAGTTTTGGATTCCTGTTTCCCATTGGGTGTCTCCCTTCCAAGTTAGTGTAGGAATAAAGGAGCCTTGCTCCTTATTATTGTGCCTCTGATTCTTCTGATGGAGCAAACACAAAAGCCCACAGAAGCCATTAATGGTTACATTCTGATGAGTGGGATTACATCTTGGCTGTAATGAAGCTTGTTAAGTTTGAAAAGGGTTCACAATACACTGCAAGAATTTAAAAAAACCAATTTAAGTCAAGAGAGATAGATGATTGATAGATAGATAGATTGATCGATCGATAGATAGATAAAATGAATCAAACTCAGGACCTTGCACTTACCAGGCAGGCACTGTGATGCTGAGCTAAATCCCCAGTTTAAGATTGTTTAATCTTAACATTATTAAAATTTGGCAGTACTTCAGTATTTGTCCTGTCACTCTTTTATTTTTTGTAAATTTTATTGTAGCATAGAGAGAGCTCAAAATATGGTGTTTGCAATAGTTTGTTTTTCTAAACAGGGTTCTCCCCTTACACCAGAAACGAAAGGTAGTTGTGTAATGACAGGCTGTCTGTGTCTCTCACTGTCACTTGAATTTCCCTGTAACATGTACTATTTGTTCTTTGGCTGTCAAGAAGGCCTAGGTTTTATCAGAAATAGCTTTATTTAATTTAGCTCCTTCACTTCCAAGTAAAGCCATCATTTATTATTTCCAGGAAGATGAAAACCTATTCAAAGGGAAACTGATACCTAGGGAAAATAAAACTAGCTTGAGTGACTTTCTCTTTTTGCTTAGAATGTTTCTATTTTGATTTACAAAAAATATTTTGTTGAGACACTATAATATTTAAATGTAGATACTGTGGGAAGAAGCTAAGGGTCAGAGTGAATGAGCAGGATTCCCTAATAGCAGAATACATTTTAAAAAGTATTTATTGATTTTGCTACAGCTAGTCAGAGTGTAAAATAATGTATAATTTAAAGCTCCCATATGAAAGATTGAATATACAACTGACTAGATCATATATTAAAGCAGAACCTTGACACGCAATCTGCAAAAACCATTTCAGCAACCGAATCACATTCTCTGTAGGAATTATCCCAAGCCAGGACTTAATTCATAACTTACAGGTTCCCTTATTGTTACCTGTGCTTCTAAACTAGAACTAACTGGAGAAAACCAAATGTACTTCCTTAATCACGTGGACTCTTTTTTCTTCTTTTTCCAATCCTGGAGATTGAAGGCAGAGTCCCATATTTTCTGAACAAGTGCTCTCCCACTGAACTCTCCAGCCCCAGACTCCTCACTTTTGATTGGATTTATTAAGGCTTACCTAAAGTCTTTCTCTTTTTCTACTTCAAAGTATTTATATTTCTTTGTATGCTTTTGCATCTCTGATTGCAAAGAATGGTGTCTGACTTCCTTGCTACAGTAGACACTGAATAAACATAATTTGTTTATTATTATTTGAGTGATCTTCATTTATTTCCCCCACACACTTATTACCAAATTTATTCCTTTCAACAGCCTAATAAAAGAAGGTATTATTATCTCCCATTAAGGAAAATGAGGCAAATGAGTTTTGGTAGGGGATTAGGTCATGAGAGTGGAACCCTCATGAACGAGTTTGGTGTCCTTAAAAAGGAACCCTGAAAGCCCTCTCTTTCCACTTTGTGAGCACACCTTGAGAAGATAGCGTCTGTCAACCTAGAAACAGGCTCTCACCAAACACCAAATCCATTGGCCCCTTGAAGTTGGATGTTCAGACTCCAGACCTGTCAAAAGTAGTTTTCATTATTTATATGTCACCTAGTTGATGGCATTGTTACAGCATAGCAGTCTAAATGACGTCATGGTTACAAGCCTCACAGCTGGTGGGGTTGGTATTTTTACCACACCTACAGTATCTACCTAGTGGCCTCTTATGTACCAGTATCATAACCAGTGATAGAAATGAAATTCTTTTCTATAAATTATGTCATATAATGTGATTTAATTCAAACATTTTAGTATTTTTTCACTAAATAATATCTTTCACTGAAGAAAAAACATGGTGATAAATTTAAATGGGAAAGGGAAGAAGGGTTGGAGGTAGGGGGGATGAAAGGGAACAAAAAAAATTAAGATGTGTTATGTAGATGTACAAATTCTCCATAATGAAATGTGGGCATTATGTACTGAAACATGTATTAATAAAAAAGAAAAAATAGGAAAAAATGTAAAGAATAATATTATACATGATTATGCTCCTCAGAAATAATCACTATTAACACTGTCTTTTGCTACATAAATTTTAGACGTTTTCTTATTTATGTCAGCATAGGGCTTGCAATAGTAAAAGGCTTGAGTAGATTTTGAATAAATGAATTAACAAATTCACATTCACATTCAAATATATGTATTACCATAGGTGATGAGGTCTTGGGACAGGTTTCTATTTTCTTGTGCATGACAAAGAATTGGACATAGCACACAATGGTAAGCAAAAAGCAACTAAGTTTAATGAAATTTAAAGGATGAGAGATATGTTCAGAATGAGCAGGCTCCAGTGGGTAAAACAGAAATAGCACAAGCACACAGAATATGTTGGGTTTAAGACTTTGAAATGTTGCCCAGAATCTAGGGTGCCTCCAATTGGTTCTTTCAGAGTGATTGACAACATGATTGGCAGGGTGCTCAGTCATATTAGTTGTGTCTATTGCTCATGTCCTTTCCTGTAATTCACACTGTTATAACTGGATGGATGAGATGCAGTCCATATATATGAATCTTTATTTAACAAGCTCAAAGTGAAGAAAAAGGTTTTCATAGGTCCTATCAGCTGGTCTAGCATGCAAGCAAACTTGTTTGGAATTTTGGAAATTTCCATAATTTTTACTCTGCTTCCAGGTAGTGGGCCTTAGGACAAACGTTGTGGGGGTTGGTCCTGGGGTGCTGCCTAGGTTCAGGTGACTGCAGCAGAGTGGTCCCACAACCTTGTACTGTCTGTATTATGTGCATGTCAATAGGATGGGAAGAGCCTCTTTCAAGCATCATTCTCCGAAACAAATCAACTTTTAAAGTGTGATACCAAAGGCATGGAAGGAGATGCTTTTAAAAACAAAGATAAACCTTCAGATAAATTAATTCAGAATATTACATCACCAATTGTATTTAATTTTCTTAAGAGAAAGGGTTTATTAGGTAAAGATTTCAGACAGAGATAGAGGATGCACTCAAGAGTGGAGTGCAGGTACGCAAAGAAATGAGGTACCACATCACCAGTTTTAATACTTACAACAATTATTCACACGTTAAAAACTTCTGAGAAGCTCTACATTAAGGAGAACTGCTTAATCTTGGTTAACTCAGGCTTTCCTAAAATGGTTTAAACTACAGAATACTTTTTTTCTGCAAATATGGTGAAAAATAAAATCTCTCATATTCCCACAATAAAAATCTTGTCCTAACTATGTCCCTAAAACAGACAACCTCTATGACTTGTTTGATCTTATGCCATGAAGCCCATGGTTGTTGAAAACTGTTAGAGTTTAGATACAGGTACTCACTTGGAACACTGGGAAATCAAGTAGAAACACTTAAACATTGAGGCCACTATAAAAGAACCACCACGATAGTCGTATGCAAATAGATAAATGAACCGAAAATCTTTTAAGAAAGAGTCAATAAAGAACAAATATATACTGAGAAGCAAGGTTGAAGAGACAACTGATTATTTGAAGAGGGAGAAATTGTTACAACCCGGTGCCTTGAGCCTGACACTGAGTTCACAATTTAATCACAAAGACTTCTTGCATAATTTTTATTAAACATAATTTTTAGCTTACATTTTACCTGTAAAGATAGCTGTTGCTATGATTCATATGGATAAGAGATATTACATCTGTAAGCACCATAATGCTTTAAATCATTTTATATTTTTGACATTCAGGCAGTTTTTAATATAGTGCCTCATTCTGGACCAGTTTAGTGTCATTTAGCCTTGCATTTCTGTGCCCCTCCAATCAAGATGGGACAGGTTTGAATTTTTCTAACTTCTCAGTCACTGTTCTTTTAACTCTAATGCTGCAAGTCTCCAGCACTACTTGTCATGGGGAAATGGTGATTTCTATACTTATGAATGTACCTGTATTATCTAAGATTACTAGGCTTATTTCTGATATGCTAAAGAATTTAAAGAATCCCACTCTCTACAAGGCCAGATACTCAAGCGTGTTACCTGCTGCCACTTTAAACCAACAATTAAAAAACAACAACAAAAAAACTCATTTGACAGTCTAAGCTGCAAGTGACTTCCTTGTTTTATTCTTATTGAAAAATGTAAAGTCATTTCTTCAAAGAAAGTGTAGGGTGGGTAAAAGAAATCTCTAAAACTGTAATATTTATAATATACAGAAGTAAATGTATCTGAAATATTTTCAAGTATTATCTTTATTATATGTAATTCATTATAACTTTGAAACAATATAGTTAGACAAAAAGTACAAGTATGAAATTGAAAAGGAAGAATAGGAAAATAAAAAATGTCAAGGAAAACGCAGGCAAGCAACTAGTATAAGAATGTGTTTAAAATTCAGAAATAACCTGCAGTAAGAGTTAAATAAAATTTTGCAGGGGAAATAATGTACATTGGAATATGATGTTAGTGCTCAAGTATCTGAGTATTTGAGATGCACTGACATAGAGCTTTGCCACCAAGAGTCAAAGTGTTCTTTAAAGGCAGAAAGAATAAATTAATGGGACTTGACTTTTTTTTCTCCCCATGCCAGGTATCAAACTCAGGACCTTGCACTTGCAAAGCAGGCATGGTGCCACTGAGCTAAACCCCTGGCCTGGGACTTTATTTAAAAAACAGGACAATTGCTTTGACAGTTTGAACATTTTTGTAGACAGAAGCCAAGAAAGGTTTTTAAAGTAAGGAACATAACCCCAGGTTACAGTTACACTGTTTTCCAGTAAAAATACTTGTGCTTGCTTTGGGAAAGCAGCATTTTATCTTCTGCCACCATGAAATGTCAAGAAACCGTTCTTTAAAAGATGCTGAGCCTCTGGGAGACACAAGAATGAGATACTTAAAGGCCTCGGCTACTACTTTATTTTTACTCTTTCAATCTTTCATGTGCAGATCCCGGAGCACATTTTTGAGTATTTTTCTGACCCATTTTTGTATCAACATGAACGAGGGAGTCCTTCAGATAATGTTAGATTCAAAATAATTTAACTTTGAGTATCCTATCAGTGCTTCAGTTTGTCTATAACTTCTCTAGTCCTCTCTTCTGCTGTTTAGTTCTTTACATTCACAGTGGCAGATGAATTCCATCCTTGCAGGAATAATAAACTATCTCATTCCATGTTCGCCCAACCAGAGAGCATTGTATTGAAATACTTTGTAAGTTAAAGAAGAATCACTAGGCTAGATACAGCATTTAGTTTTATTACTAATGTACTAGTTAGCTTTAGCCAATCCATCCATCCATTCATTCAGTTTTTTATTTACTTATTATTTGTGTATTTTTGAGTCTAGTTGAAAATATAGCAAGACTTTTTTTAGAAAAGGAAAACAAAATTCTTCAATGTCATAAATTAACACAGATGGCAAATTCTGGATTATGAAATTTGGAACTGAAAACACTCTCTGTCAAATGTAAATGTAGAAGGCTACATTTCCTAAATTCACCAGGAGCCTACCATACCTTCCTTGAAAGTGGTAGTTTCTTTTTACCTGAAACATCTTTAGCATTTTCATGATGTTAACTCACATTGGTTTAAATCCCGGGATGACATTTTGTAGGATGCTATATAAATATCACCTATTCATATTTTTAAATATCTGGCACAGTATCTAGACCAAGTACTATAATAAAGTCTGGAAAAAAGAATGAATGCTCTCGTTAGATTAAAAAGTAAATACAATTTAAATATGGTTCAAAAAATTTCATGGAATGTCCTCATTCTAAAGCACATGAAATTATAAGTCCAATATAATAAATCAGTTATCTGTTCAAATTGCTAGCTACTCAAAGATTATATGGTGATAGCTACTCAATTTCTAGACCTCCTGAATTGGGCTTTAAAGAGAAAGTATCTGAAGGAATTCAAAAAAAGTTTATAACACTACTATGATCTAAATTATTTGCAAACATTCAAAATGCTGTAAAAATGATAGACAGCGTTTGTTGAGTCCAAACTCCAACAAATCTATACCAGAAATACAAGGTCAGCACTAATTTGGGGAAATATTTTAAAAGTTGTAAGGAAGGGATTAAAAAAATAGCATGAAGTTAGAATTAAGGACCTCTAAATTCCTTTACAAAATGTAATATATGAGACAGCTTTATTATTGCAGTTTTGACCCAGAATATGAATTATATTAATTTAACCATTAACATTTATGCTATAAGAATGGAGCCTAAATATGGGTGTGAAATAATGCAAATGCAATATTAAAGTAAAATAAAACTCACAGCTAACTCTTTCAAAAGCAAGTTTAATTAAGAGAATAAATCAAACTAATGGATTATATTTCACCTCAATAGCTAACTTTCAATATGGCTTTATTTTCTAACTTAGCCAAAGAATTAGATGCCAAAAATATTAATGAACTGTTGATTTACTTTTCAAATAGAATTTAACTTTCTATATTTAAAAAGATAAGAGAATAAATTCAGGGTTCAGAATCATTAGTTTAAGAAATCTAGTTATACTTTAAATCACTCTTTCACACTGTTTAATACACGGTTTATGTAAATTATTGTTCTTATTTATTTTGTCTTTCTTTTATTTTTTATTTTTTTGGTATCCCACAATTATATTTCTTTGCTCATGACAATAAAATATCAAGGAAAACTGATCTCAATTTAATTTTGAGACCACACAGAAATAAATTCAATTTAAGTGATGTGAAGAAGAAAAATAATATATTGTAGCAGTGAAAGCAGGGCCTTTTGTTTCAGATAGCACCGGGTTTACATTTTGACCTAAATTTCTCCTTTCCTACTTTATAATATCTGAATGCACTAAAAGAACTTCTGTGAGGAACACATGAGAGAATGTCTAAAGTCTATAAGAATATTTCTAGGCCTACAGTAACTAGAGAATACATATTAGAAGCAAATATTATTAACATCATTACTGTCAAACTTTCTCTAAGAGAAAGTTCTTCATGGCCATTTGAAACATACATCCAATCTCCAGACTTCTGTAAAACAGTATTAACCATCTGCTAATGTGTTAACCCGAGATTTTTGCTCACTGTTCCACCCATAGAATAATTTATTATACTCTTGACCCCTCTGTGTGCCATCCATCCATTGGGTATACTATATCAACAAATAAATCCTGTATGCTCTGCAGTGAGTCCATTACACCATATCTGGGTGATACCAAAATACGTCAGAGCCTCACTTTACCTAGCTTGTGAACGTGGCTTTATGTGGAAGTGAGATATTTGCAGAGGTAATCTTAAGTTTAAGATCCTGAGGTGAGGTGATTATCATGTTATCTATCTAAGTGGCCGCTAAATCCAAGGACAGGTGTCCTTGTAGGAAAGCAACAGAGAAATCAGAGAAATCAGAGAAAGAAGCAAAGTGGCCACAGAAGCAGAGAGACTGGACTGAAGCTTTCACAAGTCAGGATGTGCTGACAGCTACCAGAGGCTGGAAGAGGCGAGGAGAAATTCTCCTCTCCGTCATCTATGTAGTGTAGGGCCTTCCTAACACTTTGGCTTTGGACTTCTGTCTTCCAGAACTTTGGGGATACCACAATTTAATCCTGCTATCTAATAGTAACTTCATTGCAGAAACCAGCTTCTCCCTTTCCCTGTTCAACATCCACCCCCAGTCTCTGACAGCCACCATTCTACTCTCTCCTTCTACAAACTCCACATTTTTAAGATTTCTCTTGCAGGAGAGACCAAACAGTATAATTGATCTGTATTTTTCCTGGCTTATTTCATTTAATAAAATGTTCGCTAAGTTCACTTATATTATTGCAAATGACAGAAGTTTAAAGTTTTATGTTTTGCTTTTAAGGCTAAGTAGTTTGGGTACCTATACAACATTTAAAAAATCCGTTCACCTATTCAATCCATTCTCATGTTCTATTGTACAACAAGGTGACTATAGTTAATATGAATATATTTTCAAAATAGCTAGATGAGAGCTCTTTAAATAGTTACCACAAATGATGAATAATTTGAGGTGATAAATATGTTAATTGGCCTTATTTGCCCATTCCACAGTGTACACATGTATTGAAATATTACATTGCATTCCATACATATACACAATTATCTTTTACCATCAGCAATAAAATAATAAATTGAAAAATACTTTGAGAATACAACTATACATTATTTTAATTCACAGAGTTAGAGATAATAATATATTGCAGCAGCCAGGAGAAACTACTATAGCTTCATCTTCTTTTCCTAGGGGGATCCTTGTTGTGCCCTGAGAACCACATTTCCTTGACAGTCCTCCCCGATGAAAACTCTATTCCCGAAACATAACATACCTTAGGAGTGCAGCGTTTGTCATCTTATGAACTTTTTTATTTCCATGTTCCTTATTGTTCTTCTTAAACCCTCATTTCCTCAGTGTTTATACAGAAAGATTGCTTTTACACTGCTCTTACTTTGTTACTATTGTCTACTGAGTTGGTAGTCACTAGCTCTGATTTTTTATGATTTTCAGCATGAATATCATTATCTTGAAAATCAACACCTTGACCTCTGTTATGCTTTTTTTGTTTTGTTTTCATCTTCAATGTAGGTGAGATATTCATTACATACAGACTTTCTTTTTTTGCCTTTCTCACCTCCAAAGATCCCTGCCCCACCCTGCTGTTTGGCCAGTGGTATAAGTATCAGATGATCTTATTATCCTTGACTTTGCTATCACCAACCCCTATATCATATTCAGAATTTTGTTCATAATCTCTTCTTTTACCATCACTAATTCGCTCTAGCTCACTCATGGAAGCAATTCATGGTCACCATCAAAACTAAATTCTTTAACTTACACTCATTCAGAATCATTTCATGTCTTAATCTCTCTTGCTAAATTTACTTTATTGTACCATCTCCGATACCTTTGTTCTACTCTCTTGCTATTATGTTCCTTTAGCAAAATGCAAATCGTAGTTAATCTAAATCTTAGTGCTCTTTCTTGATGAACTTTATAGAACAACAGCGGCCGTTATTTTAAATTCATTACCACAGTCTTAAACTACTAATCCAGGTACATGAAAATTCTGCACCGTTTTCTGCATGCTCTATCTCTTTTCAGCTTGTTTCTTTTCAATTTAAGCTTTATGTAATTTTATCTCAGCTTTCCTTTCTCTGACCATGCTTTTCTCATCTTGACACCCTCCTGGCCTGAAAATATACTAATTTCATTCATTCCCATTTTAGAGGATTTCCATTTTTTTGTTCTTTATCTCTGGCCAAAGTTTTCATAGCTGATTCTTTTCTCATTGATGCAACTGTTTGACTTGTAGCAGTCATTTACTAAATATTAGTAATATGACTGTAGTTTCATTTTGCATATGAGAAGGAAAAAGATAAAAACTTGGGCACCAAAAAAGACACAAATTTTTTTTAAAGGCACAAAAATAAAAACTTGCAAAATTTACAAAAGGTAATTCATTCATATTGTTGTTCAATAGGAAATTGAAGCCTAGAAAAATTGAGTGACTTGTCCAAGAACATTTAGAAATAATGAGAGGTCACACCCCATAATTTCATTCTGACCCACTTTCCATCACAAGTTGCATGGGAAATGCTGATAAATGTACACATCCCATTGTGTAGCAGGCATTACTTATTTATTTTTTGCTCAATATCAAATTTCTTCTTCATCTTGCAGCTGAGACCCCATTAGAGCAGAGTGCCTGACTTTGGCATAATCTTGACTCTTAAAGCCTGTCACAGTGCTGGGGAACAGGAGACATGGCAGAAATGTGTGTTGAATTAAAGCATGAGTAAGTACTAATAAGTATGTATTATATTATTTTATTATTATTATTATTTTTCTTTTTGGTACCGGGGATCTAACTCAGGTCCTTGCGCTTGTGAGGCAGGCAGCCGAAGTATGTATTATTAATTCAACATTATAGCCCTTATCCAATCAGAGATATAGAATTCATTGCTAAAAATATTTAAAAACTTAAATATATTAATATTTTTTAAAAGAGCCTCTAACATAGCCTTAAATTGTACTCATTTATACATGTATTTATTTTCTAAGTTTATAAGCTCTTTGTTTTCTACATTTTTAAAACTATAGACTAGACAGAATAAATGTATAAAATGTACCCTTTTAGGAAGACAAAAGATACATTAGTGATGCTTTTTGTTTACTTTTATAAACATCCACTTCATATCAGGATTATCTGCAGACTTTAGAAATATGGGCTTCTCAGAAATTTACTCAGGAATAAATTATGGGGATCTTATTTTTAGTTTTGGGACTTAAATGTAAGTTCCACGGACACAAGCAACTATATTTGTATTTTCCTATCATATTTGCAGTTCATTATTCATATCACATAATATACATCTAGATATTAAATAAAATAATGAGGATTTTAATTAATTCTGAACCAATTTTGAGAAAGGTACTCACTAATTTAGGGAATAATTTTATCTATAGTTAAAGTTTCAATGAGAATACATCTAAAACATTCTTCAGAGAAGAGAGATGGGTTTGGGTCACAAACTTTTAGTAGAATTCAGCAATTATTTGGTAGAATTTTAATAAAAACAGATGAGGAAATAGAGTATGAAATTAGAAGAGAGTTCAGAAAATATTCACTAGATAGATGTCCTTGGGGAGGGGGTCTGGAGAAATGAATAAAGTATAAGTTTGAAATATTAGAGGTTGGACAAAGAGTACAAAGAGACAGTGTGGGCATCTAGGTAAGAGGTAACATTGCATTTGGTATTCCACATCTGGTCAAATACAGACCAAGGTAGAGAATGTATACAAATTAAAATTCTAAGAAGCAATTACACAGATAAGCATAGTTATCTCCAAATGGGCAAATTAAAGACTTAGTTTGAGTAAATGGCAATCAAAGTTGCACCATTATTTTGGGAACTATATATTTAAGAATTTATAAGTTCTTACTGTTTGGCCATATTTTATCTGTCTCATCTTTTCTTTTGCATAACTTCTCCAAGATATTTTTTCTAACTTTCTTTGCATGATGAATATACCAATCTCTTTCTCCGGATCTCCTTTCACTCACTGACTCTGCTTGAGCATTCAAAAATAGATTTTAGCTATATTGCCATCATCATGTACCAAGCAGTACCAAAATAACAAGGACCTCATTCAGAAGGCCCAGATTCAGGAATGTAACCTATGTTATCTGAGCAATAAGCAGAAATGGCTGGATGTCATTGACTAAGGAGGAGACGAATGGCTATCTGAAGTTAAGGAAAAGCTACAGCCAGCAACCACTATATTACACTGGGAAGTCCCTTTTGGTATCTATGCCTAGCTTTATTCCATCTAGTTTGCCTACAATGCTATTATATGTTATAGAGAGCTCTTCATGAAAAGTACATCAGGTATAGTTATTGCTGTTTGTGATTGTTTTAATTTTATATCGAATATTAGTAATGATAAATTTATAAATTACTTCCACACATAATTCTTTAGTACCAAAGCTATCCCATCATTAAATTATCACTATGTTTATTTAAGGAAACTGAAAGGTCAATGAGATCGCGAGATTTAGTGAATAGAGTATGTTTATCTCATTTTTAACTCACTTTAACAACGAAGTGTCATTCAATGTTTTTCTTTGGGGAGAAATGATATTCTGCACAAGACCTTCCATTGTAAGCATTTTTCACTGTTTATAAAAAACAACAGTATCTTCCTTTTCTCCGTGATGCTCTTTCAATAACTAATCAGCAGGCTTAATTTTTTTAGAATAGGTTTAGATGTATGAAATTATTGAGTAGATTGAGCAGAGATTTATTCACTCCTCTCCCACCTCTCAGTCTTGTGCAGTTTGTCCTATTATAAACATATTGCAGGAGCATGATATATTCTTATAAATGATGAATGAATATTAATACATTATTATTAATGATAGTACATAGTTTACACTGATTCACCCTGTGTTGTTCAGGTGAATTCATGTTTCTTAGAAATTGCTGTTTGACAATTACTAGATAAATAATTGTGTCATTAATTACTTAAAGTGCACCAGCAATAAATTCCTGTAATATTTACCTTTTAACTCTTATTTTATTAATACATATTTCTTATGTAAAATTGTTCTATTTGTCATATCTGTACATGCATATAGCATATTTTGATAATTTTCATCCCCCAGAACTCCATTTTCCCTTCCCTTCTCTCTTTCCTTGATCACCCCTTCCTCTTTTCTATTCATGTTTTCTCTCTCTCTTTCTCTCTACTGCTTCTCTCTCTCTCTCCCTCTCTTCAATGTTATAAAAGAAAACATGTGATACTTTTTCTTCTGAGTATAGTTTATTTCACTCACCATGATGATTTCCAGTTCCATTCATTTTCCCCAAAACATGACTCTATTATTCTTATTGCTGAATAATATTCCATTGTGTGTGTGTGTGTGTGTATCATATTTCTTTATTCATTCAAACTTAATTGGCATCTAGGCTATTTTGGTAGGTTAGCTTTTGTGCATTGCTTCCCGATAAACATTATATCAACGTGTCTCTGTTGTATGATGCTTCTTTGGGGAAATATACCAAGTATTGGTTTGACTGGATCAAACAGTAACTCTATGTTTAGTTTTTGAGGAACCTCCATACTGATTTCCACAGTAGCTGTACTAATTTACATTACCACTAACAGGATATAAGGGTTTCTTTATACCGCTCTCCTCACTAACACTTACTGATTTCTGTTTTCTTGATGATAGCCAATCTGACATGGATGAGATGGAATAGTAAGGTAATTTTGAATTGTGTTTCCCTGATGCTAAAAATATGGAATAATTTTCATAGACTTATTGACCACTTGTACTTTCTCTGAGACATGCCTATTAATTTGTCTGCTCATTTGTTGATTGAGTTATTCTATTTTGTTTTGTTTTGGTTGTTTTTGATACCAAGGCTTGAACTCAGGACCTTGTGCTTTAGAGGTGGGAGAGGTTCCACTGAGCTAAATCCCTGGCCCTTTTGGTGGTATTTTTGATGTTGTTTTTTGATTATTTTATATGTACCCAAAGTGCCAAAGTGCAAATGGTAAAGATATTTTTTTCTGTTGAATGTCTCTTAAATTTTTTATTTTGTTGTACTATGATGTTTACTTTGATTGATACTTTAGCATGAGGAGCTTGTACTTTTTAATTTTGTAATTATTTCAAAAGATGGGTTTCTAGGGCTGGGGATTTAGCTCAGTGGTTTTGACACCTGCCTTACAAGCTCAATGGCCTGAGTTCAATCCCCAGTACCAAAAAAAAAAAAAGATGGGCTTCTACTAAAATGGTGAATCTATATAATTTACTATTTTATCTTTTAAATTACTGATGCCTTTTATACTTATTCTGTTTTTCTCAAAATTATAATATGCATGTTTGTGTGCATACTGTGGCTAGATGATATGGATGAGATTTTCTTAAAAA
>NW_022900942.1:24995564-25016153 GCF_012274545.1 Fukomys damarensis | reverse complement strand
TCAATCATGACTTTGTCATAAATTATTTATGCAGTTTTGGACATTTTCCCTTATATAATCAGTATACGTCATCAATATCTACGTTTTAAGTAATTGTCAAATTTTACAACTATTTCATTTAAACTCTGGTGTCTACTAGTTCTAAGATTACTTAAAATTAATTTTCCCTACTGTCATATATGTTTAAAGATTATTGGTTCCACTTTTGTGGATTAAGAAATGTATCTGCTCCAAATCCAGTTTTTATAGTATTTCTATTACTAATGTTTTTTTTAATGTCATCTTATTTTTCTATTCAATTCTTTCAGCATTAAAAAGAATATTTGTTTCTATGTTTTAAGTCAAAACTTCACATTGAAGATGAATTTTTGAATAATGCAAATAACATTTTTGCCTCAGTTGCCCAATTTTCATCAAATGCCAATATGGATTAAAGAATGCATTCCTGTGTGAAAAGCTCTCTGTTGGAGGAATGAAAAAAGAAAGAATGCCACTGAAACAGCTAGAGCCTTATAAGAGCATGTGAATAGGGATTTAACACTGCAGAAAAATTTAAAAAGAAATCAAGTAAGATAGAGCACAGCCTCTTCCTATTAGAGGAAGAAATTACATGAAAGAAAAAGGCAATGAAGAAGACTCAATAGTTCAGTCACTCACATGGAAATTTTTATATGCATGTGAATAAAGGTAATTCTTAAGTAAGTGCATTAGAAAAGATTTTCTTTTACGTGGATCCCTACAGTGTTTAATATTTACTTATATTAATAAATAATGTACATCAAAAAGATGATAGCAACCCTTGTTCAGATGGTATAGTTAATGATAGATAAGGAGAAAAGGAGAAATTATCTAGTTAAAACAAATATAAAAGCAATAAAATAATCATAAAAATAAGACTACAAATACCTACTATGTATGAATAGAGAGATCTTATAGGACAGCCAGAGAGTGCCGTGATAATGGAAAAAAGTAATTAGGAAAGGCTATTTTAAAAATACTATTTTCCTGAATTTTCTGAATAAATATGCCTAAACAAGGTGATATCTTTAATTCTATTAATACACTGGGGTAGATAATTCATTTTGCAGGTATTGTCTTGTGCTTTGTAGGATATTCAGCAGCACTCCTGGTCCCTATTCACTAGATGTCAGTACACTCCTACCTCCAAGTTGTAACAATGGAAGAATGTCTTCAGACAGTGCCAAGTATTCCTTGAGATTGGGTGCTGGTAGTATTCATGGTTTAAAGCTACTGCTATATTTCAATATTGCAGTATTCAAATATTTAAAATCAGAACTCTCCAGATTTTAAGTCACAGTATTGCTTTTACTAAAGCAAACAAACAATAAACCAGATGTTGCCTATGATTATAAAACTTACCAGGAAGATTGAGTGCTGGAGTCAAAGTATTCAATACATAGTTTGTACATGAAAAAGTTGAGAATTGTTAGAAAATTCTTTGCAGATTATTTTCAACAGCTGTGGCAAAGATATATGTCTTATCATTTCTTTTTAGGATATCGGTCTACTTAGAATCACCTCCATTATCTTGCAAGAAATTTCCTTTGAAGAACAGCAGCCAACAAAGTAGAGCGATAAAATGATACTACTAGTGGTACTAGATTTTCCCATCACTGCAGTATAGCTTTTGGTGTATTCATATTATTTGAGCACATCTGATCTCAATACCTTGCCCTCTTTCTGTGGAGTGGGATATTCCTATTATTCTGGCTTCACTCTTCTTGTCCTAGAACCAGTTGAGCCATTCAAGTGTTATAATGAAATGCTTCTTGTGTTATATTTTTTCTTGCAATTCTTCTAGATGAACACATAGAACATTTGGATCTCTAAATATTTTGATCAATCAGGTACCACGATAAATTGTTATGCATTTTATTCATCCAATATATACATATATATTTATAAAATATACACCAATATTATTTTACTAATATAATAGGAGATGGATATATTAAGAAAGTATATGATCACTATAGTATATTTATAGCATAAAGTTTTTTATCTCACCAAATGTTACTCATTCCATTTTAGTAAAAGCAACCTGATTGAACATTTCTCTTTGGAAATTTATCTTAAATACTTTGAGATACAGCAAATGAAATATTCTGTTTGAAATTCAATTTATTTTGATATATAATTGATGATGATGACTGTTTGAAAATATATATCACCAGGTACAATTTACAAATTCCATGGACACATTCACCATTATCAGCAGTGGATATGAATCTATATTAGACATAACATTTCCCACACTTTGAAATCTTTGGCTAATTTTGTCAAGGGTGATTAATTTGCTATTATTTTTATCTAATACTATACCTGAGGAAGAGGTTGTATTAGAAATAAAAATGTCATCATTGAGGAGTCACACTATTAGTATGACTTGTAATTCATGTTGTCTTTTTAGAAAAACATTTAAACCATTTCATTTTTTGAGGGTTAGTTTTAGTTAAAACTAGATAATGCTATCCATAAATCCACTTAACTCATAACGAATGAATGCCAATGCTTTGCGAAGTATGGAAAGCAGGTGAAGGCACTGATATTTATGTCTTTAAACTTTAGAACTTATAATTTTCCTTTAAAAGATCATATCACTGTACTTGATATTGGAAGACAAGAAAATCAATCTATATAGTAATTATTAGCAAGATCTAATTATCAAATATAAATTGAATACAATGGAATGAATTGTTCTTCACATAGAGCCAGGAATAGTCTTGTCTCTTGTTAAGGGTGTACGTGCGCTTTAGGGCTCACTGGTATATGGATTGTTTCTCTTCATAAGTCTTCCTTTTCTCCTTTAATGAAATAAACTATTATTTACATTCTATAGATAGTCAAATTGATCTTTTATTGTAAATGAGTAAAGTCTTCTTTGCAGTATGTCCCAAACAGAAAAAATGCAAAGACAGACAAGATCTTATAAAGATATAGGTGACTGTTAATTAGAAACTCAGAACTCAAGAATAAAAAAAATATTATCTTGCTATAAATGAATTTAGCAGTTTTCATAGTTTTTTAGGGACTGGAAAATAAAAAGCAAAACTATTTTATTGATAAACAATAAAAGTATTTTAGAAGCTCAATTAAAGCAATTACATATCAGATCAATTCAGAAGAATGTGCTGTTACACAATTTTATATCCTCAACAAAATGGCAAAATCTATGCGTCCTGCTAAACTTTCCTTTCTATTTTGCAACACAGTAGTCAATGACCAGTGGTTCATATTAGTCTGAAGACAGATCAATTCTGTACCTACAATACCAAAAATTGAATAAAGATTTAATGTCATAGCTAGTTAAACCCAATCCATAAATGTACAATTCTGAGAAAGATAAAAATAACAAATTTGGTGTAGTTAGAAGAAAAGGTTTGTAAATGGAGGAAAACACAATTATCCAAGTTAAAAAGGAAAAGACATCCATAGAAGCAAGTCACATAGATTATAAGATTTATAAAGTTCTTATGAAACTATATTGTTCAGGCTAACTATATATTACATGGCAAGGTGGGTCATGAGTCCAGATTTCTTTAAGATATTTAAATTGAATTTTTAAAATGATACATACACATTGGACATATTATCAAGGTACCATGTCATATTTAGAATAAACATATACATTGTGCAATGTCTGAATCAGTTTAGAAGATCTATGTCTTCAAATATTTATGACTTGTTTATGGTGTAAATATTCAAAATAATTTCTTCTAGCTATTTGAAATATACATTATTGACAGTACATTATTATTATCTATAGATACCCTACTGTACACCAGATTATCATACTTCTACATGTAACTTAGTATTCACTGACCACCATTCTCCATCTCTTCTTGGTTTGTTTTTATAATTAACACGAGCTTAATTTGCAAAGTTAGAAGTTCTAGATGAAAATTTGCAAGGATTTTCTGGAATGAATGGATATTTTTATAGTTTTGTATGCAAAATTATGCCTTTAAACACTTGACTCGTTTTCAAAAATTATTTTTAATGAGTTTGCTTACTAACAAATTTAATTTTAAATGCAGAAAGATATATTCTTGATTTCAGGAGAAGTACCTGTAATATCACACAAAGCCATTCTGACTTCCTTTTAGAGAAATTTATGAACTCTTCCCTAACTGCTCTGTCATAATCTATACTTTTTCTCTGATTTTGCTGTTGTTAGTCTTTTATCTAATTTAATTTTATTTTAAGTGAGCTGCTCCCAAGTGTCATTAAAGGTTGGTGTATAGCCTGATATGATGTCACCAAGATATGTAGGTGGGTCACAAACTTGGTGGAATGGTGGTAGAGATAGAAGATATTTCCAGTTAATGCCCAGGGTCTGTCAAAAGGGAAAAAAAGGGTAAGAATAAAATTTGAACCTGAAAATGAGTGTATTAGTAGCATAAATTGAGATGAAATTAGATGCACTTGTTACTAAAACTTTTGTTGTTTTAGTCTTGGTTCTCAAAGTAAAGCTAGTAGCTAATTTGAAAGACATTGTCTTAGTGTTGGCTGGAAGTCAGGTTCTACAGTACAAAACATGCATTTGTATGTGTGTGTGTGTGTGTCTTTGAGAAAAATATGATTTTGATGATTCTGACTAGCAGTCTTACAGAGTATAGGCAATTTGCTGCAGTGATAGGTTTTCTGAATGATTGAACACGTCTAAATGTGAATGTGAGCATCACCAAGATGGCAGTTGTGCCACTATAACTAAGGTTATATTTATATCATTATATTGGTCTTCTAGGAATATAATTGTTCCTTCCTCCAAGGTAATTGTTCTTTTACAAGAAAAACAGGGATGATTTGACCAACTGGAAGGAATGAAGTTTCCTGTTTACTCCCTAAGTGAAATGTTTCCACTTAATTTGAACCCTTGAGGCTTTTTTCCTAAACCCTCACCGCCCGCTGGCTTGAATTTAGTGTGGGCCCTGAACTTATTTAAGCGTGCTCAAAAGAAGTTATATTCTCTTAGGCTATATCTTGAAACTATAAGCACGTATGGATTTCATATATAGTTTATGATTTAAAAAATGGAGGAAAAATCATTCCTTCTTGGCTTTCTTGGGGCCCCAGCTGCCTGTTTTTAGACCTGATAATGTCTAAGTTTCTGAATAATATTAACACATAGCTTCCAGTATAAATATCAGCTATATAAGTCCCATGATTGTTAACAAAAATGTTCCATGATCAATTTGTTTAAAAATTAGTTAAATAAGTTTATGTAGTATATTTATTTTCTGTGATATTTTAATGGGTAATTAAATCTGTGCTTCCAGCTGTCTCAAGCATGAAGACTCTAGTGCTACTCTACAATTTGTGCGCAAGAAATTAAAAGAAGAAAGAGTAAATATAAAGACTAATTCTCAGAATTCAAAAAATAAATGATTATAGTAGTCCTGCATGCTGTCCTAATTCTTGCTGTTATTTCTCTCAAGTAATTTTTACCTAAGCACCACAGAGAATATCTGTCTTTGGAAGATTATTGGCATTATCATTTAACATGTACACTTTAAACTATGAAATCCATCACTGCATATAATATCAATGCCGTCATAGATGTTACTTAATCAGCATTTCCTACTTGGCAGATATCATTCTAACATAAATTCACACATATGGATAAGCAATATAGGACAAACCTGATATTCAGATCTTTAAAAGCAATAATGAAAAATAGGATGATCTCATTAGATTGCATCATCATTCTAGTAATTTATTTCCCTTTGCAAATTGATGATTGTGGAAGATGAGCTCCTTCTTCAAAACTCTTGGCCAATGATTATCTGTTCTCCAGGGAATGTATTTATTAAAGGGAAATCAATTATCTTCTAAAGAAGAAACTTCCATCCTCAAAAATTTTCATTGTTGGAAGTTCTTCATTGCAATATTCTGTATTTGTTTTCTATAATTTATTCTTCTTGATGTAGAACATTTCCTTCCCAGACTGCAGAAAATACTCTAAAATCTTGTTTTTACATCAGAGCTTCAAATATTACATGTCAGCTCTTACAGACTCCTCCTTCTGCCTTATATTTGTAAACATTTCCAGATCTTTTATCTCCTCTTCAAGTGACACAATATGACAAACTTTACCCACAGTAGTTAGTCTTTTCCAATTATATCCTGCTTTTATTATTCTTAATCTTTTGGCTAAATTTGTGCAGCTTACTTCTGTATTTATAAAAGCATGAGCAAATGAATGCAGGGGTCCAGATACCAGACACTGGCTCTCCTGAACCAACTTGCATCCTTCTTGTCACATATGAAAAGCTTCCCTTTTTTTGTCTCTCACATTACTTCCATAGGTTATAGTTGAATTTAGCAGGGAGCAACCAAAAGACATAAATTCACATGATCTTCTTGCCCACTCAAGAAGTCACAATAAACTTTTAACTTTCTCTATCTTAAGACTCATCACTTCCAACCTATGCTGTACTGTCACTGTTCACTTTCTCAAACTGAAGTTTCAGTTGTAATGCTTCTGTTTTAAATTTCCTAATTAAACCCCAGTGCCTAGAAGATAACATGAAAATTCATTAGAATTACCTACAAAGTTGTTTTTTTCTTTTTTTGGTTTGTTGTCTTTTTTAAAAAATCTGGCCCCTGCCTACCACAGAAACCTAACATTGTCTCATGACCATCTTGCACTTCTCATACAGATTATCTAGGACACTCTGAAATGACCTGGTCATCCTCTCCTCCACATAGCATGTTATTTTCTTTTCCCCATCCCTCATCTCTTCTTTATCAGTAGGTTGAATTTGGGCAAATAGAAGTCATATCTTGAATTACAAGTAGGAATTTTAAGAAAGAAAACCAAGTATAAAGTATCTGAGTGGCTGAAAGAATGAAATGATAGGTGAGTGGATTAAGAAACCAGTAACCACAGCAGTTACTTTCTGGGGTATGAGAGGAGGAAAGTTCTGAGGAAAAGTACGCTTGTTCACTTAATGACCAATTCACCAAAATACATTTTAACAAATGGTTCATGTACTGAATGATTCATTTCCAAATTTACTTTCTTTGTATAATTACTGAGCTTAATCCTTACCAATTTCACATTTTATACAGCTTCATTTTATGGAATACTTCCATTAATCTTAGCCAAGCCCTCTATTGATGTGGCTAGAAACTGATGGCCAGAGAGAGAAAGAGACTGTAGGTATCAAAAATATATTCATGGAAAATGTTTCCTTTAATTTGATTGTGCTTTAATATAATAATGATATGTTATTCATCATAAAATATATGTAATAATTACTTTGTTTATCAAAAAGTATACTTCTATATTATTCATGAATATATTTTCAACTATAATCTACTTGAATATATTCGGTAAGTATATTTTTTCTGAGTAGTATATTCTTCTTAGAAATCTCCAGAATAATATAGCAATTTAAATAAATTTAAAAACTTCATCCTAAAAGTTACTTTGGTTATATTTGAAGAGATAGTCACTCGTAGCAAAATAGGGGGATGAAATTTATGGGATAGAATCTCCAGTTATTCATAACTCTGAAGATGAGAAAGTCCCTGTGGGTGCATAATGTTTTTTGACCCCTAATGTTGATATTTCACAAATTGGTTGTATAGGCTGCCATGACTACACTGAAAGGGCAGATTTGAAGTCCTTATTTATAATCATCTCTGCGAGTGTTATTCAAAGAACGTCCACACAGAGGTCACCGCTAGGTTGGATCCAGGCAAAGCATATCATCAAGAAACAGACAGATGAAGCAGTAGAAATCTCTATGGCTAGAATCAAAATCATAGACCAACTGTGACTGAGACTTTTGTCCATATCATAGAGTCATTCTTAGAGTAAAGACAATAGATTATGCTGCTCCACACCCCAAACTACACAATTATAGTGATATAATGGTTCCGGCTGGGTCCAATGCTACCATGATCTTGGCAGTGATTTCATTTAGAAAAGACAAAAGGGTCTCAGGATCACTGGACAGATTTTCAAAGAAGTTCAACCACAACAGAATTGGTTGACATTTTTTTTCCAAAATGTACTTATAGCATTTTAAATTATGGTTGCATTATCATCCTATAATAGGCAATACTATTCCATAAGGAGCATAGATGGAACGGGAACTAAGGAGCAATTACTACATGTTCCAAGACAACTGCAAAACATTGAAAAGCAAAGGAGAGGCAGTGGTACAAAGCTTCAGACAGTTTCTTATCACGGGTCTCTGATCATTATTGTATTTTGATAACACCATAGGCAGCCTGAAGCTCTGATGAGCTGCCCTGAGTCCTGTGTACTATGTAAAGCAGGAATTTATAGATAGGAAGCCACAGAACATAACTTTCCGAGTCCTGCTTTAAATAAGAAAGATCTGGTGCCCATTGTTGAATTTTCTGGGAACTCTTAATTATGGAACGAATCTGTGCCTCCTCAAAGCTGTTAAAGATAGAAAATAAGCAAATAAATACATACATACTACAAAAAATAGACACACACTTACAGAGAGTTGTCCTAAACTAAAGAACCATAGGAATCAACTACTTAAATTCCCCAGTTCATCAGTATTTCTTTTTTTTCATATTTTCTATTAAATATTTTATTTAATTATTTATGCAATTCCCTTTCCTAAATACTGTATAAGAAGTACAAGTAATGCTTTGAGAATAATAACTTTTACACTGTGATATTATTTTAAATGACTGACAGAATAAATATGAAAAATTGTGCTTCAGACACTGAATCATCTTTACATCACATGAAATTCAGGTCTGTAGCTTCTCTATTCTTCTGTCTTGCAATGAGCCAAAAGAACATATTGAAACTAAAGTCCGAGGTCTTACAATTGATTCTTTATAGGTTTAGGAAGCTCTAGAGAATCTATGGACACTTTAAGACTTTATTAAAGACTTTAGCTGTCATTCAATTTAAAACTCAATCAAATGCCAAATAAAAGGTACTTCCAGTAAACCAAATGATAAACATAATAAACTTCAAGCACATTGTTTATTTTTATTGTCTGATGAGAAAAAATGAGACCCTGAGAACATGTGAAGTGCACCAAAAGATCCATCTAAACTCTTCTCCGACAGCATTGGCTCCCACCCTGAGGAAATGCAGATTGGTACCTTTCTGAAAGCTCAGAGTCATTTTCCTTTTGCTGGTTCGAGCCTGACTTATGCATTAATATTGCTAGTTAAGACCATAAATCATGATGTGTTATTTAAACATAAAAAATCTCATGGTTTAAAGCTAAATAACACTGTTATGCTTAACAACTAACATGTTAAAATTAAAAAATAAAAGGTCATTTATCCACATTGCTACAACTAAGGAGTCATCAATATTGAAAGGTCTAATAGCAAATTAGAAATTTCTTCAGGGCTGAGACCAGATCTGCATGAGGTAATTGGACTTTGGCAATTAAAAATCTGTATGAAAAAACTAAGTGGCAATCTACAACATCACTAGCACAGTAGGCATGAGGTTATATGAATTGCCATCTTGATATGATAAGCATACTTGTCACCTCAAAGCTTGCGACTGTGGGCTTCAATTTTGTCAAGTCCATTTGTTTCACCAGTTGAGTGAAAATATTCTCTGTCCTTATCTTTCACGCATGGCTATGTCATATTTAATTCAATTGATCGTTGGGGCACACAGAAGAAGATATTTACCTTGACTCTAGATGGTAATGAATTCTCAAGCCACACAAGTAGTGGCTACTAATTCCTGTTGCCCATTGATGTTTTTATACACTTCCAAGCCTGTGGATTTTGAGTTTTTAGGAGCCACAGTACTCTGAAAATTTAATATAAAGCACCGTGGGGTTAATTGTAATTTGTTCCATATTTCTTTATGCACCAATTTTGATCTTTCTAAGTCTAACTTAAAGTGTCTGATAGTTCAAGACCATGGAGTAAAAGCATCCTTCCATGTACATTTAGTAACAATTGAGAGGTTATTGTCTATTTGCTAAACTATTTGAAAGAAGTGACTAAGGTCTAATATAATATATGTTGATGTATTTACAGAGAAAAAAATAATGAAATTAGTCAAAGAAATAAAGGTGAGAGAAAGCCTTTAAAGTGAGAGGTCTGTTTTAATTCTTGTTCATTTAATTTTTTCTTGACATTAACTTAAAATTCTAGTCTGGTTGGATTTTTAATTTACTTATTGGCTATAATATCTTTATTCAACTATGATTACATGGTCCAAATTCTAATCAAGTACATTTAAGTTGTATCCAAGTATATAGCCACATTGTACTTAAACAAAACCTCCTCACCAGAAGTAATCATATAATATTACTTCTTAAAATTGATTGTGTGAAAATAATCTAACAAACTCAGTTGCATAGGGCCCAAAATTAAAGAATGTGAAGGGAGTTTGATGTAGTGCTTTCATATTGTCATATATAATATTCTATTTTTGTATAATAAATTTACCCGAAAACCAAGTATATTTAAACTGTATTTATTGTTTTCACAAATCTGTACTTTGAGCCACGTCTACTGAATTTATTTATCATTAGAAATGACTGAGCTTTGATTGAAATATAGCAACTTCTCTAGACACACCCACTCACATTTGAGGCATAGGTTAGATTCAAATAAATGAGAGACAAAAGAATATAGCCCATACCATTTTAATTTTCTTTCAAATGGTGTCAATCATTTGTTTTTCTTAACCAAGAAAAATGGTAAAACAGTAGATGTACCTTCAGGGCTGAGGGTTTTAAAGCCAAAACCTTAAGTGAGGGTACTTGTTACCACACAGCTTAGGCTTTTTTGTTTCTTTTTGTTTTTTGCTCAATTCAGATGGAATTCAATCTGCCACTGTGGGTCACTGCCACTGCCGGCCATCGCCGCTTGATGCCAGCTTGTGCTGGACACCATAGGTCAACCCTGCAGGGTGCCAGGTATCTGCTGCAGCTGGCTGTCACCATTAGTTGCTGGTCGTCAGTAGCTGCTGGTCTCTGAAGCTCTTAAATCTTAACACCTCTGTGTATTCACTGTGGCCACATACTCTGGATAAAAATCCTGAGTAGCCTTATAGGATTTTTGGTGCCCACTTTACCTCAGAAATAAATAATAAGCCTGTTTACAGGAACACAAAAGGAGGGGCTGCTCCTAGACAGGAGTGTCTGGAAAGTACTACTTATGTAGCAGTTTATGGACCTATTTCAGGAAAGTTGAGGAACAAACCCAGGAAAATTTTTGAAAGACTTGGGAGAATGTTGGGTATGCAAATAATGGACTCAGATCCCTCCCATTCCAATCTTATCCATTGCAGGGTGCCCTCTTTTTTAAAAAAATACTACAATTTGGCTCAGTGGTTCTGCCGCCTGCTTCGCAAGCACAAGGTCCAGAGTTCAATGCCCTGCACCAGAAAAAAACAAACAATCAAACAAACAATATGGTTTGAGTGGCAGAAGTGTGGAGGGGCAGCAGCAGCTTGGGGCACACAGGTTGGAGTGGAGAATAGTGGTTTGATGACCAGGGAGGGCACTGCTATAGTCCTGAAGGACACTGAAGTAAACTGTCCCAGTCCACTAGGGTGCAAGGGGGAGCACAAACAAACAATCAAACAAACAATATGGTTTGAGTGGCAGAAGTGTGGAGGGGCACCAGCAGCTTGGGGCACACAGGTTGGAGTGGAGAATAGTGGTTTGATGACCAGGACTGCTATAGTCCTGAAGGACACTGAAGTAAACTGTCCCAGTCCACTAGGGTGCAAGGGGGAGCAAAGGGGAACAAGGGGAGGGGCAGAAAGACACTGGCTAAGCGACACACCTGTGCACCCAGCAGGGACACATGAGACACACAGGTGCTTCTCCTCGGTCTCGTACTATTCACTGCACCATTTACCTCACCTGTCTATTATGTGATTCTGTAAAACTTCTGTAAAGTAGAAATAGTGGAAAAAACAACCATAATTAGGAAGGAGGGATAAACAAATATTATTCAAGTATAGGATACAAAAGCATAAAAATGAAGATAAACACTGTATATCAGAAAAGTTGCCACAGGGTTTAGAAACAAATATTAAGAAATTTCTAAAACTCATAAATTTCTTAGCGAAATCAAAACTGAATTATCTTTACAAAGATATATTAAAATAGGAATGATATGGAATATAACATGTCAAACTTAGAAAATAAATGGCAAAATGTTGTAGCAGTCCAAAAATTAATGCTACCTTAGAAGCAATAAGAAGTACAGGTGAGGGCTGGGGATGTAGCTCTGCAGTACAGCACCTTCTGAGCAAGTAAGGCCCTGAGTTCAATTCCCAGTACAAAAAAAAAAAAAGTACAGTTGAAAGTGTTAACAATGTAAGTCAAGAATATTAGTCTAAAAAATAAAACACAAAGTTAAATTTAAGTTAACAAAAATAATGAGCCAGTCTGGGGGTGCATGCCTGCCATCTCAGTATTCTCCGTTTCCACGGCAGAAGAGTCAGAAGCTACGGAGACCCAGTCTCAATATGAGGAACAAAAAGGGCTGAGGATATGACTCAGTTCAAAAGCCTTGTAATCAATCTCTAGTACCAAAAAGAAAAATGGTGCCAAGGACCTGCGTTCGATCCCTGGTACCAAAACAAAACAAAACAAAACAGAAAAATGGTGAAAAAAATAAACAAGGAAATGAAATATTTGAAAGACAGATGGATTAGTATTGCATATGCTTAACTGATATTGCTAGAGAACAGAATAAATACATCTATTTTAATACATGTGTGTTGTGAAGCATAGAGAACTATTTAGAACTTACCAAAGAAAAGTATAGTATGCTTAAAGGAGAAAATTACTATCAATATATATCGTGGTGATGTATTTTTAAAAACTTTGAAGATAGAGAAAACAAGGACATTCAAAATGAAAAATCATGTAATCTATGATTAAAAATGTCAAGTTGATATTAGCATCCCAAATTGCATATTTCCAGGATTTCATACTTAACTCAAATATAATATATACAAACTTTTGATAAATATAACAATTATAATACCTATAGGAAACAAGAAGCATTCTACTTACATAAAACTGATCAAAATGAATTCAAACAAAATCAAAAGGTTTGATTTAGGCAGTAAAAACTATTATCGTGACAGTGTTAACAACAAGATTAGGCTACATGACCCATTAAATCATAACTTCCTTTGAAATCTTTGAAAATTGGAGATCTCGGAACAACTTAAACCTTAGATTTAAATCTTCAGAAGACATTTGCCTCCAAGAGGAGGATGGGGACGGATGAACATAAGATTAATAGAAAGAATTCAGCTAAAATACTCAATTTTAAATTTATTTTAACAAGTTACTAGAGACCCAGTGGAGGCTAGTGTGAGAATATAGAGGCCCTGGACCCACAGACACAACGGGAGTTTGCATCTACTCCCAGTACCATGGGCCTCACCAGACAATCAAGAGGAAGATGGGGACAATGAGGAGGCTGGGGAATGTTCTGTTCCTACAGAACAGAAGATTTAAGTCACTAGGGAACGGAAGCAGTTTTCCTAAGGAATAGGGAAAAAGTGAAGATCCAACATGACTGTAAGAAAGGAAAAGGAAAAAAACCTCTATTCCTAGGGGAGGAGGTAAAGTATCTTATGCCCCAAATTTAGGTGTCTTCAATTTCAAAGGGTAGGATCACTGAGAAAATCTTGTAAAACGAGGTGTTCAGTGGCCAAGACAATAGAGTCTTTCCTTTACCCTCCATACTGCTGTAGAAGCTCTACTTATTTTTCAATATCTACCTTAAATGTTTTTTTGGGTTTTTTTGGTACTGGGGATGGAACTCTGGACCTTGTGCTTGTGGAGCAGCTGGTGGAACCATTGAGCTAAATCCCCAGCCCCTTGCTTTAAATATTTTTTGTGTTCTATTCTCTTCCAAATTTCTGTTATACTGTTCACTCATTTATTCATTCATTGAACAGGCATCTGGGTATCTGCTATATGTCATTAATTGTAGACTTGTAGCTCTGAATGAAAGAGTAATCCTTTGCCCATAGTGTTCATTATTATAACTTGAGACACAAAAATAATAGAATAAATATATATTGTACAAAAACATTGAGAAGTTAGAGAGATGGGGGGCAAATTTAGATTAGCGCATTAAGTAAAGCATCTCTCTGGGGAGGCTTTGGAGGCTGAGCTAAAGGAGGTAAACCTTATAATCCCTTATCATTAATCAATTCATTCTTCTAATAAGGGGACTTTTACCAGGTGAAATCTAGTCTTTTGTTATTTCACTTGTCCACCATCTACAGGCTATTTGAGCCAGTCTCCAACAACCATGTTTTAATCTAATCAGATTTTGTGAATTTCACTCTTCACACTGTTTCAGCCCCTTAGAGCAAGATATTTTATATGAGACAGAGGTCTCCCTCAGAGAAAAAAAGGTGGTACAGTTTTGAACATTCATATCTGATACTTTACAGAATCAGAATTCTCAGTGGATATTATAAAGGCGAGGTCACCATTTTAAAATTCTAATTAGACAAAAAAGAAATCTGATTCTTTAAATTAATATCTGCAATCACTTCTTTTAAAAATTCTCCTTCTGTTAAATTTAAAAAAGGTATAAAACCATATGCAGTGTGTTAATACTGATACTTTCTTTTTCTGTTAAATTCCAAAGAATTGCTGATTAAAAGAATGAAGTCTCATCATAATAGGAAATTTAATGAGTTCTCATGAACAATTAAAAAGAATATTTGCATATTTTTAGCCCATTGGAGGAAAAAATACAAGCAGAGAAATTTTAGGAATAATCACTTGCTGAGAACGAGTGGAAAGGGAAACATTAAATGCTTTTCTCGTTCTCCTGAAGACATGGAGAGCATTTCAGTAGGCTCATTAGCATGCACGTTGGAGTGACCTGGTTTACTAGTCCTCTGCACTTATGCAGGTGTTTATTACAGGTGCTCCATCATTGGTATTTTTATCCCTGTAAAATAAACTAGGAATACAAAGAAGACCAATACCTGGTTATGTTCACAGTAGAATATCTTACATCTATGGGAAGAGGGAAATTAAATCCAAAGCAAAGCTTCAGAAACAACTGATAAAATTTCCTTGGAGAGTCTCATCCATGACATTTATTCTGTTTTGTCTGACCATTCTCTGGTATACTAGAGTTATCAAAAATATCTGTCCCTGAGCTAAGGCAAAAAATAAGCAGTTTCAATTCAGAAGTAATCCACAACTTGTTTTGATTTGAAACAGGCAATTTTTCCTCCATGTATCCATAGATTATATGTAGATTGTAATCATATCTACTATTTACATCTACCTTTTAAAGCTCTTGTAATTATCAAAGGAAATTTATTTTTCTAGTACTGTTTCCTATGTGTAGAAGGCATTTATTATTTCATAACCAGGGACATAAAACAATAAAATAATGATAAACATCCATTAGCAGTGCATCAGAAACAGGGAAATATCAAAGTTTCTATCTTAACTACATTCTTTTTTTTTTTTCCTTTGGTCCTGGGGATCAAACTTGGGCCCTTGCGCTTGTAAACAGTCAGCGGAACCACTGAGCCAAATTCCGCAGTCCTCAACTACACTCCTAATTGCTAGTTCTCTTACAGTGAGCCCCAACATTGGAATATACTTCTTTCCGTTTGGAAAAGACAAACTGAAAACACTGGCACACTTTCTATAACATTTGCTTTTGTTGTCCGACATCCTTAGCCCTCTAGTCATACTGTTTTTTCTATTTTGATGGATCTGGGGATCAAATTCAGTATCCCACACATGGTAAACAGGCACTCCAGCACCAAGCTAGTCCAACTGCCCAGTTTTTTGTCAGCCACAGTGCTTATAAATTGTGCTGAATCATGTAACATTTTCCTCACAAATCATCTGGGAAAAGTGTTTTTTCTGTCTCAGAGTCTTCTAGGGAGTCACAGCATCTATTTCAGAATGCACACACAGAGCCTGTAGGTGCAAGAGAAAAGAGGTTGGAAGGTGAAATCAATGACTCAGGCAGTCTTCACCTGATGGAAATGAGAGCCAGTAGAAAAAGTTCTTGTACTTTGGAAGGAGAATTCTATAAGGTGTTCTTCATGCTTATCAGAGCTCCCGCCCATATTCAGTACCAGTTTCATGCAGCAGGGCTCTTGAGAATGCATAATGAACTTTTTAACTTTTACTTTTTTCTGTCCTCTACCCTATTTGAGGTTGCTGGTATCAAAAAAACTCATTTTAGGGCATATTTTCAAGGATATTCTAAGAAAGGCACTTATAAAACAGGATAGACATCTTTTGTGGTATGTGCCAGAGCCATTCAAATCATACAAACCTCACAACTTTAATATTTTTAGTTTGACTAAAAAAGGCATATGCCATTCTCACAAGATATTTTATATAGATAGAAAACAATATATATGCTTGTTCGTTAGGAGGAAAACAATTTGGAAGTAACAGCATATCACTCAATTATGTGATAACATATTAATTTAATTGGCTATATATTAATAGAGTTAATAAATTCTTAAATTGTATGAAAGATTATAATGTAGAAGATACTCTTATTTGAACATTTAAATATATTTTTTATATAATACACTCAAGGGTAAATTTTATCTTTCAAGATGGAAAAAATGTGTGCTACAGAGCTTGACTTTTAAAACTTTATAATGAAAAATTTCCAATATATGTAGAATATAAATGATAATATAATAAATCCTCATATGGCCACCACCCAGTTTCCACAATTATCAACACTTTAACACTGTATTTCATCTATTCTTTAATTTTTTCCGTGTGTACTTTGTCACATTTAAAACATCATTCCACCCATAAATAGGTCAGCATGCATCCTTGAAAAATAAGAATGATATTTTTACATAACCATAATGCCATTATCATCCCTTAAAATTTTATCGTAATAATCCAGTTTTAAAAATTGTTTTCTACTCATCTATATAAATAACTTTATAGTTAGTGCATTTGAATCAAGATCTCTTAAATCTCCTAAAATTTTAGTCGCTTTGAACTTAAAAACACTACTGACATTTGGGAGAGAGGATGGCTGCCTATAGAGTGACAGTGAGGGTGAGGGTCTCTAAATTGGTGCTGGAGAAAAGCATCCTCAGACCAGGTTGAAAATGACATCTGACACTGGAAGATAAATGAAAAGAAAATCCAGCTAGGTGTAAAGAAGGGGATCACTCCAGTGTCCTAATACCTTACCCCCACCCCAGTTCAGATGTACATGACATCTCCAGAGAGGATCTGAGGAAGAAAGGTGGTCCCTCAGTGAAGGCCTATTGGATTGATCACACTGACAATCACCATATCCCATGACCCAATGGGCACGATGAAATGAGATCTGTACAACCTTGGGATTCAGAGAAGCCAGAAGCAGAACAAAATGCTACAAACCCACACACAGCCTACTTTAAAAAACAGTGCACTGGGGCTAGTGGGTGGTAGACTGCACCATCATCTTATTAAAAATTAATGTACCACCACCAGTGAGTGGCAGGACTCTGGGGAGAGAGAAGCCTTGTTCAATACTAAAAAAAAAAGTAATTATGATAAGTCACTGGCACCTCCCACTGCCAGTGAGAGTGCTGTATATGAAGATTCAGCACCCTACTCAAGACTGCCTGTGGAAAGGGTAGGGAAAAGAATTATCAAAACAAATAGGCAGATCAGATTCAGAGAAAACCTGAACTGGGCCAGAAGAGAGTGAGTTTTCTAGTACTGTTTCTCCAAAAATGGGACAGGCCCGAGATAGTGTGAGGTGCTGCTCACCACCCCACACCAGCAAAGGGGAACTCTCAGCCCAGCCTGGGTTTAGCACTAGGTTTTATAGGCAGGGCGGAGACAGAGACAGTAAATACCACCTGGATCAGAGGTTTGGGGTTATATATTAAGCAAGAAAAGACTGACAGAAAGACAGAGATGCTCATGATATTTACTTCTTCCAAATTGATTAAGGCACTCAGATCCTTGGATGTCTATGAGGAATCATAATCAGAACACAGCTAGCAACCAGGACACATATTTTGAGAAACAATAGCCCTCAAGGCTTTGAGCAGCCAGTTGTCTGGGCTACAGGGGGACCCTGCCTACTCAAAATCATGCGGTGATGTTATTGTAGGGGGAGCTGTGTGGAAGCTCCAAGTTAAGTCTATAACAAATGTATGAACGTTTTTATTCTTATTTGTATTTTTATTTTGTTAATTGTAGTTATAGTATCTTTACACTTTGCTGGATTTGTGTCAACTTTTTTTGTTTTACTATTTTTCCACTCTCATTTTTTTCTTTTGGTTCTTGTATCTTTATTTTGTATTGGTTGGTTATTATTATTATTATTATTATTATTATTATTATTATTATTATTATTACTATGCCAGGGATTAAATTCAAGACTGTTCTTGTGAGGCAGGTGCAGTGCCAGTGAGCTACCTCCCCAGCCCTGTTAGTTATGACATTAAATTTCCAGATTTTCCCCTTTGACCGCCTTCTCTGTGTGTTCTCTCCTGTGTCCTCTCTCCACCCCCCTATTCTTTTCTCTCCTCTCTTCATTATCTCGCTTCCTTGACTTCCCCCTCCTTCTCTCCACCTATCCAACAGCATAAATATAAAGGTGCCTATGTAACTCCATTAGAGTGTAAAAATTAACCAGAGTCCAATCAAATTTAATAGAATAGGTGGAAATGGTAAACAAAGCAAACGGTATTCCCCTTCTAGGGATCTTCCCCAAAGAGCTAAATATATCATACTACTGGAATACATGCGCACAATGTTTATAACAGCACAATTCATCAACAGATGAATGAATAGAGAAAGTGTGATGTCTATATGTAAATGAATACTACTTGGCTCTAAAGAAAGATAAATTCAAGGAATCCACATTCCACCCCCAGAGCTGCCCATCCTGGAATTGTTTTCAGTAAGTTACTAGTTAACCAAAACTGACCTTTAGTCAGTTCCACCCCTTCTGCAGATATGTCTAATCTCCTTCCTACAAGCCTTGCCTGTGTCAGCTTCTATCACAAGTTGCCACGTGAGTCCCTCTACCCCATTTTTACCCATGCCTGGATAATCAATAAATACCAACGGATTTTGGTTGCTTGTGGTTCTCACCACATGCTCAGCCTGTCACCACATATTTGGGGTGGTCCAACCCAGACCCTCAATATTGGTTTAAATCTTGTTTCTGTGTCTTTCTTTCTTTAGCTTTGCATCATATTGCCTTGCAGGAGATCAAGACTCTGGGCTGGGCTGGGCGTGTGGCGCATGCCTGTAATCCCAGCACTCGAGAGGCTGAGGCAGGAGAATCGCTGTGAGTTCAAGACCAGACTGGGATATATAGTGGGTTCCAGTTCAGTCTCAACTACATAGTGAGACCCTGTCTCAAAACAACAACAACAAAATGAAACAAACAAAAAAGACTCTTGACTGGGGCCTCAATAGAGAGGGGAAGAATAGAATTAATTAAATAGTATTAAGATATTCCATGTATAGGAACCTAGTAACCTAAATGAATGTAAACATTATATGTCATAAATCTGAGCTAAGAATAATACTAACAAGAAAAATGAAAATGAGGAAAGGAGATTTAGAGTTGGAGAGAAAGGGTGGCTGGAAAAAGGACTAAAAAAGTAAAACTATAATACATTATTTATTATCTATTGTGCCTGCTTCCCAAGATAAGTGTAAACATCATGTACTGCAAATGTGTACTAACAAAAAAAAAACTATTACATATTCCTGGTTACAATACATATTCTTATATATGTTTATATAAGTTTTGTAATTTTTACTTTTATATTTAAATCTTTGATGTCTAAAATTTTTGCTTATAATGTGAAATAAGAATTCAAATCAATTTTCTCTTTCAGATACATACTGAATTTCTTCCCAAACACTGGTTGAAAACACTATTCTTTCTCCTATTAAGTGTGAAAATGTATTGACTATTTCTGAACCCTCAGTTCTGCTACTTTGATAGATTTGCCTGCATATACACTAATATGTGTCTTGATTACCATTGCTTCGTATTAATTCTTAGAATCATATTGTTAAATCTCATAATTTCCTTTCTCAATATTTTCTGGTTGCTTGGGGTCTGTATTTATTATTTGTGGAACTTTTCATTGTTTATTCTTTTCACATCCATATTGTTTCTGTAATAAGTATTTTAATTTCTACAAAAAAAGCCTATAGAATTTTTTGTCGAATATATATGTATGTATGTGTGTATGCACCAGTTTAGATTACTAAATTGATGTCTGAATATCAATAATGCATATTTCTATTCATAAACATAGTATATCAATTTATCCAGGTCTTTTATTTCCACAGTATTTGGCAATTTATTTATTTTTATTTAAATTGTTTTTCTTTGTTCATTTTTTATTGGTACATTTTTTCAGCATATAATGATTACATTCTTTGAAGGGAGATGTTACATATGTGCATATAATTCATCTAAATCCTATTTTTTTTAACCTTTGCTCCTCTCCTACCTCCCTCCACATTCTCTTCAACTCTTCAGGATTTCCCTTTTGCAAAAACTCTATTTTCATAATTCCTCTTCTCTTTTATTTTGCTCTTTATTATC
>NW_022900942.1:24868417-24995064 GCF_012274545.1 Fukomys damarensis | reverse complement strand
ATGTATATTCGATGATGAAAGGTCTGGCAAAAAGTATATATGATGTTCAGTGGTAATCTGCCTATTGTTTGAACAAGTGACACTGATGTGGCATTAAAAATTAGGCTCTAAAAAATTGAAACAAAAACAACATTTCAAAATTCTTTATATTTCATTTATTTCTTTAATGATATTGTTATTCCCAATTTGCAGGTACTCACAAGGACTATGAAAGGTCTGGCAAAAAGTATATATGATGTTCAGTGGTAATCTGCCTGTTTGAACAAGTGACACTGATGTGGCATTGAAAAATTAGGCTCTAAAAAATTGAAACAAAAACAACATTTCAAAATGCTTTATATTTCATTTATTTCTTTAATGATATTGTTATTCCCAATTTGCAGGTACTCATAAGGACAAAATGAAACCAAAAATGCAAATCCTCCTGTGTTAAATTATGACTAGTATGGATTGTATTTGCTATCCATCTGATGTGGAAAGATATATAAGCAGTTAATTTCTAGAAATAAAATGAAAGGAAAAAATTCTTTATTCCAGTATGGTGGAGGTAAAATAGGGCAAGAATTCTGCACATCATTTTTAAACAGGGTTAAAATTAGCATCATCAACAATGGTATGGCAAGCACAGAAATACTAAATTCTTTTCACTTACTCTCTCAGGAGAAGCATCTTTTGTAGTGCTTGTTGCATAAAATAAATAGAAGATGTATGATGAATCAAAAAATGATTAATAGCTGGACCAATACACAAGAGACAGAGCCTGGCCCTAGGATTTTTCTTTTCTTTGAGAGATGAGGTTTATCTAAACTATGAAGACTAGTAATAGAATGAATACTCATCTAAATATTGCCCACCTTGACAAATACAATATTAGTAATCATTTATGAGCTTCCTGGGAGCCTATCATGACATCCTTGCTTTGCTTTTCCTTTTGAATTAAAGGTTTATATATTTATTGTCCTATAGATGTACTTATGTATTTCTAAAAATATAAGAGTCATAAAATACTTGTACTTTTGAGTCAAGCTTATTTCACTTAGCATATGTTCAAAATTTATCCATGTTGTATACTGTATCCGAATTTTCTTCTCTTGATTCAGCAGTGGGTGCTGACCACCCATGCCAACTCGTCAGATCCAGACAATGGCAGAGAGCAGAACACTACAGCCCTGAGCTTGGAAAGATGGCAGAGTGGTGAACAGCAGAGAGAGGCTGTCTGAGGCATGTTGTTGAGAATGGAAGCCCACCTGGTGAGCAAGAGAGCCACTGAAATAAAAATGCAGTAGACTACAGCCATTGGTAAGTGACTCGAATCAGCACCCGCTTTTGGAATATGGACTTTCTGTGAGGGAAGAGTGACTTGAATCTGCAGCAGAACTGTGCAGAGTTCACATCCAAAGAGGGTGGGGAGATCAACTCTGACCTTGCAGCCAGAGATCATCCTGAATCACAGTGGACTACAGCTGGCTCACTGAGACTAATGAACTCTTTTCCACATCCTGCAGCCCATATTGTCTACCAGCAACAGCACAAACACACCTTGAAGGGGACATTTTTTTTCCTTTTCCTCTTTCTTTTCGTCTTTCAGTACTAGGGATCAAAGTCAGGACCTTGCACTTGTGAAGCAGGTGCGGTGCCACTGAGCTAAATCCCTGGGCCCCTTTTCCTCTTTACTTTTCTTGTCTTCTCTTTTTCCTTCTGCTTCCCCTTCTTCTTCCTCTTCTTCCTCCTCCTTCTTCTCCTCCATCTTCTTCTTCATTTCTCACCTTTCTTGTTCTTGTTTTTGTCCTGTTTTTTTTTTCTTGATTGCTCTTATTTCTACAGGAACATGAACATAGTATTTAGTTTTCCTATTCCCGTTAGTTTCTTCTGTTTTTGTTTTTGTTCCTTCCTTCTCTCTTTTCCTCCTGTCATCACTAGTTTATTTTCCTGTGTTCTCTAGCCTTACTTTTAATCTTTCCCTCTCCTCGTATTTCACTATCCCTCCCAAAATTCCTTCTAAGTCTTCTTCACAGAGGATTAATTTTCTATATCGAAGGGATCATTTACTGCAAACATATTTCTGGTTGGTTCTTGATTTTGATAAATTACCACAAGTCTAGTTCATGTGCTAAAGGTAACAGATTAATAAATACAACAATTTGTCATTTTCTAAATTGTATTCAGTACTACTGTTGATGCTGATTGTATCACTCTGGACAAAGTGACATGATTGTTCTAGTTAGTGGTTTCTCCTGGTATATCAAAACTGAGACTGCCTATGGGTCATTAGAGACTCAAAACACAAAGATCAACCCAGGAATCAAAACAAAAATATTAACAATAAAAAGTAAAAATGAGATAATACCTAAACCAGACACAAACCCAGACTTCCAGCTCACCAAAGAAAAACCCAGGGGGCAAAGAAGTGGAACAACCCAAAAGTCAGTAACCAGGACTCTCTGAACTGATGACAAGGGAAATAAGGAAACAGATGAACAAGGCTCTAGAAAAATTTCAAAGGAGAAATAATTTCTTCAATAACTACAGAGATAGAGACCAAAATGAAAGACAGGCTTAGAGACTGTAGAACAGAAACAAATAAAAAATGGAGGAGCTCAGGAACATGATGGAAAACATAAATGATCAGCATAGAAAAGAAATGGAATACATGAAGGAGATTCAAACAGATATCCAGGAAATAAAAATACCCCTGAAAGTAAACACAGCAGAACAAGCCAATGTGAAGACCCAATATCAGATCTAGAAAGCAGGATTGTGGTTGATGACCATGAAAAGAGAGATTTCTTAAAAATAACAAGGCACCAGGAGAAATCAATTCAATAGCTGCTAGATGATGCAAAAAAAGGATAACATAAAATTAATCAGAGTTCATGAAAAAGCAGGAGATAGTGCAAACAACATTAAAAAAAAAGTGTTTGCAAAGGTAATGATAGAAAAATTCCCAAGCAGGGAATAAAGAATTGATATACAGAAAAGTGAGGCATGTAGGATTCCAACTAGCCATGATTAAAAAAAAAAAATGTACCTGAGCAAATAACAATCAAGATTCCAGAAGTCCAGCAGAAGAACAAATATTAAAAGCAGTTAAAAAAGATAAATTACTTACAAAGGAAAGCCTGTCAGAACCACAGCAGATTTCCCAACACAAACCTTAGAGTTAGGAAGACTCTGGAGTGAAGTATCTCAAGCTCTAAAAGAAAACAACCTCCAACCCAGACTGATGTATCCTGCAAAACTATCTTTCTAAATCAATGGAGAAATAAGATACTTTCATGACAAAGAGCACCTAAGGAACTTCATGATTATTGAACCCGCACTCCAAAAAATTCTAAACAATAAACTAGGAAAAGAAAATGAGGATTATAACTCCATGAACCCCAGTAGAATGAAGTCATCAGGAAAGGCAGGAAACTAAATAGAAAGGGTAAAAGTAAAAAAAATAAAAATAAAAGAGTCAACAACAGGAAAATATCACTCCATTATAGCTCAATGCATATCAATTATAACCATCAACGTTAAGGGTCACAATTAACCAATGAAAATAAATGTATTGGTGGAATGGATCAAGAACCAAGATTCAACAACATGCTACATACAGGAAACACAGTTAATTCAAAAGAAATTCATAGACTGAAAGTTATAGGATGGGAAAGTATACTCTATGTGACAGCAACCAGAAAAAATACAGGGGTAGCTATCCTATTTGCAGACAAAGTGGATTTCAAACCAAAAATAATTAAGGGAAACAAAGAAGGCCACTATAATCTTGCAAATGGAATAATCAAAGAGGAAGAGATGACGATCATAAATATGTATGCATGAAATACTTGTGCACACAACTATATAAAACAAATATTAACAAATGAGAAAAATCAAATAAGCACTAATACAAGTGGGGGAACCACAATATCCAACTATTTCAAATAGATGGATCAGCTAGACAAAAAAAAAGAAAAAACCCATGATGAAATACTAGAATTGAACTAATCTTTTGAAGAAATAGATTTAATAGATTTCTACAGAGTGTTCCACCCCCAAAAATTCAGAATACACATTCTTCCCAACTGCACACAAGTCATTCTCCAAAACAGACCACACACTAGCTCATAGAACATGTTTAAGTAAATGCAAAGAAATTGAAGTTATACCCTGCATATTGTCAGAGCATAGTGCAATGAAGTTGGAGATGGATAAGAAAAGAAACCACAAAAACATCATTAAAAGATGGAAATTGAATAACATCCTCCTGAACAACCAGTGGTTCACACTGAAAAGTAAAGAAGAAATTAGACAATGTCTGCAATCAAATGATTATGCCAATACAACATACCGGATTTTATGGGACACAATGAAAGCAGTACTACGAGGAAAATTCATAGCAGTCAATGCACATATTAGAAAAACCTGGAGAGCTCAAATAAGCAAGGTAATGCTAATCCTCAAGCTTCTGGGAAAATAAGAGCAAGACAAAAAAAAGCTTATACAAGGGAAGAAATTATAAAGATCAGATCAGAAATCAATGCAATAGATACTAAGAGAATAATACAAAAAAAATCAGTGAATCAAAGAATTGTTTCTTTGAAATAATAAATAAAATTGCCAAACCCTTAGCCAACCTTATCAAAAAAGGAAAGAGAAAGTCCACATCTATGCAATTAGGAATAAAAAGGGTGAAATTAGAACAAATCCGGCAGAAATCCAGAGGATTTTAGATGTTGATAATACCTGCTTTGAGAACCTATACTCCAATAAGTTGGAAAACACAGAAGAAATGGACAGATTGCTAAAAACATATGAATTATCAAAGTTGAACCAAGAGGATATAAAAATATTAAACAACCCAATATCAATTAATAAAGTTGAAAATGTCATTAAAATCTGGCCAAAAAGAAAAGCCCAGATCCTGATGGCTTAATTGCTGAATTGTACAAGAAATCTAGAGAAGAGCTAATGTCACTACATATCAAACTGTTTAATGAAATTGAAAGGAGAAAATTCATTCCTGGAAGCAAGCATTACTTGATACCTAAAGCAGAAAAAAAAACCCAGCACCCCACCAGAAAAAACAGAGCTATAGGCCAATCTTCCTAATGAGCATAGATGCAAAAATGCTCAATAAGATACTGGCAATGGAATGCAGAAGGTTATCATGATCATATACCCTAACCAAGTGGGATTCATTCCAGAGATGCAAGGATACTTCAACATATGTAAATCAATAAAAACAGTAAACTATATTAACAAAGCTAAGGAAAAAATACAATTATCTCAATAGATGCAGAAGAGCATTTGACAAAATCCAACTGTAATTCATGATAAAAATGCTACAGAAAATTGGAATAGATTTATCTCAACATGGTAAAAACCATCTATGAAAAACCTACAGTGAACTTCATACTAAGGGATCAAAAACTGAAATCTTTTATGCTAAAATCAGAAATAAGACAAGGATGTCCACTATCACCACTCTTGTTCAACATAGTTCTGGAAACATTAGACGCAGCAATTAGACAATAGAAAGAAATAAAAGAATAAAGATAGGAAATAAATAAATCAAATGTCTTTATTCACATATGATATGTTACTCTATATAGAAGATCCTAAAAACTCCACCAAAAGACTTCTAGACTTAATAAAATTTAGTATATTAGCTTGGTACATTGTCAACACTCAAAAATCAATAGCCGCACACTTAAGTGAAAGAAACAGGACACACATGTGTAAATACCAAATAATTTCTCTGATATGAGAATTTGAAAGTGTAAATAAAGATCAAAATGTGCAATAGATATTATTAAATAGGAAGAAAATGTTCAAAGGAAAGGGGGAACTAGGGAGGGGATGCAGTGCAAAGGAAAGAAGAGAAAGAAAACAATAAAAAAGAAGGAATAAATGGAAACAAAGCTTATGTATGTATGTCCTGGGATGTAGCTCAGCAGGGCCACACCTGCCTGGCAAGTGGAAGGTCCTGAGTTCTATCCCTGGCACCAAAATAAATAAATAAATAAATAAATAAATAAATAAATAAACAAACAAAAAAATGTGTATGTATATAGGGAGGGGTGGAGGGGTAAAAGGGAGGAAGAGGAATGCGAAAAAATAAGAATCAAGATATGTCATGTACAGGTACAAATTCCCAATGATGAATGTGATCATAATGTATACCTAAAATGTACCAATAAACTTAATAAAAATTAAAGAGAAACTAATTTTCTTTTCCTTTCAAGTTGAATAATATACATATAAAATTTTGTTGACCACTTCATCAATGGATATCAGATTGATTCAATTTTTTTACTATTAAGAATAATATTTCAGGCTGGAGATTTAGCTCAGTGGTGCCACCACCTGCCTCATAAGCACAAGTTCCCAAGTTTGATCCCTGATACCAAAGTAAATAAATAAATAAATAAATAAATAAATAATAATAACAATAATATTTTGTAATGTATTACTGATAGAATTTTAACATCAACTATCTGTAGTATTCACATAATTCTGATGTTAAATGCACTATAGTATTTAAATATGTCAGATATGATTTATTAGCATTGTGTTTATGAATTTTCAATTTCTGTTTATGAGGATATTAGTTGGTAATTTTCTTAGTTATATAATTTTTTTCAGTAGTTAATGGTGTTAGGGATTTGCTGCCCTCCTAAAATGAGCCAGTTTTAGGAAGTTATCTTTATTCTTCTATTTTTTTAAAACAAACAATTTTGTGAAATTTATATTATTTCTTCCTCAAATATCTGATGTACCATGAGTCTGTTTTCTCAGTAGAAAAAATTCTGTTAAACAGTTTAATTTCTTTAATAGAGGGATTAGAGATTTTTTGTTTTTTCTTTGTCAATTTTAATTGACTTTTTATGCTTATTTCATGTAAATTATAAAATTGGATTTAAAAATATCCCATTTCATGTAAATTGTAAAATTACTGCTATAAAGTTGTTTGAAGTATTATTTTGGTATACTTTCAATGTCTGTAGGATCTATGATGATAACTCATTAAATGAATCTTGAAATATGTGGTATTTAATGTTTGTAATATATGAAAATTTTAAAATATATTTCTACTAAAGTAATTCTTTAACTCACCAATTATATTTGTACTCTTTTTTGCCATTTACTTTAAGCTGTCTACATTCACATAAAATTTTCTGGTTTTCACAGGTAACTTTAAATATGACACTTAATTTTTAAATTCTGTGCTTCCTATATATGTGTTACTGTTATTAAAATGAACAGATTAATAAAATATAATTTTGGTAATTTTTCAGCATTTTAAATTCATTGCAAACCATTCTATCACTATACATGTCTTTCTTTTTACTCATTCTGAAATTGATTTTCTATAAACTTGTATTAGATCAAGATATTTAGATCTATATTTTTATCAAATTTCTTCTAGTTGTTTTATTACACTTGATCTTAGCCAACAGGCTGAGAAGAGATCTAGTTGTTTTATGAATTGCTGAGAGAAAAGCAGTAAAAACAATATTTCTTTTTGTCTCCCTTTTATTGATGTCAAGACATTTATAATATAAGCTTTCTTAATGAATGATTCCATTTTATTTTCGATAAAATATCCTTTTTCAGGCTAGGAATGTAGCTTTTCATTTCATTAATATAAAGTTGAAAGTCAATCTTATGTTATTTGTGTGGAACACAATTTTCCATATTTTTTTTTGAAATCTCTATATCTTTAAGTGTCTCCCTAGTGGAAAGAACACAGAAGGATTTTACTTTTTGATTCACTTAATCGATATTTGTCTTTTAATTAAAGTGTTTAGACTGTTAATGTGCTTACCGATAGATTGGGTCCACCATAGTATTATAATTTTGTTCCCTTTCTATTCTGTTGTTTCTGTCATTCCTTTGCATCTGATTTCCTGGCCTCCTTTAGATTACTTAGATTGTTTAATATAATTATTTTTATTCTCTTAATTTATCTATTGGCATTTGAGAAACATCTCTGTTTCATGTTTGTTTCACTGATTAATCTAGGACTTAGGATACACAAACTAGCATTCCATGTCTAATAAGAGTTAATATCATGCAACTTTATAAAATAGGTAAAGACCTTGGAACTATATAAATCACTTTTAAAACTCTCAGTGAACTTTGCGTTATGCTTGTGCTATGTATTATCTCCACATACATTGAACACTTCATACACTGCTCTCCTATTATACACTGAAAAAAGTCATATATATTTTTAAAATGTGTAATGAAAGCATTACTCAGATTGTCCCGTTACTTCTCTTTTATTGCTGACTCTACAAGTTAGTATAATTTCCCTTCAGTCGGAGGTTCTTATGCATATTTTGTAGATCAGATTTATGGTCAAAGAATTCCCTCAGTTTCCTTTCACATTTTTATTTCACTCCTGATAATTTGAGGGTAGTCTTTTGAATGTTTCATCTTGTGACGCTTTTAGAATATTATTTCAATTTTATTTCCAATATTATTTCAATATTACTTTAATTCTTAGCTTCTATAGCTGCCATGAGAATGATGGTGATTCAAATCATTGTTTCTTATGTCTATTTTCTCCAACTTTTCAATGTTGTTTGTTTTTAAGTTTCATTGGGATGTATTTCAATGTGTACTTCTTTGAGCTCATCCTGGTTTGTTTTGATAAACTTCACACATATATAAATAGAAATTTGGCAAAGTTATTCACTTAAATTTACACAAATTTTTTTTCTACTCTTAGGGAGCTCCAATTACACATATATTGCACATTTCATATTGTTCCCAAATTCTTAATCTGTTTTCCATGACTCTGATTACTTTTAAATCTTGTTTCTATTTTACACTGTATGTTTTTTAAAAATTATTTTGAACTTTACTGAATTTCTTCTCTATTATGTTCATCCTCTTAGCCCATCTAAAAGTATTTTAACTCAAATTTTGCAAATTTCAGTTCTAATTTATCCTTGGGTATTTTATTTAGTTTATGGTTTCCTTTTGTATCCTCTTGTATTATCCTTTACCTTTGGAGCACTGTTATAATTGCAGTTTTAATTCTTTCTTTGGTTGTTAAATATATGTGCTATCTCTATGCTGTCATTTATTGAGTATATTTTTAACCTGAAGATAGGTTACATTTTGGTGAACCTTGTATGAGCACTGTGTAAACTGTGTTGTATATATTCTGAGTCCTATTATATTCTTCTAGAGTTCTGATATTTCTATTCAGCCCAAAATTTTCCCCACTCTGTACAGTAGTTTAATTTAGTTCACAACATCTTTCTTCACATATAATCTGGTCCAAAAGGGACCCCTTTCCTGTCCAGGATAGTTGTTTTTCTTTTTCACAGATGTTTTAGCCCCGTATTTTATTACCAAAGAAACTCACACATCTGCAATTGATTTTATTAGTTTTGATATTGTTTATTTTTTGCCTTTTTATTTAGTTTTCAATCATCAGATAGATTTTCTTCATATTTTTCTAAAATGTTTCATTATACTCAGCTGCAAGGGTGAACTGTGGTAGATAAAAACCATCATCATGGAATTCTCCATACCAGCCCATTCATTGCTTCATGTACAATTTTTCCACAACTAATAGTTTCTTTCTCTTTTGAGATTTTAAATAAAAGCATTCGTAGTATAAAAGAAATTATCATTATAATCCTTTGGTCATTTAAATAAATAATAAAAATATTAAGAATAATTTTATATCAAAAATAGAATTTAGTTGAAATTGAAAAAAGTTTCTTGTTAATATAATATTAACATAAAGCATACCAAAGATGTAAGAAAAATTGTGCCATTATATTCATAAAGGCTATATCCCATGAAAGAAATTAGTTGAGCATTTAAAAAGACATAAATATGAGTTGCCTTATCAACAAATTTTAAAAAGTAAACCATATGATAATTTCAAATTGTAAATAAAATATATTGGACCAAATTCAATATCCAATATTCCAACATTCAACATAAAATTCAATACATTACTAACAGAAGAAAATAACCTTAAATGGATAAAATGCATCTAAAAAAAAAAAGAAAATGTCATTCTTAAAATGAAAACATAAAAAACCTTTGCTTAAATTCAGGAACAATAAAAACTATTAATACTATCATATCACTATCATAATACTACCATATTGTCAACTAAATTTTAGTCTATGAATTATAAATTAGACCATAGCAACAAATGATTTTTTCAACATTGGATTAAATACCATTTTCTTAAAATATAAAAAACTCAGTGAGAATTGGATTTGCTAAAGTTATATTATTTTTGTAAAAAAGCAACATTAAAAAATGGTCAGTCTCATGAGGGGAAAATATTAAAAAGCATATATTTCTGACAAAAAGATATATCCAAAATACACAAATAACTCTTAAAACTTAGTGATAAGATGAAAAATTACTAAATAAAAAAAGGAAGAAAGATTCAAACAGGTATTTCAAAGTTTTGAAAATAGTCAATAAGCACATAAAAATATGCTTAAAATTACTAGTTAACAGGGAAATGCAAACTGAAATCATAATGAAATATCACTATGTGTTCTTTAGAAAGGATACTAAGCATCTTCTTTTAGATTCTTTCTTTTATAATTCTTGAATGTTAGTTGTTCCCACCTATAAACCTCTTTGATTTATTTGGATATTCCTCTATCATACAATTATGTTTTTTCCTATGTATTATTTCAAAGGTAAATGTGTGAATGTCAGTTTTCTTCTGTCTTAGTGCCCTCGGTGGGCTCTTAAAAAAAGATCAGGAGTATAGGGAAAGATAATGAATGCATATGAAATTGAAGCAAAACTTAATTACATTCAAATATCATTAATTTAGTAATATGTCATATTTTCTTGTTATAGGCCCTAAGGAAAAAAAAAAGATGGAAGCAAGATATACTGTTACAGGCTAAAGAAAGCAGCTATGATGAAGGAAACTTCAGATAGAAGCCTCAAGTTACCTGAGTAAAACAAAATATTTTTTATTTTCCCAACAAAATAAAACTTTCTTAGCCATGTCTGGACATAACTGAAATCAGATCTGAATAAATGAGGCTTTTCAGAAAGAGATAAACTATTTTCTTTTTAATACCTCACAGAGACATCCAGCCTTCTTAGAATTGTTATAAGGAATTTTCAACTTCAGAACTTTCAAACACCCCAAGTTTTGCTAATGTATGAATGCCATTTATTATGGTTTGGGTGTAGAATGTCCCCCAAAGATATATGCAGTGAAGGCTTGGGTCCTAATGCAAAGATGTTTACAGGTGGTTATTTTGGAAAACTATTGCAATGTGAGAATTCTGATCTCAGTAATGGATTAGTCCATTGATGAGTTTATAACTGAATGAACATTAGAGAAACTGTAGAAAGGTAGGACCTACTTGGAGGAAGTAAGTCAGTGGAAATAAGCCATGGAAGGGTATATCTCGTCTCCAGCCTCTTCCTCATGTTGGCTCTTATTGCTTACCAGTAGACCTGAGGTCAGCAGTCTGTTCAGCCATATGTTTCCACGGCCATAATGGTCTGTCATACCTCAGGCTTGGAGCCTGGCACCAGCTGACCATGGACTGAAGCTTCTAAAACTGAGCCAAAATAAATCTTTCCTCCTTTAAGTTGTTGTTCTCAAGTATTTTGTCATAGCAATAAAAGGCTGATTGACACATCACTGTCAAAAGAAAATTGTACCAGGCAAATGGAAAAAAAAAAAAGAAAGACTTTATTCAAGCCTTTCTTTCAAGGTCATTGCAAGAGGGGAGAGACCAATATTCAGTCTGAGCTTTTAAGAGTTGAAGTGTTGATGGGGGAAAGGAGTTGTAGGTAATCTGTTTTTGGTAATAGTTCATGTCTAAAAGAAAGGTTAAATTTTTAAATTTCTTTATAGCTTTGTAAGAGGAGAAGCATTTAGGCTTAGAGTAAAGAACTCACCAAAGCTAAGTTAGGCACCTACCTCCCATAGACACAAGAGATAAAAGAATTATCTTTTCTCATCATGTTTCAAAAGGGTGGATCTCAGTTCCTTGAGAAAGACAGTGCTGGATTGAAAAACTGGGAAGAGACTTTTGAAAATATTTGTATCTCAAAAGAGCAGAAAAATGTTTTACAATGACAAGTTTTCTAAAGTAAATGATCAAAAACATGGAGGGGAAAAAAAAACAAAAAACAGAGCAAGGAGAGGTTAGCCCAGTGATAGCTTTCAATGATCCAAACAGCCCTCTGCAGCACGTGTACTATAAATTCACCACCACTAACTTAGGCCATCTGGATTCTTTAAGTGACTCCTTGAAAGGGAGTTCCGGGGCCCAGGCAGAAGCAGTCTACAGAATAGCAAAGGGAAATATTAAGGGGGCATTGATCACCACCTTCGTTAGCTAATGATTCATGTTACTGACATTCATCCATTAGCCTTGTTTTTACCACATGCTCTGGAAATTTCCCTTAAGCAGAGAACCAGTTCTTTGGTTAAGAGAAGAAAGTTGAATATGCATGATAATATATGGTTGTCTCCTAATGTTTCAAGGCCAGTGTAAGGACAAAATAGTTTCAAGTGGCTTACTACAGTTGTACACATAATAATTAGAGGTAATTTTTCCTAACTGATCAAGAAAATTCATGCTTCTTTCTATAGTAATGAAAATAGAATTGATAATGCTTTCTGCACCCAACTTATGTCTTTTCCATACTGTCAAAAATGATGTAGCATACATATTATTTTGGGAGCAAGAGGGGTTGAATTTAATCAGTGCCTTTTGTTTTCTTGCTATTTGCTCTGATTGCTGCAGTTTAGCTGTTTGGTTCTGTTGAGTCATTATCTATTCCTTCCCCTCCTTCTTTACTTCTCTTTGTTTCATTAGCATCTTTATTTTATAATTTCTTTATTGTTTGAGCTGTATTGCTCAATGTTTGAATGATTGTTTTGTTTTAAATTCCTTTCTTTTAATCAGAAACTTTCATTTCAAACTAAAGTAGCTTGAACACATTGATATGAAGTTTGAAACTGTATATCCTTATCTATCTGTGAGGGAGTTAGTAACTACTGAATGATGTGGATACTTGGGTAAATTAACTCAAGATGCTTTAGGTATAATACGCTACACTGGTTGCCCTAGTAGAGGGTCTCAGGCATCCGTGCTCTCTGCAGCATACTTTTCAGCCCATTAAGAGACAGAGCTACTCTATTTTCCCGCTTCTTAAATCATGCTCTGCATCGGTCAGTAGGATAAAATCTTAGGTAGTTTTTGCTAGTCCTATACCTAGGAACTCTTTCTCTTCCAAGAAGAATAAGCCTGGGCCAACCAAAGGGAGGTTTAGGACTACAAGGAGGATAGATGAGGATGTTCTACATAGGACCACCCTTGGTTTCAATCACTACAAACTGAGTGCAAGTGCATAGCATGTCCTGGTCAAGATTATGTTAGTAGAACCTCTTGATTGATCAGTAGACTCGGAGCAAAAATAAATGCATGTTTCATGCCACTAAAGTTTGTTTGTTACACGGTACTATTAGGGTATTATATAGATGATACATCCATTTTGTTCTTCCTATTGCTGCACAAACTCTCCTCCACCTAATTATTTTAAACATTTATTGAAGCACTGTACACTGAGGTACCAGGGTAGATATTAAAGACACAAAAACAAATGCCAACAATACCTATCTCAATTGACATGGGTATGTGAAAAGCAGAGAGCACAACTAATATGCATTTACAATAGAGTGTGATTTGTTATACCAGATAAACATAAAGTCAGTACAGACTCTGATAGAGATATTTGACCAAGACATGGATCAAATTGTCTCTGTGGCACTGAGTGATACATATGAGAATCTTGAATTGTGTGGAATAGAAACTAAGTAAGTAAAAAACATGTAACAAAACTATTATTGAAAGCAAAAAAATATTCTCAAAATTGTGGGAGAGCAGAGGATACTAGATAAATGGCAAAACTTGCAAAATAATGGCACATGTGAGTTTGGCAAAGACAAGTCTAAAAATGTAAGCAAAACAAAACAAAAACAGATTAGAGAAATAGCTGTGTGTTTTAAGAACTTGATCTCCATCCTGAAAATTAGAAAAAAAAAAATGAAGGTTGATAAGAACACGTTGATGTGGTTTTTATAAGCATCTTGTGGGCTCTTTATAGCAGCCATAAAATTTAAAAATGGAGGTAAGTGAAGAAATCAGAGATAGTAGGAGGTGAACCAGTAACTCAGCAGTAGAGGAGGACAAGCTGGTTTACCTGAAGCCATGGAGATAAAGTAAAGAAAGAGAAAAATAACAGGGGAGGAGACCTAAGCTAAATTAATGTTCAAGGAAGTGTCTTATTCAAGGATATTGAGAAATAACAACAATGTAAAGAAAAAGGAAATCATCACTTGCCAATGAAAGAAGAAGAACCAGAAATTAAGCTTGTCATTGCCATCCCTGACTTGGTGTTCCCTGGGAATTTGCAAGGTATTCTGAGATGGTGACTAACTGAATTTTGAGCTAGTGTCAATTCAGAGATGGAAAGAGCATCATAGTAGAAACTTTTAACTCAGTAGTGTTCATATTTCAAAGCTGTGCCATAAATTATGAATAAATTGTATCCCCCTGGTTGCATCTTCATTGTTGAGAATTTATCAAAAGATGACCACATTTATCCAGAGTTGACCAGTGACCACAAAGACAGTATCTTTTTATATTCTTTAAATCAGAGCCATGTGACCTCACTTGGCTGAAACAAAACAAATCAAAACAAAATAAAAACCAAACCAAATCTAAAGAAAAACCCAAAACAGCAAAAGGGATACTATGCAAATTTTGAGTCTGCCCTCAAGAGATTTTTGGATGATGCTTCTCATCCTAGGACCCTAAGACAACAAAGTGTGCAGACATGACTGGGCTGACCTGCGGGAGGTTCAGAAACACTGATGGACAAAGCAAGACATTTCAACTAATGGCCCCTAGGATAAAGCAACCCTTGTCAATCAGGGAGCTTGGCATACTTGCTTGAGTAAGCACAGCTAAGATCACATGAAAGACCTGCTGGCTGAGCAGAATGAAAATGTTGCTTCATAAAATTGTGATCTACATGTATGTCTATTGTTTAAGTCTTTATGTTGGAGATAAATCATTGAAGCCACAAAATCCAAATGATAAAGTTTTCCTAAAAGTATGGACCTCCAAAAAATAAAGAAGGGTAGAAAGAAGATGATGGCTTTATATTTAACTAAACTACATAGGGCTAAAGTTAAGAACATTTATGGTTTGAATTTGTAAGCCTATTTTACCCTCAATTTAGGTTTATTTCTTCAAAGGTTTCTGTCCATTTTTATAGATTTTATAAAAGAAATAATTTTAGATAGATTTTGAAATTTCAGAGTTATTTTTTCATCCAATTAAGCCTCTATGGCAGAGCAACGGAAACTGTTACCAGTGGACAGTCCTGCATATCTTGGCCAACTGAATACATTTTGCATTTTTCCTTTATTTTCCCTGAATTATTCATTGATCATACTTGCATTTCCAGGAACACATGGAAAATGGCTTTTAAAATGTGCCATCTAATAGAAGGCTCCATTTTTTCCCTCATTAAATGTCTTTGCGTAGTCAGCTGCAGGTGTGTCTGGGTGACTTATTATCAACCCAGGTTCTTTTACTCTACCACAATATTCTCTTCTCTGTACATGAGCTTGTTACTCTAGAAATGCCTTTGCAGTCCTCATATTTGGAATAATACCTTATGCTCTTTCCTTTGCCAAATGAAAGTTATAAAATGTAGTAAATAGGAATGAGAGAAATGCTTAATTTTTTTTCTTTCTGTCATCTTCCTCTTTTCTTCTCATCTGTCTTTTCTTCCTTTAATTCTCCAAATCCTCAATTTATTGTTTGTATGTTGTTTATCAATGTGGCTTTATGTCACATTTATTATTGAATTTCTTTTATTTTAAAGATTTTGCACTTTGAGTCCATAAAATTGTTTTCCTAAAGTACATTTTAAGTAGTAGAAACAAAAGAAATTTTAGTCGAGGTTTTACCATGTTCTTAAGAAATCAGTAAAGAACCTGAATGATGCCCGCTATCATCAGTAAATTAAGGTAAGCAATCCTGTTTTAGAAGAGTGATGTAAGAATTGTGTACATGAAAGAAATCTTTCTGATGTAGGTGGTACTTTAAAATATTACAGAAGTATATGGAGATGTTGAAAAAGTAATACACATACTAGGTTCCTAAAATGATCTGAAAAGTATAGAAAGGATAGCCTCCTAAAATTTAAGTCATAAAAATTGATATTTTTAAGAAAGGAGAGCTTTTTCAGTAAGAAGATTTCCAAATATCAAAGTTCCTAATGTCTATTTCTGGAGTCTTCTAGATAATTAAGATTGAAATTTTTGTATTTTATGATTAATATGTACCATATAATTTAAGCCTGAGAGTCTTATCTATCATCTATCTATCTAAGTATCATCTATCTATCTTTCATATGTCTCTATACATTCCCAGCTTTTGTCAGGGAGCACTATCAGAGGCTTTTGTTTATCACAATGGTATATTAACATATCAGAGGCACATTGTCTTTTTTTTTTTGCAAACAAATGTTCATTATTCTAGTTCAGTTGCCTTTATATAGAAAGAAAACACTTCTAATTTCATACTCAAAGCTTTTTCACCTTATTCTAAAGTACATTTTTTACTTTATAAACCTGATACATATCTTTTCCAAAAAAATCATAGACTATCATCTGAAGTACAAAGTAATATATATTTAAAATAGAGGTTGTATGGACAAAAGGGTAACCTTATTGATTCTCTGTTTCTCTTGTAGTGCTAAAATCGGAATAACTCCATTCTAAGACAGAAATCCATCTCATGTAAGATGTGACTCCTAGGTAAACTGTAGGAATTCAGTTAGCAAACGATAAAAGGCAAGGCCAGATGGCTGGAAAAAGTGACCATAAAACTGTGGGAATTCGAATTCGCTGAGAAAAAGAGTTTGGTACTGAGGACCCTAGGATAGGGAAAACCTTAATAAGAGAAAATTTAGGAAATGTCACAATATAAGATAACTTCTGCCCCTCACCCTGCTTAGTTCAGAATTAACTGGTACCGGGAGACACCTAGTCTCCTCACAAAAGTTTGTAAGTGAAAAGGACCATTGTTAGCTTTGTTAATCAAACAAGCTCCCTTCCCCCTGGTTAAAGTAGGCAATTGAATGAATCTAAAAGGTAACTTCCCTAACAAAGAACTAGCCCATTAGCCCCCTTCCCACCCCGAGATAAGTTTTCTTCCCTCTCTTGCAAGTGCTCCAGCAACACCCAATAGAAATGAAAAATAGAAAAGAGCACCAATGAAAAAGAGAGGATTTCAAGCCTCCCAAGCCCTATAAATTTATGCTTTAGAAGGGGGTTAGGACTCTTGGTACGGAACCATTGCACCGGTGAGGTAGGAGAGTCCAGACTCTTGCTTGCAATAAACTCCTCATGTGCATTTACATCGGACTCGACTCCTTGGTGGTCTTTGGGGACTTCGAGACCTGGGCACAACACTTTATCATCACTTAACTGCTGTTGTGATCTTTGGTAACTGAGAAAAATGAGGAAATTATAAGGATAACACTCATTATGCAGTGAAAATTTGTGTCATGATATGAAATGAATGTTTGAACCCTTTCCTCCTGTTACCTTAGATATTAATTTGTTGCAGATGGAAGAGATAGTGTTTTCAAACTTGCAACGTTAAACATAAAGAAGGGCCAAAATGAATAACAGATTTTAGGAAATAGGAAAGGAGTAAGAGAAGGAAGGGGAAAAAAGAGAGAATGGAAGGAGAAAAACTAAAACAATGGTTTTGTAAATGAGGGGAAGAGGGTTGGAGGGGAAGGCATTGGGGGAAAAAAAACAAGACATATCATGTACAGAAACAAATTCCCTGTGGTGAATGTGATCATTATGTATATCTGATGTGTACTAATAAAATTAATTTTAAAAAGGCCTCATCCTGGCCCTTATGAGCATCAAAAAACAAAACAAAACAAGACAAAAAACAAATGAGGATCACTAGGTTTATATTTTCTGTTTGTGGACTGAAGAGGGCAGCATTTATTCCTTTAATACTATAGAAGATAATAATAGCCATCTGTCTATAGATGTCACCCTTTGAGTTCACATCTGTGTTTATGGAAAGGATCTAGTAATCCACCACTAACAGAGATTTATAAGTCAGAAATATAGTTAAATTTTTTTTCACTTCTGAAACGACAAATACAATGTGCTAAGTAGAATACTTTTGAACCTTTTAATAATACTAAATATCACCTCAAATGATTTACTTTCCTGCGTAATAAAAAAACCTACTTGATTTTGTAAATAAACATTATCCAAATATATGCTGGAAATGGCTTCATTTCTTAAGCAAACAAGAAAAGAAGTTTTGAAAATTGAAACTGACTTTCTCCAGGATAAACAATGAGGCCCTCCTAGAATAAGTGAAAGGGAAAAGTGATGCTCAACAATTAGGCCACACACACAGAGGTCCGACTGGAGATTTTATTCAAGGGGTGGGAGTACAGAGAGAGAGAGCGGAGAGAAAGGAGAGGAAGAGAAGAAGAGAACAAAGAAAGGAAGGTCCTTTCATCAGTTTTGGGCTAGGCTATTGATTATTAACGAGGAGTGAGCCACTTTTAAGCTATCACAGGCCAGGTTGCTTTTTATGGGTCCAGCCCCGCAGAAGCAGATTTCAACTTCTCTGGACCACTGTGGCCTTCAGGGGAGGGAAACCAGAGACAAGTGCATGAGGTCATTTTAGGAGCCAAGAAGCACCAGGGGAATGCAGCCTGTGCTAGCGGCGTCACAAAATACTTTAAAATACTCACTTCCCTCACAATAAGAATGACTCATTGTACACCCTGGACAACACTCTGTTCTTCTGATACAAGGCAAGGTGAACTTAGATACTTCCTCTGTAAAGGGCCTTCTGAAGTATTTGCTGGCTTAGAAAATTTTTGTAATGTCAAGACCAAACAGATAACCGTATTCTAACTGTAAAAGGATTGTGTGATTATTATATCTAGCTGTCCCCCAAGAGCCCCTTGCAGTCATAGATGCAGGTTCTGGAAGGCAACTGAATCTGGGGGCAATATAGTTGGCTTGCTGTTAGGAGGCTGGGTTTGGTCTGAAGAGGCGGTCACTGGGGTAGTGGCCTGGAAAGGTGCATCTCTGTGCTCACTGCTCCTCTTTCTCTCTAGGCTTCCGGGCTGCCATGATGTGAGCAGCTGTCCTCTGCCACACCTATTGCACCCTGGAGCCTGCAGAGCACAGCAGGTAACCACTAGCCAAAATGAACCTCTCCTCTTGTAAGTTGCAGATCAGGAGCACGTCCCTCAGCAGCGAGAAAATGACTAAGAGAGCGGTGTGTAATGGTTGGGGAACATGGGGACATAAATCAACCTGTGCTATTTACTATTGGGCTTTTAAATCTTCTTTCTCACAAGACGCACAATGAACAATGCACAGAAAAGGTAAAGAGAACTCTGATTCATTTTCTCTAATGCCATTTTTATATTTTTGATTTCTTGTTAGTAAAAAAAAAAAAGTGGACTAAAATGACTAAATCACAGCAAGTATTGCAGTGAAGGGCAGAAGAAAGAACATCAACCTTGAATTGAGCACAGAAAATTTGAAGCAACTGGGGAGATTCTGATTTCGCGGAGAACAGAGACAATGAATGAGGACCTTGGAGAAGGTAAAAATGGCATGTTATGATTCTTACATAAAACACAATGACTACATTAATTTCTCTTAGAACTAAAACAAAGGTGGGGGGCCAGGGATTTAGCTCAGTGGTGCCGCTGCCTGCCTCGCAAGCGCAAGACCAAAAAAAAAAAAAAAAAATTAAAGTTGTGACAAATTTAAAATGCGAGAAATGAAAATGCATTATTTTAATATGATACGCTTGCCAGTTCACATTTCTCTCTGGTTATTTGTTGGATGTGGTCAAATAATTTTTTTTCTTAATGCAGTAGAGCCCAAGACTCTAATACCTACTTGTAAGAAAATTAACTCTTGGAGGAAAGTGCAGAATGATTGAAAGCTGTTCTTAGCAAATCATGACTTTATTTTTACCCTTAACAAGTGGGAATGAAGCTATTTGATTCTTTAACATGAGCGCTGTAATTTACATGCAAAATAAATTCAGACGGAGCTATTTGGGGAGCCTAGGTGTAACAAGATCACCATTTGTCAGAGATTATTGCTCTAGAAGCTCCCTAGGAGAGGCATAAATTTGCCCTGAAATAACACATTGCATAACAACAGCAAGGAGCTTGTCTCTGCATGCCTCACAGGCTGCACACCTGCTCAGAGGGACCTTCCCCTTCCCATGGAACCTACTCATTCGTGTGTGAATTCCAGTCCTTAGTTGGGAGCTACTGGAGTAATTGCAGAGCCATCATAAATAACCCACTAACCCATTGTCTTTGAAGCAAAGATAGGATAGGTTTGTTTCGTTTGAAACTAAATATTTTAAGGACAGAATAGTTTAGTAAATAGCTATCAAACATTGGGTAAAAATCGCAGATAAAAATCCTATGGTTTGGTTGATTTGAGAGCTGAGAGAATCATACCTAAATTGAGAATAGCACCCAATAGTAGAAGATTAGAACTACAAAGTCTCTAGTGCAGTATAATACCTAATATACATCGAGTTGTGTTAATATCAGGAGATATTTTCATAGCACAGCTGCAGATACTGTTCTTCATAGCAGATGACAGAGACCAGAGGCACATAACATATGACCAGAGGCACAACCCCACCGGCTGAGCAGTGGTAGCACCGAAGCGCTTCTGCTATGTGTTCCTGTTCACAATTAACTAATAGATTCTAGTTATTAAAGGCTGGATGCAATACAGGGTGATTTCAGCCATGGGGCTGGAAAGAGTTCAGTGGCTGTAAATGGTGTCACTCCTTGTGCCCTTTCAGCACCTTCACATAGCACCTTATAATCTAAGTAGTTCTTGAGCCACTTGTAAGGAAACTTTAATGGAGGGATATCCCTTTGAAAGCGAGAGCAAGCCTCCTTTTTATTGAGTGCTATTTTACTTAATTGCATTAGTCAGCCTTTGCACCTCCATCTATATATAGTTCTACTGTCATTTTGTCATTTGGGAAGAGTGATATGAGGGTGCACAGTCATTTACTAAGCCTACACTAATAGTTGGTAAATGAAAGGCTAAACTCAAAAGGTTAATCCAAATAATGAGCTACCAATTATTTTAAGGATCTTAGAGCCCCTCTTGGTTATAAATTGCTGTGTGCAGATAGCAACTAGTCAATCTTTTTCACCCTAAAGCCTCTTAGTATGTAAAACAGGTTTAATTATTCAGTCTGTTTTGAAGTTTCAGAAAGTCAGACAGCCACAAACTACCTAACAGTATACTCTAAAGCACCTACAATGAATTTCAACTTTTGTCTGGTTCCAAAGAGAAAATTGGACTAAAATATTTTTGACAGATAAGTATCAGTGGGTTTCCACTGCGTATACTATTTCCACTACAGAGAGGCATATAGTTAAGCAGCAAATGAACTGATTGATTTCACTAAAAGATTGTTATGTTTTGTTTATAGTAAACCATAAATAGACGTAGTATAGAAAAAGAAAAACATGGCAAAATTCTTTAAGTCACCATAATTTCCAAGACACATGTCATTATATACACAGTTATATATACATAGCTATATACGAATGCAAAGTACACAGGATCTTCATGAAGGAATACTTAATATTATAAAATGATATTTTGACTCATGGGAGAACATCTTCCTCAAAAAATGGATTTCTTTAATAAAATACTTTTCTTTTTTCTATTCACCATAAAAAACCCACAAATCTGAGCTGGGGAATTTATCTCAGTGGCACCAGTGCCTGCCTCACAAAAACAAGGTCCTGAGTTCAATCCCCAGTACAAAAAGAAACAAAACAAAACAAAACATAAATCAGCAGGATCACCATACATTTTTTTCTTAATTTCTTTAATTGGTTTATTTTAGGTATATAATACATTTACATTTATTATTGGGATCTTGTACCTTTACATGATATATCTTTGTTATTTTTTTCCCCATTCACCTGCCCTCCCTACAACTCCTCCACCCTTTGCTATTTACAAAGACTTTGTTTCCATTTTTTCCTTTTCTCATATTTTTTCCTTTCCCTTCTTTCCTTTTCCTTACCCCTTCCACTTCCCCTACCACTTTTCAACTTTTCTTCCTATTTCACATTGTCAATTATTCATTTTAACCCTTACTTACATATTCAGTTTCTCACACCAGAGAAACTATTCAGCATTTAACATGTGTGGTCCTATTTATTTCACTTAAAGAGTATGCCCTCAGTGTGTATCCATTTAGCTATAAATGTCTCTAGGTTCTTTATGGCTGAGTAGTATTCCATTTTATTTTTAAAAACCCACATCATCATAATTTTAAAATAAGGAAACGTAGAGTACTTAGAGAAGAAACATCATCATAGGAAAATCAATAGACATATTTTCTAGGGTTAATTTTAGTTTATACACAAACTGGTTCAAAATGAAGGGATTTCAACACTTTTTAATATATGTCTGTGTTCTACACTTTCAGACACAAATGAATCACCGTTTTCTTTATGTTTAAAAAAAACTGCCATCATTTAGACTTAAAATCTAAGACTATAGAAAACATGTCTTACTTGCCTAAACAAGCTAAAGCAGAGACTACTATAGAACAACCAAGACCTTGTATTCAAGAGAAAAGAAATTCAAAGAATAAAAATGCCAGGCAATGCTAGCATGCACCTTCATAACCCTGATAACTTCTAGTTTAGACTGTAATCTTATGAGAAGCCACAAAGTGATTTCTTTCTTCAATACATATTTATCATAAACCAACTAGTAAGCATTTTTCTATATTCTGGAAATATAGAAGCAAACAAAGGCCCTGGAACTACTCTAACAAAGAAAACAAACAATGGTCAAAGATTTAATCATATCAGATCAAATATACAGTGTGAAGTACTATTAGAAAAATAGAAAGCATGGCAGCAATAAAAAAAATAGTGAAGTTTCTGTAAGAATTTTTGACAGAGCAGACGAGGAAAATCACCTTAAAGTGAATTTAAACTAAATAAGTAAAGAAAGTGGGAGGAAACAACTGAGTAAATATCTAAGGGAGGAGTGAGTATTCTAAATCTATAATGGAGAATTTGATCTTTACAAAAGGAAATAAGCTTAGTATTTCCACAGAACCTCAGAATCAGTGTGGTTAGGCGCAGAATTATTTCAAGGAAAACAATAGAAATGAAGGAGTAGAAATAAATGGGCCAGATTTTAGAAGCTGGGATTTCATTTTGTGACAAGGAAGCTTTTGTGGGTGTTTGGCAGGACAATGCAATGATCTGGTGTGTTGCTAAAGGACCCCTCCTAGGGCGGGGGATTTGGCTCAGTGGTTTCGCTGCCTGCCTCGCAAGCGCAAGGGCCCCAGTTCAATCCTCAGTACCAAAAAATAAAAAAAATAAAAAATAAAGGGCCCCTCCTGACTGCTGTGGTTTAAATGTAAAGAGACCAGTCAGCAAAGTTTGTCACTTGTCGAAGGTGCATGGAGTAAGCTGATTTAGATTTAGCGTGAGGGTTTTACCATGCCGAGTAGCGTAAGGGCAAGAGAGGTGGTAATAGAAATTCATTTCTTAGTATTGTGGAAAATTAAAATAATGCAAAATTCACCATTTCAGTCTTTTTAAAGTAGAGTTGAGTGGCATTAAAATATTCAGACTGTCATGCAGCTATCATGACCATTTTTTTCCTGAAATTTTTCATCTTCCCAAAATGAAACTGTACCCATTTAACAAAAACTACCCATCACTCCCTCTTCCCAAATCCTGCCAATGCCTATTCTGCTACCTCTATGAATTTGACTTGATTCTATGAATTTGACTCCTATCTCATACAAATGGAATCATGAGATATTTTTCCTGTTGAAATTGGCTTATTTTATTTAACATATCTTTAAGTTTCAATTATATTGGAGCATGTCTCTGTATTTCATTTTTTAAGGCTGAATAATATTCTATAATATATATATATTACATTTTATTTTTCCATTGTGCATTCATTGATAGACAATTGAATTGCTTTTACTTCTAGATATTATGAATAACGCTACTATGAATAGTATTGTACCAATATTTGCTCTAGTCACTAGTCACTGCTTTCATGTTTGGGGTGTCTACCCAGAAGAGAAATTTCTGGATAATATGGTAGTTCTGCTTAATTTTTTGGAGAACTGCTGTAATTTTTTCACAGTGGCTATACTTTTTTACATCTATTATTGATACTACATAAAGAATCTCATTTCTGTACATTCTTACCAATGTTTATCATTTTCTGTTTTCTTTTTGACTTTTTTCTTTTTTTTTCTTTGAGTTTATTGGTACATTTCAGGTATACAGTACAGTTACATTCATCACTGGGATCTTGTACCTTTACATGACAGGTCTTGGTTCTCATTTTTTCCTCTTGCCCCTACCCTCCCTTTACCCCTCCTCCCTCCCCCTTTACAAACACTTTATTTCCATTTTTTCATTTTCTCATATTTTTTTCTTTTCCCTTATTAGCTTACCCTACCCTTCCCACTTTCCCTACACCTTTAGCCCCTTTCTTCCTATTTCACATTGTCCATTATATCATTAGGATCTTATGTACTATTATAGTTTATTCACACCAGAGAAACTATTTGGTATTTACACATGTGTGACTTATTTATTTCATTTAGGAGTATATCCTCAATCTGTATCCATTTTCCTAAGAACAAATCTAATTTCTCATTCTTTATGGCTGTGTCCTTTGAAGCACAAATCCTTGCATTTTGATGATATCCAATTTATTTTTTCTTTGTTGCCAAGGTTTGCTGTCATATCCAAAAAATCACTGCCAAATACAAGGTCAGGAAGCTTCCTCTCTGCTTTTACTTTTAAGAGTTTTATAGCTTTAGCTCTCATGTTTCAGTATTTCATTCATTTTGTTAATGTTTTTCATATGTCATAAGAGTCTTATTTTGCACATTAATATATAGTTTCTACAGCACTATATGTTGCAAAGATTGCCCTTTTCCCATTGCATGATCTACTGGAAAATCATCTGACCATGGAAGTATATTTTTGTGCTCTTCTGTTCCATTGGCTGTATTTCTATCTTTCTATCAATACTAAACAGTTTTGATGCTTGTAGACTTGTAGTAAGTTTTGAAATCAGAAAGTGTGAGACTGCTAACTTTTTTTTAATCAAGATTGTTTGTCTCTCCAGGGTTCTTTGAGATTCTATATGAATTTTAGTATATATTTTTGTATTTATAATTACATATTATTAGGAATTTGATAAGGATTGAATTGAAACTGTATTTCATACTGGGTAGTATTTACATTTTAACAATATTATTATCTTCAAATCTGTGAACATAGATATTTACTTGTGCCTTAATTTCTTCTAATAACATTGTAAGATTTTCAGTGTGTAGCTTTTTTGTCTCCTAGGTTACACTTATTTGTAAATATGTTATTATTTGATGCTATTGTAAAGAAAATTGTTTTCCTAAATTCCTTTTCAAATTGTTACATTTTCACATCGTTATTGTGTAGAACTGATTTTTGTGCCCTTTTGAATATTGCATCATATAGCCTCACTGAATATATTAGTTCTGAAGTTTTTTTTCTTATAGAATCTTTAGCTTTTCTAGATACAGGGTCATATAATTTATAGACAAACTTTTACTTCCTCCTTTCCAGTGTAGATAAAGAGACCATATTTTCTTGTCCTTGATTTTAGAGGAAAGGTTTTGAGGGTTTCTTTTCAATCATTGAGTATATTAACTGTATAGTTTTCATCTGTGGCCTTTATTATGTTGAGGAGCTCCTTCTACTCTTTGTCTTAGGTTCTTATCATGAAAATTTATTGAATTTTGCAAAATGCACTTGCATCAATTGAGTCCATCACGTGACTTTTTCCATTCTATTGTTGTTCCGTCCTACATTAACCGATTTTCATATGCTGAACCATCCTTTAGGAATAGGTCCCATTTGGTCATAGTGAAGACTTATTTCTAATGCTTTTGAATGTGCTTTTGAATTTATTTCAGTACTATGCTTTTGAGGACTTTCATCAAAGGATATTGATGGGTAATTTTCTTTCCTTACAGTGTCTTTGTATGGTTTTGGTTATCCTCAAAATGCTGGCTTTATTCCACCGCCTGCCTTGGAAGCTCAAGGTCCTGAGTTTGATGCCTGGTACCAAAAAAAACCAAAAAAAAAATGCTGCCTTCATAGACTGAGTTAGGCAGTATTACTATTTTGGGGAAAAGTTTGGAAAGGATTACTGTTAATTCTTCTTTATATTTTGATGTATACTTTTAATGAGTTCACATAATTGTACAAATTTTGTGTAAACATATATAATTAGTTCTTGAATTAGATATTTTCTTTTTTTCATTGAGTTTATTGGTATTTTTAAGTATACAGTACAGTTTCATTTATCACTGGGATCTTAAGCGATTGTTAGATTGAACAATGAAATCATCTCATCTTGGGTGTGTTTTGTTAAGTTTATGAGTATGACTCTATACCTTTACCTCCTGTAATTCTGTTGGGTTTGTGTAATATGAAAAATTTAAAAATTATATGTTTTATTAAAATATCATAATAATTATTTACAGGTTATATTTTAGTGATTAAAAGTTAAACTCTGTTCATCAAGTATAAAGCAAAAGGATGATGAATTTAAATCCAGGAAGCTAGAACTTTTGATAAGCCTTTTTGCAGAGAAAATAAATTGTTTCCTAACAGATTCCACAGGGTAAAGAAAAACCATTAATGCAAACATTTTTTAAAATCTTAATTTTTTATTATAACTATATGTGTGAATTCTAGACACTACCTTTCACCAAGAATGATAGTTAATGAAAAAGACCAATAGTTGATTAAATTTTAAGTAATTCACAGCAATTATCTGCTTCCACTCAGAATCCCTGTGATCATAGTAAACATTGATTTTATATTATAATGTATTCTATCCATTCATTCTGCAATAACTGATGGGTTGGCACATTTATAACATTTTGTCACTGTTGATATGAAATGATCTAGAAAACTGAGTTCTTCTGTTTCCAGATTTTCCTACAGTATAGTGTTTAAGAATTTAAATTATTTAATGCAATAGATGTATCCATGTTCAAAGTTCAGTTTTGTGAGTGCCTTAATCTTTCCACATAGTGTTGGGAAATGATGATAATAGTAGGTAGTTCATGGATTTACTGTGTAAATTAAAGGAGATACCTCATGTACAGCACTTAGTACAGGACTTTACAATCAATATTAGCAATTATCATAACTGTCTCTTAGATGAGAATCAGCAACACCAAGGGCAATGGGTGTTTATCATTAGAGAACCAAGGCAAAAGATGGCAAGGACTTGGTCAATAGACAAGATGAGTAATAATAATAAATGAGACAAGAAAGAAGAAAGTAACAAATCCATGAAAAAGTGGATCCACAATAAAAATGTGGATGAGCAATTTAAAAAATTAATAGACTTTCTAAAATGTGGCTATTTTTCTGATTTAAAATTAAAGAATAATTTGCTCAAAGTATACAAATTCTAAATGTTGCACTCTCTGGACCTTCTAAATGTATATGCTTCTGCTCATTACATATAAAGCTGAATATAGGCAATTTATAGCTCTCTGGAAGGCACTAATAAGTTCCAACCAGTCAAGAACCACCCTACAAAGGTAACCATTATTTTGACTCCAGCCTTGAAATATAAGTGAAATAAAACCATATGGATGCTTTTGTGTCTGATTTAATCCAACATAGTACCTAGGAGAATTATCCATAATATTATTTGTCCTCTCTCTCTCTTTCTGTCTCTCTCTCTCTCTCTCTCTCTCTCTCTCTCTCTCTCTCTCATTCAGTTTGCCTTTATTGATGCACTGTTAGATTGCTTCTACTTTGGAGCTACTATTAATACAACTTCTACAAATGGCTGTAGAATTTTCCTCTTTAACTTTTAAAAACAAAACACTCATTGTCCTATATTTTGTATTAATTTTATTGGTACATTTTGGGTATGCAGTATAATGACATTCATCTTTGGAAATCTGTAACTTTACATAATATATCTTGGTTCTTATTTTTTCCCCATTCCACTACCCTCCCTTCAACTCCTCCTTACCTCCCTATTTACAAAGACTTTATTTCCATTTTTTTTTCCTTTTCTCATACTAATTCCAGTCCCTTCTTTCCTTTTCCCAGCCCCTCGAACGCCCCCTTCCCCTTTGGACCTTTTCTTCCTATTTCACCTTATCTATTATGCCTTTTGATCTTTATTTACACTTTCAGTTTCTCACACCATAGAAACTATTCAGTATTTACACATGTCCCATTTATTTCACTTGAGTATATCCTAAATGTGCATCTATTTAATACATACTTAGCAGTGGAATTGCTGTGTAGGAGGAAATGCATGTGTAGCTCTAGACAGCATTGTCTCACAATTTTGTAAGTAGTTGAATCAGTTCATGCTCTCAAATAGCAAACAGTATTGACTGGCTAGTTGTGCCATACTCTTGCACACTTGATACTGGCCACTATATGATTTTTAATTCAAGTTTATAGAGTTTAATGATATGGTATTTTAATTTTAATTTTCATTTTCACCACAAATAATGAAGTTGAACACCATTTTATGTACATCTTAGCCACTTAGGTATTTTTTTCAAAGATAGTTTTTGCATTTGTTTGTATTGGGGATTGAACTCAGGACTTTGCACTTGCAAGGCAGGTGGCAGAACGACTGAGCTAAATCCCCAGCCCATTTCAGAGGTAATTTTTGAAATACTAGGCTCATTTTTTTAAAACATTGGGTTTTATTTATTTACCTTTTATTTTACTAATCTATTGTTTCTAGTTGTTTATATGATATAAAATAAAAATCAGGGTTTGCATTTTTTAAAAATTCCTACACAGATATTCTAATGATATGCTACTATTTATTAAATTGCATATATGCACCAATTTTAAAAAATGAAAAAATCACTAGGGGAAAAATAATTGCATGAGTACTTTTTCTGTATATCAGGTATACAGGTCTGATTCTGGGCTCCTTTTTATTCCATTTGACTTTTTTTCTGCAGTATTATGCTATCTTTTTCAGTATTTTCACAATACCTTTCTTCTTCAAAATTATATAGGCTATTTTAGGTTTCTTGAATTTTGACATAGATTTTTAAATCAGCCAAATACATTCCCAAATCTTTGTGTCCTTCTGTAACAAACAGGGACAAAAATGCAGCTCACAGGCTGGGGATTTAGCTCAGTGATGCCATGCATACCTGGCAAGTTCAAGGTCCTGAGTTCAATTCTCTGTATTGAAGACAAGAAAATGTAGTTCATTGAAAGTTGTAAACTATAGGGAAAATTTCATATTATATTAATCCCTTAAAGTATGTTTCAAACCCATTTCCAGCCTTGTTGCCCAATTATTCCTCTTCATTAACCTCTCACTGTCCCCAGTATGTTTGTTTAAATCCCCCACGTCTGTCATTTGGCAGCTGTTTCCCCAGCTGAGATGTTCTCTCAAGTGCTTTCTACATATCTCAGTCTGACTTTCTGTTTCAGAAGTTTCTGTTGCACATCCACATACCATTTCCCAAACTCAGCTCTTTCCCTGTGGCGCACAGTAGTGCACTAAGCTGTGTGATTTCTGACCTCCTACTATAATTGTCTCTTTTTTTTTTTTGAGTTTATTGGTACATTTAGGGATACAGTACAGTTACATTCATTGTTGGGATCATGTACCTTTACATGGCAAGTCTTGATTCTCATTTTTTTCCCCTTACCTCTGCCCTCCCTTCACCCCCTCCTCCCCTCCCCATCTACAAACACTTTATTTTCATCTTTTCATTCTCTCACATTTTTTTCTTTTCCCTTTTTGTTCTTCCCCTACGTATCACACCTTCCCTACACCTTTAGCTCCTTTCCTCCCATTTCTAAATGTCAGTAATCTTATTAGAATCTTATGCATTGTTGCAGAATATTCACACCAGGGAAACTATTTGGTATTTACACATGTGGGACTTATTTAAATAAGTCCCACATGTGTAAATATAATTGTCTCTTAAACCAAAAATATTTTATATAGCCTTATATTTTTAGTTATTCTTCTATGGATGGCTTGTGGCAAGAATCTCATCTTCAAAATTTTTCACCCCATACAATTCTACAAATTCTGCTTACACATAGAATGTGCTGAATAAATAATCACAGATTGCATGGGCTACAGAGCACTTACAATGAGTATAGTGAAATCAAGATTTATACTACAGTTTTGGAGATTACATTCTGACATTAAAATAAAATGGCTATTTGATGTTTACTTCCTATTGCCTGCTAGAATATGGGATGGATCTCTCATGTGTGCATCTTCATCTTGTTGCCTGGCTATAACTTGCCTTCTTGGTATGTGGTTGAGAATAATCAGCAGTTTTTATCAAGGAATTATATTTTATATAGCACTGTAGGAAATGGTCTTTTACATTATTCTAATGTGAAGTAGCATATTAAAAATAAATACTTAGAAATATAGGAGGTATGGAAAAGGGAAACTTCCAGAATTTGATTTAAATGTGCTGTATCCACTTTTAGAATAAAATACATTAAAAAGCACAGAGATCCCTCAAAAATTAATTAAACTTTAAAAAGCAAAGCAGTTTTAAAGGCCTGAAAATGGAGTAGAACTATCACTTTTTTTTCTTACCAGTCTACAGTTCTTCAAAAGGCTAAATTCTAATAATATCCTTTAATTATTAAGAATTTCTTAAAATTTATTAAAAATAGGTCATAGATGTTTGCACAGTAATGTGAATTTGAACCAAATAATGTAGTGTAAAAAATCATTTTGTTTTATGAGGAAATAGAAGATTGAGTAAATTTGCTGATTATCATATAATAAAAATGGATAATCTGACATTATATATTGCTTTATGGTCTGAATTGAGTAAATGACATAGTTTTACTTAAATAATTATATGTGACTATATTGTTTTTTCCTCCTGGAATCTACTTATTACTAAATGAACATTTGGAAAATTGGTAGTTTCCTTAAATTTATTTACAGAAAGCCTGAAATGTGTATCTTTGATAGTATTTAACAAAGCAAACACTTTACAGTTAAAAAAATTATCATGACTTTGGCCAAAGGACCTTTTGCAATGACATGGCTTGAGAGCTGACTTTGAAGGAGGAATCAGTGAGATCAACTCTTCTCTAAAAGGAAGATAGTCTTGAGCAAGTAAACAAATACTTCACTAGATTTTTCCCAAAATGTATAGAATTAAAAGCACAAATAAACCAAGTTGAGGAAATTGTAGACCAATGTCCATAAGCGAAAATAGATGTAACACACAGAATTACTGTAAAAGTTCTTAAGTTGTATGATTAACCCTCGAGATCTTACATACAGTGCTCAGAAATTTTAGAGCAATCTTAAAGTTTGCTGTTATTGCAATTGTTTCTTTCCTAGGATTTCTCAAGAATGTATGTTACTCCTCTTAAACCTATGAAAACTATTCTCTTTCAATTGAATAAAGTAAATTGATAGTTAGTGGAACTGGATCTCTTAAGTTTTGAAGTCACTGAGCTTAACTGAGGTCTAATATCACTGTAGATTCTGTATATTTTCTTTTGTCCTGAACACAGATAATTCTATAGTACAAGGTTATATATAAGAGGTGGAGAATAACAAATAAAATTCAACTATTGTGTTAAGTATTTCAGAGAGTAAGGCATATTATTCTATATACAATATAAAGAAAAGCAAATTGGTGAAAAGAAATCCAACAGTAAACTAAAAAGTAATATCTAGTAGTGCAATTAGTGCCATAATAGAGATATAAATCAAATGCAAGGAGAGTTGAAAGGAAATGGTATCCAAAGTGATGGAGACTGAGTAATTCTAGGTATTTGGAGGAAGATGATATAAAAAGAGTTTGAAAGTAAGGGTAGAATCATGTCAGAGCACAGCATAAGAAAAGCGTGCTGCTCCTAGAGAACTATGTTCATGAGAATTGATACAGATTTGTATATGGATATGATCCATTGCTAATTATTTCATTAATGAAAAAATATAAACCATGCTGTGATAGAGCTGACAAATTGGTTACAGGATGTTATATTTCTATTATCGATTTTTATACTAATGCCATTTATTGTACTAGAGAATCATTTTGCTGCTTAAAATGAGACTTTTAGTTACTTGTTGACTTCTGTTACATATTATACTTTGACTTTTAGAGAGATTGACAACTGAAGGTTCAGATGAGATTACTGTATATTTTTGTTTTCAAAGAAATGTCTTGGGCAGAGCCAAAGAATATGTGAAAATGGTACCTAGGAAAACATCAGTAATAAACACTTGAGGCATTCTGGGGACTATTCAAGAGGAGATGTGGGCTCCTCTCATTTTTTTTTCTTGGAACTGTGAGCATTTCTTCTTAACAATAACCACTGAGTTTAAGTCAAAAAGGAATGTGGATATTTGGACATTTGCCCTAAATAAATCTGTTGTATGTTATTTATTTTAATTATCATTTTACTCAATCAATATGCATAATAGAATAATTCTGAGGTTGAAGTAAAGTTCAACTGTTAACATCAGTTTTTACTATGACTATAATGTTTGCTCTACTTTTACTGGACTTGCTCTTTCTAAAAATAATTTTCCTTTCTTACATTGGTGATGGTGAGCTTTGTCCCATTCAGAATCATGAATGGATGGATGGAAGAAGTGTCCACTGTCAGCAGACATTGTAATCAGTGCTGTGGGCACAAAAGACAAAAAATATTCAGGCCTCTTGTGGTTCATTTTACTGTGATTTTGTTTCCAGCTGTAGATCTGTCTCTATACAAATAATACCAGAGAGAAAATATACTCTATTATAATATGTTCTATTATAAAGAACCCAGAATCCATTCAAGAAAACAATTAACTGTAAATATTTCTTGAATTCTGTGCTAGACAAATAAAACAGATTTTCTATTTTATCATCTACCACCTTGTTATTACCTGAATCAAGATCCACAGTATTTTATAATGTGCATGGTATCCCCTAAGTTTAAGGTCAGATTCACCAAAATACATGGATTAATATAACCAAAAGTAAACAGTTTCAAGTATTACTTGAGATTTTCAATTTAATAATAAGAAAATCTCTGTTTTAGAGAGTGGATTAAATAAACAATTGTATATATGATGAATGGTAGGTTTGGGTGTATATATTTACCCTACAGAGCTTAATTCCTAAAAGCTTTGCATCTAATCTAGGGAACAGAATCACAATGATGCCAGGTAAAGGTGGTAATAATAAATTCAGGATCCATCTCCTTGAAAACAGGACCTGATAAAATTAGAAAAGGTAAGTTCTCAAATGAATTTTTCTTCCTATTATTATAGTCCTGAAGAGAAAGATGACAGCCTACCACTTAGAAAACATTTCTTAATGATTACTTATTTGTATGAAACCTTAACATACTGAATTTTATAATTGCTCAACTTCCTTACTAAAATTACTGAACTTACTTCTGCACAAGCATAATACACCTATGGTTTTGAAAAAAAGGTATCCAAATGATATCACTAATTACAGACTTATTAAAAGCTTGCCTGCCATGATAATGTGGAAAATTGTACACAGACCACTCTCAAACTACAAATTGGTGAACAATTAATTTTCTTTCTATTAATCATGATTTTCCCCAATGTACTATGCAATTTGTGACTCTTTTCATACCTCTGAATTGTTTTTACTATCATTGGTATATTAAAATTTGCCAGCAAGAATTGTACAGACTTTTGTTAGAAAGAAAAGATAGCATTTCACATATTAATGTATACTAATGGAAAATGCAATTTAAAAGACATTAATTAATGTTATTCAAAGGTAGAGAGAGGCAATGTGATCAGTCAAAAGAGTAGTATGATCATTGAATGAAAATAAAATATAATGTGGAAATCCTCTTATGAGAGAGTTTCTCATAACACCTTTGTTCAAGAACCTAAAGTACAAAATCATCTTTTGGGCCCATTTTATGAAAGACTATCATGGCTCACACTTTATACTGCTCTCAAAATACAGAGCATACAACCTTCTGGGTGATACAGCTCTCATCAATTAAAATCCTTCGATTATACTAAATTAGTAAGAGGCTTATTAAGGAAAATGAAAAATGAATAGGCTTCTAGAATTCTCCACATATGAAGATATGTCGTATGCCAAATGCCCTCCTTTCTTTATATTCTGAGACTTTCAAGTTTTCATCACCATCAGCCTTGTGCTTGGCTCCACTCTTTTTCTCCTATAAGACCCTAAGCACTTGAAAGCAAGGCATATGTTAGCCATCCTTGCTATCTCTCCAGTGCTCTTGACAGTGACATGCCTGGGTAGGCACTGGGAAGGTACTAACAGCCTAATGTGTTCACAGGATCCTGCTGCTTTCATTGATATGGTTTTGTCATACAACCTGTATGCTCTGCAGGTAGCCTACTTTCTACTCAGGAATGGATCTTCCAGTCTTCAGAGGGTTCACGTACTGATGAAGTTCTATCTTCAATGTGGCATCCTTTCTCCAGAGGTTGGGACAGTCAGGAAACTGGGATTGCTCCCTTGCAGCCTCCTTGGCAGCATCCTCAGCTCTAGAATGTGAGTTTATTTATTCTTCTCTGAGCTGAGGCCTGTGCTTTGGTAATGGGTAGGATTACCAACCTTGTGCCTTTTGGGCTTTTCATTGTATTTCTGAAATCTTGAATGACTACTGGCAATGCCTGTTTGAAAATGTTCATTGGGAAATAACAAAGTTTGGTGGATTTGAATAGTTTCATGTAAGGTTATAGGAAATAGTACATAAGAATTAAATTATCTCAATAATTCATATGGTTCAACATGAAATGATGCTGCAGTAATCACTAAACAGTTGAAATAAGATTCTTGTCCACCTGATTTCTAGGTCCCATCTATTCCAGGAACTCCAAGAAGATTCTATGGGAAAGTCACCTACAGGACAAAAACGGAAGAAAAATGCTATCTTATGTATATAGGGAGAAAAGCTATTGGTTCCTAATTGGACTGATTGCTCTAATTATCTGCTATGTAGACATCATAGTGCACAAATTGATAGTGCATATTTTTTAACTGACCAGAATATGAATAACTTCCCCTCTTTCTCCCTTCTCTTCTTTCCTTTTCTCTCCCCTCTTCTTCCTTTTTTAGTTCTTTTTATTAGTATATATTTACAGCACAAAATGATTTCATTCCTTGTGGGAAGTTGGTTCATATATATAACATATCTTAATTCTTCGTTATATCCATTTCCCCTCTCTTCCCTCCTTCCCTGTCTCTTGATCTCCTTTTCATTTGAGAAAGAACTATCTCCTTGCTTCCTATTATCTATCTTTTTTAATTTAATTTTTTGGGGGGTTCTTTATTTTTATTTTGGGGTTTGGCATAAGAGAAATCATGCAATATTTAACCTTGTGTGTCTGATTTATTTAACTTAGTATTGTGGTATTAAGGTGCTCCATTTTCCTACAAATGACTCGTTTACTCACATATGATCTAAACCTAACTAGTTAAGTGCTTTCTCATCAGATTTTGAATCAGCAGTTAGGAAGAGAACCAGGATGGCATCTTAGTCACCTCATACTGCATTACAAATTGGTCCATGATTTGGTGGTTTAAAACAACATTTGTTACCTGAGTTTCAAGACTCTTATCTGAGGTCAAGACTCAGGAACCAGTTAAGTGGGCCTTCTGCTTTAGGATATGAACAGGGGCACCACAAGGCTGCTGTCAGGATATGAGCAGGAGCACCACCCACCCCTCTCAAAGCTCAGCTGAGAAGGATCTGCCTCTAAGATGCCTCACACAGCTGTCAACAGGATTCAATCCTGGTGGGCTGTTTGTTGGACTATGGGTCTAATTTCTTCATGCCTCTTTTGCCAGAGGCTGCTCTTTGTTCCTTTCTTCCTGGGCTGCATTAAGAGGCAGCTCAAAACATGGCGATTTCATTCATCAGTACAAACAAATGAAAGAAACCAGAGAGACAGAATTCAAGTGTAAGTCGTATCTTTAATAACTTTATCTCAGAAGTAACATCTCATTACTTTTTACAATTTCTATTCACTAAGAAAAGTAGCTAGATTTGACTGCCAGGAAGAGGAGACAATTGCATAAACATGTGAATAGAATGAGACCATTATCCTTTTAGGAACTTTTTAGAAGCCCCTTGTCACAGACTGAATAGAATGCATGCTAGTGAGAGAGGCAGCGAATACCATACCCACAACCAGCATCAAGATTCTGTAAGCAAGGAAATTCTAGTAGCAGCAATAAAGGCAATTTTGTCCTAAGAAATCATTACTGAGGTGTAATTTTGGATTTTTTTTTCTGGCTGGGCATCTTTCAAATCAGATCCTTTGGCATTCTCAAAAATTCTTGAGCTACTAGATGCACTTGAATAAATTATTTTTGTCAACTTAGAGTAACCTACTTATTTCTATTGCTTATAAATAAGAAGTTTCATGGAGAATGTAAAACAAGGGAATCTCAGAGTGAGAAAAGAGACTTGATCTTATCAAACTCTACATAACTGGTGCATATCTGATAAATAGTAGGTACTCAGTACACATTTATCAAAGTATCATGAGTGAAAAAAAACATGAAATTCAGAGGGAAAATAGACTGAAATAGAATTCTAGGTACCCAGAGAAGATGGGATGTGGCTTAGGAATTGAACAGGTGAGTAGTCCATAGTGAATTCTCCAAAGAAAGGAAGAGCTAGACAGAGATTGCTCAGACCATGTGTTGTGGCTTTGCTGTAAGTACTTGAGTCATTTGAATTGAGTATCCCCAAAATGGCATGATTCCAGAAAAGGCAAAACTGTATGAACTTTTGAATGAAAAGAGAGATGGCAGGCAGATTACAGCAAAGGATGCCTTTGAGGAAGGGTTCCCAGCAATAGGAGCCTTCCCTAAAACCTGGACAGAGACCATCTTAGAAAAAACACAAGAGCTCCACATTTAATTCTTAGTTATGATGTAATAGTTATTTGTTTTAATTTGGTTTCTTTCAAGCAGATTCTGAGATAAGAATTCAAATGCGAGTAGTTTATTTGGGAGCTAATCCCTGGAAACACCACAAAAAAGAATGGGGAAGTGTGAAAGAAAAAGGAAGCAATCCAGTAAAAGATACCCTATCAAGTTAGTTACTAGGTAGGAAGCTAAAGAGCTTAATCCTAGGAGGGAGCCAGTGTAGAAAAACAAAGCATTACTCTGCTTGAGTAGTGAGTGTGCTGGGCATTTATACACCAATCTATGTGGTCATTGTTTAACAGTTGTCCCAGACAGCACAAAGCAGGCTCAGGTGACCAGAAAGAGAGACAGGCCATGAGATACTGCAGGACCAACATTGTTGTTCTATGTAATGATATGCTATGCCAAATTATTATCTTGCAACAACACTGAGAGTTAAATATTGTTCCTAATACTTTTGGAGACATTGGTAACTGTGACTCAGAAACATGGTCTGTTGGAGCTCAATTTCCTCTAATTCTAAAGCATTTATGCTAGCTAAATAAGCAACACATCTTCACATAATGGAGACAGGCACAGAAAAAAGATAAGAAACTGCCATTGAAATGCCACAATGCAGAACAATAGGGAAAGGATGAAAAAGCAGTTTAGTGTACCATACTCTTTCTCAAAGCCAGTTTGATATTTAAAACCAAAGATTAAGTCTGTAAAAATTAATCCCTGGATTCCTAAGGTCTTATTCTCTCATATTTTTTTCATATGCAATTTTCTTGTTTCCAGAATGAGGAAAAATACAAAAAATTTTTTGTGAAAGATTACCTGAATGAAAGAAAATGAAAGTGAAATTTATATTGGAGTGTCTTGCACAGAATAATATCCCTCAAAAAACTCACATTCACCCAGAACATCAGAATGTGACCTTGAAAATAGAGTCATTGCATTTGTCATTAGTAATGATGAGGTCATATTGGATTAATGTGGGCACTATATTCAATGACTAATATACAGTGGTACCTTGGTTCAAAACTTTCCATGACTCTAGTATCAAACCAAAGTGGCTGAAAACCAAGTCAAATTTCTTTGTAAGGTCAACACTGAACCTAACCATTGAATGTGATCCAGTTCTCATTCAAATTGGTTTGTGACCAGAATCATAGAAAGAATTAAGCCCATGAACAGAGGTGCAACTTACTTAAGAGAAGACCATATGGAGATACACAGGAAGAAAGATCATGTGAAGAGCTTCTTGTGAAGATTGAAGTGATGCAACTATGAACCAAACAATATCAGCATTGCAGGCATTACCAGAAGCTAGGAAGAAGCGTGGGAGGAACCTTCTCTGAGACTTCAGAGAGAGTGTAGCATACCAACACCTTCATTTTAAACATGTAGGCTCCAGAACTCCGAAAGACTGAATTTATTTTCTTATAAAGTACATAGTTCATGGTAATTTGTTACAGAAACGCTGACAAACTAGCAGTGTGTTATAGGCTGAATTGTGTTTCTTAAATCCAAATGTACTTATTGAAATCTTAACTCCCAATACCTCAGAATGTGAATGTATTTAGAAAAGAGACCTTTAAGGAGATAAATAAGGTAAAATGAGGTCATATGTGTGGGCCCCAATCTAGTACAACTGATGTCCTTACAAGAAGAGGAGATTAGAACATAGGACAAAGTAAGAGCCATAGAAGGGCACAGTCAGAAAGTTCCATCTGCAAGCCTAGGAGAGTACACAGAACCTGCTTATGATTTGATTGTCAAATTCTAGCCTCCAAACTATGAAAAATGTTTTTTTTTAATTTAAGGACCCAGTCTGTATTTTGTTACAGGACTATAGCAAACTAAGGCAAGGGCAAGGGATTGAGCATGGTGCAGGAGAAATATGAGAAACAAAATGTCCATGCTTAAACTTACTACACCCCTACCTGTTTATGTTAGGCTCTGGGATCCTCTGAAGGAAGAAAGATGAGACTGAGCGATGAGAAGGCTTTGATGGGCTATGGGTGTTACCTGTGCACTGCTAGCTCTGTGCTGCAGTCTCTTCACGATGGAGAGGGCTGTAAGACTGGAAGTTCTTGTATCTCCTCGGGAAGTCAATGTGGCCATCTCTGGGCAATGATTTTAGAGTGGAAGAGGGGCAGTAGGTGGCAATAGGAAGCCGGAGCATCTAGCAAATATTAATGTGGGGATTCATGCATGTGAGTTTTTTTCCTCTTCTGTCAGTGCAGCCCACCAGATTTTGAGAAGATAGACACCCCAGGGCAACATTCAATCTAGGTATAAGCAATGCACATTTGCATTATACTTCCTTACAACATAAATCTCATACACCTGAGTGCATGAAACCTCTTGAAATTCTATCTAAAATGATGTTGACACCTTCAAAACCAGACAACCACCAAACCACAGAGACTTTAGTGCAGAAGTTATTATGCAGAACAGACATACTATGGTGCTCTTTGTTTTTTGTTTTTGTTTTTTCTCTCTTTGAGTTTATTGATACATTGAGTTTATTGGTACATTCTAGGTACACAGTGCAGTTACATTCATCATTGGGTTCTTTACCTTTACATGACAGGTCTTGGTTCTCATTTTTTCCCCTTACCCCTGCCTTCCCTTCACCCCTTCCTCCCTTCCCTATTTACAAATATTTTATTTCCATTTTTTCATTTTCTCATGTTTTTTTTTTCTTTTCCCTTACTTCCTTTCTCCTACCCTTCCCACTTCCCCTACACCTTTAGCCCATTTCTTCCTATTTCACATTGTCAATTATATCTTTGTTTTTAATTTTACTTTTTAAAAAGAGTGGGAAGACACTACTATTTAAGAATAGTCAAATCCTTTACATGACATGTAGATATTTAATATATATTAAATATTAATGTTTAATATGTACATTTGAATTAAATGTATTGAAATTTCTGTGTTGAAAGAAGCAAGATTACAACATTTTTTAAGTTTAGATGAAATTTTCACAAGGAGGTACAAACTGGAGAATAACATTTCTTAAACTCTTCTGAATGAGAGACATAGGTGAGAGTGTCTTCCTGCAGTCATCAGTGTATTATGAACGAAGTTTCAGTTTAAATGGAAACACTAAAACACCTGAGTCTTTAAGAAGAAAGGTGTTTCTGTAGGTTTAAAAATGTATTTATAGTTTAGGTACACCATTTCCTGTTAGTTATTTGAAGTTTTATAATTCTTTAGCTGAGCAACTCTTCCATTATTGTATTTCTCCTAGATAAAGACACCCTTATATGAGGATAAAATCAACATAAAGTTAATTTATTATCTGCTAAAATTTTCATCTACTGCCAACATCCAAAATATGAGATTGTATATATGAACATAAATATAAATTATGAAGATTAATTCTTTGTAAAATGAGCAACAAGCAGAATTTTTCCTCAGTACAATAAATCTTTCAGATGGATTAAAGATCTGGAATTTAAACCTGTGATGTTATCTTGCCCTCATAAACATGATTCTAAAATCTATAGTTAATGGAGTTGTTATAGACATTCTCATTTCTTCCTTCTAAAAATATGATCCATTTTTCTTTATATTCTTAGTAGTTAAAGAATAGAAAATAAACAACTAGGAGTAACTCATGATTAGCAGTGATTTATATATATTGTTTTCGTGAGACTGGGTAATTTATGAAGGACAGAGGTTCCTTATGCCTGAGCGTGTTGGAGCACATGAGCATGGCACACACAGATTCTTGGGCTCTGGTGAGGGTCTTGTGCTGCGTCCTACAAGTCAGAGAAGTGTGAAGGGGAAGCAAATGTCTGTGGGAAAAGCTTGTGTGGGAAAAAGGAAAGGGAGCTGTCAAGCTTTCTTCGGAACAGTTCACTCTTGAGAGAACTAAGCTATTCTCACAGACTGACCCAGTTTTGAGAGAGCTAATACAGTCTGGAGGGAGAGACGTTAACCCGTTCATGAGGGCAGCTCCTCCTGCCATAACCAGTCCTCTTTGAAATGCCCCACTGATCTTAACACGATCACCTTCAGGATGAAGCCTCAACATGAGTTTTCAAGAAGACAATCCATATCGAAGCCATTACACATACATAGTGTTTTTAAAGTATGTTAACACAATTATGTATCTAAGAGGTTTCTGAGAAAATTTACCAGGAATGTCAAAGTCATCAGGAAGCTCTCAGGGTGCAACAGCCACCTGGACAGCCTATAGCAGTGGTGTTGAACCTGTGGCATGCATGCACCATTGAAAGCTCTAAAAGATTCACTGTTACTGGTCTAAGGTACAGTACAGTCTGGTTCTGTTCTTTTGTGACATCAAACTTATTGATGTGACTGGAAGTTTCTTCAATCATATTTAAAGTTAATAAATCCTTAATGATTAGAAAACATTATTTGTTTGTTTTTTGATGCTGCCCCTTAGAGTTGAAATGCCAATTTATTTTCTTCAGTATCACTCTTAGTGTATCTAGTTTTTTAAGTATCCTAAAACTCTTTTTTTTTTCTCCACTGTTTGGTGGCCTTTACCCAGTGTCCTCCTCAAGATATTTGGAGAGAATTTCAGTCACCAAACCTAGGCTTTTATATTACCTCTTTGAAACCTGTTTGGGTTTTTGGAGATTTGTCCATTAATGGTCAAAATAGAGAAAACTCTTCTGAAGTTTTTTAATAGTCGGATTGTACAAGGATATCTCCATTGTTTCAAACCTCTTAAATTCTTCATATAATAATAACCAATTTTCTGGGGTATTACTGGGGATTGAACCTAGGGCCTTTACACTGGGCTATAGTTACACCTCTAGCTTTCTTTTACTTTTAAGATTAGGTCTGACTAAATTATTAATTTGACCAGGCTAAATTCTAACTTTTGATGTTTCTGCCAGGGCTGCCAGAGTGCTGAGATTACAGGTATGTGCCACAAAGGTGTGTTCTAATCACAAGGAGTAAAGCTATGTAATGTTCTAGGTGAGGCTGACACTGTATGTAACTTTAAGCATATTTTCAAAAATCTGTAAAGTGGGAATAAGAACAATAATTTCTTTCATAAACTAAGAGAAAAGGCTTGTCAAATACGATTGCAGCTAGCACAGTTGGGTAAGCCTTCATGTGCTGAATGCAGCCCACTCTGCTCCCAGTTCCTCCCACAGGGGCCTAGGACAAAACAGCTGCAGCTCAAACTGCAGCAGCCTCTGATTTCCAAGGAAACAATTCAAGCTTTCACTCCCTGTCCTTTCTCTTGCTATCTCCTTGAAGCCTTGCCTCTGCCTAGTAGTTATGTGTTTACTATTTCTTTAACATCTATTTTTTCTTTGTAAAGAGATTCAAACAACAAATATAGTAAACTAATAGCACGAATAATAATTTACTTTGCAGGATTTCCCACTTTTCTACTGGGCCTTTTATCCTAAAGTGCATCTCATCCTAAAGTTATTTGTTAAAACTGTTGTCTGATTAGTTAGGTGATCATTGGTGTTTTGCCACAATATTTGAAATTCACTGTACTAGGCAGTTACAGTAAAGAAAGCAGTTGAAACTGACATCTAGAAGTTTCACATATTGTGTAATGTTTTCTCCTCAAATGTGTGTTATAACCTTTTTCTTGGTTCTTATCTGAAAAGTTCATGTGTGACCTTCCATGTGTGTTATTAAGAAACAGTATTCTGATAATCATTTGGGGTTTGCTGAGGCATTTGGGAGTTTTCTTATAGAGCTCAGAGGAAATCTCAAGCAACCCGCTTGCATAAATGGCATCAGAAAGATTTCTTCCTTCAAGAACATCAGATTTTCAATTAGTTAATGAGTCCTGCATCCAACCCTTTCAGTATGATATGGCAGCTTTTATTCTTTGATTTAGTTTTAGTAAATTTTTCATTGATAGAGTTTCTTTCTCACCTCACTTCATAGCTAATTTCCAATTCTTGTTATTTTTAAGTCATAAATACAGCCAGTCATAAACACATAAACATCAACCATTGGGTCAGAACCATTGTTTCTTATAGTCTGAGGTAATAGATACCATATTTTCTCATTCATACTCTTTTTCTCATTCATATTCTCATGACTTCTGGAGTTGTCTCTGAATGTGATGTATTTTACTGTGCTCTTATATATGATGAAGAATTATCTATTAAAATTACATTTTCAATTTAAAAAACTGATATGGCAAATTTATATATAAGCAAATTTATAGCCCCATCACATTAATCTGGGTGTGCAAACCGGAGTATATTCCTTCTGAGTTGCTGGCATTCTCATCACTGGAAACTGAGCCATATCAGATTTTCATTAGTATTACGATATGGTTTCTTCATATTTTCATTAGGACAGTGATAAACTTGCCTCTTCATTTATGCAAAGCTTACCTTTGTGACTACTCTGGTACCTGCTTCTCTATTAATACAGTAATAAAATTTAAATATTTTATTCAGCTCAAAGGGCAAATGGAACTTACAGTTTATCTAATAATCATCTGACCAGAATGAGTCTTATGTTCCTCCTCAGCTTCCATAAAGTTTAGATAGGTTTCTTCTTGACTGTATGGCCTAATCTCCTTTACTTTAGAATTTAGTTGTAATTTTTCTACAACTCAGAAAATGTCTTTTAGCAAACACAGAAGGCCTAATCACACTGACCGTGTAGTGTGGATCTTAAGTGGACTCCAAAGGTCTATATATTTTAGGCTTGATTCTCAGGAACATTTAACAGGGAGATACTGGATCTTTTAGGAGGTGGGAGGTGCTTAGGTCACTGGAGATGTAGTCTTGAAGGGATTGTGAGACCCTGCCCCTCCCTCTGTGTGTGTGTTTCCTGCCGATGAGTTTAGAACTTTGTTCCACAGCTTGCTTTCACTCAGACCATCCACCAGAGTACTGAAAGCGATGGGTCTACCAGTCATGGACTGGAATCTCTAAAACCACAAGGCAAAAGAAAGCTTTTTATTCTTTATAAATTAATTACCTAAGGTATTCTGCTACAGTGACAAGAAGCTGACTGACATGGTTATCTCCCCACTTACATCCTCTAGTACTTTTCTGTCAGCTCACCCCAGTGTTTAAAATCTTCCCTATCTTTTGTTTCAGCAGTGCTAAGTTCGATCTCCCTGCCTTCTCCTTGAAGTAGTCTTGACTCACTATTGACTTGAATAAAGTTTTTTTGCCCATTTAACACCATCAGATATATCTTGCTTTAATATGTAAAAAGCAAATAGTGAGGTAAAAGCTAGAATGTACTTTAATGCTTTTTCTTTATTGTGAGCACATTCATAAAAATCTTTGTCAGTGAACCAGCCAGAAGGATAAAGATGGCTTGACAGGGGTAGTACGGACATAAGGATAGATGAGGTTAGAAGAACACTTAGGTCAGTGTGGGAGCACTGAGGAAATCCTTAGAGACAAACATGAAAACTTTGCAATAAAGTACAAAGGTAAAGAAAACTCAGGTGTAGTATACTGGGTAGTTGGCTTCCGTCTTCCACACAACCTCAGTTTAAGAGGGCTCAGGATTTTATCTTTCAGTGAGAAGCAGGAGAGCTAGGAAAAGACTGTCATATGATCAGACATTATTTTCTTAATTTTTGTATGGTCAATTATGTAATGCATAATTTTATCATTATCCATATGCTTTTGTTTTAGCAGAAATCGATTAAAAATACTGCAAAATATAATATAACCATAAATTCTACATGGTCAAGTTACTTGAATTGCATTTACCATATTATGGAAGGTTATTTATATATTCCTATAAAAAGTCTGTTATAGTTGTCAGAAGACTTTTATTTGGGACTCTTCTGAATGCCATCAGACATATTACTCTAAATAAATGTAGTAGCACACAGAGTTTTTGAATCATATCTAGCAGGATTACTTTTAACATCCCCGAATCCATTTCCAGAGCAACATCCAAAATCATACCATAAGAATGTCAATTTAGATGCAACGCCTCCATCCACTCAGAAACACCCAGGCAATAGAAGCATAAGGAGAGTAACAAACTCAAGCTCTTTTCTTCTTAAAGATGATGTAAGTGAAACTTTTAAAAAGCAGGCTTTATGCCAAGTTGTAACTGATGTTATCCACAATTTCATTTGTGAACTGATTTCACAAAAGTAGTTTATGGAAACTCCCCTTAGGAAAACTAACAATGATATTTGCTTTTCTTTAAATATGCAGATGCAGTCAGAAACCAGGCATGGAGTTCATTAGGCCCAGCTAATTTTCCATCAGTTCTAGAATCCAAGATTAGCCATGTACAGCTCATAGCTGGCACTGCCAAAAAACAAAATGATACTTAGAAAAACTGAGAAGTACTTTGTTCCTTAAAAATTAAAATAATATGAAATGTAAAATATCACGGTAGAAATGAAGAAAAGACAGCAAAATTCTCAGAATCAATCATCCAAAGATAATTGTGTTATTAAGAAACCATTTGCCTATGTATAGATGTGAAGGTATATTTTGTTCAGTCTACAAAACTTTACAGTATATCTGAAACATATCAATTACTTTTATTAATATATATATAATGTGTAATTTTTGGTAGTATGCTGAATTAATTGCTTCACAAAGTAAATGAGTCCTATGAGGATGCTATGAAAATCATTTCATAAAAGGTCATTTTTATTAGCAACGGTGGTCAAATCAAATATGCACTTTCTGAAATAATGTGGCACATAATGTGCTGATACATTCAAATACTATGGATATTAAATTCATGAATGCCTATTTAGCAAGCTAAGTATGAATGAAGTGAATCGGAGTTATTAGTGATTTACTCAGTATTCACTTTTCAAACATTCATCAGTAATCTACTGCACACTCAACACTGGAAAGGCCACAGTCACCTCTCTTGCTTGTTCTGTCCTTTGCAGCTATAGAGTGCTTTACCTCCAGACCATGTAACACTAGACATGTAGGAGGTTGTCAGCAAATAACCATTACTCTGCCTAAAGAAACACAGATTTATAGAACTTGTTCTTAGGCATGAGACCATGAATGCTCTAGATATTGAGGATATTATGGTGAACAAGATGGAGAAGTTTCTTACCCTCACAGAAACTGTCTTCTAGGGGGAAATACAAGCCATAAATAAGAAAACAAAGGCATAAATAAGATCCCTTCAGATAGCTATAACTTCTTTGAAGAGAGGTAGTAGATTAGAACAATCTTTCTTTCAACATAAGGAAGTTCAGTTTCTCTCCCCATTGTAATAATCTTGACCCTTACTACAATACCTTGAATGTGAAAAACATAATATACAACTAAAGTAGGAAATACAAGATAGATAATGGGAAAAAAGAAAGAGAAAAAGTTACTCTGATCTAACATGGACAATGTAGCTGAAAGTGTACTTCGACAGTACAACTGTCTTACATGTTTACATGTGTTTTTGGCCTTGAGTATCATCTTTACCTATTTAGGTACAACATTTAATAAAAGGATTAAGGGAGACATTTTGGAGCTCAAAACTGACCAATCAGGAGTCAACCAACCTTCTTTGCTTTCCATCATCCATGAACTAAGAATCTTAGCTCTACATTTTCTTCTTGCATGATGTTTCTGCCCTGGAGCCAGCTGGCCATGGACTGAACCCCCTTAAACCATGAGCCAGATTAAACCTCTCCCCTGTTACATTGTGGGTATCCAGTACAGTATTGTGTCCCAGCGACAAGAAAGCTAACATAAGATTCAAACCACAGCATCATTTCTCTTTATATTCATACTGTTGGTTTTCTCTGTAACTACGTTTCCATCAAGAGTAGGGAAAGAAAATTAGGATTAAAGAAAGATGTGTGAAATTGGTGGGAAAATATGCAAATCAGTCTTTATAAGACTTAAATACAATCAAGCCTTTCCTCTTATTTATATTTCTCTTTCTGTTCAGAACTATATGAACGTGAGAAACTAGAATTAGAGATTTAAAATCAAAAGCATAAGCTATTAATGAACTTGACTGTGATGATTATTTCACAATTTATACATATATCACATTGGAATGTATATATCTTAAATAGGTACAATCTTCAAATGTTGCTTGTGCCACAGTAAAGTTGGAAAAACTCAAGATCATGATCCAAAATTGTCCTCTGGAAAAACAATATAAAATTAGGAATAACTGCATTTGGTAGGCTGCTGCAGTTGCACAAGTTTGAACATCTAGAAAATCTGAACTTGAATCTTAGTTTTAACATTTACTGGCCTAGCTGGGGATTTAGCTCAGCGGTTCAGTGACCTGCTTTGCAAGAGCAAGGGCCCAAGTTCTATCCCTGGTACCAAAAAAACAAACAAACATTTACGGGCCTGACGAGCCAATTAAGTACTTCGCCCTTCTTCGTTTTCCTCATCTATAAATGTGTAAGTTTGGATATATAATAATCAGTTTTGCAACATTATTATAAGGATTAAATGTGTTAAACTATGAAAGCAATATATAGTAGACAATAAAAAACCCTCCTGATTGTACAATTTTAGGCTTGTCATAGATACAGTCAGAATTATTTGTTTGACTATAATTATATTCTGGAGTCCTCACAATGCTGTTAGAAAGGGAAAGGACCAGGGACTGGAAAATTAGAGACAGGAGGAAAAGCAGTAACATAATTTAGGGTACAAAGTGTTCCGACTATGTGCCAGGTTCTTGTTCACATTACTGTTAAAACTATCTTTTAAGATTATAGGGTGACTCCGGTTTACAGAGGAGAAAGAAGATATGAAATGAAGTTGACCTTCCTGAGGTTACCACAGGAATAAGTGAGGTACTTATATGTAGACCTTCCCGACCCATCTCCCCTGCACATTTTACTCCTCCTCAGTAGAATAAATATAGGAAAGCTCTTAAATTTTTCTCAGGTAGTCTTTTAATCAGAGTAGGATGGAGAGAACAAATAAGATTTGATGAAGTGAAACTTAGCTAAAACAATTAACTTCCAATGAGAAGATCTGGATAACGCTTTGCTCTTTATATACAAGGTGTGATCAAAGTATGTATGTGGTGAATGTCTAACTAAACATATTTATTTCAGTAAAAGACATATGTCGTTAATCCCCCTCAAAATAATTCCTCATGCTTTGAAAACACTTGTACCATCACCCTTGCCACTTTCTGAAACAGTTCTGGATGTGCTATTTGGTGGATGTTTTTATGAATTGTGATCTTTAGAATACAGTGAATGGTGTTTCTGAATGCCACCTAACAAAAAGATAGGCTCCCGAAAATATGACTGTGTCAGATATATACTACTATTAAAAAGCATTACAGTGTATCCTCATCTACTATATTAACCAGATCTGGCACCATATAACTTCTGGTTTTTCCCCAAATTCAAAATGGCAGTGAACGGTAAACATGTAGAAGCCATGCGAGTCCTGAAGATAGCCATAAAGGGTGCAAATAAGGAACCTCACCAAAGAAACTTCTAGAACTTCTTCAGAAACTGGCAAAAAAAAAAATAGGATGAGTGTATCTGAAGGAAGGGGAGGTATTTTGAGGGGAGTTAATGGCAATGTGTCTTTTATTGTTAATAAGTTTTTTAAAAAACTTAAACATTACCCACAATTGTCTATAATACCTCTTACATAGAAATATTATAGGTAGTTTGCTTATTCAAGTATAAGATATAAGTATGTTTAATTTCATGACGAGGTAATAATTCTTCAGACCCTTCTTTGTTGCACCTTACCTGTTAGCCATTCATATTTGAACATCATTAAATTTCTTTTTACTTCCACCTGAAATTAGAGCATTTCCTACATTTACTACTAATTTCATTATACCTTTCCTGGTGAAAACTCTCATTAAATGAAGCAAGTGAACCTACTGAAAATTACTGTCACCAAGATGCAGGGCTGGACACTGCAAATGCAAAGAAGACAGACTAAATATCTTTCTTCTTCCTTTTATTTTGGGTAAAATAAGTCATAACATTTAAAATTTCATGTGCTGTGCAATCATCTTGGAGTTTCAAAGGCCCTAAAGGCACAGTCATAAACTTGGTGCTCATTCTAAAAATCCTCTTCAACCTGCAGGAAAAACTTCCCTTTTAGCTGGTTCCTTTGAGCTGGACCAGCCTCCCTCACCATATCTTCAAAGGAATGGGTTTCACTTTCTTGCCAGCTGACAGAATTTATTGAAAGGAGCAAATCCTCTTGCCTCATGGGGAACCAGAGGACACTACACCCAACCTCTGCTTAGTGCAAAACCTGCCTGCCTGCCACTGATCCTGCTGTTCCCCTGTACCTGAGATAGTGAGGGTCCTACCCCACTGACTAGGCTGTGAGTGTATGATGTATAAGTTGCTTCCAGTCTCATCTATGCAGGGGCAGGTCTTGAGTGTTCAGCCATCTTGTTCTGCATGGCCATGGATCCCTCACCAAAAGGGTTAATAAGAACAACTGAGTCATAAAAGTTCTATAAATCATAAGGCCTTCACTTGTTTGCTTACTGTTTAAACATCATTTTCTTGTGATTATTGGCCTAATATGAAACCCTATGTTAATGTAGTACACAATTTAAAAAATGAAAACTTCTCTTGAAATCAAAACAGGCTTGACTTTGCATTCTATCTTGGTTGCTTCATAGCACTGTGAGAAAATTAGTTAAACTCTCTGAGCTTCAAATTCCATAGGGAGAAAATAATTTTTCTGTCATATTGCTGCATACATTATGTGTATTATACATTAAATATTTAGTAAGTCTTAGGAGTCAGGTACAGACACCAGTTATGAATACCCAGAAAGAAGTAGAAATCAGTAATTGTTTTTCAAGACAAACAGAAAAGTGTGACCAAAGTAAAAATGAAAGTCAGTCATTGTTCATGACTCTCTCTCTCATGGCTCAGGAAGGTTTCAATATTACTAGGCATCAGGAATTTCTAAAGTTCAGCATCCATGGGAACTGCAGGAGGTGTTGCAATCAAGCTGAGATTCAAAACCTAATAAAATTCAAAATCGTCCTTAGGAGAAAGATGAGCAGTCTCAACCAGACAACAAGAGTCCTGGCCCGGAAGAGTTTGGTGTCAATTCCAGAAGAGTCTTGTGTCAAAGTCTAGCTAGGCAAGCATCCATAGAGTTTTGCAGACCATAAAGGTTATGATTACATCTATGAGTAAGACACACAAATTTCACCATAGCCAACTCACCCAAAAGCTATTTATCAGACATGAATCTGTTTACCTATTATTGATAGATTGTCTCATATCTTCATCACTACATTTTATAAATGATACATCAAACACTTCTAAGCATTTTTGCTTCATTTTTACTCTTGTGTTGATGAAGTTGGGAATTGAACTCAGGACATTGCACATATCATGCTAGGCCAGTGTGCTACAACTGAGCTACATCCTCGGTCTTGTTTGCTTGAATAGCCTAAAAAGGGATGTAAACTATTTAAAATAATTGAAAATCCTAGTAGACTATTTTCAATTTTTTTTACCACGATGATTAAAAACTCAGAGCACAGCTTTTTTTTTTTCAGCTTTAATTGAGTTTATTGGTACATTTTAGGGATACAGTACAGTTACATTCATTGTTGGGATATTGTACCTCTACATGACAAGTCTTGATTCTCATTTTTTCCCCTTACCAGAGCACAGCTTTGAATATAAAGGTACACGTAGAAAAATTTTGTGCATTACCATAAATGACATTATTAGGCCAACAATTAGGAAACTTTAAAATTTTTAAATTCAGCTCCTTTCTGAAGTAGTTCTAGAGTTTTATTTTCTCTTAGTAGTATATAGTATTAATAGTATTACTTGTTTACCAAAATTTGAACTTTTGTTTAAGTGGATAAATATTTGATATATGCTGGTATTAAATATAACTCCTGATTTATAAATTGGTTGCTCATGTTCTTTCATCTTTTACTAGGTTAAAGGAATTTAATATTTTGATTTCAGTGAGTGGACTATTTTTATAATAAAATGTTTTTGTTGTGAATAGTTCCTCCACTCTGTTATTCATATTTTGTTTTCTATTTTGTCTTTTTAAAGAAAAGTTAGTATATAAATTTTAAATGTTTATATAGCTATTGTCCACTTTTTTCTTCATATGCCTTTGTTTGCTTTTAAACTAAGAAAGCCCACCATACAGAGATTTGACAAATACTTAGTGATCCAAATTTTCTATAGTTGAATTTTTTAACTTTTAAGACAGAGAAAAAAAAAATTTTGGTACTGGGGAATCTCACTCAGGAGTGAAATATATTTCTTTTTTTAAATTGAGTTTACTGGTACATTTTAGGTATACAGTACAGTTACATTCATCATTGGGATCTTGTACCTTTACATGACAGGTCTTGGTTCTCATTTTTTCCCCTTGTCCCTGCTCTCCCTTCACCCGCTCCTCCCCTCCCCATTGACAAACACTTAATTTCCATTTTTTCATTTTCTCATATTTTTTTTCTTTTCCCTTACTACCTTTCCCATTCTCATTTTTTCCCCTTGTCCCTGCTCTCCCTTCACCCGCTCCTCCCCTCCCCATTGACAAACAATTTCCATTTTTTCATTTTCTCATATTTTTTTTCTTTTCCCTTACTACCTTTCCCGTACCCTTCCCACTTTCCCTATACCTTTAGCCCTTTTCTTCCTATTTCACATTGTCAGTTATCTCATTAGGATCTTATGTACTATTATAGTTTATTCACACCAGAGAAACTATTCGGTATTTACACATGTGTGACTTATTTATTTCACTTAGGAGTATATCCTCCATATGTATCCATTTTCCTATGAATGAATCTATTATTTCTTAATGTAGTATGCAGATGAGATTTATAATTTCTGGATTGGTATTTATCAAATAAAGGATATGAATGTATATATCTCCATCTTTTCTCTTTTTAATCCCTAGAGTGTTCCCTCTCCAGATGGTAAAACAGAAAGAGAAAAGATTATAGGAAGGTATGAGAGATTTTGATCTTTGTTTCCATAATTGATGTGGAGTGAGAGATTATGAGAGAGAATGACTTTAGTTGTTTTCACATTCTGGTTATTAACTTGACTTTTGCTTTTCTATATCCACTTAAGGCAGACATGACAGATAATTTGGTCAAAGAGCACATAAAATACTCAGAATTAGCTAAAACACTAAAAAAATTAAAAGTACACAATTATACAATTTTCTCTAGAATCAATCAGCTATGAAAGGTCAATATGAATTATGGCTTTTAGATTACTAGGAAAAACCAAGAACACAAATTGTGTATAGAACATTTGGAGAGAAAAGCTGTGTATCTGGCCATGTCTGGGACTCTGTCTGAGAAATAGGAGAAAAAGATCCTATCAAAAAGTTTCAGGATAAACTAAATACCACCAGAATGAATTGCTTTTCTTGATACTTTTTGGACTACAGTTTTAGGCAAGATAGTACATTGGAACTAATGAGAAAAGAGTTATGTAAAAGTGCAAATCTGAACAGGGGTCCCAAAGGTTTAAGAAGGTCTAAAGAGAAGGCAGAAGGCCAATGCCTTGTCCATAAACCATGTTAATCCTTTAAGCTCTTTCTCCATTGCCCTCTGTTCATATCTGTTGGCAGAAAATTAAATTAGAGCTGAGAGTGGAGGAAGATCTGGTATGACTGGGTAGCCAAGACAGGTATGTCATTCCCAAGTTACTGTCCAAAAGGAGGGCTAAGGAAAGTTAAAGACGTACCTTTTTCCTTCTTTCTTTCTTTTTTAACAGACACATAAAAAATGTTACCTATTTATGGAGTTTCATATGATGTTTGATACATTAATGTATTGTGTAATGTTCATAGTATACTGACTATATTTATAATTACTTTGAGGCAAAAACATTCCCCTTCTAGCTTTTATGAGATATGCAATACATTATCTATAGTCAACCTATTGTTTTTAAAAGTTTTTATTTTTTTTTATTTGATGTGTCTTTATCTGTGCACCAAATATTATGCTACAAAACCAAAGAGAAATAGGTCCATACATCCTGAAACTATATCCAATCACCAATAGTCATTGAAGCTTTACTATGGGTTGTTGACTTTTTTTAAGGGAGTTCAAGACACATGTAAGAACAAAGCATATACTATTGTTATGGAAATTCAATTCCTTTCTTTCTTTTAAAACATTAGAAAATATAAATAAAAATACATATTCTTGGGTCCTCTGCAGTCTTAAAAAATGTTAACCTTTTATGTGTTTTCAGCGGTGCCACCGCCTGCCTCACAAGTGCAAGGTCCTGAGTTTGATCGCCAGTACATAGAGAGAGAGAGAGAGAGAGAGAAAGAGGGAGGGAGGGAGAGATCAAAACTATTCATTTATTTCCTGTATCATTTCTACAACAAATATGATCATTTTCATTTATGAAGTTTCCTAATGTTAGATATCATCATTATTTATAATTCACTTTTCTCAGTAATGTGGTAGTGATCACCTTTGTCTATGAATTATCGTTGCTTTAGGGTGTACCTTGGTAAAGAAATGTTGAACTGTAAAATATACATGCTCACCTTTTCTAGATAATGTTAAATTATTTTTCAAAGTGATTGTGTCATTGTATACTGCCAGCAGCAGTGCTTGAGAGCTCACATCCTTGCCCATACACAGTGCTATGCGATTTATTCTTCAGTTTGGCATATGATTTTTTCATCGTTTTTGGTTTTGTTTTTGTTTTTGGTACCGGGGATAGAACTTGAGCCCTTGTGAGGCGGGCGGTGGAACCACTGAGCCAAACCCCTGGCCCTTTTTTTTATCATGTTGAAACATTTTTAAATGTCACTCAGTTGTAACTGATGTACAAAGAAAAATTAAAAAACGGCTCTTGGAATAAGAGAAAAATATTCATACTACATGCTGAGGAGTTATATTTTTAAAATATATAATGAACTCCTACAACTCAATGGCAAATAAATAAATAAATAAATAATCCAGTTTAAAATGGACAAAAAAGACTCGAAAACACAATGTTCCATAGAAGATATACAAATGACCAACAAATACATTAAAACATGCTCAAGGTCATTAAATATCTGGGAAATTTAAATCCAAACTACAATCATAATAAATCTATACAGTTAAGGTGGTTCATTAAAACATTATTCACAAAGGCTAAGATATGGAAACAACCCCAGTGTCTATTGATAGATGACCAGATAAAGGCAATGTAGCATATACATAGAATGGAAATTCTTTAGACTGTAAAAGAATATATCATATTGTTTAAGTGGCAGTTTTCCGATAGTCCTAGTGTAATATATAAAATGCCTATTGATAGCTATTTTAGTCAGCGTTGATATCTGAAGTAATGAAATTAATTTATAAAGAAAAAAATTACATTTTGGCTCAGCGATTCTGGAGGTTCTAGTTCAAGAAGAGGTGACTCCACTATTTGGGGCATCTGTGGGTGGCAGCATATCATGGCCGAAGCATGTGGCAAAGTAAGCCACTTATCATCAGAGGCCAGGAAGTCACAAGAACAACAGGAAGAAATACGCTTTCTACAATCTTCTCTGAACATATGTCCCCATTTTTCAGTAGGTCCCACCTTCAAAAGGTTCCACCATTTCTCAATACCTATCACTCTTGAGACTCAACCTTTAACACATGGAACTTTGGAGGTTACACATCCCAACCGTAGCAGCAGCCTTGACCTATTTTCAAGTAGGGTGTTTTTCATCATTAATATTAATTTTCAGAATCTCCTTATGTACACTGGGTATTAATCATTTTATGGTTAAATGCATCACAAATGAGTACTTTTTCTAGTGTATGGTTTATATTTTAATTTTGTTTATAATATCATTAGCTGCACTACATCTTTAAGTTTTCCTGTTTCTGGAACAAAATACCCAACATCTTCATTTTAAAACATGAGAGCTTTCATTTGACTCATGGTTAAAGAGGTTTCAGTCCATGGTCAGATGGCTTTCAGGCTGAAACAGCATGGCTAAAGGGCTTGGGGAACAAAGCTGCTCATTCCTTGGTCATTGAGAAGCAAAAAATACATGAAAGAGCCACAGCAAGAGGTGTGCCCTCAGAATGCGTGCTCTCAATGTTCCACCTCCTCCGACTGGGCCCCACTTCCTAACAGTACATTCAACTAAGAACATTAGTGAATTCACTGATGAGTACAGTGTCACTGTCAGACTTCTCCAGCAGTCTTTTAATCCAATCCAGTTCAGATTCAGATTAATTGGGATATGTACAAGAAAAACAAAACCCCCTCATGTGTACTGTATTGTTGGGAGGGAAAATTAATTTAGAAAGGGAAAATAGATGGTTTGCATGTACAATTTTGAATTTGATACAAAATAGTGTTTTCCATCTGACAGTTATTGTTAATTAATCAGTTAATCAGTTCCAATAATTGATTACCTGATGACTGTAAAGATTAAATTGCCCAATTGTATTCTGAAAGTAGAAGACTAGTTGGTAGGGTTCTTTTGTGGAGAGAGTAAAACAAATAATTATCTAGGACATGGAAGGCATTATAAGTAATATAGCGAATACAGTTGAAGTGGGAGAGTATGACTTTATCTAAGTATTTGATTTTCTCAAGCTGAATTCAGAATCCCAAATTTGGAAAGCATGCAAATAGCACATATTATGCTAAGTTTTTTTTTCTTTTTTTCTTTTTCTAGCACTGATGTTTCTAGGAGTTTCTGAACAACAGAGACCCAAAAAGAACAAGGAAGGTAACATGAAAGCGAAGAAAGAATGATCTGAAATCAACAGACTGAATCATGTCCCCCCAGCTGCAGATTAATGTTGAAATTCTAACCCCTAAAGTGATTATATTTGGAGACAGAAGCTGCAAGGACTTAATTAAGGTTAAATGAAGTCCTTAGATGATGGGGCCATTACTATCATAAGATTAACATCCTTATAAGAAGACACTAGAGAGTGCTCCTGTTCTCCCTACTAACTAAGGAGAGCACTCTCACCTGGCACTGACCCTGCTGGCACCTTGATCTCAGACTTCCAGTATCCAAAATTAATGAGAAAATGCATTTCTGTTATTTAAGCCATGCAGCCTGTGACATTTTGCCATGATAGCTTGAACAGACTAAGACCTGGGGTAAGGGAAAATGAGCCACCTCCATCTGAGAGACCTCAGCAAGAGCTATATATCAAAGGAAGACTGAATTTTCTGTAAGTGTAAAGATACAACATTTTCTGCAAGATGCTGATGACGTAGGTCAGATTGATTTCCAGGACCAAAATTCAAATGCACACAGCCTTCTTTATTCCAAAAAGATGCTTACAATTACTGTTGATATTTTTATTTTTCATTTTGGAACTCTAAATTTTAAAATAAAAATCTAATGTTTGTAATAGTATAAATTTAAAAGTTTCATTTTTGAAATTTATGTGTTTAAAACTCCATTAGCTTGTATTTGTGTTTCCCACTAGTTTATCTTTATGATATTCACATTGTTTTTCTAAATGACAAGATGTGAATGTTTCTGGCTACAGTTTTCAAGCATGCAACATATTGTGGAAATAGATTCTTTAGTTACAATAAAGGAAATCCTAATTCAACAACAATTTTAGCATATTTATTTTTATCACTAGTTTTGGATCTATAAGAGGACTCTTAATGAGTTATGTACTAATTTTAATGAGATTCATTATGAGATTCTTTATGGATCTGGTGATGATTATGTTGTCCGGAAACTTTGCAGACTTATTTTAGGAGTTTGTTTAACTTATATTGAAATAAACATATTTTTGGCTTTCTTTTACAATCAATAATTATACATGTTTAAAATTAAAAATGTACAGCTAATAATAAAATCAATAAAAATTGAAAATGCTCACACTGCCCTGTTAGTTGTTCCAATAAGTGACAAACTAAGTCATGAATGTGCTATTCCAATTTTTATTGCCAGGAAGGTAATGGGTGACACAATGATGCTTAAAAGAGAAAATAATTTTCTGCACTATTTTATCAAAATAAAATCTTAGACAGATTACATTACTGCCCTAATGCAAAACCGGAGAATAAACCTTCAATTTGCTGAGGTCACGAACAAGCCATATTCAGACAACCATGTATTTAAATTTTCATCAGTATTCTCATAATTCATGACCAAACATATCTTCATATATTTGGGGACTTCATTTTATCATATTTCTTTATCCTTACCAATATTAATCTCTTCTAAATAATAGAATTTCTATTGTTTTTCTCACCATTATAGTGTTATAGTTTGGATGGACATTTAAAATCTTCAAAAAGAAAAATATGTATATAATATCCTGTGTGTTAGTGATATTTCGCCTTGCAAGTAGTTTAACAATAAAAAATTCCTAGTGTTACATTATTCTACAGTGGCCAATAATGAACTCCATGCCTGTAAAATATAAATTCTAGCAATTTTATGTAGAGATGTTTTTCTCACTTAGGAGTTTGGCTTTTATTATCAATTACAATGTGAATACAACCTTTATGATAAATCTAGTTGCTCTTGAAGAGTTTTAATACTTACCTGTTTGCCTGGTAAATACCTTATCAGAGTCAGGAGCAGGATGATGATCTCAGCAATAAATCTATTTTTAATGTGGTTTTTTTTTTCACATTATATAAAACTGAGTATTTTACGGAATAAAGATGCAATAAAAATTTAGGACATAGTTGAGAAAAAATGGCAAAGAGGTTAAACACATTGCATGTACATATACAGTGTGTTATAATTAATTTAAAGTTGGAGATGGTTTTCAAGATTTTGAATTTATTTTTGTAAAAGTGTAAGTTACTAAACAAGGCTTTAAAATAGGATTTAAATTGTGTTTACATGAGGAGTCCAAATGGATAGATAATAGTTCAGCTCCCTTTTTCATATTTTTCCATCCCACCTCCTCATCTGGAGGCTTTTACTTGTTCTCTGTAAATGGAATAACAGAGATATAATTAATGCTCATGGCTCTCTATCAGCAATACAAATTCGTTTTTACTCATTTTTGTTTGAGTTGCATTTTTCAGGTGCCAGCAAGGTTTTTGGCTCTTTAAGCACTGTTAGAAGCCAAGAGAACAAAAGAGAATATGGAGATTATAGTCAGAAGACAAGGGCCAAATTTGTTAATGTATTTGTATCTGGGTGAGCTGCTTTGTTATGGAGTAAGTGTAGCTAGTGAACCTTAGGTCTACAGATGTCCCTACTCTAGAGACTTCAAAGACCACATACCTCCCACTGCTCTGAAAATGAAGATGGGTGATATCAGAAGAAAGTCACACAAGCTTTTATATTTCTTCCATTGCCTTTACTGAATCTTAGATATGCTAGATGGCTCTAACAGGCAGCATTTTTTTTTGTCATATCACGCAGAATTTAGATAAATATAGCTACATGAAACCAACTTTACAGATAGAATTAATTTTGTCCCTGAAATCAGTAATTATAACCTGAAGGGCAGCCCTTTGATTTCCGAATGAACAAACATTAATCTCAATGTTAAAACTGAATGATCTTCCAGATATTATTATCACTTCTAAAGAGTATAAGGATATATATTGCAATGCTCAATTAGATGCAACATGCTTAAATAATGAGGATGCTTAAATGATTATCTTCTTAATACAAGGAAAAGGCAGTGTTCCCCTTGTCAGAATTATTTTTTTATTGTTTGGTACCATAAGTCATACATTTCTAGAAAATACCAGGCCATGCTAAAATGAGCAATTGAGGCTAATTTCATGCTATGTTTCTTATAAATGTTTTTCCAAATTTCACTATTCTAAAATGAAAGCCTAAAATTTGTAAAATCTCAAATATAATTTATAAATTTTATTTAAATCATAGTGTCATAACTAAATTTTTGACAATTTTGTCTTCCCCATGAAGTAACGTTTTGTTAATCTAAGAAGAAAAATTTTAGGCATTTGTTTCAATACATGGAAGGCCAGGAAAGAGGACAGCAGTCCCGTATCTTAAACTTTAGAAAACAGGAAAACATAACCTATCCATCATCACATTTCTGAAGATATTAGCCAATTCATAAAAATTATCTAGGGGAGAGACAAAATGGCAGAGTTGGAATCAGCTTCAAAATTCAGCCTCTCCTAGACCTACAATCCAGAAACTCAAAAAATAACAACTTGGTGAAGAGGGAAAAAGAAGTAGATATTTGGAAATTCCAAATAGGCCAATCAATAGGGTGGTCTGCCACACTAAGTCAATACTTCTTGGTAATAATACTCAATGAGAATGGTCTCTATTTCCCAATCAAAAGACACAAATTGGCAGGATAGACTAAGAAACAATACCCAATGGTATGCAGTTTATAAGAAACACATTTAATACAAAAGGAAATTCAGACATTAAAAATCAAAGGATTGAAAACAATGTTCACTACCACAATGATAGCAAAAGCTGAAGCAGCTGTTCTAATTCAAAGTGCATTTCAAATCACAATTGATAATAAGAGAAAAAGAGGATCACTACATATTGGTTAAGGGAAGAATTCAACAGGAAGAGATAATAACTACAAACATAAAACACCAGTGCACCCAATTTCATAAAATAAACACTCCTGGACGTAAAAGATCAAATAAATTCCAACAAAATTATAAGGGGAGACCTGAATACCACACTACTGAAAATAAACAGATCAGCTAGATTAAAAAAATCAACTAGGAAATATCAGAGTTGAGGGCCGGGGATTTAGCTCAGTGGTTCGGTGGCCTGCCTTGCAAGCACTAGGACCCGAGTTTAATCCCCGGTACCAAAAACAAAACAAAACAAAAACAAACAAACAAAAGAAATATTAGAGTTGAACCAAATGTTCAAATGAATGGACTTAATAGATAACTGTTTTAATATTTAGATCTTTAATCCACTTGGATTTTAATTTAGTGCATGGTGAAAAATAAGGGTTTAGTTTTGTTTTGTTTTTTTGCTTTTTGAGACAGGGTCGCACTATAGTTGAGACTGCTCTGGAACTTACTGTGTAGCCCAGGCTGGTCTCGAACTCACAGTGATCCTCGATAAGGGTTTAGTTTTAATCTGTGGCAGGTTGAGATCCAGTTTTTCTAACACCATTTATTTTGGTACAGGGGATCGAACTCGGATCCTTGTGCTTGCTAGGCAGGTGGCGGAACCACTGAGCTAAATCCCCAGCCCGAGAATACAGATGCTTCTCAGCAGGATATGGGCCTTTTTCTCCAAAACAGATCACATGGTAGCCCATACAGCATCATTAAGTAAATACAAAGAATAAAAATTATGCATATTATCACCTCAAAATTATTGCATGCATATTATCAGTTCATAGTGCAATGAAACTAGAAATAAGTGCCAAAAGAAACCACGAAATTATGCATACTCATAGAAATTAAAGAATACATATTGATTAAGAAATCAATTTTTTTCTCAGAAAAGATCAAGGAAGAAATTAAACAATTCCTAGAATGAAATAATCATGCCAGCACAAGAGACCAGAACTTATGCGATACAGTGAAAAACAATCTTAAAAAGGAAGTTTATAGCTGTGAAAACCCATGTTAGAAAAACAGAGCCTAAATAAGTACCTAAAAATGCACCTCAAGATCCTAGAAAGACAAGAACAATCTAAATACAAAGCTAGTACAAGGAAGAACCCAGCCACTCACTTGAAAACAGACCCAGACCTGAATAGGGTGTCTTGTTCAGCTGGAGGCAGCGGCGAAAATGTGAGACAATAGTCCCTTGAAGGTCCACCTCGGAGGAAAAAAAAGTTGGTGAAGCTCATGTGGCCATCATTTGGGGCAGAGGCACACACTTGAACTCTAATAGCCCAAGGACACTGCATACTTTAGGGCTGATCTGCTGCCCAGAGAGAAAGAAAGGAAAAGCTGCCCAGACTGAGAGAATTTAAGCCAAAAAGTAAAAACATGGTGCAACCAAAATGAACAACAGCTGGGTGGTGGCCTCCATTTGGGGCAGAGATGCAAACTTGAACTATCATAGCCCAAGGGTGCTGCATACTTCCAGGCTCACTCTGCTGCCCAGGGAGAGAAAAGGGGAAAACTGCCTAGACTCAGTGGACTACTGGCAGTTAGCCAGCAGACCCAGGAAATTTAAGTCAAATAGAAACTGCATAAAGCCTGAGTGAACAGCGGCAGAGTCATGGCTACTATTCTGGGCAGAGGCACAAACTTGAACTCTGATAGCCCAGGTGCTTCCCCCGTCACTTTTTTTTTTCTTTTTGGAAGGAAACAGACATTCAGTCATGGTGGACTGCTGGCAGCTAGTCAACAGATCAAGGGAGTTTCTGTTGCAAAGTAGATAATGGTCCAGTCAAACTCTGCTCCCAGGTCTCCCTAGGACCTTTACTACAAAGGACCAGAGGTACCCACTCTGCTCTGAGACCAGATATGTGGGTGGGCAAAGGGCCTTGGCCAGCAACAGAAGGCAACAGCCCCCACTCCAACTGGGACAACGGACACACACAAAAGGCAGCACAGAGGCTGAGAGAGTTGTGTGGATAGGATCACAGAAAGGAGACCTGGGAAAGAGACATAGGGAAGACTGCTGACTGAGGAAAGGCTCCAGATCCAACCCCAGAAGTCATAAATAGCCCTGTGTCCAGTATTGATACTGCTACAGAACTGACAGGACCGCAGAGTGCATTGACAGGCTCTGTCTCAAACACTAACACAGAATTAAGAACCCCAGAGGAATTTTAGTATTTTTACTACCTTTATTTTTCTTTCCTTGTTGTTTGATTCCTTTCTCTGCTCTGGTCTGGTTAGGTTGTGTTTTTTTGTTTTGTTTTGTTTTGTTTGTTTGCTTGTTGTTTATTTTCTTCCCTCTGGGTGTTGTTTAGGTTTTACACATTTATACTTGGCTTACTCTATTCATCTTCTTTCTCTCTTTCCTTCATCTCCCTTGATTTTATAAAACTTTCATGTGAGAGAACAGTGTTCTCTGCTTTTTCTGGTTCACTTCAATATTTCTTTGCTTTCTCTTTTACACATTCTCTCCTGTCCTCTCCTCAAATATTTCAAAATTTGGGTGTCCATTCTTTACCCTCCAGCCTTGGTTCTACTATATTCTCTTCACTCATATCTCTATTTCATCCCCTATCCCTCTTAAATTTTTCTCCTACAGGACAATATCACTGTACAAAAAGGAAAATCACTGAATACACCTGATGTAAGTGGGATCTAATATAATGATACAGCCAGCTCATATGGTCGAAGGTGCCAATTAATAGGGACCAGAGTTTGTCAGTTTCTAGACTGTGTTAGATGCTATCAATAGTTCTAATTGTACTATATTAACCAGGAAATCATATCTATTTTAATTAATATTTCTCCAGTCTAGTACAAAACTGCAAGTGTCTAGGGTCACAGCCCCCACCATAGTCTTGTAGTAAAGAACTGGGTGCTGAGCTAAATACATAGCAAACTCTTATCCTCAATAGGTTGAGAAGGTAGGATCTTGGGATAAATACAAAGACCAAGGACCACCTGCACTTAGAAGAAAGATCTGAGGACTGGATACTTCCTAGAGAAGATGTATTAATAGGAATAAAGCTTTCTACCACAAGAAACCTACAAGGAACAACACAGAAAACAAAATAAAATCTATAAAATGGAAAATGACAAGACATACAAGCAAAATGCATCCCTAGATGTCCAGCCCACCCAAGACAAGCACAGGGTACAATGACATAGAGGAAATTGGAAGCAACTTGCCTAAACTTGCTGAAATGATAGCCCCAGAGGTAAACAAATAAAGAGGATATAGGAAAAATAATCCTCTGGGTAAAAAAAGAAATGTCAATCAAAATGAAGGACATGGTCAATGAAATTAGAACAGGAAAAGATTTAAAGAGTAAAGCAACTTAGGAAAATGCTGGAAAACATCAATGCCCAACACAGAAATGAAATATATGAAACAGATTTAAACAGATATCCAGGAGATCAAAAACTCTATTGAAAGTATAGGTAATCATCATAACCATGGAGAAGACAGAATTTCAAATCTAGAACACATGATTGTAGTTATTGCCATGAAAAGAAAAATATTTTAAAAAACAAGAGGCCATGAAAAAACAATCGAACAATTTCAAGATGATGCGAAGAAAAAAAAAAGACTTATTGGAGTCAATGAAAGGTCAAGAGAAAGTGTAATTGCCATAAAAAAAAAAAAACTGTACACAAAAGTTATGGGAGAAAAGTTCCTGAACATGAAAAAAGAATTAGACATACAAATAAAGGAGGCATGCAGAACTCCAAATATCCATAACCAAAATAAATCAACACCAAGGAATGTAATAATCAAAAGCCCAGAAATTCAACACATGAATAGAATATTAAAAGCTACTGGAATGAAGTATTTCAAGCCTTAAAAGAAAACCACTTCCAACCCAGATTGATATACCCTGTACAATTATCTTTCAAAATCAAAGGAGAAACAAGATAAGAACAACTGAAGAAATTCACAAAAAACAAACCAGTTCTACAGAATGTTCTGAAAGGCATTTTAGAAAGACAAAACAAAAAACAGAATTCCAAGAACACTAATAAAAACAAGTCACTAGACAGGACAAGCAATGAAACAGAGAGGAAAAACTAGGAACTAACAGCAGGAAAATTATATGACAGGTCTAAATAGATACATTTGAGTAATAATCATCAATGTATACAGTCTCAATTCACCAATAAAAAGAACAGATTGGAAAAATGGATGAAGAAACAAGATCTAACAATATTTTGCATAAATTCAACTTCATATACTGAAAGTTAAAGGATGGATAACAATTTTTCATACAACAGAACCCAGAAAAAAGCAGGTGTGATTATCTTATCTGCAGACAATGTGAGCTTTGAGCTAAATCTGATCAAAAGAGACAAAGAAGGTCACTACATGCTTATTAAAGGAAAAACACAAAAAAGAGATAACAATTATAAATATATTTGCACCAAATATTGGTGCATCCAAGTATATAATGCAAACACTGACAAACATGACAAATATAATAAGCATGAACACAATTGTAGTGGAGGACCTTGACACCTTGCTGTCACAAATACATCCTTTAGACAAAAATCAACAGAGAAATAACAGAATTGACCTAAATTTGTGACAAAAGGGCTTAGTATATGTTTATAGGGTGTTCCATCACAAATAATCAGAATGCAATTCTTCTCAGCAGCATATATAAAGTTCTCCAAATAGCCCAGATACTCGCCCATAGAACATACTTAGGCAAATGGAAAAGAACTGAAATTATCCCAGCATTTTATCTGACCATAATGTAATGAAAATGAAAATCAATAGCAAAAGAAACCCCAAACATTAAAATAAACATATGGAAATTAAATAACACACTCCTGAAAAGCCAGGGGGTAACAGATGAAATTAAGGAAGAAATTAAACAATATTTATAACTAAATGACAATGATGACACATCTTATTGCAACTTTTGGGACACAGTGAAAGCAATCCTAAGAGAAAAATTGAAAGCAGTGAACTCTCACATCAGGAGAGCAGAGCAAGCCTCAGACTTTTAGGAAAAAAAAGAAAAAGTCAAACCCAAAGCTTGCACAAGAGAGGAAATTATAAAGATCAGAGCAAAAATGAATTCAATCAAGACTAAGAAAAGAATAAAAAGAGTCAATGAATCACATAGCTGGTTTTTTGAAAGATTAAATAGAATAGATAAAACTTCAGCCAACCTTATCAAAAGAGAAAAAGAAAGAAAAGTCTTAAATCCATGCAATTAGGAATGAAAAAGGTGAAGTCCCAACAGATCCATAAGAAATCCAGAGGATCATCAATACTTACTTTAAGAATCTATGCTCTAATAAAATGGAAAACACAGAAGAGATGGACAGATTCCTAAATATTTATGAATTTCCAAAACTGAATCAAGAGGTTATAAAAATTCTAAACAGGCCTGGGATTTAGCTCAGTGGTTCCGACTCCTGCCTCGAAAGCACAGGGACCAGAGTTCAATCCCTGGTATGAAAAAAAAAAGTCTAATAAATTCTAAACAATGAATATCAATCAATGAAATAAAAATGTAATTAAATCTTACCAACAAAGAAAACCCTAGGCCCTGATGGGTTCACTGCTGAATTCTACAAAAAATTTAGAATTTTTTCTACTGCCAATTCTCTTCACACTCTTCAATGAAATAGAAATGGAAGCAATACTCCCCAAGACATTCTTGGAAGAAAGTATTACCCTGATACAAGAGTCAGAGAAGGACTCAACCAAAAAAGAAACCTGCAGGCAAATCTCTCTTAAGAACATAGATGCAAAATTCCTCAGTAAGATACTGACAAACAGAATGAAACAAATCATTAAGAATATTACATATCATTATCAATTAGGGTACAGCCCAGGGATACAGGTGTGGGTCAACATATATAAATCAATAAATGTAATGCACCACATCAATGAAATCAAAGATAAAAATAACATGATTATTTCAGTAGACACAGAAAAAGCATTGCCAAAGTCCAACACCCATTTATGATAAAACCCTATAGAAAATAGGAAAAGATGGTCTTTATTTCAATCTGATAAAAGCCATCTATGATCAACCAACAGGCAACATAATACTGAATAGTCATAAATGAAAGCTTTCACACTAAAATTAGAAACAAGACAAGGGTATCCACTACTGCCACTCCTATTCAACAATGTTCCATTACCCAGAGTGATTTGAGAAGAAAAATAATAAAGATAGGAAAGGAGGAAATTATATTATCATTACTTGTAGATGACATGATTCTTTACATAGAAGATGCCAAATACTATAGCAAAAAATTCTAGATTTAATAACCAATTTCAGTAGTGTATGTGGATACAAAGTCAACACTCAAACTATCAGTAGCATTTCTGTACACAAATAACAAAATCACTGAGAAAGAAATTAGAGAAACAACACCTCTTTCAATAGCACTAACATATTTCAATACATAGGAATCAACCTAACAAAGGAAATAAAGAACCTATACATAAAAAAATTACACTACTTTTTATTTATTTTATTTTTTGGTACGGAGTTCAAACCAGGAACCTTGTGCTTGGGAGGTAGGTGGTGGCAAGACTGAGCTAAATCCCTAGCAGTTACACTACTCTTTTTTTTTCTTTTCATTGAGTTTATTGGTACAATCTAGGTATACAATACAGTTACATTCTTTACTGGGATCCTGTATCTTTACATGACAGGTCTTGGTCTCATTTTTCCCCCTTGTCCCTGCCCTCCCTTCACCCCCTCCTCCTCTCCCCATTTACAAACACTTTATTTCCATTTTTTCATTCTCTCATATTTTTTTCTTTTCCCTTATTCCCTTTCCCCTATCCTTCCCACTTTCCCTACACCTTTAGCCCTTTTCTTCGTATTTCACATTATTAATTATCCCATTAGGATCTTGTGTACTATTATAGTTTTCTCTTAAAAAAAAAAGATTGTAGAGTTTACCAGAAGATGGAAAGATATCCCTTACTCTTGGGTAGGAAGAACCAACATAGTGAAAATGGCCTTACTACCAAAATTGTTTTACAAGATTGAATGCAATCCCATTCAAATTACCATTAGCATACCTCACAGAACTAGTGAAAATGTTCCTAAAATTCACTTGGAACCAGAAGAAACCTAGAATAGCAAAAACAGTTCTGTGCAACAAAGACAAGTCAGGAAGCATCACAATCCCAGACCTGAAGCTGCACTACAAAGCCACTGTGATAAAAACAGCATGACATTGACAAAAAACAAAACAAAAAAATAGACCTGAGGATCAAAGGAACAGACTAAAAAAGGGAGAAACAACACCAAACACACTCAGCCATCTCTTTGACAAAGGGGCCAAACATTCACTGGAGGAAGGATAGCCCCTTTTTATAAGTGGTGCTAGAAAAACTGGCTTTCTACACCCTGAAGATTAAACTAGACCTATGTCTCTCACCATGCACTAAAGTCAAGTGGGTCAATGAGCTAAATATTAAAACAGGACAAAAAGGGCTAAAGGTGTAGAGGAAGTGGGAAGGGTAGGGGAAAGGAAAGAAGGGAAAAGAAAAAATATGAGAAAAGGAAAAATTGGAAACAAAGTCTTTGTAAATAGGGAAGGTGGAGGGGGTGGATGGAGGGCAGGAGCATGAGGGAAAAATGAGACCCAAGATCTGTCATGTAAAGGTACAAGATCCCAGTGATGAATGTAAGTGTGCTGTATACCTAAAAAGCACCAATAAAATCTATGAAAAAAATAAATATTAAAACAGAAACATTAAATTTTCTAGAAGAGAATAGGTAGAGCTCTTGAGGACATAGGGGTAAGTAAAGACTTTATGAACAAAACCCAGACTGTATGGGAAATAGTGCAAAGAATAGCAACTGGGATCTCATCTTATTAAAAAGTTTTTACACTGCAAAAGGAATGCCCAACAGAGTGACGAGACATCCCACAGAGTTTGAAGACATTTTAGCCAATAACCTTTCAGAAAAAAGGCTACATACAAACAATTTTTTAAAATATTAGACCCCCTAAATTTAAAGACCCAATCCAAAAATGGACATCTGAAATGAATTGACTCTTCTCCAACGAAGAAGTAGAAATGACAAAAAATATGAAAAAATGTTCAACATACTGGTCATTTGAAAGACATAAATTAAAACAATGAAAAAGAATTAAAATATCATACCTTAATTATATATGTGCACTTATGTTTGTAGTGGCACAGTTTGTATTAGGTAAATTTTAGAAATAACCGAAATGCCTGTCAAATGATTAATGGATTCAAAAGATGTATGTTTTCTTTTTTAATACAGTGGAGTACTGCTGAGCCATATAGATAAACTTGAGACACTTACAGCTAAATGAATGCAACTTGAAACTATACTCTTAAGTGAAATAAATTAGACACATATGTTTAAGTATCACATTGTCTCTCCAGTGTGAGGGATTGAAAGGGTAAATAAGGACTAAAATGTATAATAGACAATATGAAATAGGAACAAGCTGTTCCAAAGGAAAGGGAAGCTGTAAAAGGGGGAGAGTGAAAGGAAAAATACTGATAAAAGGAGGAAAACATGGAAACAAAGATTTTGTCAATAAAGGGGGTAGGGGAGGTTGAAGAAAGAGGGGGGAATGGGAGAAAAACAGGAACCAAGCTACATCATGTGCAGGTTCAAACTCCCTTTGATGAATGTGATTGTTCTGTATATATATAATTCATACCAAAAATTAATTTAAAATAACGAAAAATGAAAATGGAAAGATATCCCCTGCTTCTAGATAGGCAGAACCGATATTGTCAACATAGTCATTCTTCCAACACTGATGTCCAGATTTAATGCAATCTCAAAGTACCAGTAGCATTTCTCACAGAACTAGAGAAAACAATCCTATAACTCGCATGGAATCAAAAGAGAACCACAGTTGCAAAAATGGTCCCAAGTAACAAGAGCAAAGCAGGAGGCATCACCATCCTGAAATTCAAGTTATGCTACAAAGCTACAGTGATAAAAACTGCATAGTATTAACAACAACAAACAAACAAACCAGGTATGTCAATCGATAGAAACAAGGGAGGATGCAGAAAATCTCAAGGTATATTCAGCTAAAAAAACTTTGACACAGTTATCAGAAACATATTTCTGGAGAAAAGATATCCTCTTTAACAAATGGTGCTGGGCAAACTAGCTCTCCAGATGCTGAAGATCGAATCTACATTCATATCTCTTACCATGTTCTAAACTAAAATCAAAATAGATCAAAGATCTGAATGTTAAAACAGAAATACTTGATCTGCTAAAAGATAAAATAGGCACAACTTTTGAAGACTTAGGCATAGGCGATGACTTTCTGAACAGAACTCCAGTTGCATAAGATATAATACCAATAATCAACAAAAGAGGTTTTACTAGAAAGCTTATGAACAGCCAAGGAAAGAACCAACAGAGTAAACAGACAAATAGAATGGGGATTAAAAAACAAAGTTTGCCAGCTGTTCCTTGAACAGACAATTAAGTACCTATAATATGTAAAGAACTCAAAGACATTAGAACCCTCAAAATAAATGACCTGATCCAAAAATAATTTGTCATCTGAAATAAACAAACACTTCCCAGAAGTACAGTTGGTCAATAAATACATTTAAAAAAAATTCAATGTCACTGGTGTTAGAGAAATGCAAATTAGAAGAACAATGAAATTACTCCAGAAAGAATGGCCATCCTCAAGAAATCAAATAATAAAAAATGCTTGCAAAGCTGAGTAGAAAAGGGAACCCTTTATCTTTGTGGGTTCCAAATGCAAACTAATACAATCATTATAGAAATAAGTGTGGAGCTTCCTCAAAAAACCTCAAGCTAGAAATTTCATTTGATCCAGCTATTCCCCTTCTAGATATCCTTCCAAAAGTTTTAAAGAAAGTTTTATTTATTTTTTTAAAGTTTTATTACAGTGACGCATGCATTTCCATACTTATAACAGCACAATTTGTAATTACTAAATCTCGGAAGCAGTCTGTGTAACCATCAGTAGTGAATGGATAGAGACTGTGGTATTTATATACAATGAAGCACTACTATGGCTTCAAGTATAAATTTGGGTTTTTTGTAGGAAAATGGATGCACTTCCAGATCATGATATTATGTGAAATAAATGCGAAACTTTAGCTTAAATACCTCATGATTTCTCTTGTATTAGAGACCCAATGTACAATTAAAGAGCAAAAACAAATGGTATATAATAACTAGGGAGCTGGGAACGGGGCCAAGAGATAGAGGGAGGACGAAAGAGGAAATGAAATAAAGAATTTAGATTTGTTAATTACTTAGTTTTTGTTATTATTGTTACATGCACCAACTCGCCAGCAAGAATATGATGGTCATGTATAACACATATGTGCTAATAAAAGTAAAAACTGAAAAAGAAAATCCAGTTCACAAAAAAAAGTGTCCACCAATTCCCTGAACTTCAAATTCTTCATGGGATGATCGTAAGCACTAAAAAATGTCTGCGTACACTGCAAACTTTTCAGAAAGATTTTAGAGCAGACTTGTTCTAATCAGTGGAAAAAAAATCAAATGGAAAATTCAGGCAGTATAAATTTCATGAATATATTTTATTTTTGGTAAGGCCATTTATTAAAAATAAAAGTTAATAAAGAGACATTAAAAAAACACAGAAAAACCGGTTGTGTATGTATGCATTCTAAACCCTGGATTTCATTTTGCTTTACTTGGTTCTTCAATATATCATTTATTGACAGAATTACAGACAGTATGGAAAAATTTTATCCTAGATCACCACTGCATTTCATATTAAATATAGATATTATCTCCTGTGTATGTTATTTAATTCGATCATGATTTAATAGCTTCCGCTGAATTTTCCCAAATGAGTCACTCCTACTAAGAGAAGTGGGAAGGCGTAGAAAGTCATTACCTGCATTTGTCCTTTCGCCAGGACCTCGGAATTTTGTTCAGTTCCCTGCAGGTGGCTGGCTATCAGTTTAAAGCGCTTGAGGGAACGGCCATGCACACTTTCTGCGTTGCCCCCACACATCCTCCCCTGCACAAACTCAAGCTCTCTGCGAAGCGGCGGATTCACACACTGTCTGGTTTTCTGGGAGTACAGCTAATGTTCAACCCATCAGCACTCTTCATGGTATTATCAGTTGAACAGTAAATTTCTAGAGAAATAATATCTATGAAGTAAACAGAGGAAATAATGTTGACACATTACATCCTAAGACCAGTCTCTATTTGAATGAGTTTTTGGTAGTGACAGGAATAGGAAAAGCTCTGAGAAGTGTGCCTCCTGGGTATTTTTTTTTCTTCTCCTATTAAGAAATTTAGAAGTGGGAATTGACAATCTTGTTATAGTTCAGAAGAGTTTATACTTGATAAAATCATAATAAGACATTAAAAATTAAGCAAAAGAGGGACATCTAACTGGATGTCTGACTGAAGGTTTACAAAGGGAATTTCATTCAGCAAGGAAGTGTCTAGAGAATGGGAATGACCAAACTACACTTTGTCCTTTGGCAAATGATGAGTCTTGACGAAAAAATACCCATTTGAGGATGAGAAAACAAAAGCGTAACTCTTTAATAACAATAAAGAGGCCTGTGTAGAGACAGAGCAGAAATCATCTCAAAGTTTGGTAAGATAGCACCAGAAAACATAAGTATTAATTACAAAATAAAATTACAATAGCTTTTTTGTATTTATTATCTCATAGGAGGTACACACACACACACACACACACACACACGCACACAATCTATGATGTAGGCTTAAAGGTGTACATAATCAACAGGTTATTATGAACATAAGATAAAACAGGTAACGGCTGAGAAAAAAATGAAAAGAACCTTAAATGCAAAGGAAGTATTGAAATCTATTAGAAGTAATAGAGAGAAAAACGGATTTAAAATTTAAATTGGTGATAAAATGAAAATCTCAACTATTATTTTCTTAGAAAATTGACCAAAAGATTTAAAAAGATAACAGAAAAGAAGAAAGATAATAGATGTGGCAGGAAACTCATGAAAGAATATATTTGTCAACACTGTGAGTGCAAAAACCAATTTAAACTTAAGTAAAATCTAAAACAAAAAAGAATTTAATAAGCCTACTAAAAAACTACTCCATGTTACACATAAATGGAGAGTCCTACACCCAGACAGGCTTGGCAAAATTTTTAATTTAGTAGTTAGAGAATATTCAGAAAGAACTGGGTCCCTTTATATATTTCTCTGTGTTGCTAAGTGCCAGAACATTTTGGCATGTAATCTATAATGCTTTCAAAGGGCTGCCTGTGCCTGAAGAATTTTTTAAGTAGCTGAATCGTCTTTCACTTGTGACTAAAAAAAAGACTTTCTCTCATAAGGAAAAGTTTGCAAAAATACTAATCACTTACCCATCTTGGAAACAAATGACATAAACTCATAAGACAAAATCAGAATTAAGAATTTAAATTAGCCAGGTGTGGTAACACATGCCCGTAATCCCAGCACTTGGGAGGCTGAAGCAGGAGGATCGCTGTGAGTTGGAGACCAGCCTTGTCTACATAAGACTTTCTCTCATAAGGAAAAGTTTGCAAAAATACTAATCACTTACCCATCTTGGAAACAAATGACATAAACTCATAAGACAAAATCAGAATTAAGAATTTAAATTAGCCAGGTGTGGTAACACATGCCCGTAATCCCAGCACTTGGGAGGCTGAAGCAGGAGGATCGCTGTGAGTTGGAGACCAGCCTTGTCTACATAGAGTTCCAGGTCAGTCTCAACTACATAGTGAGATCCTGTCTCAAAAAAAATAAAAAAAAAAAAAAAAAAAAAAGAATTTAAATTAGAAATGGTTGTAGAAATTGCACAGACAAATTTGCATTTATTGTCCCCTTCTAAGAAATATTTGAGGAAGATCTTATTTGAATATGGACTAATATTTCATCATAAAGAAATACATTATAGTAGAATTATGACATAATTTAAAAATTCATAAATATTCAGAGACAAAATATTATACAGAAATTTCACTATATGATAAATTTTAAGGGCATAGGCTAATTTTATGATACAATATTTTGTAAGGTACAGAGTATGAAATGACAACAAATCCATGAACTAAAAAGATAAGGGAGAACCTCATGTAATTTTTGTTTGTAACATTTTATTATTTAAAAATGGAAGGAAAGCAAATATTAAGAATATTGCCTTTGTAAATTTTGGGATAATAGGTGCAAAGTGTATTTTTTATTTCACTGTATATAGTTTTTCTAAAATTCTCTTTCCAAAAAATAAATATATATATAAGAGTGAATGCAGAGAAAAACATTACCAAAACCTGTTACTCTCAGATGCTAAAATATGATTCTTTTTTCACCCACTATTTTATACTTTTATTAGATTTTCCGTCTCCCCTGCAGAAAGAAATGTGGTGGCCCAATTGAAGGGAAAGCATCCACCTGTGTATACTGGAAAAAACACAGGTTTTTAAATCGGAGCTTTAAAAAATTGTAAAATTTACTACAATTTAGTTAAATGAAACTTAATCTTCTCATCAGTTTCCTAATTCATACCCCTTTTAAAAGTTAACAATTTCTACATCCTCTAACTATAGTGAGGTTTAAGTATTAAAATAATTTTAAGCATATATCTCTAAAAAAGGGATCTTTTTTGCATGTCTACCTTTTCTTGCAGAAAGCTGGCTCTAACTGTAAATAGATTGGTTTGTTTTGTGGCTCAGAGGCACAGCAATTGTTCTTTCAGTTATAATAGAAGCTGAGCTGCTCAGTGAATCTCTCTTTAACAGGGAGCATTGCCCATTTTCCTAGGTAGACAGGGTAAAACAACATTAATGTCAGTCTGAGACTTTGACAACATTAAAGGGAATAATAAAGATAGAAGTAGAAATTTTGCTGTAGAGGAGAAAGCTCTTATGTAGTCTGGAAGGCAGGAAAGGCTCAAGTAGAGAAAAAAATCAATAAAAAGAATGAGCAGCAAGGCACTCCAGCTCATCTACTCAGGCTAGTGCCCAGATACAGAGAAACAAAGAGTAACAGCCTGTCTACACACTAACTAGAGTCTCTTGCTCTTCAAACCACAATCAACTACACTCCCCAGCCTTTCTTGCAGTTTGGTTTGTCACTGGGATGTGCAATTCAAAATGGTGTGGTCAACCTAAGACCGCCTTCTGGGAATGGCCCTGCACTTTTTTTCCTTGGTGTGATGCCAGTCTATGCCAATCATCAGTGCCACACTTTGAAAAGCTGGGGCAGGGGGTATAAATCAGATGGTTACTGTACTCTGCTTCTACCCCTTGGAAGCACTCATTTTGGGCTTACCACAATCATAAAATAAACTGTCACAAAGCTATAGTGATTAGCATTGCCCTATGTAATAGAGGTCCCATCATCCCAGGAAGCAACAAGTTGAGGATACCAAACATTAACAGCAAAACATCTGATGGTAGAATGTAGAGGTCACACACAATCTGAGTACTCACAAAGGGCAGAGAAACAAAGAATTTTGAACCAGGGCAACAAAGGGTGAGTGAGATCTCAAAGTCTAACTGGAAGGAGCAAATGTCTGTGATTTAATTGCCTTATATTAAATTTAATATTATACAGCATTGGTAACAAGGGTGGGATCCATGGCTAACTGAAAATCAAAGGGAGTACTATTTAACATCTTGTTCCAATGACATGCAGGTATATCCTGATGGCTCACATTATTGGAAAAACAAAACTCTTCCTTTGATTCTATATGTTCCCTGTTGTTGTCATTCACTTTAACTGTTCTTTTCCTCAGGATTGAGGAATTGATGAATGCTATCTCTCATCGTTTCTCAAGGAGCCTTCATCAGATTCAATGGGGAAATCTGCTCCCATCATTCTCTGTGAAACCATTGCAACAAAGTAACTGATGGACTCCATAAAGGCGTTCTAGTCCTCACATAATTGAACTTTATCAACTTTTAGTAGAACTGACTACTTTTTTTTTTTTAACTTAGAACTGTTTATTGCTTTTCAATGAGCTTCTAGCATAGCCCAGACATTTCTGGGTGAATAGCTGTTACCTGGCCTCCTCCATACTTATGCAACAAAATGCCATAGAAAATATATTCTGTGCTGAATAAGATGTATTCTGAGTAGGATATATCTGAGTGGGATATATTCAAATATTCTAGTTTCAGTTTTGACCTCTGCAAGTTATTTTTCTCTGGCTTCGTTTCTTTTATTTGTGAAATTGAATGAATGATAAAATCTTCCCACATAATTTTTGTTAAAATCAAATAAAATAAGGCATACAAAATGGTTCAGACCATGCATGATACACATATTAAAAGTACTATTATTACATTTTTGGGCTTTTAACTTGTTAAATACCTTCCCACAACAATGCTCCTTGAATGAGCCAAGTGTTGCTTATTCCCATTGTCCCACTCCACACTGTCCAGTTTTCTTTCCTCAGATGGGAATGCTACTTCCTCCGATCTCCTTGTCTGGTTTCTTTTCACCCCTCCCTTTGAGTGATTTTTTTCTGACCATTTTATCTAGAGGTCCTCATTATAATTTTTAATAGTTTCCATTCCCCTCTTACATTGCACATGAAGCAATTTGTAACTATTTGAAAACACACACACCACATATTCAGTGCTCTTCTCTCCCTTGAAGTAGTCTTTGTGGTGCTAAGGACCATGAAACTTTGTTCATCTAGAAACTAGCAAAGTCCCTGGCACATATTAGGTTGTAAAGAGCACTTGTTGAGTAATTTAATAAATGAACAGGTGTGTTTTTCATCCTAGGTTACAACTAAAGAAAGACTAGTGCTATGTCACAGGCGGGCAGCTTATCATGCCATGTAATGCCGTGCCACTTCTCTGCTGAAAATGCAGCTCCTGGTGGTATGGGGCTTCAGAGTTGAAAGTCCCAGTGAACTCTTATCCTTGACTCCTTTTATTGGAGACTAGTGTCTTTCCCATCCCCAAAGTGGGCACTTGTTGATAGCTGATCCATTCCCTTAACTGCCTTTGATCCAAAATTAGGCCTTTGGCCATTGGGTTTCTTTTTGTCTCTTTGTAATAAATAAGTGAATGGAGAAACGCCTATTAGGAAGGCAGCTCACTTAATGATTACATGAAAGGTATTACAGACAGCTAAATTAGGTACAAATATAACAGGCAGTCAGACAGAGCTAGGATGAGAATACATTACAACTGTGTAATGAGCACACATCACACATGTGATTGTTGCTAGAGGCACATCTGTTAAAGGCCACACCTAGAGATAAACATGGAATGAGCAAGCCTACTACATGCCACTTCAAGGGATAAGCAATAAATTGAAGATTACACTATACTTGATGAGGATACATGAAATAATACCATAGATAAAAATATGAAAATATTATGTCCCCAACATGTTAGCTGTCTGATACACGGAGCACATGTTCTCTAGAAATCAATAATGAAATATAAGAACAGAGGTTAAGAGTAAGAAGATATTTATTGATAGGTTAACTCTTGAGAGGCAGGAGGGGACCCAAATGGGTAGTTGGCAACTTCACTTTACAGGGGAGTTCTATGGAGTAAAACCCATGTAGCTACAACATGGGCAACAACCATGATGATCCAATAAGGTTACAAGTATAGTCATGTAGGCAATAGTGGCCCAATTGGGAAACAAGTCACACAACAAGTGTGGATGGAAGGAAGATAGACTTACAGGAAATGGTGGATCCAGAGGTCCTAGTCACCCACTGAGATGACTGATGTCTATCTAGACTTCTTTAGGCCCAGTGTTTGTCCTTTGAGAAAGTATACTGGTCTTTTCATCTTGTCTTTATTTTGAAGCCTGGTCTCCAATATATGGCCACTGTTGTGATATGTTTCACCTTTGTCCTGTCTCTCTCAATGACCTAGCCCTCTCCAACTGCCTATAATATTTTTAGCTAACTCAGTTGTCTATAAAAGTATCACCTGGTCCAATGAAGTCTAAATAGAAAACATCAGTCACCCAAATAGATGACCAGGACCTTCTGATCCATCTCTTCCTAAAAAGGTCCTTGTTCTTTTCCATGTACACTTGTAATATGACTATTTCCCCATTGGATCAATATTGTCTACATGGGTATACTTGTAATCTTATTGGTTGAACATTGTTTTGACCCACTTTGTACCCACCTTGTGATTTTTGTAGCCATCGCATTATTTTGCTTTATAATTCTTTCTCTGTGAAGTAGAATCTGTTGCAATTCACTTTTGGGTCTCCTCCTCTCTCTCAGTAGCTATCTCTCTCAATAAATTTGTCCTACTCTTAACTTCCATCTTTCCTTAGAATTCATTCTTCAGTTTTAGGAAATATGAACACAGCCTATCTGACATCTAGCAGATTGGGAGTTATATTTATTTCCCCTATATCAAAAGGACATGTGTACATGTGTGTATCAGGCATAATATTACACTGATGTTAAAGTGAGAACATATGTACATGTGTAGATGAGTAGATGTGTGTGTGTGTATGTGTGTGTGTGCACTCGCACACATATGTCTTGCATATTAAATAAGAGCCCTGTAGGTGACTGTCTTTTATCACCCATGAATTCTGTCAGGTGGTTGTGGGGAACTGGTTTTCCTGGTAATTGTGTTGCCTGATGTCTCTCTCAAGTCTAGGTAGCTTTTCACTCCTTTGTCTTTCTAATTAGCCTACCTGCAGAGTTTACCTCTGAGGACAGAAACTGCTTTTGGTGGTAGAGACAGAAACTGCTTTTAGTAAGTTTCCTTATTGATCTTAATAAAGCTCAATGAAGCCTTTATCCATCTTTCCCTACCTACAGGACTCTTGCCCCTATACTACATAGTCATTGATGTAGACACAGAGAGAGCAGGTAGGCAGGTAACAGGCAACCTTTCATATTAAAAAAGTGAAGAGTGTAGACATGTAATAATTAGATTTTATAGTAATCAAGAACTAGTTCATGTTTAGAATTTCAAAAATTTTTAGGTAGCACAAACTGTTAGGTATACAAGATTAAAGATATACCACAAATATTCACAGACTTTGTTAGACCTTGAAATGATTTATGAGCAAAATGACATAAGCCTATTGAAATTAAATATTAAATTCCAAGACAAGGAATTGGAAAAAAATGCATGCTTTATAAATACTGATTAATGAATTACTTAGTTAACAGTTCCCTTGAAGTGATTGGGTAGCTGTAATTGTTACAGTTGTAAATGACTTGCCTTTAAATCCTCATTTTGATGGAAGCAATCCTGCCAAGTAAAATTGGCTGCAATTTCTGGCTAAGCTAAGCTTGCTTTAATATTTTTGGCTTTCCCCCAAAATATTTATAGTTTTCTCTTCACCTTCAGTGATTTACTATTTAACCATGGTTCACAGAGGTTAAAAGCACCAACCTTAGAACATATACAGTGTTGTTGTCAATGTCTTGAACAAAATTTTCTCATTCCAAGGGTTTGGCAAAGAGTTGTCAAGCATTAATTATATTAAATTCCTACTTTCACGCAAAGTCCGTTTTATTAAGAGCATATTATATGTGAGACAGGGTGATGGAAAGCGGGATAAGAAATTTGCCTGTGTATGAAACAAGAACCTTGCTTTTTCTCTTAATGGCTATGGCTAAATATACCTTCAGATTGCCTCTAAGTTGCTGAGTCTACAAGTGAAGAAACAGAAAAGCCAAACTGTTTTGGTATGAGTAAGTCATTAAATTATTACCATTACAGTGATGTTAGAAAATCCTCTCCCAGAGAGAGTGTCATGGATCTCAAAGAATATAATAGGAATTGTGTGAAGATTCAATTTTATAAGACAAATACCTAGAACAGAGTAAGAGAGCAAAGAGAGAGACACTGGAATGAAGATGCAGTGGACTACAGAGGTTGGTGAATTGCTAGGGTCAGCATCTCCTAGCAGAACTTGGGCTCATTGTGGTGGAAGGATGGCTTGATTGCAGTTAAAACTGTGCAGGTTTCAAACACACAAGAGATCAGGGAGCTCAGCCCCACCTCACAGCCAGAAACCTGCTTGAACTTCAGTGGATCATGGCTGACTTGCTGGGATTAATCAACTCAGATCTACATGCTGCCCATGCCATCTACCAGTGCCACCAGAGACACACCTTGAAGTGGGTTCTTTTTATTATTCATTTCTCTCCTTTCTTGTTTCTATTTTTGTTGTTTTATTGTTTCTTGGTTGTTCCTATCTTTAAAGGTATGTGAAAATGTTTTCTTATTGCTATTGTTTTGATTGGTTTTTATTTCTGTCTCTTCCTTCTCCTTTTCTTTTCTACCTTCAGCAATTTCTCAAAGTTTGCATGATCTCCCTCTGACCTCTAGCCTTACTTCTAATCTTTTCTGCTCCATGTATTTTTGTATTTTCTCCCCTAACTCCATATAAAATTTTCACCAGAGGATAAATTCACTATATTAAGGGATTATTTACTATAAGCATATTTCTGGTTTGTTTTAGATTCTGTTATATAACTACAAATCTAATTCATACAGTTAATGGTGGCAAATTAATAGTTATCATAGCTTGTCATTTTCTAGGCCGTGTTAGTTGCTGTTGTTTTGTTTTGTTTTGATTTGGTACTGGAGATTGAACTTGGGATCTTGTGCTTGTGAAGCAGGCAATGGAACCACTGAGCCAAATCCCCAGCCCATATCTGCTATACAATTAATGTTAATTGTATTACTTTAGCTAAGATGACATAGTTGTTCTAAGCAGTTGTTCTTCCTGGTATGCCAAAACTGAGATTGCCAAAGGGTCATTAAAAATACTAGAGGCCAGTGCAAAGGAACCATGTACTGGGTCAAGTGGACAGCAACTTCCCACCCACAGCAGATGGAAGAGGTAGGATCTTGCAACAGACTCAAGAACTGGGAGCCTCCTATACCTGGAAGACCCCTCTGAGAAGTAGTCATTTCATAAAGATGCTAAATATCGGCAATAAAGATACTTACTATAAGCAAGCTACAAGCATCAGCCAAGAAATTAAACCAAAAACATCAACAATGGAGAAATAGAAATGAAAAGCCACTTAAACAAGTTGCAAATCCAGACTTTCAGTTAATCAAAGGCAAAGTCAATGGGGCAACGAGGAGAAGCATTGTGAAAGTCAGTCACCTGGACTTCCTGAAGTAGTAACAAAGGAAGTAACAAAGCAGATGAAAAGAGGTTTTAGAAAAAATCAAATCAGAAATAATCTTTCAGATTACAACAGAGATGTGATCATAATGAAAGACACAATTAGTAACCCTAGAGATAAAAAAGAAGTAGGGAGATGAACAAAATAATGCAAACCATGAATGCTCGGTGTAGGAAAGAAATGGAATACATGAAACACATCCAAGTAATACCCAAGAGATTCCATTGAAAGTATCTGAAGCAGAATACGTGAATGTGAGGATAGAATCTTAGATATAGAAGACAAGATTTTGATTAGTGAATGTGAAAGGTTTATTAAAATTAGCAATGGACCATGAGAAATTGATAAAACAGTCATGAACAGAATGGAGTTATTACTTCTCAATAGAATGAATACACCAGGCAAGGCAAAAAATTAAATGTGGGAGGAAAATAGGGAGCAAACAGGAAAATATCAAGACAAGGATAAGCCAATACATATCAGTTATAACCATCAATGTCAATAGTCTCAATTCACTAATAAAAGGACAGATTGGCAGTATGGATCAGAAGGAAGACCCATATCCTTGCACACATTATGCTGCATACAAGAAAAACACTTAATTCAAAAAGAAATTCATAGATTGAAAGTCAAAGGACAGAAAATAATATTCCATGCAACATATATCAATAGACATGAAAAAGCAAATAAGAATAATGTATTTGTAGTGGGAGAACTCAATACCCCATTGTCACAAATAGATCAATTTGACAAAAAAAATCAACAATGATGGACTAGAACTGAACCAAATTATTGAACAAAAGAACTTAATAATGTCTACAGAGTGTTCTACCGCACAATATCAGAATACATATTCTTCTCAGATGCACATGAGGCATTCTCCAAAATAGACCACATACTAGCTCACAGAAAATGTTTAAATAAACACAAAAGAATTGAGTTATCCTATGCATATTGTCAGAGCATAGTGCAGTGAAATTAGAGATCAGTAGCAAAAGAAACCACAAGAACTTCATAAACACATGGAAATTAAATAACACTCTCCTATACAACCAATGGGTCACAGAGGAAATTAAAGAAAATGTTAGTTTCTACAAGTAAATGATAATACCAGTAAAACATAATGGAATTTATGGGACACAATGAAAGCAGTTCTACAAGGGCAACTCATAGCAGTGAATACCCATATTAAGAAAGCAGAGCAAGCTCAAATAAATTACTTAATATGAAACCTGAAGCTTCAAAAATAGAAGAGCAAGATGGAGGATATTATAAAAATCTGAGCAGAAATTAATGCAATGAAAACTAGGAGAATAGTACAAAAAATCAATGAATTGAAGAGTTTCTTCTTTGAGAGAGGAAATAAAATTGACACACCCTTAGCCAAGCTTATCCCTTCCCCCCAAAAAGGAAAGAAAAGGATCAAATCCAGGCAATTAAGTATGAAAAGGATGAAACTACAATAGATCCTGCAGAAATCCAGAGGTTCATCAATGCCTACTTTGATAAACTGTATACTAATAAGATGGAAAACAAAGAAGAAATGGAAAGATTCATAGATATATATGAATTACCAATACTAAATCAAGAAGATACAAAAATTCTAACCAACCCAATATCAGTCAATCAAATAAAGATATAATTTAAAAATTACCAACAAGGAAAAGCCCAAGCCTTGATTGATTCACTTATGAACTCTACAAGAAATTTAGAAATTTAATTCCACTGTTTTTCAAACTCTTTAATGAAATTGAAAGGAGAACAATACTCCCAAAGTAATTCCTGGAAGAAAGCATTATCTTGATTACAAAAGCAGAGAAGGACCTAACCAAAAAAGAGAACTAGAGGCCAATCTCTTAATTAACCTAGACATAAAAATAGTCAATAAGATACTAACAAACAGGATACAAAAAGATTAAGATTATATAACCTTTCCAAATTGAATTCATCCCAGAGATGTGAGGATGGTTCAACATACACAAATCAATAAATGTACCCCAATATTTTTTGTACCAGGAATTGAACTGGGGACCATACACTTGCGAGGCAGGCAGCGGCACCACTGAGCTAAATCCCCAGCTTCAAATCAATAAATGTAATACACTACATTAACAGAATGAAGGACAAAACCAAATGATCACTTCAATAGACGTAGAAAAAGCATTTGAAAAAGTCTATCATCCATTCATATGAAAGAAAGCCTACATAAAATTGGAAGTCTTTTTATTTCAACCTGATAAAAGCCATCTATAAAAAACCAACAGCCAACACCATACTAAATGTGTAAAAACTGAAATATTTTGTACTAAAATCAAGAACAAGACAAGGATATCTACTATCACCACTTTTGTTCAGTAGAGTTCAGAGAATGTTAACCACAGCAATTGGAAAAGAGAAAGAAATAAAAGGAACAAGAATAGGAAATTTAAATCCTACAGAAAATTGGAATAGATGGTCTTTTCTCAACCTGATCAAGGATATCTATAAAAAACTAACAGCCAATATCATATTAAATGGTCAAAAGCTAAAAACCTTAATGTTAAAATCAGGAACAAGACAAGGATGTTCACTGTCACTACTCCTGTTCAATATAGTTCTGGAAACATTAGCCACAGCAGTTGGACAAGAGAAAGAAATAAAAGGAATAAAGATAGGAAAGGAAGAAGTTGAACTGTCACTATTTGCTGATGATATGATACTCTACAATGAAGACCCCAAAAACTCCACCAAAAGACTTCTAGACTTAATTGACAGATTCAGTAGAGTAGCTGAATACAACATCAACACTCAAAAATCAGTAGCCTTCTTGTATACAAATAACAGACTCACTGAGAAAGAAATTAGGGAAATGATTGCTTTCACAATAACAACCAAAAAAAAAAAAAATCTAGGAGTCAATCTAATGAAGGAGACAAAAGACCTCTACACTGAAAACTGCAACACTCCAAACAAATATAGAAGAGGATATAAGAAAATGGAAAGACATCCCTGGTCTTGGATAGGAAGAATCAACATAGTGAAAATCGCCATACTTCCAAAACTGCTATATAGATTCAGTGCAATTCCAATTGAAATCCCAAGAGTTTATTTCACAAAACTTGAGAAAACAATAAAAAAATCATCTGAAACCAGAATATACCTAGAATAACAAAAGCCATTCTAGGTAACAGATGCATGGCTTGGGGTATCACAATTCCCAACTTGAAACTATACTTCAAAGCCACTGAGATTAAAAACAACATGATACTGGCAAATAAACAGATCTGAGGATCAATGGAATAGATTAGAAAATGCAAAAACAACAGCAGACATACTCAGCTATCTCATCTTTCACAAAGAAGCCAACCATCCTCACTGGAGGAAAGATAGCCTCTTTAATAGATGGTTTTGGAAAAACTGGCTTCAAACTTGCCAAAGATTAAAACTAGATCCCTATTATTCACAATGCACTAATCTAAAATCCAAGTGGATTAAAGATCTAATAATCAAAACAGAAACTCAAAACTTACTGGGAAATATATTAGGTAAAGCTCTGGAAGACAGTGGCATAGGAAAAGACTTTATGAACAAATCCTCAGCAGCATGAGAAGTTAAACAAAGAATCATCAACTTGTATCTCATTGTACTAAAAAGTTTTTGCAAGTGCAAGAGAAACCACCAACAGAGCTATGAGACAACCTACAATGTGGGAGAAAAATTTTACCAGCTGCTCTTCAGACTAAGATCTACTATCCAGAATATACAAAGAACTAAAAAACAAAATCAGACCCCCCAAATACAGTGACCCTATTCAAAAATGGGCATCTGAAATTAACAGACATTTCTCAGACAAAGAAGGAAAGCGGCAAATAAATATATGAAAAAATGCTCAATATCACTGGTCATTCGAGAGATGCAGATGAAAAAAAAAACACTGAGATTCCACCTTATCCCAGAAAAAGTGGCTACTATCAAGACATCAACCAATAACAAATATTGTTATTTATGGCTATGGGGAGAAAGGAACCCTTCTTCATTATTGGTGGGAGTGAAGACTGGTGCAACCACTGTGGAAATCAGTATGGAGATACCTCAAAGAAGTAGAATTAGAGGTCCCATTTGACCCAGCTATTCCTTCACTGATTATCTTTCCAAAAGAATTAAAAGAGTCAGACTACAGTGATATATTCACATCCATGTTTATACCAGCACAGTTTGTAATAGCTAAAACTTGGAAACAACCCGATGCCCATTAACTGGAGCCTGGATAAAGAAGATGTGGTTTTTCTGTAAAATGGAGTACTGCTTGGCCATGAAGAATGAGAAACTAGGGATATTTACAGCTAATTGGATATACATTGAGGCTATACACTTAGGTGAAATAAATGGGACACACTTGAGTAAATACCAAATAGTTTCTCTGGTATAAAAAACTAAGTATAAAAAAGGTTCAAATGGTATAATTGATAGTGTGAAATGGGAAGAAAATGGCTAAAGGGTAAGTGGGAAGGGTAGCAGAAAGGAAAGAAGGGAAAAGAAAAACTATGAAAAAAAGAAAAAAATGGAAACAAAGTCTTTGTAAATAGGGAAGGGTGAAGGGGGTGAAAGGAGGGTAGGGGTATGAGGAGAAAATAAGGACCAAGATATATCTCTCAAAGGTACAAGATCCCAATGATAAATGTAACTGTATTTTTTGCTTTAAATGTACCACCAAACCTAATGGAAAAAATAAAGAAGAGGAAATGAAGATATTGAGTTGTCATGATTTGGGGATGACGTGATATTCTATATAGAAGACCCCCAAAACTCAACCAAAAGACTTCTAGACTTAATAACCAAATTCAGCAAGTAGCTGGATATAAGATCAATACTTAAAAATCAAAAGCCTTCCCTGCACAAGAATAATAGACTCTTGAAAGAGGAATTGTGGAAACACCTTTTACAGTAGCATCAAAAAAACAAAAAAGGAATATCTAGGAATCAATCTAATGATGGAAGTAAAAGACTACTTTAAGGCTTCAGTACTCTGAAAAAAGAGATGAAACAGGATATTAGAAAATGGAAAGACATCTCTTGTTCCTGGGTAGGAAGAACCAATATAGTTAAAATGGCCAGAGTCTCAAAACTGATATATAATTTTAATGCAATCCTGATCAAAATTCCAACAACATATTTCACAGAATTAGATAAAACAATCCTAAAATTAATTTGGAACCAGAAGAGACCTAGAATAGCAAAGGCAATTCTGGGCAACCAATGCAAGGCAGGGGGTACTACATGACATTATACTACAAAACTACTGACTAAAGAACCTGAGGATCAATGGAACAGATTAGAAGATACAGCAATTACTCCAGACACACTCAGCCACCTCATCTTTGACAAAGAAGCCAAACAGCCTTGCTAGAGGAAAGATAGGCTCCTAATAAATGGTCCTGGAAAAATTGGGTTTCAACGTGCCACAGATTAAAACTAGACCATGTCTTGCACCACACACTATGCTAAAATTGAAGTGGATCAAAATCTAATACTAAAATAGAAACAGTAAATCTGCTGGAAGATGAGTTAGGAAGAATTCTTGAAAACATTGGCATAGGAAGAGATTTTATGAACAAAATCTTGTTCACATGGGAACTATCACAAAGAGTCAATAACTTGGATCTCATCTTATTAAAAAGCTTTTCACAGTGCTGGCTTCAGCAGCATATATAATATAAAAAGGTTTTCACGACAAGAGAAACCACCAACAGAGTGAAGAGACAACCCATAATATGGGAAAGTTTTTTTTCTAGCTGCTCTTCAGGCAAAGGATTACTATGTAGAATATATAAAGCGCTCAAAGAAATCAGACCCCTCCTCCCAATTTAAAGACCCAATCCAAAAAATGGTCATCTGTAGCAGACACCTCTGCCCAGTATTAGTAGGTTATAGTAGCACAAGCTTCTTACCACTCCATAATTCAGCTGTGTTGCATTAGAAGTAGCAGAGCTTGGCTGAGGTCACTAGTAGTCAAGGTCAACTGACTCCAGCTAAATTCCTCCTCTCTGAATTGACCATTTGTTCTCTTCAGCAAAGATGTGCTTGTACCCTCATTCTACAGTCCTGCTGGCTTGATATTTGCTATCAGCAGGTATCTTAAAGCCTGCTCTGTTTCTCCCCTTCCCACACTTGCAATGAATAAACAATGATGCCCTGGGAGTTCTTTGTCTTCACTGCACAGAGCAGTTTAGATCAGCCCACAACTCAGTTTCTCTCAAGTCTCTGTCTATGTGTGTGTGTGTGTGTTTTGTTTTGTTTTGTTTTTTTCTATTTCCCACTTTCCTATCTTTCAGATGTCACGCTGGCTTACAGGAGACCTGAACCACTGCATGGGTCTGTGGTAACAACCCCTTTCCCTATCCTTATAGTCATTTGAAATGAATAGACACTTCTGAGATGAAGAAGTAGGAACAGCAAATAAACATATAAAAATGTCCAACATCACTGGTCATTCAGAAGATGCAAATGAAAACAACGCTGAGGTTCCATCTCACTCCAAAAAAAAAAAAAGTGGCTGTAATCAAGAAATCATCCAATAAATGCTGGCTGGGCTGTGGGTAAAAGGCAACCCTTTTCCACTGTTGTGGGATGTAGACTGATGCAACCACTGTGGAAATCAGTGCAGGGATTCCTAAAAATTCTAAAACTAGAGGTTCCATTTGACCCTTCTTGGTATTTTCCCAAAAGAATTAAAAGCATGTTCTGCCACCTGCTTCACAAGTGCAAGGACCCAAGTTCGATCCCTGGTACCCCCTCCATTAAAAGCATCATACTATAGTGATATATGTCCATCCATGATTATAGAAGCACAGTTTATAATAGCTAAATCTTGGAAACAGCCTAAATGCAAACGCCCAGTGAATAGATAAAGGTGTACTTTTTTTATTTTTTATAAAATGAAGTATTACTCAACCATCAAGGTAAACTAGAATCATTTATGGCTAAATGGATGCACCTGTAGACTACTCTTATGTGAAATAAATAGTTGAACACGTGTAAACACTGAATTATTTCTCTAGTGTGAGAAACAAAGTATAAATTAAGACTAAAATGTATAACAGATATTGTGAAACTGGAAGAAAATGTTCAAAAGGGAAGGTGAACTAGTGGGGCTCATGGGGGAAAGATAAGAAGGGAAATAAAGTGATACAACGGAAACAGTGGGAAAGAAGTCTGTGTAAATAGGGAGGGGTGCAGGGGTGGAAGGGCAGGAAGGGGTATGAGAAAAAAATATGAACCAAAATATATCACGGACGAGTAAAAATTCCCTAAGATGAATGTGACTGTAATGTACACCTAAATTGTACCAATAAACTTAATAAATAAGACAGGAACCTAGAGGTAAGGGGTGACTTCTACCTGCATGCACCAATGTGCAGTTCAAGTCTTTCAACAACATGTACTGAATACCTCAATGAGGGGACACTGAGAATAATGAGGCGGTCTTTGCGGGTGCCCTTTCTTTGAGACTCTTAGCAATCTTCCTTCAACCTGTTTCCAGTACCCAGATCCCTGATACTGCTCTCTTCCTATAAAGAGCCTGAAGAACGTGCCTCAGAGACCCCAAAATAACACTCTCGGGCTGGTACAAAACAAAACAAAGCAAAACAAAGCAAAACAAAAAACACATTTTCCCTCTTTCCCTACTATTTTTATCTCAGAATTTTCCAACATGTCCAGTAACAATAGATGATAAATCAGCTGGCTCTCTTGCTTGTGAACCCCAATCCAAAGTGGGGAGAGGACAAATAAAGATTCCTAAGCCAAAGTTCCTTTTGCTCAGCTCTCCTTGACTTTCCTGTTTTCTATTAAAACTAACTTCTTTAGTTCCCTTCCCCGACTTTTCTTTCATGAGCCCCATAGAAGTAATTTAACCCTTTTCTTTTCTTTTTTTAAAAAATTTAGATAATTTATTTTTACTTTATTCTTTGCCGGTTTTAGAGTTTAAATTGAAAGAAGCTGATGAAACACGCACAGTTACAGCTGGAATGTGATACGTATAAGTCAGTCCTTGCAGAAACAGTAGGAAATGATTTTTAATCTATGTTTTATTTTAAAACTATTAACATACTCTTTCATAGCCTAAATAGTTTATCGTGGCATTATAACATGGACTTTTGAAAACTATATCTTTGTAGGAAGGAATTTTATAGAAGCTACAGAAAAGTGTGGAGGAAGAGGAAAATAAATGGAAAGTTAAACTACAAAAGACAATTAAGCAGGTATGTAAAAAAAGAAGAGTTTAGGACGGACACTGATTCTCACAGATAGGACCTGGACCAGCATCATCAGTACCACAGAGACTTTTGTGAGAAATGTACATTCTTAGCCCCACTCAGACTCACTGGGTCTGAAACGTGTGAGGAACAGCAGCTTGTGTTTTCATAAACCCTCTTGGTAATTCTGATGCCTCTCCTCACTTGAAAACTCACAAGTTTATAGAGTATGACCACAGGGGTAGTGATAATGTAAAGTGATTTGAGAGAACTTCAATGCAGTAACATAGGGCGAAGAGTTCTGGGTTCAGAATTAGATTAAAAATATTAATAATTGGCCTGTAATCTCAGCATCTGGAAGGCTGAGGCAGGAGGAGCACCCTGAGTTTGAGGCCTGCATGGGCTGTATAGTGAGTTCAAGGGCAGTCTGAACTACATAATGAGACCCTCTTGAAGAAGAAGAAGAAGAAGAAAAAAAGGTAATGAACACATGATATGTTGTATTTAAGAAAAAGTTAATTGTAGTTTGTGAGATCTATTCCTGTGCAGTCTTCATTTTTTATTTTGCTTGGATGTGGCAGAGTGTGCCATTTTGCTATACATGTATTTTCTTAGGCACTTTTAATGGGCCTAATATAATTTCAAAAGAAGTGAAATTCTTATTGTTAAGGTATTTAAAAATTCAGTTTGATTCTAAGTGGGGTGTATTTCAGAAGCTCTGTACTGTCTTAATTTAAAATTCTAGACAGAAATCTTTGGCCTGCCTTTTTCCCCCTTTATAAAAAATGTTATAATAATTATTATATTTATATATGCAGCTAAAGATAGTTCCTCTTCACGCAAAAAAAAAAAAAGCAGAAAAATAAAAAATGGGCTGCAGGTTGAGCACATTTGCCTATCTCCTCTGTGGTTTACTTGGTCTTAAAATTATTTTTAGATGCTGTCGACAATTACGTTTTCAGAGCAAGAGTTAGAGCAACTAAGAAGAGAAAATAAAGATACTGAAAATGTATGTTGTTTGTCTTGTAACCTGTGAACTTATTTTTAGCATTATGAGTTTCCCAAAGATTTGTGTTTTAAGGTTTCTTTCTGTAGGCTGGGGATTTAGCTCAGTGGCACGATGCCTGCCTGACCAAGCACAAGGTCCTGAGTTTGATCCCCTGTACCACAAAAAATTAAAAAAAGACTGCTTTTATCGAATGATATGGTTATTCTCTTAATATGTTCTATAGTTATTTGAGTTGATCCGGTTTTACGTTTGTAAGTGTCCTAACTTTCCATTGTGAAGAAACATCACAAAAGGAAGTCTTACATGTGTTGACTGTTTCTTCTTTGTTGCAATACTAGCTGAGAGGAGAACGAGAGCGTTTGGAGATGGAGCTAGAGAAGGCAGAAATTGAACGATCTACCTATGTTACAGAAGTGAGAGAGGTACTTGAAATTTTTTCAGCCTTGTTTCTCAATTTAAGTTGGTAAAATGATTTCATGTAAGTTGTTTGTGGAAGAGCTTCCGAGTAGCGTACAAAACATGGATATTAACATATTTTTTGCCTACCAAGTTGTCTACCAAGTTATTTTTATATCAAAATTCTTTTTAAAAGTTGTAATCTGGCAAATTCTTGATGATAAGAGTTATTATTATGTATATCTAAAATGTACTAATTGTTTTCCTTCAAAAAGACAAATAAAAAAGGCAATAAAGTTATACTCTGTTCATTGCTAATCTATTTTCCTTTCCATTTACCTTCTAATTATCCATTTCCAATCTCTTCATTAGTCACTAACTCTAAACTAGACTTTCTGGTTAAATTTTTTTAAAAAATATGTTAAACAGTTCCTTCATTCATATATTTATTCACTCATTAAAGGAACACTTATTGGCATCAGTATGCCAGCACCTAGAGATGGTCCTAGGTGGTGGATTAAAGGTATAGTTTTAAGATCATTGATAGTTGAAGAAAAAGTAAGCGTTGTGTTGGTTGTAATTTTATTTAAATTCAAGTGAAAAATCAGGATATAGTTTTAAACTTAAAAGAGGCAATCTCAGTTGAGTTATACTGGTGAATTGCTGCACAATCTTGCTTACAATACCAAAAGTAGTATTTTTTCTTTAGTACAAGTATATATAGGGCAGAAAAAGAAAGCTGCAACTATGAATTTTCTGTCTCATAAAGATCCAGTAATTGGAACGAAAATAAAATTTATGATGAGATCAGTGGACTTAAATTTAGAATTTCAATCCTAATAGCTCTTTCACTGATTCTTTCAGGACTCAGTTTGAAGACTGGATGAGAGTTCCAAAGGTCCCAGACAGTAGGTGAAAATGCTCCCCAGAGTCCTGGCATGCAATACAGAGCACGGATCTTAAGCCTTGACCAGACTTATGGCGAGTCTCCCCCTGACATTAACAGCATGCCTCAGAGAGCCACAGAACTAAGTTCATAGAAGAGACCAGGGATTCATTCTGAGGATCAAGACAGCAAGCTCATAGAAGCTATTGCAGAGCACGGTAGGAAATGATTGCAAGTTGATGGTGAGTGTGCTTTTCCAGGCCTGCAGAAGGGTTTTAATACTGCAGGTGCAATTACCACTTAGCAAAGAATCAGCACCCTCTTACTGAAATTAGAACACAAAATGAGCCAGGCTGGTGGACAAATTGTGGTGAATGGCCCTGCTGTGTTGGTGACCTATATTCACTTTCCAAACTTAGTATGAAGCTCTGTTTCTGGAACTAGCAATTTAAGGGAAGGTGGCAAGAAAGATAATACATTCAAATGAGAACAGAAGCATTCAGCCCTATGATATCTCTTCAAATAGCAAAAAAGTCAGCTTGGTATACTTGCAATCAACTTCCACCTTCCAACATTAACAAGCTGGGAGAAGTTAAGTTTTTAAGGTTATGGATGAGGAGCACAAGTCCCCAGTGAGACGGAGGAAGTATAGGCCCCGACACATTCAGGCAAGTGAACAGCACTGAAAATAGATAGAGCTGAGGCAAGAGTGTACCTAGTTCAACGTCAACCTAGGCTACATAGTGAGCCTTGTCCCAGAAGGAAGGAAGGAAGAAAGGAAGGGACGGAGGGAGGTAGAGAGGGAGGAAGGAAGGGAGGGAAAGCATTTCAGCGTTCACCACAGAAAATAGAAATATGCCAGGCCTATGGAATGTGTTTCATGGAAGATATGATTTTAAGTTTTTAATGGGTATATTTAACTGAGACTATGAGTCCAAAAAATTTCTATTTTTCTGAGTGTCTATGAACAGTTTATAAATAGAAAAAAATCAATTGATTCCAAAAATTATAAAATGAACCCAAGGTAGGGAAAAATGATTAAAGTGGTATGACTTGCTGGGGGTTTAGCTTAGTGGTGCAGCTGGAAAAGGTCCCGAGTTCAATCCCTGGTACAAAAAAAAAGTGCTATCACTTTTCTAGATCTTACATATGTTTGTCCTATGCACAATATTTTGGTGTTTTTTTAGTTTTTAATTTGGGGGAATAGCAGTATTGTAACTAGTGTGAATACAGACACAAAATAGAGTAAAACAAAAGGGAAATACTTAGAAGTATAGATATCTAAGTTCACATCTAATTGGAAGCATTTTTAAAAATGTATTACTACAGAAACAATTAGGATATAAATTAATCAATATGTACTAAACATTAGACAGCATTTTAAAAGCATTTTATTTTTAAATTTCTGTTCCTCTCCAAATAAAATATCTTTCAGAACAAGGGCATGGTGAGCAATGTAAACCAAAGGGGTGTGCACACAGGGCTATGGCAGAAACTGGAAGAATTTATTTTTATAATACATTTTTGGTGATTGCAGGACCCCTCTTGACTTTCAGTGACAAAACTAAAGACTTTAGATTCAAGCATGTCTACATGTACCAAGAAAGTAACGATTCCAGAAACATCACTGTGAAATCCTCCAGACTTGAAGGAGCAAGGGGACTGGGAAAGTTTTGCAATTAGGGGATCAAATAGAAATGCAAAATCACTGACAAATTTAAAGATCTTAAAAAAGGAAAAATGGGCCCAGGGATGTAGCTAAGTGGCACCGTGTTGAGTTCAGTCTCCACCACACACACAAAAAAGGGAATGTAGAGAGAAAATTACACTAATACCTATAGTTAGCTCTTCAGGACACAAGCAGTGAGACTGAGGTACACTGAGAGAAAATTACACTAATACCTATAGTTAGCTCTTCAGGACACAAGTAGTGAGACTGAGGTACACAGCAAGACAGAAGCTTGAACAATACTGTGTGTGTGTGTGTGTGTGTGTGTGTGTGTGTGTGTGTGTGCATGTGAGTACACACGCACTGCTGTGGGTGTGGTGTGGTGTGGTGTGACTTTTATGCAAATTAAAATTGAAGCCTGGGCATTGAATACATAGAAAGGTTGGAAATGAGAGAGGAGGACATATTGGAAATAAAAACATCAATGCAAATAATTAAGGTTAGATGGTCCTGAAGGAGCAAAGATTTGTACTATCAAGCAAGATCAAAGATGAAACATTCTTGTTCAGGGGCAAAACAGCCCTTCCTCAGCCTGTAGGGAGAGGACCATCTTTCTTCACATGAGAGAATAATCCTTCGTTCACCCCCTGGGGAGGGTGATAAATGTGTTAGGGAAAACAATGGGCAAGAGCCTCAAAGAAAATAGAGCCAGTAAACACGATATGACTAGAGACCAGTTGGTAGTTCTCTATTTAAAGTAAAAGGGCAGAGATATTGAAAGTGCTATGAATGGACCATTATTTTTCTGTGGGTAGGCCATCCTTTTCCCCAAAAGCAAGAACCAAGAGAGAAATTTCTATAAGTTCCACCCTCTCAAGAGAAACTAAAATGTTCCCAGTTCCAGAAAATAATATGGCTCTCCCTCACACTCTATTTCTTTGAGTGTGTACTTTTAACTTTCTGTGTAATAAACCCCCTTATGCTTCTCAAGAATTTTTTTTAAAGGGTGAGAGATATTGAAACTGAATTTTTAATTCTGCACTGGAACAGAAGAGTTAGTTCACTCCACATTCTAGGCTACTTTAGGGAGGGAAAAAAGATAGATCAACAACAGATTTATTTTCATTATTATTTATAATGCTACGTTCTTCGGTGCATTTTGTAGTCTATATTACCTCTTAATGTCTTTCTCAACTTTTTAATATTTTCCATGTTCTCATTACATATTTCAGAATATTGATTGGTGCTTTATGTGGAAAATATATTGAAGCTATTTTTTCAAAAAATGAATGTTCAAGGTGTGGGAGAAAATAGAAAAAGCTAACATTCATTGCTTATTTTCAGTAGGTGATAGGACTGTGGATTAAATCAAAATGAAAAAATATATTGGCAAAAGCAGAGCAATGTTTGTTTGTTTGTTTTTGGTTTTTTTTTTGGTTTTTGAGACAGGGTCGCACTGGGTAGTTGAGATTGACCTAGAACTCACTATGTAGCCCAGGCTGGTCTCAAACTCACAGTGATCCTCCTGCCTCAGCCTCCCGAATACTGGGATTACAGGCATGCAACACCACGCCCAGATGAGCAATGAGTTCTAAATAGGATATCTTTTAATAGGTGGTAAAGGTATTTCTTAAATGTATACTGTTCAATTAACCTGAAAATACTCTAATAAAATTTTTCTCCTCAAGAAGTATAGTTTGCTAGTAGCTCTCAACATTTATATTATGCATGTGGAAGAAACATTATTTAACCAAATCATGTTATTTTTATTTTAGATAAAATTATACCTTTGTTTAAAATAATCTCATAGTGTCATTTCTTCTAAAAACATCAGTGTTAAGCAAAAATTCGGAGTTTTTAAGAATAGGCAACTCATCTATCGTGTTAATTGATTTATATTTGAATCAAATATCTATTCTTGGAAAACCTGCAGACAGAAAAATTTCTGTTATCCTTATGTGATAAATAAATAAGCAAGAATACTGATTGGGCACATGAAATAGAGCTTTTAAAATTATGCATATACATATTTTGAGAATATTTAATTTAAAAATTAAATTAAATATTGAAATTCTTGATTATTTTCAGATCAGTTGCCATATATCTGTATAAAATAATCTCCAACAGTGAAATCTTCTAAATCTTTCACTGTCCAGCTAATATTCTAAAGTAAGAATACTCTGGGAAGATCAAATAGATGACTTCACCCGATATCAGTGCATGTGTTTTCTCTTGGTGGGAACTGACAATTGCCAGTGAAAGGTGGGACATCATAGGACCAGGTAATAGAGCTGTCTTTTCCACTGACAAGAGCTGTGTCTAGTATGCAAGTATTGTTTGTTAAAGTAAAGCTGAAAATTAGTTTCAAGGTTAGAGGATAAAATTGGAAGTTTCAACAATTTTTTTTCTAGACTCATCATTCACTTACTTTATGATTCTGAACAAAATGCTTCACCTTTCTGTCTCATTGCAAAAGAAGAAATTATCATCTCTACAGTGAGGGAAATACTCCTTCCTGTGATGTGTTGTTTTTTTTTCCCAATACTTGTTTTTAAATATTTTTATTTTCATATTTTCATGCATATGCCTACATATATATGCTACATCTATGTATATTACCCAAATGCAGAATGTAAAAATATTGTCAATTTAGGAAATTTAAATTTCATTGTCATAGTGTAATAAATCTCCTTCCAAATGTGGTCAATGATAAGAAAAATTTACCCTACTTCTGACACTGCAAGAATCCTATTTTCTGAACTGTAAATAAAAGTCGAAAATTCATGGTTAATAAACAGAAACTAAGCAGCAACCTATTGGTCTTGAATATTAAAGTGTTGCTTATATAACAATTTGCAATGGCCCCCAACTCTAACTGCTAATCAGTTTAAGTGAGTTCCTTGTTGACTATGAAGAGAAACAAACAAATGTCTCTATCCTCAGTGAGACTCTACAAAGCCTGCTCCTGCAGAGAACCCAGAAATTGAATCCTTGAGAAGCTCTTTTCAAGTTTTAATGAGCCACCTGCCTCCAGCTATAAAACCCAAAGAAAAGGGAAAGGAAATATGCTGAACAGCAAGAGGCAATTTCTAGCATTGTGAAGCAAAGCCTCTCTGGTGAAGTAATCTTTTGTATAATGCCACCAATCTTCTAGGGAACATGAAGTTAAGTCTTGGGTTAATTAATATTCTGCTACTGTTTTAAATGTTATCACTTACTTTCTGTGTATCTTCAAGTTAGACAGATAAAAAGAGAACATATAAATTTTATTTTGTGAAGCAGTAATTAAATGTTTACTAAATTCTAATCGCCATAGGTGACAGGCCAAAACCAAGTTTATAAAGGAGTCGGTTGAGATGTGGAAAGGCTCTTAAATCAAAGAAACTATCATTACGATCATTTAAAAGACAATGCTGAAATATACTGTCTACTTTATACACATATATAATGCAAATATTGACTTTGTTTTCCTATACCTAGGACCAATTTTCTGCCCAGAGTTTGATTGGCCCTTCAAAAAGAGGAAAACACAATGCAGAATGTCCATGCCCTTATCATGAAGAGTGACTTCTTAGTGTTTTCCTGAATAAGGATACACTGATCTTGTGCTGTCACTAAGACATTTTTATATTGCTTAGCTTATTGATTTTCTTCATTTTCAGTATGCTAGTAAAACATGGTCTTTTATTAATAAGAAAAGGTACCTTTCAATACAAAAAAGATAGATAATCTCATTTATTTGGGGACAATAAGAAAACAAAAGTGATTCTTTTAAACTTTATTTATTTATTTTTATTTTTTTGGTACCAGGGATCAAACTCGGGACCTTGCGCTTGTGAGACAGGTTGTGGAACCATTGTGCTAAATCCCCGGCCCTAAACTTTAATTTTTAGTGGAGTTTGAGGACTTTGAATTACCTCATAGTAAAAATAATTTATTCATTGTTTTCTTTAACATAGAACTACCAGCAGCACTAGAGAAAATGCTTCATGAATTTAGGGAATAAGTTATCTCAGAAATTTTTCTTGTTTTAATTTTGCTTATTTTTACAAAGAAATAACATGATATGGGGATTCTTTGTGAAGGTAACTCTTCTAATGATGAGGAAGAGTTGAAGGCAGTAGAACACTTATGCATTTAGATATCTGAGTTAAATAAGTGATCGTAAGTTTAATAAAAACAGAAGTCAATATAATACATATTTATAGGGATAAATCAACAAAACGTTTTTTATTTATACTATCTCATTTTCTACAGTACGTAGGAAAACTATGTCCTTGGTATTGTGGGTGATGTTTGGGCAGAGAAACTGCACATTAATTATGACATCTGTGCTTATCAATTTTACGATTGTTGACCATCTTGGGAGAGATACCTAATTCCAGGCAAGCGGGTTTATAAAAGGTCAACTACACAGATGAAAAACCTGAAGGATATATATGTTTTTCAAGATGGTATATTGAAGGCCTGTGACACAGATGATAAAAAGAATTTACCCATAGATAAGGAATGTTGAAAAAGAAAGGAATTCATTTAAATCAGAGTACACTGTCAAGAGGAGAACAGGCAAATTTTGAAAATATGGAAAAAGGGTTTATGCCTCAAATGTGATTATCTAAAGAATGTCTTCTGGATCATATAGCATTTTGTAGATCTTGCGGGAGCATCTGTATTATGTTTAAAATTATATGTTTACAGTTCCAATTTTGACAAAACTATTTTTCTCTTGCTTGTAGAATGCATTTAGCTTCAGATAAGAAAGTGATAAGAATATGCATATCTTTTTTAGAGAAAATAGGTCAGAACTCTCTGAGAGGAATGAACTAAGCTTATATCAAAAGGTTTATTGCTGTTTTATGAACACATACTGAGAACATGGTATCTTTGGATATCTTTGACATATGTTGGAAAAAAGATAGCCTCTATAACAAGTGGTGCTGGAAAACTGGTTATCCACATTCAGAAAAATGAATGGAGATATATCTTTCTCACTCTGTAATAAAATAAAACCAAGGTGTATCAAAGACCTAAACATTTTTGAAAAGAGAAACAATCTGCTTGAAGATAAAATAGGTAAATCTCTTGAAGACTTAGGCATAGACAAAGATTTTTCTAAACAGTATCCAACTGTACAAGGAATAACATCAAGAATCAATAAATGGAATTATTTCAAATTAAAAAGCTTCTGAAAAGCAAAGGAAACAGCCAATAGAATGAAGAGAAAATTCACAGTATGGGAAAAAATGTTGCCAGCTACAACTCAGACAGTGGATTACCTAGAATATATAAATAATTAAGCAAAACGTAAAAGGAGAATGCAAAAGACAGTGTAGTGAGTTAGCTTATAGGAAATGAACAGCCCTAAAATAGATACGAAGAAAATAGCACATAAACTGAGTTGAGATCTAATTCAATCCATGCAGCTAGTTAAGCATAGAAGTGTAAAAACAAACAGAAAAAGGATAAAACATTAGGATAAGAGCATGTAGTTAAGAACCCTTTCTCCCAGGAAAGAAACTTTTTAGAAAGAATATGATACCTTGAGAGCTCCTCCTTATCTCCAGGTCAGACTGGGAGAAATATTAACAATACAAAATAACTGGTTTACTAATTTTCTTTAAACTCAGCCAGCTAAGTAACTTAAAAAAAAAACAAAACACTTTACATTGCAAAACTTATTCCACTCTGTTCATCAATATAAGGCCAAAACAAAGATAGCACCTAAGAACTCCACTCTTGGAGTCCCCTCCTGGAAACCTGGAACCATTTTCTTCTCAGATTTCTAATAAATACTTCCCTGTTAACCTCCTTATTGTTTGAAATTTCATTCTTAAGCTTGTCAGAAAATAAGCTCGGATTTACATGGTTTATAAAGACTTTTCAGTTAGACCCCTAAAGATAAAAGGTCCAAGTAAAAAACAAACAACTGAAGTAAATAGACACTTCTCAGAAGAAGTATAAATGAAAACAAAGTACATGAGAAAATGTCCAACATATTTGGCAATTAGGAAAGTACAAATAAAAACAACTCTGAGATTCTGTTTTTCTCCACAAAGAATGGCTTTATCAAGAAGTAAATATATGTAGTTAATTAGTTATAAGGGGAAAGGAACCTGTCTTATTTATTTACTTATCCTGAGATACAATACCCAATACTCATGACTTTAAGGAGAAAAGGTTTATTTTGGGTCACAGTTTGTAGAGGATTCAGTCCATAGTAAGCTAGATCTAAGACAAGGTGGCATGGCAGAGGGGCCTAGCAAAGGAGGCTTATTATTGGCATGGTAGAGAAGTACAGAGGAATAAATAGAAGAGGGAAGAAGACAGACTCTTCCACTCCATGGCCCACATCCTCCAAATAGACTTAACTTCCAAAATCACACTTAGCTGTGAACTCATAAGTGGACCGATCTACTAACGAGTACCATATATCAGTGATCTAATTGCCTCTCAAAAGCCCCACCTATGAGCTCATGAAGCTATTGGGTATATCTAGACATAAACAATAACAGAACCCTTCTACTTTGTTAGTGACAATCCAAAGTTGTTCAACCTGTATGTAAATTAGTATTAAATATTCTCAAAGAGTTAAAAGTAGAAATTCCATTTGACTCACTAAAGTATCTTTACAAAATAATTAGATACATCATATGGTGATTCATGCATACTCACGTTAATAGAAGAAACACTACTCATAATAGCTAAATCTCAGCATGTAGGTCCATCAACAGAAGAGCAATAAACAAAATGTGGTATATATGTACAATGGAGTACTACTTGGTTATAAAGAAGGATATTTTTGAGTCACTTGTAGGAAAATAATGTGTCCACAATGGTAAATGAAATAAATCAAACACAGAAGATTAAATATTACATGGTTTTTCTTATATTAGAAACTCAGTATAATTTAAAGAGAAAATTAAAGAGATGAAATAAGGAGGTAAACCACCACAAATGGGTTTACACATGCTATTAAGGGTTTTAATCCTTTATTAATGTCAGCTCATTTTAACTGGATGGTTGCTGAAAGTTTTAACCCTTTTTTTTTTTTTTTTTTTGCAAATGGGCAGTGTCTTAGTTACTTCCTTGTTGCTGGAACAAAATATCCAACACCCACATTTAAGGGATAAAAGGTTTAGTTTAGCTCGCTGTGTGTGTGTGTGTGTGTGTGTGTGTGTGTGTGTGTGTGTGTTATCAGGGATCAAACTCAGGACCTTGTGCTTGTAAGGCAGGCAACAGCCCCACTGAGCTAAATCCCCAGCCCTTTCAGCTCACTGTTTATAGAGGCTTCAGTCCATAGGCGGCTGGATTCAAGGCAAGGCTTCATGTCAGAGGGACATGGCAGACAGAGCCCCTTCTTCACAGGAAGCAGCAAGACTTCCTTCCTTCTACCCTTTTTAATTCCATCCAGGCTACAGCCTGTTGGTTATTGGAACCCATACATAGAGTGGATCTCTTCGGTAAGTCCATCATCCAATCAGTAGACCAATCCAGTATCACACACTCATGATACCGTCACCACCATAAAGCCCTACCTATGAGCACATGAAGCTTTGAGGGTCATCTAGTTAAAAGCCATAACATTCTGCCCCTGGCTCCCAGAAGACTCATGTGCATCCCTTTTGGAAAAATGCATTTAGTCCATATCTAAGAAGTTGCCGAAGTCCCAACAATTTCATCACTGCTGAAAAGTACAAGTCCAAATTTTCTTCTGAAATTTAAAGAAAACTCTTTGTGATAAGCCCATGTAAATATAGCAAAAAAAGTTAAATGCTTCCAACGTACAATGGCACAAGAAAGACATTTCCATCCCCACAAAATACAAATAGAGAACGGAAAGGAAATGGATCAAAGCAAGACCAAAATCCAGCAGAGCAAGCATGAATCCTGTTGCTTCATATTCAGCATCTGGTGCACTCTAAGGCAAGATGTGACCTCTAAATGCTTTAGATGACCCCACCTCTATGGCAGTGCCAGTGGCTGTATCCCTCATATCTTTCTCTTTGGCCAGCTCTGCTCATTCCTTGTGGTTTCCTGAGATGCTCCTGTGTTCCTGGCTTTTCCGATCATCAGGGATGTCCACTGCACTTTCAGCTTCATACTCACAGCTTTATACACTGCCAACTGAGGAGCACATTACCTGGCCTCCCAGGCCTTCTTCTGAAATCTGGGTGTAAGCCTTCCTGATCCCACCAACTTTTGCCTTCTACATGTACCTAAAACCAGCACCATGTGAATGATGCCAAGTTATACTGCCAGCTAGATCAGTGACCATACTTTCTTCTGTCTTGACTCTAGGGGTCTGTACTTCAGGAACTGCTGAGCTCTAGGGACCCATTACCCAGAAACATTCCCAAGGCTTCCACCATTCTGGAATGAGGTGCCCTGTAGGTTCTCCTCTGAAAGCCAAGTCTTTCACCTTTGCAACCTTCAGGCTACAAAATGTATAGTCCTACTGTTCTTGTGATTCCTTTAAGGCCATCTTTTCTATTGTCCTTTTCCAAAGTACTTGGCTTGTTGATGCTAATCTTTTCAGTAACCAAGTTCTCCTCTGCTCTATCTTTGTGTGCTACAACTTTGCCAGACCTTCCTTTCTGGCCAAACAGAAAAATATTTAAATCATCCTGCTGGATTATTTGCTTTTGATTCTCAAAGTGGAGATGGCTAACAGCCCCCAACAGTAGATATGCCACTGCCTCAACATTAGACTGTCTTAAAATAGCTTCTGCCAATTATTTAGTTCACTGCCATTAATCTTAGTCTTCTGAAATGTATCTGGACATGAGAAAAATCCCTAAAAATTGTCTGTCAAAGGATAACACACAAGGCTTGGAGTCCAACTGCCAATGCAGTCCTTATTCCCAAGTGAAACCTTCCAAGTCTGATATTCACTAGTTGCATTTCTATCACCATTCTGATCTTCTGAGCTCCAATCAGAATCTGTCATCATGCATGGCTTACAATACTTTAGGGGTACTTACAATACTTCAGCTAACATCTCCAAATCTTCCCAAACTTATCCTGTAAGCAAGTTCCAAAGGCTTCTTGAACCACATGATGAGGTAGCATCATAGCAATAACCCCAGTCTCTGTACCAAAATCCATTTTAGTTTCTTGTTGCTGGAACAAAATACCCAACACCCACAAATTAAACAAGTTTTATTTTAGCTCACAATTTGTATAGCTTTCAGTACTCCAGTCCCCTGGCTCCAAAGAAATGTGGCATGGCAGAGGGGCATGACAGAGGAGAAACAGTCCATGACATGGCAGGTATGGTTATGTGCCTTAGTCCATACAGGTAATGTGCCTATTTGTCGATGCCAGCCACACACAGAGTGAGTCTTCCCTCTTCAGTAAGTCCATCAGCTACCAGCTACACTGAGACAATGCTTAAGCAATCTGTAGCCTTACCCAGTAACACAAACCCATAACCTAGAATTACATGCCTATGATCTAGTCATCTCTCAAAAGCCCCACCTATGAGCACATGACCCTTTGGGAGGACAACTAGATAGAAACCATGACTTGCAGCCACTACAATGTATATATTTAATTCTAGTAACATATAATCAAGAAATTTACTAGGAAAAGAGTGCAGAGAGAAGATTAGGGAGAGAGCAAGGGAAGGGAGGGGCAGAAATGAGAAGGTATGGAGCAAGAGAAGCTTCAAGAACAAAGTATATAATGAAAAAGAGCTCTTAAAATCAAACAATAATTTCACAGACATTGTTAGAAAAGTTATTTTCTAACAGATCTAAGTTATGAAAAATAAATTACAAATAGTTCCACCAATATGAAACTACTAAATTGGAACTGATTTTCTTTAATAAACATTTCTTTTATTTTTTTGTTTTGAAAAATGTTTGAACTAATCAGAAGTCTGTTACAAAGGTGAACATTAGGAAATTAATGAAATCCTAATTATAACACAGAAAGATTGTTTCAAATGTTATTTACCAAAAGTGAACTTTCTACAAAAATTATTGAACTGTAAAGGTGTATGTACTCATTTACAAAGCATAACTTTCCTATATATTATGATAAATTTGAATCATAAACTGTTAGTAACAATACAAATCTTAGATCTCTGATAGCTTGATCTACTCTTTTATGAATAGGTGAATATTTGGTTTATATTATTACAACTAAAGAATTGATGATAGTATGAATTAAATTGCTTTAAAATAAAGAACAATGATACATTAGAATACATAATTTTCATCATTTTATTTTTGTATACATTTAGAGGTCAGCTGTTGAAAATATAAGATAGGTGGAATTGGGAAGATATCTTTAAGGACTTTATAGATTACAAAGTAAATGATTTGATAAATGTGGTAGTTTCATGAGTAAATTCCAGACATCATTGTTTGGTAACAAACACATATGTGACATGATAAATAGCCACAGGAGAGCTACACAAATTAAAGTACATGAATATTATTCATGACCAAGGTACGTGAATTAAGGGGGCTATATATTTTAAATATACCTTAGGTTCTGGCTCCTCCATTTGTTTCCTGTTTTACTTAGCTAAACTTGGTTATGACTGTTCAGCTTCTTGTGCTCCTAAAATGATAAAGTGAATTTGTTATTATAAGTATAGCTTTAATATCATTTGATATTAAAGAGGTTTTATCCAAGTATTACAAATAGCTAAATTAGGTAGAGATTGATAGATAGTTAGAAAGGAACCAGGCCCAAGACAGTCAGGTCAGACCTGAGGCAAACTGTGGAGGGGGCTGAGTTGACAACAACTAGGCCCAAGATGGAGACGTGACTGCTAGGCCTGCCAACCTTCCCAGAGATGAACAGCATCTCAAAGCTGTGTTGTAACTATACCATTTGGCCCAATAAGCCTAAACAATATAACAAGCATAGAAACAACATAATGAACACATAGCTAGATGACCAGAGTACTCTGACCCTTACTCCTACCATTTCCAGAGATGCCTTTGTTTTTCTCAAAGCTATGTACCCTTGCTATGCACCTTATTTTTCTATTAAACCAATATTGGATAAGTACTATATTTGTAATCCTATAGGTTGGTTATCAAAGTAACCTGTGATGTGATTTTACTTTATAAAAACCCTGCAGACAGTCTCAGTGGCTTTATCTTAATAAAACTTTTCCTACTATTAACCTCCTTTGTCCTTGACTCCATTCTTCAGCAACCTGAAACAGGAACTTGGCACATCTCATAGGTTGGGAGTTACTTCCCTGTAACACAAGGACATCCATGGTGTGTGCAGAATAAATTAAAAAGGAGGATACACAATAAGGAAACTATAGTATCTCCTCAGTTGCACAAACAAATGAGGCTAAATAAGAACCTTAGAACATTAGAACAAAAGATTTAAGAGATAGTGTAAGAAATATTTACCTTCTCATTTCTACCAGCTTATTTTTGTAGCTGAAGTCTCAGAAAGGTAGAGTCTTGCTAAAGTCACCAGGCTGGTTACTGGCAAAATCATCTTGGGCTTCATTCCTTGTATGTGTCTGCTTATATGGGGGCATCTTAGGGCTGATATAAGTAAGGGGATGCTCAAGTAAAGGAATACAAAGAAACAAAGGGGCACAATTTTCAACTTAAAAAATAAAGAAATACTACCCATTGTCTCACTGCTTCCAGTCTTTTGATTTTAAGCTCGTGACTATTACAACTGAATTTCATTCCTCATTGCAGTAACAATATAATAAAAGCAGTATTCACCTCTGTGAGATTTATAACCCTTCCCACCATTAGAATTTTAAATTGTGTCAGATAAAACATAAACACACACACACTAACACACACACACACATGCTTGTAGTGGAATAACATAAATTTTGTCGAAACAAAGAACAAAGTCTTTGCTTTCTTTTTTTTCTATTTTTTTTTTCTTTTGATGCAGGAGAGCTCAGTAGAGAGTCATCATCTTTATGACACATTGTGAATTTGCATATGGAAAAAGGAATTTGGGGCAGGAGACAAACAGCAGGAACAAACAAGCTATTAACACAGAGGGATCCCATTTTCAGGCAAAAAACCTTGCTAATGAAAAAGACACTGGAATGCCAACAATGACTTAAATAGAATCCTCCAAAAATCCACTCTAAATTTGACTTTCTATATAAAGATTTCTTCGCAATTTTCCATAACCTATTAAAATATCTTAATGAATTTTATATTGAGATGGAAAGAGACCATTACTTTGTATGGAGAATTTGCATTAATAGCTAAAAAGGTATTGGTCTCTTGCTCCTTAGCAACAGAAAGAAAATTCTTGTATTTTTTTCTTATAGCTTTAAGATGACCTTGTTCCTTTTCTCTCTAAATTATAGCCCCATAGGGAGGAGAGTCCAAAGAAATTGTTACAAAAGGGCTAGTTTTATATATGTACATGTTGTCAAACTAACAAGCAGCAAAAGTCAAGCTCTTCTTATTCTGTAGACTGTTGTTAATGGAGCAATATTAGGTTTGGAGTATTACCCTCTTCCATCAAAACTATGACATTTACACAGTGCTTCCAAATGTGCCAGGTATTGTACTAAATGCAATACATAAATTGACCCACTTACAACTTGTGACAACCCAATGAGGTCAGTGTTAATATTATTCCCATTCTTCCTATGAGGAAACCGAGTCACACAGAGAGATTAAATCATTTGTAATGGTCATATGTCTACTAAGAGGCAGAAAGAGGATTAAAATTGAGGTCACTTGACTGTTCTTCACATACAAACTACATTTCTTCTCCTACTTAATAAAAGTGGGCTCTGTTGTCTAAGTGGGCATGTGCTTCAAGGTCACTATGTGACAGAGACTGGCACAGACCTTAGTAGTTTATAAATTCTCAAGATTATGGGGTATGTAAATTCTTAAGTTTTGAATAATAATATTCAAATGTCCTCCAGAAATCATATATTCTAAAGCTCCATTTTACAGCTGATGATCTTGAGAAGGTAGCATCCTTGAGAAAGTACTTTGACTAAAAATAAAAATAGTAAAGAGAATTAGAGGTTGCTCTTAGGTTTCCTTTCAGTCTTCCTCCCCTCTGCATTGAATCGTAGAGCACAGCAAGAGAGTGTTCAAGCATTCATATGTTATGTGAATAGGAAGCATAAATCCCATATTTGAAGAACTCATTAGTACTGACACTAATGATTTTAATAAATGGTAGGCACTGCATATTAGTACCTAATATATTGCATGTTAGGTATTACATGTTAGGCAATAGGTTAAGTACTTTCTAGTCTGTAATTTATCATTAATATCCTTATTTTAAAAGTGAGAAACCTGTGACTTAACTGATTCAGGAGAGTTTTTGATCCACTTCAGTTCAGACAGCAACGCTCTCTTTCCTCAGCAACCTGCTATGATCACTACACTGCCACTAAAGGTCTTACTCCCCAGCTTCTGCCCTCTGAGAATGATCAGATTTGAAGCTTTTTGCCCAAGGTCACACCCATTTCCCTAGTGCAAATCATATTCAAAGAACGCTTGTGAAAAATTTCAAGGACTGTCTTAGTCTCCAATTTTCCTGCTAGACGATGTTTGTTGAAGTTAAATTGTGATTGCGTGACAACCCAACTTCCCTCTTTTCCAACCTTGATTCATTCAGGTTGCTTGACAGAAGCCCTCCCTGGCTAGCTTTATTCATGTTCATCTCCTGCTCAGTGTCTGCTTTTAGAGGAACTGGACAAGAGATACTTAACTATATATTGCTTTGGAATTTAGCTTTTCTAAGAAATAAGATCTGTATGACTTATAGGTGTAGTAAACATAAATATGAAAAAAAATATGAATGTGAGAGAGAGAAAGCTGTCATGTTCCATCTCACCCATCTCTTTCTCTGATTACCCAGAGGCTAATGTTCTGGGCATCATTCCTTGGGATAGAGAGCCTTGGCAGTCACGCTTCACATTCATTGTTTCCGGATGACATTGCTATATCCCACGTTTTGAATACTTCAACAGTTATTTGAGTGGAATTATGAGTCCCAGTTCAGTTTCTAGCATGATATTATCTGCATTACTTTCTGGGCTGTTATCATGACATGTCACAAACTGTATGTGCTAAAAACATTGGAAATTTATTCTCTCACAGCTCTAGGACCCTGAAGTCTGAAATCAGGGAATAATGTCAGCTATTCTCCCTCTGAAGAGGATGGAACTGTTGCAGCCTCAGTGGCTCACCAAGTTCTTCAGTTTGAGGCAGAAGAAATTCAGTCTCTGACTCCATTTTCATATGATCTTTGCATCTTTGTGTACTTTTTTTGTGTTCTGGCCTCTTTTCGGGGGTACACTAGGGATTGAAACTATGGCACACTAAATTATATCCCAAGGCCTCTTTTTATTTATTTGTTTGTTTATTTTTGAGCTAAGTTATTCAGGCTATGCTCAAACTCGTTGTCTTCCTGCCTCAGCTTCACAGAGTGCTGGGGTTACAGATGTGTGTCACCACGACCGCTCCTCCCCTCTTCTAATGAGTCCATCAATTATTGGATCTAGGGTCTACTCTAATTCCAAGAGGATTTCCTCTTGGTATTATTAACTAATAATATCTGTAAAGACATGGTTCCTAAACAAGGTCACGACCTATGATTCTGGGCAGACCTGAATTTTGGGGACGTCGTTTAATTCAGCAAATAAGTTGTTCTGTCCATTTTCACTCCACTCTATTTCAGTATTTCTGCCATTCTCAATCTTTCTTTAGCTTTTTCCATTGGGAATATATTTCATTTCCGACTAGAAATTCTCCTCCAAAATTGTTGTATAAGACTTTGAGATTTCCCTCTCATTACTTTATGTATAGGCAATCCTCAATTTAAAATGGTTCAATTCATGGTTTTTAAAAATTTTTTGCAATCATTCAAAAGTGATCAGTATTCAGTAAAAATTGTACTTTGAATTTTAATCTTTTCCAGGGCTAGCACTCTGTGGTAAAATGCTCCCTCTCAATGCCGGGAAACAGCAGAGTGCCACATCTACAATCAGTGTAATCACAATTACAAGGGTAAACCACCTAAAGTGTATCGTGTTGCAAACATTATTAAGATATTGAGATATGTGATTTTGGATTCCATATTTTTTCTATAAATTGAATAAGATATTTAATGCTGTGTTATAAACTAGAACTTGTGTTAGATGATTATGTCCTGCTGTAGGCGAATGTGATTATTCTGAGCATTTTTCAGGTAGGCAAGGCTGAGCTATGGTGTTTGGTAAGTTAAAGTGTATTAAATGCATTTTGGCTTCTAAATGTTCAGTTTCTATGGGCTTATCTGGTAGTAACACCATAATAAGTTAAGAACCATTTGTAATCCTGAAACCCATTTCTCAGGGGTGAACAGTCTGGGTTCTGTGAAGATGTAGCTAATGCTCTTGAGGCTGGAAAGTTTGAAATGCAGAGACAGTTTGGTGGGCTGGGAACTCTCACGTGGAAGTTGGTGCTGTGGCCCATAGTCAAGATTTCTTCTTACTCAGGGAAAACTTATTTTTGCTTTTGAAGCCTTTAACTGGTTGGATTAGGCCTAAATGGATGTTAAAGGGTAAATCTCCTTCCTTAAAGTCAATCGATTATACATTTTAACTGCATGTACAAAGTTCCTTCACAGCAACAGTTACATTAGTGATCAAATGAATAGTTGAGTCCTATAGCCTAGGCATTTGCTCATAAAAATCAGCAGCCACGGGAAAATTGTTGAATTATGGTCTTAACTATTTTATCTGATCTAGAAAGGCCCTATTTTGCAAAGTTAGAAATTGTGTCAAAAACAAATTACTTAGATTTTGATAGATTTGTAGGCTTTGTGTAATGATAATATTAGGTAAGAAGAAATATGTTCAGCATGAAAATTTACTCATGTACTCAGTTTACAGACTAAATATCAGTGTAATATCAGGATAAGAATAATCCAATAAGAGATTCAATCTTCTTTTGTAATAAATTTTCATTCTAAGATAATTTCCTTAAAGGCTGTGTTAGGAATCTCCGGGAAGATAGCACGTGTGTGAGAAAGAGAGAGAGACAGAGGCGGGGGAGGGGAAGAATAGAAAAAAAGGAGAGGAAGATGAAAAAGAGAGAGATGAGAAGAACTGGTTTATGTAATTAAAGCTGGGAAATCTCAGGATAGGCTGTCTGCAAGCTGAAGATCCAAGGAAGCTCGTAGAGTGGCTAAATTCAACTTTGAAGGCTGCTGTAGAAAGTCTTGGAATCTTAAGGCCAAGAAACCTGAAGTTCTTATGTCCAAGGGCAGAAGATGTATGTTGTAGCTCCAGAAGAGAGAGAGAATAAACTTTTCTTTCCTGTTCCTTTTTACTCTATTTAGTCTTCAGCCAGTTGGATGGTGCCTGCCCTCACTGGATGAGGGCTGATCATCCTTAGTCCACAGATTCGAGGGCGTTGTTTTCTAGAAACACTTTCACAGACACATTCAGAAGTCATGTTTTGCCAGATATCCAACTATCTTAATCTAGATGGCAGAAGATGTATGTTGTAGCTCCAGAAGAGAGAGAGAATAAACTTTTCTTTCCTGTTCCTTTTTACTCTATTTAGTCTTCAGCCAGTTGGATGGTGCCTGCCCTCACTGGATGAGGGCTGATCATCCTTAGTCCACAGATTCGAGGGCGTTGTTTTCTAGAAACACTTTCACAGACACATTCAGAAGTCATGTTTTGCCAGATATCCAACTATCCCTTAATCTAGTTAGTAGGCACCTAAATTGAGAAAAAAAAATGTCTTAGAAACAAAACCATCAGAGCATAATGACTTAGTTCCTCAATATTTTTAATGTGTATACTTTTTTATTTGACACAAAAAAAATTTTCAAAAATACTTCAATGGGTTTACATAAGAAAAGCTTACTAACAAATTTCAGGCTACTGTAATGTGTCTTTCATGGTCAGGCAGCTTTATGAAGCAAATAAAGTCGACTCGTCAGCTGGGACATTTTTTTATAATTCTTACTTTGTGCCTATTGTTCCATGTTAATCTTCATAATTCTGCACCCTGACAGAAGTTACCTGAATAATCATATTAATTAATTATAACAAGAAATATTGCTTACAATTTAATGTAATTGCTTGCTCAGCATTATACTTCTTTAGGAAAACAGTGAGATTTTAAATGTTCAGCAAAAATGTTTTATGGAACTTGAGATTTCTCCCGAATTCCCTTCTATTCTCCTTTAGTCTGCAAGATATAACAAATATTCATATTTAAAATAGCTTTCCATTGGTAAACAGTCATGTGTGTCTCAGAATACTTAATAGTATTTGCCTTCCTGGTATTCTTTGGCATCCCATTCAGTTGTGTTTTTTCCTGGAGGCTTTTATCCCCATCTCAACGGGTGCTGCTCTCAGCTGTGCCACCATCCCAGGGTAATTTTGAATGGAAACACATATTAGATTGTAACCGAGCGTAACAAATTCAGAGGGAAAGCAGAGCACTTATCTGTGTGAATAGTGTCAGCAAGGACAATGCATAATTTTACATAGATTTATTTGAACAATAAGAAATTCAATACAGGTGTGATGGGTGAATTGTATCCCCTCAAATTCACATGCTACATCCTTAACCTCCAATGTGACTGTATTTGGAGACAAAGCCTTTAAGGAATCAGCTGACACTGATGAAGTCAGATGTGGGCTTCTCTCAGTGGGGTGAAGAAGAAGAGATACCAGTGATGTGCACACACAAATGAAAGGCCATCTGAGGATACAGATGCAAGCCAACAAGAGTGGCCCCAGGAGAAATCAACGAACCCTACCAACACCTTGATCTTAGACTTCAGCCTCCAGAAAAATGAAAAATAAAGTTTTTATTGTTTCAGCAATCCAGTCTGTGATATTTTGCTAGAAAATCTGTTATAGTTTGGATCTAAAATGTTCTTCAAAAGCTTCATGTGTTCAGAGCAAGGCTATTGCACGGTGGTTGGATCATGGAGATGCTGTACTCAGCAGTGGATTCATTCACTAATGAGCCCATTAGCTGACTGTGCTGTAATTTGGTAGGGCCTAGTTATGGGTGGGTCACTGGGGCCTGACCTGGAAGGGTCTTTCTCCTTCCCCAGCTCTTCCCTTCTCTCTTTGATATCTCACTGCTATGACATGAGCAGCTTTTCCTCTGCCCAGGCCTTTCCATCATGTCGTCTCTGTCTCAGAACCACATAAAGATACAACATAACCAAGGGTAAAAATAATCCTCTCCTTAAATAGTGGGTGCCAGGTATTTGTACCATGGACAAGAAAAACCCTAGCAAACAGTGGATTATATTTATTTATTCATTTATTTGGTACTGGGGACCAAACTTAGAACCTTGTGCTTGCAAGGCACGAGGTGAAACCACTGAGCTAAATCCCTGGCCCCAAGAGTATAATTATTTTAAAAGTTTTCTGCATCCAAATGAATAGGGGGCAACTGTGGAGGTAACTGAGTGACCAATTCATATCATAGTACTATATGATTAAATCGAAACACTGACAGGCCCAAGTTGTCTCCAGGATATATCACGCATATCTTGGAAAGTGAACCAAATAGGTAGCAGAAATCCAAATCTAGGACTAAGAAATGATTTGCATTTTTGCATTCTGGGTAAATTTTGCTGACACTCCTTCTTTATAGAAATACACTTTGTCCAAGAGGAGAAAATACCTAGTTGTTAAATGGTGATCTCAGTTGTCAATGTGAAAATTCATGATCTAATGCAGTTGAGGTAGGGCTATTCCAACACTGGACAAATATGAGCAAAACAGAAATGTTTCTTGTCCTCTGCCATTTTTACATAAGTGAAATCAAGTTGAAGTTTAACAAGATGCTTTTTTTTTTTCTTTTGAGACAAGTCTTACTATGTGTTTCACATTGGCCTTGAACTCACTGTGTAGCCTAGACTGGCATTGAACTCTGGGCAGTCCTCTTACCTCAGACTCCCAAATATTGGGATGACAAGTATGTGTCACCGCTCCAGCTAACAAAATGCCTTCTTAAATTGAATTTTTAAAACTTCAAACAGTTTTAATTTACAGAAACTCCTGGTCACATGTGCAGATTAAGCTCCAGTTGTTCACATCATAATTTGTTACATCCAGCAGGATTTGTTGGCTTCTTTCTGTTCTCTCACATTCCCATCGCCCTATTGGTGTTCCTCGTGATCGTCATCGACAGGTACTGTGAATGAATACCCATCTCAAAGTCATCTTGGGCCACCCTGCAGACTGTGAGAGTTACATAAAATTGCTGTGAAGATCAAAAGAACTATATGAAAAATATCTATATTAGTGCTTTATACTTAAGGGTAGCAGCTCAATAAATATTGGTTTATTCTCATAACATAGATCCTTAGCCCTATTCAGTTGAATTGTTGCTCCTCCAGCCTTAATTCTAGACTTAAATTAAGATTGATGAAGCTTCTCTTTGTCTCTGCCCGTATCTAAACAGTAACCCTGAAATTCACCATTCTACTAGGAAAGGAGTACATAAAGGTGAACCAAGGGCCAAAAATGTGTCAAAGATTTACATATATACATAAATTCCACAGGGTTTTGTACTACTTGTGGTGTTGTTAACCTTTCTGAGAAGTGGGAAATATAATATGGTTGGATTTTGGGGACAATATCACTCTATATCAGAAATCCTAATACATAAGAAAGAAAATACAATTATTGATAACAATTTAAAGGTTTTATTTATTGGTGCTGTAGAAAGAACACAGAGCTGCATACAAAGATTTTAGCCTAACTCCTTTTACTAATTATGTTTACCTTGGGTAAGTCATTAAATTTTCTGTGTCTCAGAATGCTCATAGAAAGACAGTGGGTCCTCTTTTGGTGTCTGAGAATGAATTTCCACAACACATTAACCTGTATGTTTATTAGAAAAAAGTAAAAATGGCTGATTTAATATGTGAGACAACTATGAAAACTTTGAAGTGCTAACATGCAAATTTGAAGTTTGTCTTTTAAAGAACTCATGCAAACAGGAAGTACATAATATTCAGCACAAGCAAGCTATTCTAAATCATGGAACTTATCACTTGAAATAGTGGTTTTTTAAATCTGGCGGTGCAGTCCAGAGGCCTAATCTGAGCTATCTGCTTGGGCACTAAATCAATTTCAAAGAGCCCTGAGAGGTATAGAAAGAGGTGCTATGTATGATAGTACAAAATATGATATGTTGTATAGATTATTTGACCAAAAAATCAATAAACTGCTCTTTTTCATGTTTGTGCATGAAAATATTAAAAGTAAAACTGACTTGAAATCAAAATGAAACTGACTTACCTATTTCTGTTGACCAAGATATTTAAAAAACCTATGGCCATATAAGATGAGAAGTAAATGGATTTTCAAAGTTTTTTTTCCAACATTTGAAAATACTTGTTTTTCCTCATGCTCTCCCCTCTGCTGGTACAACATTATGAGGTGCTTTTGTGATCACTCAAACGTAAAGCTTTAGAGCTGATTGTGCCAACTCTAAGCCTTCAGGGAATATGAACATAAGACAGAAAGAAGGGGCGATTCATCAAAGGGAGAGTAACCCAGTCACCAATAAGCCTGTCATGTTTCACCCACAGGTCGCATTTTTGTCCTTCTTCCTTTAGTACATTATACTTACATTTAAAACCTCTACATCCACATGTATTCATTCACTGAAGTTTATAGCTTATTTTCCAGTATCTTTTATATCCTTTCCTTTTTGTTCTATATCAATCACCTTAATTAAGTTTATACCCCCAGACTTTCATAAAATAACTGTGTATTTTATTTTATTTTTTTCTAAGTTTTCGTCTTTGGTCAACCCAGAATGTATTATTAAATTACAGAAATTAGAACATTATAGAATTGTGCTAAAGCTTTCCTTTTCCAACTCTCTATACACAGACTTGTTACTGGAGTGTAAAGTCAGTTATAACCTGGAAGGAAACTACATTTCAAACTCTCCTTATGCTGTATTTTACAAAAATTAAGTGAGTCTTTCTGGAATAAAGAACTTCCCATACTCATGGTATGGTATATATTATTGGACTCTACTGATTAGACTCTGTTAGCTCCCCTATTTCATTTATTTTACTCTTCTCAGTCTCCAAGATCCAATTCATAGAAAGTTGTGCATTGAATAAGTCTTTGCCTTTTCAACATGGCTCAAAGGGAGATTCAAATGTGTGCTAATACAAATTTTAAAAGACAAAACAGTTACTGATAATAGCAATAATAATAAATAGCAAATATTTGCCATACATATAAAGATATTGTGAGTTTTTTCATACATGTTTTATTATAGCCACATTTCCATACTATAAAATAGCCTCAGAAACTAGATTAGATTCTGCCATATTTTCAGTTTACAGAAAAATTTTAACCCTAAGTGTTTATAAGCCTAGCTAAAATGTCTGCCACCTCTCCTTTTTAACATTATTGTTAGGTACTCAAAGCCACAAACCATTGGGAATTGTGTCAAAGCAAACTTACTACTTCGTAGACACGTGTTAATGAGATGCATACATTTAACAGAAATAAAAAATGGAATAATTACTTGCTCAATATAATTACTTATAATAAATTTTAATTATTTAATGAGTACATTTGAAATGAATAGACAATTACATTAATAATAAACAAATCAATTTTCTTATTTCAAATGATGGAAATATTTTAAAAGTTTTCATGGTAATGGCCACAATTCTGTAAATACATGAAAAATACACACTTAACTGCAGGTTAATTGTATGGTATCTAAATTATACTTCAATCTAGCTGCTAAAATTATATTTTCATGCCTTAAATCAGATAATATCTTAGAGGTATGTGCTTAAGTTATTTTAGAAAATCCATCAGACAATGTCACCCATTCACCTGATTTTCATTTTCTTACCCTCTTATAATCTTTGTCTGAATAATACAATGAATCTTGTACCCACCTCCACTGTTTTCTTCACATTCACAATTTCTCAAGGTTTTGTAATATGCATAACATTTTTTGTAGACTCACCAAATCACCAAGCAGTATATTTTCTACTATGGTCATACTGAAAAGAACTATGAAAAAAATTAGACCGAAGTCATATACATAATAACACACACACACACACACACACACACACACACACACACACACACATGAACAAACACTTTAATACTGTGGTGCCATTTGGTTAACTGTGTGTCATTTAAATCTCTTGTGAAGAGACCATGGCAATTTCAGAAAGAGCAAGGACAAAGCTAAACCAAAGTCCTCCTTTAACAAGCAGCTGTATTGCATGCAGGCTCATTTGTAATGCCACTCAATTAACACTGAATATTTCTCTCAGTCAATACATCATTAAGTTAATTCCCTTTGAATTAAACTTCCTCTGCCCCAATAGTGGCACATTAGGAGTTATTATCGCTCTACCTCTGTAAAAGGATCTGGTACAAAGCTGTTCAGAAAGTTCCCCATTTCTGCTATACCCCAAATCACTAACACTGTCCCTAACAGAGTTTCCTGCACCTTGAAACATGTTAGTGTATTCTAAAATAGCACATCGTGTCTCTCAAGTTCATTGAAATAATTTGCTAAAAGTGAGCCTTATAACTTAACTAAATGAAACAAATAAACATTTACATACAAAATCATTTTGCATTTATACTCCACATAAACAGTCGTCATTTTTAATTAAACAGATTCTCTGGTCTTACAAACTTTTGATATCATTAGTTGCTCACAACTTACAATGTCTCTGGTTTGTGGTTCCAATTAACTTGTTTTTTGCTTTAAAACAGTTTTAGATTATACCACTTAGGTGAATGCAATAAAAAGGAACACAAAGGAACATAAAAAGATAGGTTCAAAAGTTAAATTTTTAAAACTAATAACACTTGAAACCTCAGACGTATGACTTTTGATTCTATTCTCCAATCCTTTACAGACTGATTGGTGGCCTCTGCCTGTGGATCTTCTATAGGTGAATTTGATACTGGCATCAGTATAGAGTTGGCACGGAAAGAGAGATGTGGAAGAAAGAAGGGAAGAAGAAATTCTAAAATGAAACAGGGCCAGGGATTTGACTCAGTGGTTCCACCACCTGCCTCGCAAGCTCAAGGGCCCAAATTGGATCCCTACTACCAAAAAAAAAAACAAAAACAAAACAAAAAACCACATAAAATGAAACAAAGATCATCTATTCCTCTTCTTGTTCACTTGCTTTTCCTGTCTTTGTGAAATCATAATTAGGTATTCACAAGAGGAAGTAGCAGGGGAAAATTATTCTAGTTTAGCAGTAGTCCAAAGGTCTGATCAAAGAAGAATCTGCTGTGGCTTAGAGTTACTGTTTCTCAAAACGATTACACCAGAGCAGATGCTTATTTCTGCCAAAGCGAACTTGACTACAGGTGGATAATAACCCTATAGACAAGAAATGTATTTAATGGTTAAAATTCATAACCCTTGTTAAATAAAGTGCTGTATAAAAACTTCACAAAAATATATTTGTGGATAAGTTAACAACATTTATAACTTATGAATATACTTAAGAGCAGCATTTTATAATCTATGCACAGGAAACTTTGGATATATGATGTATCATTTTCTAAACTACAAGATTATTAATTAAGAACACCTAAATAGTGGTATTAGTTATTTTTCTAGTTGCTGAGACAAAATAGCACCCACAAATTAAGAAAGGAGAGGTTTATTTAGCCCATACTCTGTAGAGGTTTCAGTACATAATCAGCTTGCTCCAAGGCAAGGTGGCATAGCAGACAGGTGTCACAGAGGAGAAATAGTACATGGCAGGCAGAAGGTAGCAAAGCAACAAGGGATGACCACAGCTCTTTGTATCCCTTCTATCTTATCCAGGTTACTTAGGGCAGGTAAGACTCACACCCTTGATCTTAGTGCCTTTCATCCCAGAATTGTACCATTGAACAGTCACACAATCTAGATTCAGCCACCTCTGAAAACACCTCATGTATGAATGTGTGAGGCTTTTGGGGGAGATCGAGACACAAGCCTAACAATAGCCTTTCAAAATTATTAAAACAGATTGAAGATTTTTTGTCAAATAATAAAGCATATAATAAAATGGATGATTCCATTCATGCAATAAGGAACAAATATTTTGGACTGTTGTATTATGTAAATATGTGACTGTGTTAAAAGAAAAAATGTTGCAAATTGCAATGCCATTCACATAGAAAATCACTTAAAATTGCATAGTTTTGATTATCTAATGGAATCAAGTACAAATACTAAAATGAATATACTTGTATTAATTTGGATATTGTGAAGGTTAATGAAATCAAACAACCTTGAAAGGATGTAGGTGATGGTTATTATACCACACTGAATTTTTAGATTAGTATTAAAGGAAAACTTGATTCATTTCTGTTTATTTCAGTATTCAAACCAAGTGAGACCCCAGGGAATTATTAGAGAGACAAATTAAAACAACAGATGGACATGCAGTTGCCTGCATAAGAATGTCTTTTCATAAACCCTCTTGACAATTCCAGGGATTCTAAGGTATTCTATTTAATTTCAAATAAAGAATGCCACAATTTTCCCTCTTACTAAGCTGTCAATCTCTGAAGGCCCCAAAGAAAATGATTTGAAAACACTATGAAAGTGTGTTGTTGGCCATTTTATAAGACAATCTTGTAAGACAGGTCTCACTAGTAATAGGAGGAAGAGTTTTATATTCACCAATTTTAGTCTTCCCACATATAAAACTTCAGCTGTGTAGTTAGAACAGTCATTTTTATGGAATACAGTCTTGACATGGGTTTTAAAGAGAAAATAACCAACTTTCTATTACTGTATCTTTATTCCACATAATTAAAAGGTTTTGGCAGGGTTTGGTGGCACATGCCTGTAATCCCAGCACTCAGGAGGCTGAGGCAGAAGGATCACTGTGAGTTCGAGACCAGCCTGGGCTACATAGTGAGTTCCAGGTCAGTCTCAACTACATAGTGAGACCCTGTCTCAAAAAAAAAAAAACAGAACAGATTTTGTTCTCATTTTATGGGTCACTGAGTTAACTCAGCCATTCATTTGTACATTCAAAAAACATAATAGGAGCCTCTAGTAGGCAAAAATGGTTAATTTTAAAGCATTTTAATTGTACTAATTGTAATGAAGGCTCAGGTAAAGAAGATTATATGCTCATAAAATAAATTCTCAAAATGGACTGTAATTTTTGCTTCCAAGAATTGAAGGATAGCTTTTGCAGTTCATCCTTCTTTGGAGAACAAAAGAGACTAAAAAAAATTTTTTTTTAATTTCTTGGAAAGCATTCAAGTGTAAAAATAAGCTTAAGGGATCATAGTTCCAGAAGAAGAAAGACTCCCCCCCAAATATACCTGACTTTCATTATGAATTTTCTCTTTGAGTCATTTGCTATTCTTCAGAGTGATAGACTTTAAGAATCATTGTCACGTGACTGGGAGAAAGCAAAAATTTTGAGTGGCCTACTAAAAATATGAGAGAGTAACAAAGTGTCTCTCAATTAAAAGTGATAGAGGATGATAATGAGTATGAGTAAACTAATCGGTCAGCCCTAATACAGACATTCAGTTCGAATCAGATAAATTCTTGACTTAATTAGGGGGGTCCATCATTATCTTAAATAATTACCAGAAGCAAAGCCAAAAGCCCTTCTGAAAAATGAACATCATTATCTCTAAATTTATTTTATAAGTTGTGTGGAGCACTCATCACAACTCTATAATGCGCTCTATTAGACAAATAACAGAATGAACAGGAAAAGAAAAGAAAAATTCAAATAGTAAAAATAAATGCACAAAATGTCTATATAGAATGCCTCTAGATTCATACATGAAACTATTATTAATAGTTTAACAGAAAGTGACTATTAATAATATGCATAAAATATACATAGCATGATGTTATCAGAGAAATGGAAACAAAAGAATCAGATGGGTATCCTACAAGTGAAAAATATAATAAACTGAAAGAAAATTAATAGGTGGGTTTTGCAGCACATTAGACAAGCCAGAAAAGAGGATTAGTGAACTGGAAGGTGAATCTATACAAGACAGAAATGATACATACAGTGAGGAGAACATGAGATGAAAAGAACACAGGGAAAAGGCCGACAGTATGCATGTAATTGGAGTATGAGGAGAGGAAGTGAAGGGAATGCAGAATAAGCAGTGTCAGAAGAAATGATGGCTGGGGATTTTCTAATACCAATTAAAATAAAAGTTTATTGATCTAAAAAGCTATAAAATGGACTCATACAAAGCAGAGGAATTAACTGGATGCTAGAAGTCAAAACAATGATTACTTTGGGTGAGAAGGGCCTGGAAAGAAGCATGAAGATGGATTAGGCTGGCTCTCTCTCTTAATCTGGCTGCTCAATCTAGATACAAAGGGGTATTATATTACTTGCATCACACAATGTATATATCTATCGCAAAATATATGCATTTTTCTATATGAATTTTACACTTTAAACTTAGAAAAGTATAATAACCTAAAGAAATTCTACAAATTCTAAGCCAGATGAATAGATGGAAATACACCCTGAGTATGGCATAGTAAAAATTTTAAAAACAAAACCCTGTGATATGTTACTTATAAGACAAATATTTTAAAGGAAAAGACAAAAAAGTTAAATGCAAAATGATTGAACAAAATAAATTTAGTCCGTTCACCAAGCCAATACTTGTAAAACTATACTAATATCACATAATGTAAACATCAAGCTACAAAACAATGCTAGATATAAAGAATGTTTCATAATGATCAATGAATCCATTCATTCAGAAGTATATCTAAATTTGTATTCAATTTGAAAGATAGTTTTTAACATTGAAAGAGGTATTTGATAATATCAATGACTCTTAGAACAAGCAAGCCAAAAATGACTTAGACTTTAAAGGTCTGAATAAACAATCATATATTCTATCTCAGTGTCAGTTATAGAATGTAAAATAAGATAGAGACCACATACTGTTTTCAAGTATTCATGAAATATTTACTAAAATTGCCTAGCAAAAATGTGTCTAGCCATTCATAAATGAAGAAATTGAACTCATTATTTCTGAGAGAAAAAATAAAGCAATTGCTTGAAGATTAAAATGAATAACGGAGCTTATATCAGAACATAGATCTGAAATCAGGTCCAACTCTTGCAGTCTCACCAATTAGACAAAAAAGACCAAAAAATGTGCTCTAATGAAAATCTTGCAACTTGATCTGACTGCTGAGACCTGGAAATAGGTGCTCTGAAGGTTGTGCCATAAAAAGAAAGCTCTAGGAATTGTGACTTTCTACTCCAAACAATGGTAAAATAGTGTTGACTACGGACAGATTTAGTACCATGAATACATTGCGAGGTGATTTTAATTTATATTTGACAACATGATTTAGGTGTAATGACCTCAAACATAGCTTACAGTAAGTGACAGTAATATACTTCTACCTACTGTGGCTGGTAGACAACACAGAGTTAGCACTTCTCCTAGAACTTACACCCCAAAGTACTGTAAACAGAAAGAAATGGACAGTAATTAGGAAGTCTACAAATAGTTTTGCTTGTTTATATTGGGCAAGAGTACTACGCCTTCCCGAAATTCTGTGCAAGAAAAAACAGAACAAATGATATATAATTTCTATATACAAAATATTAACTTTAGCAACAGCTATGAGTAAAACCAGACATTCTATGTATTGACTATATTTACTACCATTTGTTTGAGTCTGACACTTTGCCAGAAATTTTGTGCTATATCATTTATATTTGGTACATTTGATCTTTACAAGAAAATGTCAAGGTATCATTTTCCTTTTCAGTTGCTGAAGGACAGAATTCTTAGGGCAAGTGTAACTTGCCTAAGGTCAACAGAATTTGGTTCAGGTCATGTGTATGTATACTTGGATCTGCTTCAGTCTATTTTTCTACTGAAATATAATCCAAAAAAATAATTATTCCTGGGAACACTACGGTTAATGTAGCGGAGAGTTTAAAATCAGAAAAGAAACAGCGACGATATAAGAAGAAATTGTAGAGTTCATTTCACTGCGCTGCAGCATAAAGCTTTACTTCTGCCTGGGTGTTATGCAGATTCCACAGAGCTGTTTCATCACTACAGAGTAGGGCATTTTAAGGTTTATTGTTTATCAATTTTATAGTTCCATAAAACTTTGAAATTCATGCGACATTATCTGTGGTTCACATTGACCATATGCGACTCTTATTCAATCACCTGTTTCAGTTTATCAGAGGTTCTCAAATGTCGATGTGTAGCACTAAGAGATCCCCAAAGGATTTCTGTTGAGTGCTATTTTCTTATTTTAATGAAGTTTGGAGGTTCTAGGACTGAGGTGAAGTGCAAATGACCAGCTATATCAAAATATGTTTTGGTGACGGTATCGTTCAGATGGAAACCACTACTTCATCTCATTCTCTGATTGCTGTTATTTCTAATTGTAAAGAGCTGGGCTACAGAGAGAAAATTGTGCCTTTTGTTCAACTGATTTGAGTATGTGTTCTTCCTCCATCCTCTCACGGAGTTGCCTGAAGGAACACAGACGGTGGTCCTGCCAGTCATATCAGCATAGCAGAGGACATTGAGAGCAGAGCGGGGAGAGGAGCAGCAGAGGGGATCTCACTTTTCTGAGTCCTGATTCTGGTGCTTAGTTGGAAAAGTCAGAAGTTTTTACTTCTCTGATTTTCTCAGGCAATTAAAGAATTTCATGTAGAAAATTCTCTCAACTGGTTTTATGAGTAGCTGTAGGAAGAGTGCGAAGACAGTTATGGAGCTGAAGAAGGCCTTCTATTCATTCACTCAACTAATATGTGTTGTATGTTTGCTAAGTACTGGGTAATGTTCTCTACATTGATGACCTACAGGAAACCAGAAGACAATATTCCTGCCCTTGAGGTGGCTCAAACTGATCAGGAGGAATTAGTGAATAAATACATAGAGAAACAGATAAGCATGACTCTGTGACAAGCGTTAAAGAATTATACAGGAACTAGAAAAATCTGAAAATGAGTGGCTAAGCAATGAGATGGTATTACTTAAGGAAGGGATAAAAAACCACCTTGATGATAATTTGAGCAATATCTGAAACAATAAAAAGCAATCAGCTATGCGAAGGAAAAAACTAAAAAAGGCAAAGACTTTGTGTGATATCCTGACCCCGAGACAGCTGGAAAGTCCACAGGCACAGTAGGATAAAGAGTCTAAAAGGACAGGCCAGGCTTTGGTAATTGATGTGAAGTCACACTCAGACAAAAAAGATTTGAATAATATAAAGTCAAATCATATCCCTAGATGGGCTAGAAATCGCACAGCTAAAAACTTTCTTCCCAAGAAACAAAAACAAACATTTTTATAACTTGATAAAATAATTCAATTGATATGGAAAAATGAAAAGCAAAAACTTAAAAAGATCAATGAGACAATGTTAGCCCTTCTATATTTCAAAATATAAAGCCTCAATAATTTGAAAAGCATGGTACTGAAACATGAATTATTTTTCATTCATCATATTGAGCTATCATTGAAGCAGAATAAATAGGTTCAAATTGATAAAGGATATCATATAGGATATGATAAAGATGGCACCTCAATTCCGTAGGGAACAGATATGCATCAGTAAATTGTGATGGGACAACTGGATAACCATCTGAAAAACAAAAGTAGGGCTCATACCTCATCTATAGACTGGAAAAATTGTTAAAAACTGAAAGAGAAACACTATTGTTACATGACAGCATAGATACATCTCAAATGCATTCTACTAAATAAAAAGTCATATTCACAAGCCTACTTTTTAAAATAATTCCACTTATAATGTACCAGAAAAGAAAAAATTTTAAGTACAGAAAACAGATCAGGGATAGCTAAGGGATGGGTGGAGAAAAGTGATTTGATTACAATTTCTTGTTTGTCAAAAATTCATAGAACTTCATATGTGAACAGTAAGAGTTTAACTGTAAAAACACTAGAATTAACCATAAAAACACTAGAACAAAATATTGACTTACTTTATTACTTTAAAAATGAGAAAAAAAGTTAAGGAGAAACAACACTAAAAATTCAAAGTATAGAAACACAAATTGAAAAGATATTTAGGACACAGAAAAAAAGTTACCCCACCTTAATACAGAACAAATTCTACAAATTATTAAGAAAAGCACTCCAGTAGAAAAATCACCAAAGTATATATGAGTATCTCACAGAACATGAATTAAAATCAAACAGTTGATAAGATGCTCAACCTCAGGCAAAATAAGGAAATTGCAAATAAAATGTTCATTCTGATTGAAATATTGACATACAATATTGTCAAAACCACAAAACACAGCCTCTCATAAGGCTGTAAAGAAATATGTTCTCACACATTTTGAATAGGCGAGAGGATTTAACTCTAATTTCTATTAAAGCATATAAGGATTAAAAATCAATATTAACATACCCTAATAACAAGACAATCTAACTTAGCTTCCAAGATTTTCCACCATAACTACACATTTGTGAAATTAAGTATGTACAAGGTTAGACAGTGAGGCGATCCCTGTAATAACATTTCTTTAGTACTTATCATGTGTTTGTCCCATTATAAACCATTGACAGGTATTAGATCATGTGTTTCTTGTAACCCCTCTATTGATTAAATGCTACTACTACATTTGACAATGGAGGGAACAGATACAAAACGCTAGTTAGCTTGTCCTAGATTTAGTCAGTGGTTAGTTGGGATTGACCATCAGGGGCTCTGACTCCATTGTCTAATGTGGTAACACTTACACTATGCTACAAAAACAACTGGAAATCACATCAGTAAGAAAAACTGGTTAGTTAAATAGGGTGTAGACTCTCAGTGCCTGGATTACAGGACCAGGAGGGAGGCTTTTATTTATACACTTTTTCATGTTCTTGAGATTAAGTTAAATATGGTGAACATAACATCTATTGTAAAAATAAATAAATACAAGAAAATTAAAGCTATTTATCAACAAGTACATGAGTGAAAATTACACCAGTAGATACTTGTATTTTCTATAAGCAGCAGTGGATTAGCTTTCAAATTATGCAAATAACTTCTTTAGTTCTAGAAGAAAAAAAGAATGTTTAATGCTATAGCTAACATGAAGTAATTAAATATATGAAAAATGATTAAGTGCCTGGTAGTTACGGAAATGAAACTAAAACCAAATGACATTACCTTCTCATTGGACTTTTGTCGGATAGTCAAAAATGTTGATGAGGAAGAAAAAAACAAGGAATAATACATGCTCATAGGAATTTTAAAATATGCAACAATTTTAAAGAAAGGTTCAAAATAGCTAATAAAGCTCACAGTGCACAATCCTTCCTGATACTTAACTAGGAACATTCTTATATAGATAAACAAGGAAACGTGCAAGAATGGAGAGAGTAGGATTGTTACCATGAAAAATGTAAATCTAGAAGAATAAAAAAGAACTTTGGTGTATTCATCCAACAGAATACAATAGAAGTTCTAAAAATAAACAAATGATAGCTATGCATATCAGAATGCATGAATATCACACATATAAGGCTGAGCAAGAGAAGTTAATTGCATCAGTACATATAGAGTATATGATGTATAAATATTGTGAATACCAGCCTCATACATTTTTAAAGATATAGATATGTGTATACATCTGAAAAGATTCTTGTGCCTGTTAAACTCCAAGTTTAGTTTAATAGATATCTGTTGTGAAACAATGGAATTAGGTTGTCTAAGAATTGGCAATTATATCAGTAATATTGTTTTAGTTGGAGGGTAAACACACCAATGCTTGCTACATTATTTGTTATATTTTTGCATATTTTGATGTATACAGTCTATAAAATAAGAATAACGTGTTTTGCTTCAGAGGCACTGTTGCTTCAAAATATAAATGGGAATATTAATCACATCTGCAGCAGGGGGTGTATCCTGGGATTAATTTCATTAATCATAAAATATTTAGAGTACATTCCAAGTGTACAAAGTTTACTAACATTGCAAGTACTCAATAAATTTTATTATTATTATTATATTCATAATTATTACCAAAGTAAGGATCATATAAACAAAAAGTCTAACTTTAGAAAAAGTTGATCACTCTAGAGGTGAGGAAAAAGCGGTTCAGTGCATTTAAGAAAATGTAAATTCTTGGGCTGGAGATTTGACTCTGTGGTGCTGTGCCTGTCTGGCAAGAGCAAGGTCATGAGTTCGATTCCTAGTACTCCCCCAAAAGATGTGTAAATTCTTATAATATTTGTAAGGAAAGATGATTTTTAAAAATCATAGTGCCGGGGATTTAGCTCAATGGTTCTTCCTCCTGCCTTGCAAGTACAAGGACCTGAGTTCGATCCCCGGTACAAAGCAACAACAATAACAACAAAACCTAGTCGGGTGTGGTGGCACATGCCTGTAATCCCAGCACTCAGGAGGCTGAGGCAGGAAGATTGTTGTGAGTTTGAGACCAGCCTGGGCTACATAGTAAGTTCCAGGTCAGTCTCAATTACATAGTGAAACCCTGTCTCAAAACAAACAAACAAACAAATAAATAAAAAAAATCATTATATGCTACAGCACCTACTTATTGTTATTAAGCAGGCTGGCAACATAAACTGGTTCCTCCATACAGGAAATCTGCTATGATACCAATCTTGACTGACTTTGGTCTCCTTGAAGTGAAAAATAATAATAATAATTTAAAAATTTTCCTTCTATTTTGGCAGCAGTAGTGGGCATGGGACCCAAGCCCAGACAACTAAAGGCTTCCATTTAGCACTTTGAAATGTAAATAAATAAAAGAAAGCTGGAAAAAAAAGGAGAAACTCAGAAGTACTAAGGTCTGATACTAAAATAATAAGTATTAATATTCACTGATTATGTAATTGATATATCAATTTCAAAACAAGGTTTTGTGATTACTATTATTTATTGATGGACTCATTCACTTATTGTGTAAATACAAGAATGCAGAAGCATAATTAGGTGCATGTCCTGGCATGAAGGGATTAACAGTCTAGTCATAAATAAGGTCATATAAACATAGGAAAGATGTTCACAGCAAGAATCACCACTGTCGTAGCACAGTGTAAGAACTGCTATAATGGGCTGAATCAGAGTTGTATAGGAATAAAGAAACATTGCATACTTCAAGCATATACTAATAAAGAATAAATAGGAGAGCCAAAAAAGAAAAAAAAAAAAAAAGAAGAAGAAATTCAGCCCACTTGGCCTCAAGCAAGAAGGTAGAGAAAAAGAGCACTGGAAATTCGGTAGGACTCGACTGTACGGTCAAACGGAGAAAGTTATTAAAAGAAAAAAAATAGTAGATGCAGAAGCATGTAGCCATGAGAAGACCACATTGAAGAAAATGTGAGCAGTGTTTCCCAGCAGTCAGCACAGTGCTTTTACAAGGGAGCTATGCAAATATTAGGTTAATGCATCATTGAATGAATTCATGCATTAATAAAACTAAGCTTTAGGCAAATTTTTCATAATAGTGTAAGTCAATAATTTACAGTTGATTTGTTAGCCTATATGCTTGAATAAATTTAATTCATTTATCAGCTCAGTGTTTGAAACAGCTCATAACGGAGTCTGAGGAATCTATTAATAATATTCAAACATGATTGTTTCACTACTAGATTCTCATATGTGCTATGTAAGCGTTACCCTTCAGCTATGTTCCCAGCCCTTTACATGTATTTTTTTTTAATATTAAGACAGGGTCTCATTAAATTTCCCTGGCTGGCCTTAAATTTGTGTTCCCCTGTGTCAGACTCCTGAATACCTGGGATTATAGCAGTGTTCCACATCCCACTTGGCTAGGATTATGATCTGAGACTGAAAAATAACTTTCACAAAATTAGTAGAAAATAAATAGGTTAAACACCTGATATATTAGATAAACTTATTTGGCATTACTATTTAAAAATCTGAGTAATTATAAGCTTAATAAGGATGACATTTATTAAATCACAATACTATGAAACGGACTAATATTGATGTAGCTTTTTTTATTCCTTTGATAAACAGTAATAGAATAGGAGAAATAGAAGAATTTTTCAAATGCCCTCAATGTTTTTATCTGTTTGTAAAATAAAAATATTTTAAAAATAACTATTTATAAATGCCATACAATAATAAAACTAAGATTTACCACTGTACATTTATTTCTTTTTTGTTTTCTTTTTTTGGTACTGGGAATCGAACTTGGGCCCTGTGCTTGCCAAGCAGGTGGCAGAAACACTGAGCCAAATCCTCAGCCTGTGCATTTATTTATGAAAACCCCTAAATGGATTTTAAATGTAATGATCAGCTGCATTACTGAAAATTTCATGTGGGCAGTCCTTGAAGTACTTCACCTCAGTTGAAACTGGTAATATAAATTTTAAAATTTAATCCCAAATTACTGAATTACCTATAATTTATTATATTTCTATTAAGTTATTGCTAAAACTTAGTGAGCATATCTGTGTCCCTATTTTGTTTATTATTTAACAGTGATCTTCTACTTTCAGATCAAGAAGACCCAACAATGTCTTAAAAGTAAACATAGCTGTTTTGCACGTTTTAACACACATTTTTTGTATGCTTTTATGTAATCACCATAAGGCAATGAGGTAAATATTACCTAACTTCACCTAATATTCTCGTATCTGAATTCTTCTTTACAGTTGAAACCTACTCTTCAGTTTACAACCTATTGTTCCTTTTCTTTCTTTCTTTCTTTCTTTCTTTCTTTCTTTCTTTCTTTCTTTCTTTCTTTCTTTCTTTTTTTTTTTTTTTTTTTT